>NC_138435.1:6395361-7078474 GCF_016097725.1 Ips typographus
GTTAAAACTTGATTGGGACGACTATATACCAGGTGATTTAAAATGCGATTGGTTAGAATTTATTTCACAAATCGGTTGTTTAAATAATATAAAAATTAATCGTCATGTTTTATCTATAAAACCAACGTCTATTGAATTGTTCGGGTTCAGTGATAGCTCAGAGAAGGCTTACGGTGCATGTGTATACAGTGTGGAACAGCCAAATGGAATAAATTCGATAACGAATAAATGAGAGCGTGTCGGGAAAAACGCTTGTACACGTCGAATTGTATTTTTAGATGCGCATTTTTTCCAAAAAAAAATATATATCAGGTGTCCAAGAGCACCCTGGACATAGGAGATTAACATGGGAAAACGGTTTTGATTTTTTTGCGTCTGTACGGTTGATTTGATTGAAAAATCGTAATAATGAAAGTTGTAGTACCTATCACGGACTAGTTTTCTGTATATTTTTCGGATCTCTAACTTGAGCCCTTTCGTCGTAAAACACGAACAAAAATGAGAAAATTTAAACTTTTGGCCTGCACTGTATAGGCGGTTGTCGGGCAACGGGTAAACAGGTCATTGTTGCGGGTACGGTTGCTCGGCAACCGCTTATTCAGTGCAGGTAAAAAGTTTAAATTTTCGCATTTTTGTTCGTGTTTTACGACGAAAGGGCTCAAGTTATAGATTCGAAAAAAATACAGAAAACTAGTCCGTGATAGGTACTACAACTTTTATTAATACGATTTTTCAATCAAATCAGCCGTACAGGCGCAAAAAAATCAAAACCGTTTTCCCATGTTAATCTCCTATGTCCAGGGTGCTCTTGGACACCTGGTATATATAGGGTGTGTCATGTGACAGTGGCCGATACCATCTTTCTTATTTTAAATACAACCCCCTGTATATTATTAGTTTTTTGGATTCTTCAGAAAATTCTAGACATAACTCATGTACAATGTCCCATACCTATCTTCAACTGTTTCGGAAATATTAAGTGTTAAAAAAAGAAAAATATTTTATTTCACAAATAATGTAAAAAAAAACCAAAAAACATTAATTTCAATGTAAGAGATGTTCAAAATGTTCGTGAAAATAAGTATTGAGTGTAATGTAGCGATTTTGTGAAATAAAATAATTTTCTTTTTTTAATGTTAATTGTTGTAATACATCTGAAAACACTTAATATTTCCGAAACAGTTGAAGATAGGTATGGGACATTGTACATGAATTATGTTTAGAATTTTCTGAAGAATCCAAAAAACTAATAATATACAGGGGGTTGTATTTAAAATAAGAAAGTTGGTATCGGCCACTGTCACAGGACACACCCTCTACATAATTTTATTTTTTTTTAAATGCGCATCTAAAAATACAAATCGGCGTGTCCAAGCGATTTTCACAACACGCTCTCATTTATTCCATTTGGCTGTTCCACACTGTATATCGCATCACTTGATAAGTTTGGTAAAAAGCACATTAAATTATTAACAGCGAAATCAAAAGTAGCACCAGTAAAGCAACAAACTCTACCAAGATTGGAGCTTCTAGGAGCACTTCTATTAGCTAAGCTAATGTACAGACTTAAACATATTTTAGATGTTGATATATCAAATTGTACCTATTTTACTGACTCAACAATTGTTTTATGCTGGCTCAAACGCGACCCGTGCGCATTAAAAACTTTTGTAGCAAACCGTGTTGCTAGAATTTCTGAACTTTCAAATCTTGGTAGTTGGCGGTTTGTTAACGGTAAGAATAATCCTGCTGACATTATATCTCGGGGATTAAGTCCGAGAGAACTAGTAAGTAACTCGTTATGGTTTGAAGGTCCAGAATTTTTAAAGAGTGACAAAATTTTGGAATTTGACAACAATAATTTTTTAGAAGTCTTACCGGAATTAAAATCAAAATCAATAGCAATGAATACAGTAAACGTTAATGATATTAACAATATAATTAAGTTTGATATTTTCACCAGGTACTCAGATTTGGCAAAATTGCGCAGAGTTTTTGCATGGATTTTGAGATTCATAAAGATAACCAGGCATAAAGTAGAATATCACTCTTTAGTTTTAAGCGCTGATGAGCTTAAAGAATCACTTTTGTTTATGTTAAAATTAGCTCAGCTGGAAACATTTGGCAGTGAAATTTTGATGCTTAAAAAAGGTGGTAAAATTCGAAACAATAGTAAGGTTCTCAATTTAAATCCGTTTTTGGACACCTCTGGTCTTTTGAGGGTTGGAGGACGCCTAAACAATGCAAATTTAAATTATGATCAGCAGCATCCAATCATCTTACCATACAAACATGAACTAACGAGGCTTATAGTAAGAGATGCGCATTCAAAACATTTACACAGTGGTGTACAAAATTTACTGTCCATAATTCGTTTAAAATACTGGCCAATAAGAGGTAAGAATATGATAAAAGAAGTTGTAAAATCGTGTGTAACATGTTGTCGTAGCAACCCAAAGCCAGTTGGTTTTTTAATGGGTTCACTTCCAAGATCGCGAATTACACCCTGTAGACCTTTCTATAACTGTGGCGTGGACTACGCAGGTCCGATTCTTGTACGCGAAGGTACTTTACGACGCAGTAAAACGATAAAAACCTACATTTGTATTTTTGTTTGCTTCGCAACCCGCGCGGCTCACATAGAACTGGCTAAGGACCTGACTACGCAAAGTTTTTTGAATTGTCTCAAACGTTTCTGTGCTAGACGAGGAAAGCCTGCACACATTCATTCTGATAATGGTCTGAATTTTGTAGGCGCAAATAATTATTTTATAGAATTATACTCCTTACTAAATCAAAAAGAGCATAATAACATCGTGACATCCTTTCTGGCTGAGGATCAGATAAAGTGGCATTTCATACCCGCTCGGTCACCTCACATGGGAGGTCTTTGGGAGGCGGCTGTGAAGTCCGCAAAATATCATCTTCGTAGAGTTCTTGGCGATTCGTGTTTGACTTACGAAGAACTATATACATTGCTTGTCAAGATTGAGGCATGTTTGAATTCACGGCCTCTCACGTCTATGTCTACTGATATAAACGATTACCTTCCTTTGACCCCGTCCCATTTTTTAATCGGAGACTCACTACTTACCTTACCAGACGACAATGTTAGAGACGCAAAAACATCGTGTTTAAACCGATATCAACATGTGACCCAGATGTACCAAAGGTTTTGGTGTAGATGGTCAAAGGAGTACCTTGGATCCCTACAGGTCCGAAACAAATGGCAACAAGATCTTGGCAGCCCACTGAAAGTTGGATCCCTCGTCATCCTAGTAGAGGATAATATGCCTCCGTTAAGGTGGCCTATGGCCCGGATAACCCAACTACATACTGGCAACGACAATATTGTCAGAGTAGCGACAGTACAATTACCCCATGGAAACGTCGTCAAAAGGGCTTTGTCAAAAGTGTGCCCTCTTCCAGTTGACGTAGTGGATCCTGATACAGACGAATCACCAGATCAACCTGGAGCCGGGAACAGAGAAATGGAACAAAAAGTGTTGTTCTGTACTCATTGAAAAGTAGAACTTTTCAACCCGCGCGGCATGTTAGGGTTTCCCTAATTTAAAAACAAATTAGTGGCAACGTCGGCAACACCGTAGAAAATAAAGTGTCAAGTGCGTGTGGAGGGGGGAAGAAGGAACGCGAGCGCGACGGCAAGGAAAGTTGCGAGAAAAAAAAGTTGAAAAAAGATATTTGAATGTCTCTTGTAAATAGTTTAGTCTAGTTATAATAAAGTTTTGAGTTGAATACAGTCCACTAGATCGCATTATTGGAAGCAACTACAATCCACGTAACAGAGACTGTCTGGAGTCGGTACTTATTTTGTCTGCAAGGTAATGGTAATGGTCGGTGTGGATGGTGACAGATGTACTGCGACCTAATTAGATCTATTGTACCCCATCTTCTTCTGCTATCTTTTAGGTATTTCTTCCACAGCCAGCTGGTATAATCCCAGTGTGTCTGCATATATACAAGGTGTCACAAAAATTACTTTTTTCCAGCTTGACACCCTCATATATGTACTTTACACCCTCGTATATGTGCAGCTATTGCGTATATAGAATGTATAGTTTGTGATTGGTCTATCTGACTACCAGTCTTGTGATATCTGACATTAAATGCAAAGTTATTTAGTAAACACGCTGTATAAAAATTCATGAACAAAGAAAATAAAATAAAGCAAAATTCAAAGAATTGTGTCATTTTATTGGGTTCGAGTCTAGACAAATTTTATAACTACCCTTAGTTGCTAATAGGGTTCCGCACAATTCAAGCTGGTGGTTATATCCAGGAAATGGGTCCGTAATAAAATTTGCCATTTTTACCTTTATAAAGTAGGAATTTTGATTTATTGTACCGTGTGATTGTATATTTTTACTTTAAAATAAGAGCAAAGCCGGGAATTATGCTTGCCGGATATGCGATCAGCAGTTCCTCTTTCAAAACTAGAGATGTAAAAGCGGACATTTTCGAGTCGGAAAATTTCCATTTTTGGAAATTTACCGGAAAATTACTTTATTACGTTTAAATGAAAATTTTCCCCTTGATAAGGAAAACGACTGTCAAACTTATCATGCATTCTAATGAGATCATTTATTAAGACATCGAACCGCTATTTGACCAGTCGCGTCGCGTCGTACTCTAGCATAGCTTAAGTTAAGTGTAGTTTAGAGTGTGACTTTTTTCACCTGTACTGTCACAGTCTGACCCACACTTAAATTAAGCTCGGCCGGTAAATGATTAAAAGTACATTAAACTTTATTTGAATTGATATTGAATTGATGTACTAATGTTGTTGTAATTATTAATTATATAAATTTTCAGATTTTTTATCGGAAACTTTCTGAAAAATGTCATATACAAATAACCTCAATACTTTTCAAAATAATATGAATTTTTAAAAAAAATTATAAATTTATCCCTTCTGGACAACACATTCCCGGTAAAAAAGCTTTAAATCTTTCTATGTATAATTAAACAAGTTACAAGTATGTTAAAAATTCATTGAATCACCCTGTAAACTACTCCATTGTACTATTGTCAATAACTCGGTTATTGTGACAATTATAGGGTGGTTTAGTATACCAATTTGTAGCCGTTGAAATTCTCTTTTGACCACCCTGTATAGCGTTTTTAACTAAAACGCCGAATAAGTGAGTTATTTACTGTTAAAACTGAGCTGTTTGATTTTTGTTGACAGTTTTCACTGTGACAGCCCATAACTTTGTTATTTTGACAATTACAGGGTGGTTCAATATACCAATTTGTAGCCCTTCAAATTTTCTTTTGACCACCCTGTAGAGCGTTTTTACCTAAAACGCCAAATAAGTGTGTTATTTACTGTTAAACTGAGTTGTTTGATTTTTGATGACAGTTTTCACTGTGACAGCCCATAACTCTGTTATTGTGAAAATTATAGGGTGGTTCAATATACCAATTTGTAGCCCTTGAAATTCTTTTTTGACCACCCTGTATAACGTTTTTACCTAAAACGTCGAATAAGTGAGTTATTTACTGTTAAACTGAGTTGTTTGATTTTTGTTGACAGTTTTCACTGTGACAGCCCATAACTCTGTTATTGTGAAAATTATAGGGTGGTTCAATATACCAATTTCTAGCCCTTGAAATTCTCTTTTGACCACCCTGTATAACGTTTTTACCTAAAACGTCGAATAAGTGTGTTATTTACTGTTAAACTGAGTTGTTTGATTTTTGTTGACAGTTTTCACTGTGACAGCCCATAACTTTGTTATTTTGACAATTACAGGGTGGTTCAATATACCAATTTGTAGCCCTTGAAATTCTCTTTTGACCACCCTGTAGAACGTTTTTACCTAAAACGTCGAATAAGTGAGTTATTTACTGTTAAACTGAGTTGTTTGATTTTTGTTGACAGTTTTCACTGTGACAGCCCATAACTTTGTTATTTTGACAATTACAGGGTGGTTCAATATACCAATTTCTAGCCCTTGAAATTCTCTTTTGACCACCCTGTATAACGTTTTTACCTAAAACGTCGAATAAGTGTGTTATTTACTGTTAAACTGAGTTGTTTGATTTTTGTTGACAGTTTTCACTGTGACAGCCCATAACTTTGTTATTTTGACAATTACAGGGTGGTTCAATATACCAATTTGTAGCCCTTGAAATTCTCTTTTGACCACCCTGTAGAACGTTTTTACCTAAAACGTCGAATAAGTGAGTTATTTACTGTTAAACTGAGTTGTTTGATTTTTGTTGACAGTTTTCACTGTGACAGCCCATAACTTTGTTATTTTGACAATTACAGGGTGGTTCAATATACCAATTTATAGCCCTTGAAATTCTCTTTTGACCACCCTGTAGAACGTTTTTACCTAAAACGTCGAATAAGTGAGTTATTTACTGTTAAACTGAGTTGTTTGATTTTTGTTGACAGTTTTCACTGTGACAGCCCATAACTCTGTTATTGCGAAAATTATAGGGTGGTTCAATATACCAATTTGTAGCCCTTGAAATTCTCTTTTGACCACCCTGTAGAACGTTTTTACCTAAAAAGTCGAATAAGTGAGTTATTTACTGTTAAACTGAGTTGTTTGATTTTTGTTGACAGTTTTCACTGTGACAGCCCATAACTCTGTTATTGTGAAAATTATAGGGTGGTTCAATATACCAATTTGTAGCCCTTGAAATTCTCTTTTGACCACCCTGTATAACGTTTTTACCTAAAACGTCGAATAAGTGAGTTATTTACTGTTAAACTGAGTTGTTTGATTTTTGTTGACAGATTTCACTGTGACAGCCCATAACTCTGTTATTGCGAAAATTATAGGGTGGTTCAATATACCAATTTGTAGCCCTTGAAATTCTCTTTTGACCACCCTGTAGAACGTTTTTACCTAAAAAGTCGAATAAGTGAGTTATTTACTGTTAAACTGAGTTGTTTGATTTTTGTTGACAGTTTTCACTGTGACAGCCCATAACTCTGTTATTGTGAAAATTATAGGGTGGTTCAATGTACCAATTTGTAGCCCTTGAAATTCTCTTTTGACCACCCTGTATAACGTTTTTACCTAAAACGTCGAATAAGTGAGTTATTTACTGTTAAACTGAGTTGTTTGATTTTTGTTGACAGTGTTCACTGTGACAGCCCATAACTTTGTTATTTTGACAATTACAGGGTGGTTCAATATACCAATTTATAGCCCTTGAAATTCTCTTTTGACCACCCTGTATAGCGTTTTTACCTAAAACGTCGAATCCATATCTCGGAAACCAATGACGATAGATTTTTTCAAATTACGTCATCGTGTTTTACGTAAAAAAGTGCCTTAAAAATGTCTTAGTTTCAAAACTCTCTTTGGCTTTGTTTAGTTAAAATGCAGCCTCTGACGTTTTCCCAATTTTCCGGAAAACGGAGAAAGATAATTTAATTTGGAAACCGGAAATAAGTTTCACATAAAATTCTCTAAAACTTTCCCCATTTAACCGATTCTGTAGCTCTTACCGTTTTCGAGATCCCAATACATGCATCACCTATTAAATTTTAAAAATTTCTTTAATGTAGGTTTTTATTGAAAATAAAAACAAAAGGTCAATATTGGAATGGTTTAATTCTTGCATTACATATCAACGAGTACGTAAATAACATTTATATATTTATAGATATATAACATGACAATACAGGGTGTCCCACGACGAAAGACCTCGATTGATATTGGAAAAAGTATAAATAGGAGAGTTTTGAAAATTTGGCAGGATACTGATGTGGGCATGCCCAATCCAACTAAAATATTTTCAAGATGGTTGCACTTCCGCTTATACCGGAAGTCGATCACAACTTTCTTATTTTAAATAGAACACCCTATATATTATTACATATTTGGATTCCTCACAAAATTCTGACCAACTTTTGTATAGAATGCCCTATGCCTATCTCTAGCCGTTTTCGAAATATTTGATGTTTTTCCAAAAAAGTGACAGTTGCAACGCTCAACATATTTTTGTACTATGTTAAAACCGTATTTCATTTTGCAATGAAACTTTGGGTTATTGTAAATAAAGGATCGTTTTATTAAACTGAGGGTGCGTAATGACTCATTTGTATACAGGGTCGTCAAAAAAAAATCATAAAGTTGTCACTAAAAAAAATGAAAAATCTCAAGTTTTTTAAATAGAAACCCCCATTTTTTATGACGGAATCATTTTGAGCAATAAAAATTACTATAAGTTTCAATTTACTTGCCTATACCTAAATCCAACCCATTTCGTTTTATTTGAGAATAAACATTTTTTTATTAGGCTGCATGGTTGGGAATAGCTGGTACTCTAGTTAGCCATGCTTTTGACACACGGTGATATTGGAGAACTGCAAAGCATGTTATGTTGAGCGTTGCAACTGTCACTTTTTTGGAAAAACATCAAATATTTCGAAAACGGCTAGAGATAGGAATAGGGCATTGTACACAAAAGTTGGTTAGAAATTGCAATTTCTACATTTGTATTATTAGGGATTGGTTTTGTTTTAATAGCTTTTATCTTCACAGATCCCGTATTCTTAAAATTTTCAATTATTTGCTTGACAGCTTTTCGTGATGGCTTTGGTTTTTCTGGATAACGAGCGGCAAATACCTCACATGTTCTACTCACAACTTTATCACATTTTCCGTAAATAATAAACAGATTTAAGCAATCTTGGTTTGAATAACGTAACCGCGACGGCATATTTGCAGTTGTCAAAACACTCAAAACTAGTGTTATTAACATGCCCTGCAGGTCTCCAATATCACCGTGTGTCAAAAGCATGGCCAACTAGAGTACCAGCTAATTCCAACCATGCAGCCGAGCATGCAGCCTAATAAAAAAATGTTTATTCTCAAATAAAACGAAATGGGTTGGATTTAGGTATAGGCAAGTAAATTGAAACTTGTAGTAATTTTTAATGCTCAAAATGATTCCGTCATAAAAAATGGGGGTTTCCATTTAAAAAACTTGAGATTTTTCATTTTTTTTAGTGGCAAGTTATGATTTTTTTTTGACGACCCTGTATACAAATGAGTCGTTACGCACCCTCAGTTTAATAAAACGACCCTTTATTTACAATAACCCAAAGTTTCATTGCAAAATGAAATACGGTTTTAACATAGTACAAAAATATGTTGAGCGTTGCAACTGTCACTTTTTTGGAAAAACATCAAATATTTCGAAAACGGCTAGAGATAGGCATAGGGCATTCTATACAAAAGTTGGTCAGAATTTTGTGAGGAATCCAAATATGTAATAATATATAGGGTGTTCTATTTAAAATAAGAAAGTTGTGATCGACTTCCGGTATAAGCGGAAGTGCAACCATCTTGAAAATATTTTAGTTGGATTGGGCATGCCCACATCAGTATCCTACCAAATTTTCAAAACTCTCCTATTTATAGTTTTTCCAATATCAATCGAGGTCTTTCGTCGTGGGACACCCTGTATAATAATAAAATAACTGACCAACAAACTTAATTTATCAACAACCGTGAAGTAAAATTCTGAACTTGATCAGATATATCGGTTGTGGCTTAACCAGTGCGGAAAATGGGACTTTACGCATTTGTTAATGACTTTTCTGTGAGTTAACCGACTGATAGTAACCGGCGAGCACCTCCCAGGCTTTGGGGGCCATAAAACCGTCAAGCGGGTGCTCACCAGTTCTGGCCAGGGTCCGCATCCTGGTGCCCGAAATAAAGTCAAAATCGGCTTTTCTCGAAGGATCGAAAAAGCTCATTTTCTTGGCTTTACGATCGTACGCCGCTACTCTAAAAGGAATAATTTCCAGTTCGGACAATCCTAAGAAAAAAAATTAATTTTCCTAGAAGTTGTAGGTTTAGTTATTTGATACCTGGTGCCATTTTTAATACGCGTCCACCATGGGTGGATTCGTATAAGTTTCCATCGGGAGTGGCCTCTTTTCCTTCCGGATGGGTTACACCAGCAGGGTCCCTCCCCACAATGTAGAAATTTGCACCTTTTGCCAAATTAAAATCTCTTCCGTTCGATTTTGATTAACTTAGCAGCATTCATACGAGCTTTGGCGTGCCATTGCACTTCAGTAGGTCCTGCGTACAGCATCGGACTAGGAAAAATTGCCAAAACTGTTGAATTCCGATCAAGCAGACCGTCATCCATTACCGCCAAATGTTGTCTGATTCTTACCGGTAGTGGCACGTCGTCATCTTTAATCCACCCTCCTGTTCACAAATACAGGGTGGTCCAGTTTTGAAGGTCAATAATTCACCAAGCCCATCAAAAAATAAGTTGACATGAATTATGTCATTTTCCTAAGGAAGACACAAACCTCCAATGTTATAGAGGGTGATTCCAAAGTTGGGGCTTTCCTTTCACTTGCGAATAGGGCTTCAAAAAACAAGGTTCAAGGTAAAATAAAATTTTTTTGAAATGTGAACAATAACGAAGATACAGGGTGTCAAAATTTTACTGAAAAAACGAAAAAAAAAAAAAACTTTAACTTACTGACAGGTTATTTTCTATGAACACATTAACAATTTTTTTTTTTAATTTCTAACTTTTTTAGTTTTTGAGATATTTCAACTCGAAAATTGTGTAATTTTTTGTGAGTTTGCAGCGTTGTTGCCAGGTTTGAAGCCTTGTGAAACTGTAATTTGCACTCCAATCTAGATTTTTTATATATCATTAGAAAGAGGATGAAAAATGTTACAAAATGTCGGTTGAGCGAATTTTCTAACTTTTTCAGTTTTTGAGAAATTTCAATTCGAAAATTGTGTCACTTTTTGTGAGTTTGCAGCATTGTTGCCAGGTTTGAAGCCTTGTGAAGCTGTAATTTGCACTCCAATCTAGATTTTCTATGTATCGTTGAAAAGATGATAAAAAATGCTATAAAATGTCGATAGCATACACCCTGTATCTTCGTTATTGTTCATATTTCAAAAAAGCTTCAAACGAAAAAAAAACCCTATTTTTTGAAGCCCTATTCGCAGGTGAAAGGAAAGCCCCAACTTTGGAATCACCCTGTATATTAGCTTGTCTGTGATGTTATTCAAAATTGACATAAATGCCTACTTGGGTTATTGTGTTTTTTACTTTAAAATGGTTCAAAAGTATTCAAATATGGTCATCTGTGAGGTTTACGAGTTAATTTTGGACACTAAATATTCAATAGTCAAAAAAACAGGATTTTTGGACTAATGTTTCCTGGAGTTTAATTTTTTTGACTATAGGTAGTGTAAAACTGATTATTCAATTCAAACTTTTTTTTTATTCAATTAAACACTGGCAACAGTCCGAATTTCCGGACTAATTTAATTCTAAAAATTAGCCAAAATTGTTTACTTTCATCAATGAAGAGTCTGAAACATAACTTTTACTATAAAAAATAGTTTAAAATTCGGTTTTTCAGTCTTAATCACAGTGAAGCGTCTAGAAGTCAATTTAATACTGACAAAGCGTGTAATGGCAAATTTAAGCCTATAAAAAATGTAAAAATAGTTTTTTAAGTCTGCTATGTTAAAAACTTGGTGAAGATAAGCCTAAAACTCAATTTCCCAAGCTGAAAGCAGTTTTAAAGCCGTAAAAATAGTCCAGAATTCTAAGAAAATAAAAAGCAAAGTAAGAAAACTTGAAAAGTTAGTCTTCAAGTCAATTTTCATGAATCTAATGTCAATATCCTGTATTTAAGACTATTTTCAAGACTAAAATATTGAAATGTATTTTCAAATTATGAAAACTTGCTTTAAGTGCAAATTTTAAGTTTTTTATGTCACTTTTCATTGGTACAGAGTCACTTTTTGGTGTCCAAGTCAATTTTCAAGGTTGAAATGTGTGAATTTGTAGTCAAAAATTCCAGATAAAGTAGTTTTTCATGGCTACAAGTCAATTTTCACTACTAAAGTTTTTCAACTTATCTGAAAACTATAACGACTGACTACAAAGACAGTTTTTAAGCCTCTAAAGTCAATTTTCACCGTTTCAAAGTAAATTTACTGGTTTCAAAGTCAATTTTCAAAACTAAAGTGTTTCAATTTGTCTGAAAACTATCTACAAAGACGTTTTTTAAACTTCTTAAGTAAATTTTCACTGTTTCTGAACGTAATAACTCAATTATCTCGTAAACAAAGTTTCAAATCAGAATTTTATAAGAGATACTTATTTTGTCAAATTGAACAAGTAAAGTAAAAAAATATTTTTGAAAAATATACAGTGACGTAGAGAATAAAGCAGAAAAATGGAAACCATCTTTCTGTATTTACATCACTGGACAGTTTCGTCAAACGTCATTAACACCATATAATGAGTATTAATTGCACATATATTTGTTCTAAATTTGATTAAAATATTGCTCCAGCGGTCTGACAGTTATGACAAGAAACCGATTTTTTAAACTAAACTTTTATGGACTGTATTTTTTCCTTGGGAAGCATTTTTCAGGAAAATGACATCTATGTTTGTTAACTTATTTTTTGATGGGCTATCGAATGGTGAATTATTGACATTTAAAACTAGACCACCCTGTATATGACGGATAAAGTTAACCGAATGCTCTAAAACCTACCTAAAGGATGCAAGAGCAAAATCGGTTTCTTGTAACCTCTCTCGTGCAATTGGTTTTTCGTGTCCGTCATTAAAAGGGCATGGCCGTTGTGGATGGGGTTACGTAACTGGAACGCAAACACCACGTCCGCTTCCATTTGCTTAAATTTTCTCCTCAACTCGTTAGGAGTTAATCTGCCGGTTAAATGGGTTAAAACTAACCCTAAAAGTAGAACCAATTTGGCCTACCTGAACTCGTCCAAACCGTCACCCCATTGTACTCTTTTGAGTACCTCCAACCAATCACCCGATTCGATAATTAAGCGCACGTGAGGGTGATTTTTGTGTGTTGTACCTGTATAACAATGAAATCATTATCTTCCACCAAAGAAAATCTCAAAATGACATTTTTAACAGTACAAATCTTAAAATAATCTATTTGTGACAATTTTAAACTCAAAAAAGGGAGTTTTAGACAACTTTGGCAATTTCAACCTTAGAATGACACGTCTAGACATGTTTGACTGAATAAATATTAAAACAACATGTTTCTGACTGGTTTAAATTGAAAAATGGTCGTTCTCAATTATTTTGACAATTTTAACGTCACAACGATTGTTTGTTCTACCTGTACAAGACAGAAATCATTATCTTCCACCATAGAAAGTCACAAAATGTCAAAAATGACATTTTTAACAGTACAAATCTTAAAATAATATATTTGTGACAATTTTAAACTCAAAAAAGGGAGTTTTAGACAACTTTGGCAATTTCAACCTTAGAATGACCCGTCGAGACATGTTTCACTGAATAAATATTAAAACAACATGTTTCTAACTGGTTTTGTACCGGAGAAACTTGGCAACCATGCCGAAGCAGATGCCGGGGACGAAGAAGCGGCTGCGTCGTCGAGACCCGAGACGAAACGTGTGTGTGCTTTTTAGAAAGACAGCGTTGTGAGCGGTCGCCTTTCTTTACGCTCCGCACATTGTCGTGCTATTGCACCATTTTTTGACCAGTTAATGTCAGTTTGTCTTTCAATAAAGTGTAATTCAAGAAAACTAGCGTTTCAGTACGCAACATATGGTCCTTCGTAGCCAAATAACCAGAAAGAAGTGGATTTTAAGAGGTGAAAACTAGTCAAGGCGCAGGCAGAGCGGTAAATCAGCACGGCGCTGGCGTAATTCCAAGTCGAGGTCGACCGACGTCAGGCGCGCAGACAGCCTACTATACGGAGTTTCAGCCGGAGTTTATGAGGCAGTTCGGTGAGTGCGTTCCTTTTTACCACTTTTCCTTATATTATTCCAATTTGTGACAGTACTTGTGCTTGATTTGGTACTGTGGTGTTTAGTAAAAGCTAAGCCAAAAAATTTTGTGGTTGTTTATTTAGTTCTGGCAGGTAATCCAGGTTTTCTTTGCAATGGCCCAGTTAAAGGCATTAAAAGCTCAGAAAAAACAAATTAAATCGTCTTTGACTCGTTTTCAAAAGTTTGTGGACAATCAAATGTCTGATGAAAGTAGTGATTTAGCGCAATCGCGGGTTCGAATGTCTCAAATTAATGATTTGTTACAAAAATTCGAAGAAATTCAAGTTAAAATTTGCATGCTTGTTGATTCAACTGAAGAATTCGAGTCGGAAATGGACTCGGATACGGAAACATTTGAAAGTACATACTATTATGCTCTAGGTTTGGCAAATAGCATTTTGGAAAGTAACATAGTAAATACAAATATTATTAATAATCCTGTAAATGCAGGTAATGCTTCAGTTGAACAATCTACTGGTTCTAATGAAAGTGTTTCACTGAAGCTTCCTCCTTTAAGCTTACCCAGTTTTAATGGAAATTATAATGATTGGTTGTTTTTCCGAGATAGTTTTGATTCTATCATTAACCAAAATTCTAACTTAGATAAAATTCAGAAATTACATTATTTAAGACTTTCTTTAAAGGGAGATGCTTTGCAAGTTGTGCAAAGTTTAGGTATGTCAGCTGCCAATTATGAAATGGCCTGGGATTTACTTAAAACTAGATATGAAAATAAAGCGTTATTGGTAAGCAATCATGTACGTTCTATATTTAACCTACAAAGTCTGCATGAGGAGTCTCAGGTAGGCATACGTCAGTTATTAGACGGAGTTATACAACATACTCGTGCACTTCAATCTCTAGGTCAACCTGTGATCCATTGGGATACGCTGTTAATACATATAATTAGTAATAAGTTGGATGCAGCATCCAGGCGTGATTGGGAAACGGCGAATAGCAGTAATGAGCTTCCCACATTTAAGCAGTTTCTAGATTTTCTTCAAGAAAAGTGTCGTTTGCTTGAAGCCTTGGGTATGTCTGAAACGTCTAAGCCAACAGGTCGTGGGCGACCAAGAGGTTCGTATACTGCGACAGGTCAAGCATTGAAGTGTAGCTTTTGCAAAAATGATCACCTAATATATAATTGTAAAGATTTTTTAAAACTTAACCCCAAAGATATATCAGCAGAAGTCATTAAACTAAAATTGTGTTTAAATTGTTTGCGTAGGGGGCATCACCTTAAGGATTGTAAATGCCAACCTTGTTCTAAATGTCAAAGGCGACATAATACCTTATTGCATTTCTCAAATACTAGAAACGAAGTGGTTTCTGATCCCCAGGAATGCCCAAGCTCTGAAAATGCTAATGTTTCTAATAACTCTTTACATTCACGCAGAGATGATCATGTCAATACACTATTATCCACTGTATTGGTTCAAGTATCAGATGTCAATGGTCAAATTCATGAATGCAGAGCATTGTTGGACAGTGGGTCAGAATCCAACTTCATTACAGAAGACCTTTGTGATACATTAAAACTTTTAAAACATAGTACCAATATAACAATAAATGGTATAGGTCAGGTCACTTCTAGAATAATTCATAGAGCGTCGGTACAAATGGAATCAAGACTAAACGCGTTCAAGATTAATATTCCTTGCTTAGTAATAAAACGCATTACTAATAACATACCTCATGTTTCTTTTGATGCTAGCAAGCTGAATATTCCTAAAAATTGCTTTCTTGCTGATCCTAATTTTAACGAATCAGGTAATATTCAAATTTTGGTTGGCGCCCAAATTTTCTGGGATCTTCTTTGCGCAGGTCAAATTAAATTGGGAAATGACTTGCCAACTCTACAGAAAACTCATTTTGGATGGGTGGTATCTGGACCTTTGCCTTTACGATCTCATTCACTTTTGTGTAATTTATCATTGTCAGATTTGGATAATTCTTTATCAAAATTTTGGGAGATAGAAGATTACCCCAGAACAAAAACCTTATCAACTGAAGAACAATTATGTGAAAATCATTTTGTTTCTACCACCAAACGTTCTATTGAAGGGCGATTTATCGTTCAGCTGCCTTTCAAGGAATCATTGGACTGTTTAGGGTACACTAAAGATAAAGCTTTGAAACGTTTCTATAGTATAGAAAGAAAACTGCATAAAAATGTTGATTTATATAATGAATATAAGTCATTTATTGACGAATATTTGCAGCTAGGTCACATGTCATTAGCTGACAGTGATGAACAGGGTGATTATTACTTGCCCCATCATGATGTTTATAAGGAATCCAGCACAACCACTCGATTGAGAGTTGTGTTCGATGCCTCCGCCAAAAGTTCTACTGGTAAATCACTGAATGACATCATGATGGTAGGGCCAACCATACAGGACGATATATTCTCCATTATATTGCGGTTCAGACTGCATGATATTGTTGCCACTGCCGATATTGCCAAAATGTATCGGCAGGTGCTAGTCGATGAGTCTCAACAAAGGTTGCAAAAGATATTATGGCGTGATCATCCTTCAGATTTAATTCAAGCTTATAAACTACACACTGTCACTTATGGGACAGCAGCAGCTGCTTTCCTAGCGATAAGATGCCTTTCGCAACTTGCATTTGAATGCAAAGATACACATCCAAAAACGAGTGAACTGATTTTGAAAAACTTTTACGTCGACGACTTATTATTTGGTGGAAATAGTGTTGACGAGGTCTTGGAGATGAAGAATGATGTAATCAACATCTTGAAGAAAGGTGGTTTTGAGCTTCGAAAATGGAACTCGAACGATAGACGAATATTAGAGAATACTTCTGAAACTCAAGCCAACTTTAACATCAACACAGGAGATAACCATTCGGCCGCGACTTTGGGTCTGCGTTGGTTATCAGAAAGTGATGAATTTAGCTTTAAAGTCGGTTCATACAATTCTGAGCGAGTCACAAAACGAGCCATTTTATCGGCTACCGCTCAATTGTTTGACCCATTGGGACTTTTAAGTCCAGCAATAATAATTCCGAAGATGATTTTACAAAGACTGTGGCAGAGAGGAGTTCAGTGGGACGAGTCTATTCCATTGGATTTGCACACTCAATGGCTTACTTTTCGTCAAGATTTAAATAATAGTAATAATTTGTCAATTACTAGGCAAGCTACATGCAAACAAAAGGTTTACACGGAGTTCCATGGGTTTGCAGACGCTTCCGAGCTTGGATACGGCGCTTGTTTATATTTGAGAACTATAGACAAGGATGATAAGATTTCTAGCAGACTTTTATGCTCTAAAAGTAGAGTTGCTCCTTTGAAAACGCAAACCATACCACGGCTCGAGTTGTGCGCAGCGGTATTGCTTGCAGAGATTGCCGATAAGTCTAGGATTGCACTTAATCTAGTGCTTAATAAAACTTACTATTATAGTGATTCAAAAATTGTATTGTCATGGATTAGATCTCCTTCGAACAATTGGAAGACGTTCGTTTCTAATCGGGTATCCAGAATTCAAGAATTAACTGACCCTAAGGAATGGAATTATGTGCACACCTCCCAAAATCCTGCAGATGCGATTTCCAGAGGTATGAGTCCGAAAGCTCTTTTGGAACATGATCTGTGGTGGTTTGGCCCTTCATGGCTTGCTCAACGTGAGCAGTGTTGGCCAAGACATGACACAGTTTTACTTGACGAACTTCCTGATAAAAAGGCCAAAGCAATTACCATTTCATCGTTAGCTGTGACCTGTGATACAGATTTTAATTTATTTGAAAGATTCTCTTCGTTTTCTAAACTACTTAGGGTAACAGCATTCATGTTACGATTTATTCACAATTCAAGTTTGAGACGTGAATTTAAATCAAACCGACGAGTCGGGCATTTACAATCTTTTGAACTCAGACAATCTTTAGAACGTTTAGTGTCTATAGTACAAAGAACATCATTTTGCAATGAATATGATTGTCTTGGTTCAGATAGGGCATTGCATCCGAAAAGCAAACTTTTACCCTTAAACCCCTTTTTTGATGGACGGGTTATAAGAGTAGGTGGACGGCTTGGTCGATCCAATTATCGGTTCGACAAAATTCATCCAATAATTTTGCCGGCTAAACACAATTTTACTAAGCTTCTTTTTAAGTATGAACACCTCAGGCTCCTACATGCTCCGCCCAATTTATTGCTGTCCTCGATCAGAGAAAGGTTTTGGCCAATATCTGGGCGAAACCTAGCGCGAAAAACTGTACACGATTGCCTAAAATGTTTTAGATTTGCTGCCCAAGGTCAGAAATATTTGATGGCTGACTTGCCCCAAACTCGATTAACCCCTTCGAGGCCATTTTTAATTTCAGGATGTGATTATGCTGGTCCATTTCTAATCAAGGACCGAAAAACTAGAAATTTCAAGTTGACTAAATGCTATATTTGCCTATTCATTTGTTTCGTCACTAAGGCCATCCACCTCGAATTGGTGTCTGATCTTACGACGGAGGCATTCTTAGCTGCATTGCGGAGATTCTTCTCTAGGCGTGGACTTTCTAAATCGATTTATTCCGATAATGGAACAACTTTTCAGGGTGCAAAGTCGGAACTTGCAAGTTTTTTAAAAAATAATTCTCGTGATTTTATATTGGAACTAAATAATCAATTTGTGGATTGGCATTTTATTCCTCCTCGTGCACCGCACTTCGGCGGACTTTGGGAAGCGGGGGTAAAATCCGTGAAACATAACTTAAAAAGAGTCATAGGGGAAACTCCACTTACGTTTGAGCAATTAACCACAGTACTATGTCAGGTGGAGGCCTGTCTCAATTCCAGACCTCTTTCCCCTCTATCCTGTGATCCTTCCGATATGCAACCCCTAACTCCAGCGCACTTTTTGATTGGAGAACCGTTGTTAAGTATGCCCGAAGATGACCTCACTTATGTGAAGAAAAACCGCCTATCACATTACCAACATTGTCAGCAAATAGCTCAACATTTCTGGAAGCGCTGGATGAAAGAATATGTGGGTGAGCTCCAGGCTAGATGCAAGTGGAAAACATCAATGCCACAACTACTTAAGTTAGACAAGCTGGTCCTCGTGAAGGAAGATAATACCCCTCCGTTGAAATGGAAGCTCGGACGAGTGGTAAAACTGTGCTATGGAGCAGACGACGTTGTAAGAGCTGCCGTCATTAGGACTTCCAATGGACTTTTCAAGAGGCCAGCTACCAAGCTCTGTGTTTTACCTGAGGAAAGTCAGCCGTCAGATGTTGAAAGACTGGAGGCTTTCAAGGTGGGCGGCGATGTACCGGAGAAACTTGGCAACCATGCCGAAGCAGATGCCGGGGACGAAGAAGCGGCTGCGTCGTCGAGACCCGAGACGAAACGTGTGTGTGCTTTTAGAAAGACAGCGTTGTGAGCGGTCGCCTTTCTTTACGCTCCGCACATTGTCGTGCTATTGCACCATTTTTTGACCAGTTAATGTCAGTTTGTCTTTCAATAAAGTGTAATTCAAGAAAACTAGCGTTTCAGTACGCAACAGTGTAGGTATACCATCCTTCCCTCTGGTATTATTCAAAGATAGTGTCACGTTTAGGGGGTAGCGCAGGAACAGAAACAACAAACGTAGTACAAGCATGACTTCTTTATTCGGCGCTGCATAACTCTTAGTATTGAACACTGTCCAAGAGGGGGTGTGTAGATGCGTGGGTGTGGGGGTATGGGCGTAAGGCCTTCTGAAGTGCCGCCAAGCGGTACCCGCTCGATACGAGCAGGGTGCCCCTATGTCCGACACGCCCAAAGGACTTACTTTAGGTACTGCAACAGGGTAACGAGCCGTCCGGGCACTAGGAAGTTCGGACTGTCGCTCGTGACCTCCCTCTGGGGATGACCCCAGAGTTCGGTGGTCGTCGATGGCTTGAGACGCCGATTAAATACTCGTCTCATGACCCCAATTTGCCGGTCTCGCTGATTCGGCAGTGCACTGGGGGAGACCGGGGCCAGACTAGGTACCGGAACATGGTGCAACTTATGTTATTCGTGACATCTCCCCCTTCCAACAAGTGTTCGCCCCGAACACTAAAATTCTATATTACAAAATAAATTTCTCGTCTTTCCTTTTTCCATATGAATCTTAAAATTAACCGATGTTGCTTATTTGCTAGAGAGGGTATGGGAAAAACTTTATTCCAAAAATATAAACACTTTTCTCTTAAAACTACTTCTAGATTCCTAGATAATGTTTTCAGCCACAAAAAAATTAATTCTTTCCTTGGGTCACCTTTCAACCTTGTGTTGCGTCTATCTTCTTGCTCTCCATTTTGGCCAAAATTTACGTCAACTGCACATTGTATTGTATACTCCTTTGGGCACCATCATCTAAGTGGAAACGCTTCACCTAGGCTTCATCTCGTAGTGCCGTCTCTTGGCACTGTATTCTCTAAGCGGCAAACTTCATCGCTTAGCTTCACTTCTTCCTACTGTGTCCTTTTGCGTGCTCCTTTAGCACACCTATCATTGGACATGTATACTTCTTCTTAATTAACGTGAGCACATTTGGAGATGCTTCTTCAGCTCGACTTATTAAAAGACTCTGGGTGCACACGGGTGTAAGTAGAACCGTCGTGGCGGGACCCATCTGAAGATGTCAGCTTCTCCAAGACTTGCTGCTTTACTTCCTTAAATGATATGGCAATGCGTTGATAGACGCAACAAGGTCGTCCGGTGGCCACTGAAATAAACAATATATATATATTTTTTAAATTAATAAACAAAGAATCCTATATCAAGTACTTGCACTTGACCTAGTTTTAAATAAACACACGATACTTGCACTATTTTGCTGTCTCAGCAAGGAACCTAGGTCACTGGCTTAGAAAATTGAGACAATGTTATTACTAAACTGCAACTATGCAAATTATATACTTATTTCTACTATACCCAATTACTCAGTTAAATTTTACCTTTACTAAATTAATATAAATTATACTTATTATTGTGCTCATCTGCACTGCATAGACTCTGTTGCTTTAGGGCGTCCTCCAGGTCGCTCTTTACTTTACCCTACTCGATTCGGGCAAATGCGAGTCTGTAAACTGGTCCTTCAAAATCTTCAACATCTTCATTTTTTGGGAGGGTCGTAGCGTCAGGGGTAGAGCTGGGGTGTGACTACTGATATGAAGATCAGTAGTCCGAGATCAAACGAGGCGCCTCCACCATGTCACGTTTAGGGGGTAGCGCAGGAACAGAAACAACAAACGTAGTACAAGCATGACTTCTTTATTCGGCGCTGCATAACTCTTAGTATTGAACACTGTCCAAGAGGGGGTGTGTAGATGCGTGGGTGTGGGGGTATGGGCGTAAGGCCTTCTGAAGTGCCGCCAAGCGGTACCCGCTCGATACGAGCAGGGTGCCCCTATGTCCGACACGCCCAAAGGACTTACTTTAGGTACTGCAACAGGGTAACGAGCCGTCCGGGCACTAGGAAGTTCGGACTGTCGCTCGTGACCTCCCTCTGGGGATGACCCCAGAGTTCGGTGGTCGTCGATGGCTTGAGACGCCGATTAAATACTCGTCTCATGACCCCAATTTGCCGGTCTCGCTGATTCGGCAGTGCACTGGGGGAGACCGGGGCCAGACTAGGTACCGGAACATGGTGCAACTTATGTTATTCGTGACAATAGCATTCCTAAATGATCATCTACAAATTAGAGCATCGAAAAGCACCTTCATCATATCGGATTCATAGCCAAGTTGCAGTAAGCAGGTGCCCCAACCAGAAAAGTTCCAAGGAGAAGATGGAGAAAATTATCTTTTAACTTTAGAAGATATGAATGTAAGTTGATATTTTAAATTTGTAGAACAAGAAAAAGTATAAATTTACGTTTCCTTTCTGGTATATTGTAAGTTTAGATTAATGTTTATATGAAAAATTTTCTGTTACAGACCCAGACACTTGCGGATGGAGTGTATGAATGTGATGAAGAGGGAATTTTATCGCCAACATCACATTATGTTAGCCGGCCAACAAGCAGCCAATCCTTAAACTCTTAATAGTGATTTAGTGAATCCTTCTGGAGGAGGAAAGAGTGGTGGAAGAAAAACAAAACTGCGTACCGAATCTGCCAGCGAAATAGAAGTTTTAAAGACAGTCTCCTCGGGACTTGAAACCATGACATCTGCATTTGCAAATAGGGCTCAACCCCAAAACACTCCTGAGGACATAATGGGACAATTTGTCGCAGCTCAATTAAAACTAATTAATGACAATGCAGTTAAGCAAGATGTACAAATGGAAATTGTTCGGTTATTAGGGATGGCGATAAAAAAGAATGATTACAAATTTTGTTTCTTAATAAATGTTTTAAAATATTCCATTTTAACTTTAACTCATACCCAATATGTGAAAAATTATACATTATAAAAGTCCCTCATATTCATTTTGCCAATCTACACTTCCTTGTGAATTAAAATAGGTGCAAAACTTATTTCTAATTGCGGTAGCATCATTGGTACATCTAAGTCCACCTAGAAAAAAAATATGAATTGAAAAAAAAAACTTAAAATGTGGTGAAAAATTAGACTCTCACCTTGCTGTGAAATTCCTGGTAATTCACATGTTTCCTCTTGTACTTCACTGTATTTACTGTTATGTGTACACAGAAAATTATGCAAAATACAACATGTTAATGTTATTAATTCAGCCTTTTCTGGACTTAAATTAATCGCATGTTTTAAGATTCTAAATCTATTGACTAATATTCCAAATGCATTTTCTACAGTTCTCCTGGCTCTTGAAAGGCGATAATTATAAATTCGTTTTTCCTTTGAAAGTCCTCTTTGAGGGTATGGTTTCATCATTCTTTTTGCCAAAGGAAATGCATCATCAGCAATCATGACATTGTTACGTACGAAATAGAGTTTTCGTCCGTTACTCGTTTGGTTTGTGTTTTCAATGTCCGTGGGCCTAGTTACACTAGTAGACCGATTCCGATCGCTTAAATCCTCCAATTGCACTTTGTGCACATTTTGTTGTAAATGTGGGTGCGTGACCTGATAAGTTATCGGGTGCCGTAGTCACGTGATTGGTTTCGATTTTTGTCGGGGAAGCGTCGGTTTGTGGTCGCGTTTCTTTGTGTCAGGTGCCATGTGGCCTATTTAATCACCCCACTTTGTGATATCGGTCTCTTTACCACTACAGCACTCGAACTGCCGACATCTGACCTTTTTTCTGAGCGCATTGTGTTCGGCCCAACCGGAGATACAAAGATTTTCCAACCGGAGATCCAAAGATTTTCCAACCGGAGATTCAAGACTTTTCCAACCGGGGATTCAAAGACTTTCCGACCGGAATTTCAAGGGCTTTCCGACCAGAGATCCAAGGGTTTTCTGACCAGAGATCTAAGGGTTTTCCCGACCAAAGAACATTTCAATCGGGGATTGAATCAGCCTGACCGGGACTGCTTTGTCCAGAGTTTTCCGGACCAACCCACGTGTTGGAAAAGCCGCCAATCAGCGGCCACAGAGTTTCAGAAGGTCAGAGTCGAACCACCACAATTCCTCACTTGATTTAGTTTTATTTTATTTTTATTTTTTAGTTAATATTAGTTTGCTCTAAACAACTTCAACACTTGTCATCACCTCTGGTCACCTTTTTGGTTGCCGGAACAAGTGTTGAAGCTGTTTGTTCGTTTTCCCTGGTGTTCTGCTGTTTTCTGCCTTAGGTACCTGTCACCAGTCTCTGGACCCCATTTCCTACCTGGAAATCAGCGGTGGCCACTACTGACTACTGGGAAGAGGATACTGGAGGTTCCAGGACCCAAACATCGTCTTAAGAACTGGTAAGGGCAGTTAGAGACGGCTTGGCACTGGGAAAACTTTTCCTGTTTTTTTTTAACTTCAAATTTAACTTTCTTTTTGTTTTCAACCTTTTCCTTTTGTGGCAACTCTTTGTAAATTTTGTAAATATCCTGTAAGTTGTAAATATTGTAGTTTTGTTTTTTTAATTTGTAATATACACGTGTACATATACAACAAATGGTTCGTTTGATTTCCTGCAGTATTTCCAAGTGTGTTCATTTATAGATACTTATGAACTCATGCCATTAATCCACGACCTTGAGCTATCTAATTGAAAAAATGTTGAAATCTCATTAACGTGAGGTTACATCATAACAACATATGGCACCTCAATAGTTGAGCCAGGAAAACATTTATCTTTTGGAAAACTTAGTAATCTTTTATCAATAGCTTTTTTAAGGCTTCTTTCTCTCCACACTCCTCCATCACTTATTCTCCCATTCACACCCACATCGACATATAAAAACTTGAAAGTAGCATCTACCAGTGCAAGTAATACTATACTATGAGTTCCTTTGTAGTTGTAGTAAAAAGAACCTGAGCTTCTTGGGGCCTCAAAACTTACATGCTTGCCATCAACAGCTCCTAAACAAAATGGAAATTGCCAGAGCTTCTCAAAGTCATTGGCAACAACTGTCCATCCTTGGCTATCAGTTGGTAACTAAAAATTACATCAATAGTGTTATCATATATTATATCTGATAAAACAGTGTGATATCTTTTACTTTTATATACTCTTCTTGAATATTTGAAATTATTGCCTTGCACACTTCCGGTATTATAAGACTAATAGTACTCTCATGGATTCTACTTGAATACATGAGATCCCGATAAGAATTGCCACTTGCTAAATATCGTAGTGTTATTGCTAACCTGAAAAAAGCCATACTTTTTAAGGAAATATAAAAACAGAAGAATAAAGGTTTTATGTACAAAGCAATCTATTTAATTTTTTCTAATATTTGTCATCATTAAGGGCGGGTTGTAAATGAGCAGTTCAAATATTGAACTCGGTTCAAGCTTGAAATGTCAGCGTGACAGCAATGCAATTTAAATGGAAACTCACCAGTCGATAATTCAGCAGAACTAGGTTCAAACTGCTTTTTTACAACCGGGCCTAACAGAACTTTGGCTTCAGCTTAACCCATTATACAAGTATTTACATTTTACTTGATATATATCAGTGCAACTCATATTAAGTTATAGTATAACATTGTAACATCAATAAAAAAAAATATGACTATAGGGTTATTAAATCAATAGGATTTGTGCATTTCCCATTTACCTGATTTCAGCAGATATCGGTTCTCTTAAATGGGTTGATTGTTTCTGTATGTCATTTTTAATAAGATCCAGAAGTTTGACAAAACAGGCATTGTCCATTCGTAAAAAGTTCCTGTAATGTTGAGGATCCTCCAACAATAGTTCATTGTGCAGCAAACTCAGAATTCCTCGACCTGTTTGTCTCCTCGCAAGCCATTTTTCTTGCCACACTTTTCTGGCAGACCTTCTTTGCAAACGCTTTTTAGCAATTCGTCGTTCACAATTTTTTTTTTGTCAAAACGACAAAAGTGGACCAACATGCAAATTGGAATATAAAATACGAATCAAGATTATCCATATCAACTTTATATTGTTTTTAAACACAATTTGTGCACTAAGTCCAGAATAAAAACAAATAATAAAGTATTTAACCTCAAAATTCAAAACTTTGAATCTTTAAACTCTGTGCTTAAAACTTCAAAACCGGTTTATAAACAATCATTTATGTAATTTTTCTGTCAAGCGTCAAAATAATTCGATCATATCTGAGAGCATTTATGGGATAGTGTAAAACAGAAAAATTGTCAACCCCAGATCAGTCCCATCCCAGAATCATGACAATTGTGTGCCTATTTCTTACACCAGATCTGGTACATGAAATAGGATAGTCTAAAACGGGCTTAACACATCAGAAAATATTTATAATAAATCTTATTAAAAATCTAAGTTACAAACAGTTCTACCGTCACTATATTTTCTACTATTTTTAAGGTAAAAGTTGAAAAAACTGTTTATAAACAACATGTAACATGTTAAAAAGAACATAGCCAAATTTTGTTTCGACTGGGTATTTTTATACATATTATTTAGTACTTTTTTGTTAAGGAAACGCTTTTTTTCTAATTACCAAAATTAACGTTTACAAACTTATATGTTTTAATACACCGTTGAAAAAGTAAAAATCAGCAGAATTAAATGAACTAAAAATATATAGGGTGTTCCATTTAAAAAAATATAACTTACTGTCATATGTCAGAAACTAAACGTAATAGAAAAAAACTGACTACGCCATTGGATTCTACGTCAAAATGTCTACCGGAAACCGTTTTTCCTTTTTTGATAACTTTAATAGCAAATGAAATACAGAGGAGGTTCCAAAATGACCAATTTTCAAAAACCCCCCGTATCTTTGAAACAAAAGAAGTTTGCGCCGCCCACTCTTCGCCAGTCATCTCAGCTCAGAAAAAGAGATCAGAACACGTATGCTACTTTTTTTCTATCTATTACCGTTTTCTCTGTACCCCGTAAAACCATCGAAAATGCAGCACCCTGTACAAAAAGTCTCACATGCGACACCCATAAGAGGATCTACTTTTGACACTCGTGAGTTACCTAAATAACATTTAGGAGAAAACCTTCGGATACTTATTTGCGACTCTTAAGTGTAGCCATGGGGATGTCTAAATAAAGTTCTGTATGCGATTCCGATAAGACGCTTTTGCAAGGCATGGTCAAATTCATCATAAAAGTCGCCTGGATGACTATGAGCGAGACCTTGTGGCGGACATTCGGATAGCTGAGGGAGTGGATTCGCAATGTCGCGTTGTGATCGTTTTAGGCATTGTATGGGACTTACATTGTTTACTGGGAAGGTTTCCATTTAATAAGAAATCAGGAAAAGTAACAAAAAGACCACTAGAGTTACTACACACAGATGTTTGTGGACCATGTGGCAGGAACTTTTTTTTTTGGCTTGAATAAAAACAAAAAAAAATTTGCAGATGTATAATAGGGTATTAACACAAACAAGTAGGACCTATCGACGATATAATAAGTATAATAAAATATATATATATATGTCTGTTCATTATGTTTTAAGCGATACATTATAATGGTAGTACATCTAAGCCTTCACAATGTTGCCAAATCTCAGAACGCTATTTCAGTGTGTTTCAAAGCCGCTTCTTTGAAACCCGGTATTTCATGCCCAATCAGAAAGCAGGGTTTTTGTCCTGTATGGGAAGATGAGGTCGCCATTTTCTTGAGTGAGCATTCCATTGCTCTCTGCTTTACCAGAACGTGTTATTTTGTTAGTTTTCGGATATTTTATCCAATTACCCTTCAAGGGGATTTAAAATTAAAATTAACAATCACCTGGTACTGCGAGACGCCCTGAAGAATAGGCTTATCGCTCTGTTAGCCCTGGAAACCCAGTTTCTTCAGCAGGAATCGGTTGGCTTCGGCCACGTTTTAGTTTTTTGTGCAGATCTGTTATGGTGAGTTTTCTATAGCAGTATATTAATTTTCTGAGTGGCACTGTGTAACTTACTTTGGTCTTTTGAAGATCTGAGGGAGTCGACTCCTACCCTGTTGTGTAACAGCCAGTTATACCCCCTGGATTGGTCGTACAAATCCAGTAGAGATTGACCCGACCTGCACCATATTACGCCAAAAGTCTGACATCTTTGCGACCTTGCAATCATTTTCGCCAGCAGTACTCCAAGCATCCATTTGTAGAGATCTTCAGATGAAATAGAACTTCTAGAACCTTCGAAGACACCAGGTTCAAGCCTGTGTATTAAGGCCAGTTTACTCCAAATCTTTATTTTTATTTTCTTCACTGTTTTCACAAACAAACCACTAAACTCAGATTCAAAGAAACACATAACAAAGCTTCCCTTTATTAAAGTTTTGCTCACACTTAAAACTTTAAATCACTTTGATACTTCCGATCGGCGAAACATAACAAAGGTTGGTTTATCTTCTAATAGCAATTACATAAATGTGAACTATAGTCGACTATAGGGTGATACCATTTGTCAATTATAATTATACGCTATCTCAACGTTTTAACACCGAATAATGATTTACCTGCTATTTACATTATTATAAACTACTCATCTATTGAACTGTAATAACAACATGGTATGTTGAGCAAACCCAGTAAAGAGATTTCATAAAGGGAAAATTAATTTGTGTTTATTTAGTGTTCACTAGTTGCGTTGATACCCGTTCGTAAGATATTTTCTTTTCATTTATTTTCGCAGTTTCCTCATCATCAAAACTGCGTGGCGCCCATTTTAAATTTCTTTTTTTTCCTTTCTTTAATTATTATTGAAAAGCAAATACAGTCATTTTAGAAAATTGCCTTCGAACCCATAGTGCTCACCAGATGAAAAGCTGCCGTTTGCATTCCTTATTATTTTAGGCAAAATAAGGTTACATAATTTTGGCGCCCAACGTGGGGCCCGAAATAGCAAATAATTTATCTAACAGTCAATATCATTTTTAGATCTAAGTATAATTGCATAACTATTTTTTTTTTTGTCTATTTCGAATGATGGTAATATTCATATTGTGAGCAGTGTATTTGGATAAAACTGGTCTTGAGTTTGGTCACTTTTTAAATAGACGTTTTGTCGGATCCACCGAACAACCGGCCGTACAACAGGTTTTTATCCGTTATCGTACTTTCTTGGTATATACAGTATAATTGAAATCGATATATTTTTTTTTGAACGCTTTGTATTTTGGCCACAAAGTGTTAAAATACTTTTAGTTTGTTTATTTCGAGAATGTGTTGTTGCAGTTGAACTGAAAGGAGCGAGATTCGCTGTTGCCACTTTTAGTTGTTTTAAATCAAGATCCTCCGAAATATAACTAGCGCTTTAAACAAGTAATTGATTGAATTTTTTTATCGTTAGACTTAACTGTTTGTGTTAAGGAAATCAATAGCAATATTTTTTTTATGGTTGAGTATAAACTTTGTTGTGATACTAAAGATATATTTTCAAAACTTTAAATTAGAAACCTATAATCAAACATTAAATCTATTTTACCTTGTTCTTATTGATAAGTTGCTTCATAGTTTTGCTTCCTTTATTAGGAGACAATGGATTCTCATTTTAGACCCAACTTGTTGCTTAGAGAAGAATTGGATTATGAGCTAAAAATACGCGGAGTTTTTACAGAAAGCCCCGTTATACAAAAACGGAAAATTCTTCTTAGAGCGTTAAATAAAGAGAGAGAAAGTAAGTTTGATGTTTTGAAATTGACAAACTCGGATTTTGATTTTCAAAAGGAAAAAGATGAAATAGAATCCACATTAGATTCAATTAAAGTTCTTATTAGTGATTTTGAGGGACCATCATCAGACTCGGTTTATCTTAGAGCTAGGACCAGACTTCTACACTTAACAAATCGTATTTTGCGGGTAGCTTTCGATGGGAATGAGGATAATTTTAGTGAGAAACAACGTCAAAAAAAATGAGTGGTATGCATCGGCAATGCTATTAGATGCTGAGTTACACGAAAAGGTGAAGGAACCTAATCAATTTAGTTCTACTCCTGTTAGCCATCATGAAGGACAAATGGAAAGTTCTCAACTGTCCCAAACAGCTCACGAAAATACGCCTCTTAGCAATCAGTATTTCAAGCCCACTCCTGTACATAAATTAGGTATTTCATTTGGAGGCGATCCAAAACAAGTTATGTCTTTTATTGAACGCGTAGAGGAAACGGCTCGAGCTAGACATATTCCTAAAGCTGAGTTATTTGAGTCGGCTAGCGATTTGTTTTCTGAGAAAGCCATCTTTTGGTTGAGGTTAGTTAAGCCCGCTCTTCGTGATTGGGATTCTTTGGTAGAAAAGTTAAAAGCAGATTTTTTAAATTCCGACGTTGATGATGAAACATGGCGAGAAATCCGTATGAGGAAACAAGGTAGGAACGAACCAGTCGTGCTTTTCATAGCAACCGTGGAAGGTTTGTTTGGTCGTTTGTCATATAGTCCGGCTCCTGTTACCAAGGTCAAGTACATCAAAAGAGGTCTTCAAAAGGAATATCAACAACGTCTAGCTTTGCAAGATATAAGTTCTGTTGATGAGTTGGGTAGGTTGTGTAAACGTTTAGAGGAAGCAGATGTTTTAGGCCTTTGTTCAAGTTCACGTTCGCATCAAGTTTGTGAGGTGAATCTTGATGAACCCTCTTCGTCCAGAAGAAGTCCAAATGTTCGTGGTGGGGAACAGTCCAATCAAAGAAATCAGAAATATCTTTGGAATGGCAAGAAGAATAGGAGACTACCGAGGGAGAACAATCCTGAGGAAGGCGAAAAGGACAAGGCGGGCACTAAATACGTTTGTTGGAAGTGTAGCGGTCCAAACCACTTATTCAAAGACTGTAAATCGAACATTAAAAAGAGATTTTGCTTTAAATGTGGGACGCCAGAGTTTACTTCTAAAACTTGTTCACATTGTTCGGGAAACGCGTAAGAGAGGAATGCGTGGTTGGTTCGCATAATCCTCTATATCAAGAAACCAACTCTCCATGTGCGAGTCATCTTTCCCACACTAACACAAGTCTTCAATTTAATGGCTCAGCTAATAATAATGTGCTTCCGGTTTTTCTGAGCAAGAGTAATGACAACCGACCTTATATAAATGTAAAGCTTTTTGACCAAACTATTACTGCCCTGTTAGATAGCGGTGCTAATGTATCCATAGTAGGTGGATCCGGAGTGAGTTTAATTCGACGTTTAAAACTTAAAATTAACCCGATCACTAGCGACAGTGTTGTTACCGCTTGCGGAACCTCTCAAAAAGTTAAGGGTTCTGTTGAATTACCGATAGTTATTAAGAATTCAGTACGGATTTTAGTTGCATTGCTGGTTCCCTCTATTGTACATTCATTCATATTTGGTAGTGATTTCTGCAGAAGATTTCAAGTAGATATAGACTTTGCAAACAATAAATGGCTCATTCAAAGTAAAACTTCTGGCTTAATCACGGAGGCAAAACCTAATTCAGATAATCGAAATGTAATCTCCAATGTATGCACTCTCGAACCTCTATCCGATAGTCAATCAGAGCAAGTCAAATTAATTATAGATTCTTTTAATAAGTTGAATAGTGAAGAAAGATTGGGGCTCACTAATAAAATTTCAATGAGTATTGACACCGGCGAGGCCAAGCCGTTCAAACTAAGGCAATATTTAATGAGTCCATATATGTTAAAACTTCTCAATCAAGAGTTAGATGATATGCTAAAACTGGGTGTCGTAGAACCATCGCAGAGTCCCTGGAACAGTCCAGTGTTACTTGTTAAAAAGGCTAACGGAGAATATAGGTTTTGTTTCGATGGTCGAAAATTAAATGAAGTAACTCGCCATGACAGTTATCCACTGCCGCGTGTAGACAGAATATTAAGCTCTCTGAGGGGAGCCAACTATATTTCTAGTATCGACCTACGTAAGGCTTTCTGGCAGATTCCTTTGGACCCAGCCTCGCGAGACAAAACAGCATTTACAGTTCCATCTCGTGGCCTTTTTCATTTCAAGGTTGTTCCTTTTGGTCTTTGTAACAGTGCTCAAACACAACAGCGATTAGTAGATAGTTTATTTGGCCCAAAGTACGAACCAAATATTTTTACTTACCTAGACGATATTATCATAACTTCGAAAACATTTGAGGATCATATTCGGTTGTTGGGTGAAGTTAGGGATATTCTATTTGAGGCTAATTTGACTATTAACTTAAGTAAGTGTGTTTTTTTTAAAACACAGTTGAAGTATTTGGGTTATATTGTCGAAGGTGGTCAGGGTATTCGTACCGACCCTGATAAGGTCTCCACAATGGTTAATTACCCCAGACCTACTACCACTACCGAAATTAAAAGATTTATAGGCTTGTGTAGTTGGTATCGTAGATTTATTGGTAATTTCTCTTCTTTGGTCTCTCCTATTAACGATCTCCTCAAGGGAAAGAAAAAGAAGTCTTCTATAGAATGGACCCCTGAGGCCCAAAGTTCCTTTGAAAATATTAAAAATGCCCTAATTGCAGCTCCGGTTCTGTGTTCGCCGGATTTTTCAAGACCGTTCACAATACAATGCGATGCTAGTGATACGGGGTTGGGTGGTGTACTGTCGCAGGATCTCGATGGAGGAGAGCGTGTAATAGCATACTGCTCTCGGACGCTCTCTAGAGCCGAGCGTAATTACACTGTAACAGAACGCGAACTCTTGGCGTTGATATTTTGTTTGGAAAAATTCCGGATGTACGTAGAAGGTACGAGGTTTAAAGTAATAACAGACCATCACAGTCTGTTGTGGTTAAATAATTTAAAAGACCCTTGCGGACGTTTAGCCAGGTGGTCAGTAAAACTACGGCAATATAGCTTCGACTTAATTCACCGGAAAGGAATCTCACACAAGGTTCCTGATGCTCTCTCCCGAATATCTTCTGAGCCTCCTATTGATATGGAAGTATGCGTCATGGATGTTGCTTCTGGTGAATTAGACCCTTGGTATGAAGAACTTAGAAGTAAAATCCTTAAAAACCCAGAATCGTATCCTCAATGGAAAGTCGAACAGAATGTTATATTTAAGTATATCCCAAATAATCTCCCACTGTCGAGTAACCTTTTTGACTGGAAGACGGTCGTACCAAAAAACTGTCGTTTACAGGTGATGAAGGATTGTCATGACCCTCCTTCTTGTTCACATTTTGGAATTTTCAAAACCTTGTCCCGCGTCCAAGATTCTTATTATTGGCCTAAAATGCGAGTAGATATTCGAAGATATTGTAGAGCTTGTAAAGTTTGTCAAGCTCAAAAATTGTCTAACTCAGGTCCTCTAGGTAAAATGGGTGCTCAGAAATCAGTGCAGTTCCCTTTTCAGGTTATAGCCGTTGATTTAATGGGACCATTTCCCAGGTCTAAGAAAGGAAATTGCTATTTGTTAGTCGTTACTTGTTGGTTTTCAAAGTATTCTTTACTTTTTCCTATACGTCAAGCAGTTGCTAAAAATATAGTTAAACTGTTGGAAAACAATGTATTTTTGGTTTTTGGAGTACCCCAAATCATAATTTGTGATAATGGCACTCAATTTGCTGGAAGAGTTTTCAAACATCTCGCTGAAACTTATCATGTAAAAATCTGGTTTACTCCTAGGTATTCGGCCCAATGTAATTTCGTAGAAAGAACTAACAAAACCGTTGGAACTGCCATCCGATGTTACATCAAGAATCATCAAGAATGGGATGCAGAACTAACAAAAATTCAGTTTGCTATGAACGCAGCAAAACACGAGGTGCATGACTTGGCTCCTGCATTCATAGTTTTTGGTCGAAATATTCCGCTATCAGGAAACTACTATAGCAAAATATCGGAAACTAAAGACATAGTCCTCAACCCATCAGATAGGAACGCATATATCGATGATATCTCCGGGTTGGCTGACATCTTCAAAGAGGTAGAGAAATGCCTTAGTGTCGCGCACAGTCGATATAAACGATCATATGATCTACGCAGACGAGAGATATCTTTTGCGGTTGGTGATAGAGTATGGAGGAAAAATAAAGTCCTTTCAGATGCTACATCTAAGTTTTCAGCTAAACTCGCACCTAAGTACATTCTTTGCAAAATTAAGGCAAAGAAGTCCCGACTTGTCTACATTTTGGAGAAAGCAGATGGAAGTTACGGAGGAGAATGGCATGTGAAAGATTTGAAACCTTATTTTGGATCAAATTCTGATGTTTCCGTTGGGTAATATTTTTTTTTTTGGTATTTGGTTAGTCGGTACTAACTGTTATCTGGTATTATGGTTTTTTTTTATGTCACGTTAAACGTTTAAAGTATGTCCGGACAATTTTTTTTAAAGTTTTGCAAGACTATTTTCAATTGTGCAACATTTGAAATGTATATAGTACAGATGGGATCCCGTAATTATGGTAAATTAGTTTAACTAGACAATGTTGTAAATATGCTTTTTACTTATAAGTTTTTTTCTTGACTGAATTGTCATCATGGGCAAATTCTCAGTCTTAAGTTTGCTCTTTTCCTTGTTTAGAGACCTCCCCGTTTTTGTCTTTATTTCCTGATTTGTCAGTTCAATATTATGTCTTTACCGATTGAGTCGCCCCAAGGCCGTGTAGTACGCGAAGATACTGGACTAAACAAAAATCCCGAGAGCAAACTAATGTTAGTAGAATACTGTTGAGTTCTTTAAGTTTCTTCTTTCTTTGTTAATTAACCTAGATAAATTTTTTTTTTGGTACATAATCAAAAAAAAATATATAATGATATATTTTTTTTTGTTTTTTTTTTGGAGGAGGATTGTGTGGCAGGAACTTTTTTTTTTGGCTTGAATAAAAACAAAAAAAAATTTGCAGATGTATAATAGGGTATTAACACAAACAAGTAGGACCTATCGACGATATAATAAGTATAATAAAATATATATATATATGTCTGTTCATTATGTTTTAAGCGATACATTATAATGGTAGTACATCTAAGCCTTCACAATGTTGCCAAATCTCAGAACGCTATTTCAGTGTGTTTCAAAGCCGCTTCTTTGAAACCCGGTATTTCATGCCCAATCAGAAAGCAGGGTTTTTGTCCTGTATGGGAAGATGAGGTCGCCATTTTCTTGAGTGAGCATTCCATTGCTCTCTGCTTTACCAGAACGTGTTATTTTGTTAGTTTTCGGATATTTTATCCAATTACCCTTCAAGGGGATTTAAAATTAAAATTAACAATCACCTGGTACTGCGAGACGCCCTGAAGAATAGGCTTATCGCTCTGTTAGCCCTGGAAACCCAGTTTCTTCAGCAGGAATCGGTTGGCTTCGGCCACGTTTTAGTTTTTTGTGCAGATCTGTTATGGTGAGTTTTCTATAGCAGTATATTAATTTTCTGAGTGGCACTGTGTAACTTACTTTGGTCTTTTTAAGATCTGAGGGAGTCGACTCCTACCCTGTTGTGTAACAGCCAGTTATACCCCCTGGATTGGTCGTACAAATCCAGTAGAGATTGACCCGACCTGCACCATATTACGCCAAAAGTCTGACATCTTTGCGACCTTGCAATCATTTTCGCCAGCAGTACTCCAAGCATCCATTTGTAGAGATCTTCAGATGAAATAGAACTTCTAGAACCTTCGAAGACACCAGGTTCAAGCCTGTGTATTAAGGCCAGTTTACTCCAAATCTTTATTTTTATTTTCTTCACTGTTTTCACAAACAAACCACTAAACTCAGATTCAAAGAAACACATAACAAAGCTTCCCTTTATTAAAGTTTTGCTCACACTTAAAACTTTAAATCACTTTGATACTTCCGATCGGCGAAACATAACAAAGGTTGGTTTATCTTCTAATAGCAATTACATAAATGTGAACTATAGTCGACTATAGGGTGATACCATTTGTCAATTATAATTATACGCTATCTCAACGTTTTAACACCGAATAATGATTTACCTGCTATTTACATTATTATAAACTACTCATCTATTGAACTGTAATAACAACATGGTATGTTGAGCAAACCCAGTAAAGAGATTTCATAAAGGGAAAATTAATTTGTGTTTATTTAGTGTTCACTAGTTGCGTTGATACCCGTTCGTAAGATATTTTCTTTTCATTTATTTTCGCAGTTTCCTCATCATCAAAACTGCGTGGCGCCCATTTTAAATTTCTTTTTTTTCCTTTCTTTAATTATTATTGAAAAGCAAATACAGTCATTTTAGAAAATTGCCTTCGAACCCATAGTGCTCACCAGATGAAAAGCTGCCGTTTGCATTCCTTATTATTTTAGGCAAAATAAGGTTACAACCAATTACACCAACAACTTATGATAACAAAAGTTACTTTGTTACTTTTCTAGATGATTTTACTCATTTTACCATGATATACTTAATTGAAAAAAAAAGTGAGGTATTTTATTGTTTTAAAAAATTTGAGGCCTTGGTTACTAATCTGTTAGGCTGCAAGATTGGTTCACTTCGTTGTGATAATGGTGGTGAGTATTGCTCTAGTGATTTTAAAAATGTTTGTGAAGCTCGAGGAATCCATCTTAACTATACAGTACCTTATAAACCTCAGCTCAATGGATGTGCTGAGCGATTAAATAGAACTCTACTTGAGAAAGGGAGAGCTATGTTATTACAGTCAGGCTTATCTAAAGATATGTGGGGTGAAGCATTGTTGTGTGCTACCTACTTGACTAATCGGAGTCCAACAGTTGCTTTAAAAACTGTAACTCCTGCTGAAATGTTTTATCAAAAGAAACCAAATATTAAAAATATAAAGACTTTTGGTTATATTGCTTACAGTCATATACCAAAAGAAAAGCAAGGTGGAAAATTTGATGTAAGAGGTGAAATAAAAATAATGGTAGGATATTCAGATAATGGTTATCGTCTATGGGATCCTGTAAATAAAAATATAACTTTGCCAGAAATGTTACTTTTGATGAGAGTCATAACATAAAAAACCTGAACAATGATACAATTATTAAAATAAAGTATTTAGGAGTAGTGCTCGATGCAGAGTTGAAATTCCGGGCCCATGCAGAATACTGTATGAAGAAATTTGCGCGTAAGATGGGTTTTATTGCAAGAATAGGTAAATCTCTGTCAATGTATACAAAGCGACTGCTGCATAATGTCCTGGCTCAACCACATCTTGAGTTTTGCAGTACTTTGCTTTTTAACATGCCAAACTACATTATCGATGAATTCCAGCGGATTCAAAACAAAGCGATGCGGATAATGATAAAGTGTGACAGATATACGCCTATTAGAAACATGTTGAGCTGTACTGATTTGTTGTCAAAAAATTTTGTTTGTTGTTAAGCAAAAAATAGTTTTCAACGCTTTTATTTTTATTTTTAAAATTAAGAATAGGATTTTGCCTGATTATGTGTGCAATAAGGTAAAGACTTTTAGTGATACTCATGAATACAATACTCGGAATAAAACTGATTTTATTATTAATGTGAGACCAGGGACCAATATTGTTTCAAACTCGTTATTGTATAGAGGATTATTGGATTTCAATAATCTCCCGCCGCATCTCAAAGACTGTGAGAGTTTGAACGTTTTTAAAAAACAACTTCGTCGATATATACAAGCTCATTGTTTTTAATTTGTAATAATTGTGTGTATATTGTTCTTTTTTTACGAGACGGTAACTGTGTCTACGATTTTATATTTTAGCGGTGTTTTGTGCCATTTGATTATTGTAGTTTTAATAGTATGGTATGAGATCTGTTGATATATTTGTGAAATTATGTAGCCATTGGGCTAAATAAATATCATTATTATTATTATTATAAAACTTAGAATTGGATAAAGAAAAAGATGATAAGATTGGTGAAACACATGATTATGAAGAACCTCAAAATGGTGAGGAATCAGACAGTGATAATGGGATTAATGACAATAAAAGTTTAAGGAAAAGTAATAGATTAAGACGAAGACCAAATTATTTAAATGATTATGTTGATCATGAAGATATTGAACATATGGCTTTAAATGCAACATTATTTGTGGATGAAGTACCCAGAAATTACAGTGAGATTGAAGAAAGGTCAGATCGAGTCTTTTGGCTCAAGGCCATTGAAGAGGAGATTGAATCCCTAAATCGTAATAAAACATGGACATATATCAAAAATTCACCACATAAGAAACTAATAAACTGCAAGTGGGTGTTTAGAATTAAAAGGGATGAACAAGGAAATATATTGAAATATAAGGCAAGACTAGTAGCACGTGGTTTCTTGCAACAAGAGGGCTTTGACATAATGAGACTTATGCACCAGTTGCAAGATTAACAACGTTAAGGACTTTGCCTGCTGTTTCAAATTTTAAGCATTATCACATAGAGCAACTTGATGTAAAGTCTACATTTTTGCACGGGGAAATTGAAGAGGAAATATACATGTCGATACCTGAAGGATTCCAAAATGCAGGGGAAGTTTGCAGATTAAATAAGGCTCTATATGGTCTTAAGCAGGCACCTTTTTGCTGGAACAAAAAGTCTGATTGTTTCATCAGAAGTGAACAATTTATAAAGTCTAATAGTGATACATGTCTTTATCTGAAGAAACTTAGTGAATCAAACATCTATTTGCCGTTATATGTTGATGATATAATTGTCAGTGATAACAAAAGAGAGATAAATGATTTAAAAGTAAAATTACAGAACAAGTTTGAGATGGAAGATATGGGAAAACTAAAGAATTTCTTGGGAATAAATATTAAATTTGATGAAAAAGGTATGTATTTATGTCAGAAAAGTTATATTGAGTCCATTTTACGTCGTTTTAATATGAGTAACTGCAAACTGAAAATCAATCAAGTGAAGAGAACTGGCCTATACGAGAACTAATAGGTTCTTTAATGTATTTGATGTTGGCGCAAGGGCGTACCCAGGTAAGGGCAGCTGCCCCCCCCTAGAAGATGAATTAAATGTAAATTTTTTTGGCAAATAAAAATTAAAAACGTGTTACCTACTCTGCGCAAAATGAAGTGTTGGAAACAAAATATCTTTTCAGCCAGATTTGTTTTTTTCTATAGTTAAATATTCTACAACATTCGAATTTATTCGATATAGAGTCTGTATAATGAGTCGTGTCGGTCGTGTCACAATGTATTTATTAGAATATTTTTCAACACACTTGCTCATAATGTGGCTTTTATTACACAGTAATTAGACTCATAATGCTTCAAATTACTCACGCGTGCGTTTTTGTCTTACCATTACCGCACGCGTGTTTTTGATTATATATAGTTTTAAATTGTCGCTGTTCATCCAATTATCCCAATGGGGACCAGCTAAGGACTGTACAGTCCATGCAGCCTAGTCTTATGTGCATCCTTTTTAAAAAAAGTTTTGTCCCAAAAATGTTAATTATTTGCAAATAAATTAAACAATTTTATTCAAATAGATAATAATTCTTTTTACCAATGATTTATACGAATAAATATTGTTTTCCTATACGCTATTATTTATTATCCGCTTTATAATTTCATATATCTACTCATTTTATCGTGTTTGACTGTTTGCGACTTTTTTATTTGTGCGCGCACCAAGTTCGCGCTGAGTAAAAAAAGTTCTTTCTCCAGTAAAAAGAAATAGGATCAATTTATACGGTCAATAGCGACATCTTGTATTGAATAGCAATGCCACGAAGAACGTTCTAGCATGGACTATTCTGGAAAGAAAAGACAGTGATAGCAAGTATAAGACAAGGATGGAAATAGAGTCGAGTATTTTCTACATATTTCGGGAGCGAGAATATTTCAATATATAAGCGGAAGCGTGAGGCAGAGCACGTCAATTTAGTTCGAATACAATTCAGTTCCGAGTGTAATACGAGCGAATATTTCATACGCCATAGTGTCTTATAGTTTCGTTGCGGCGACACGAGATTTACGTTTACTGCACAACAACTGGAAATATTACTCCGTCAAATGGATATCAGGAAATTCTTTGAAAGAGGTGAGTCAAAACAAAACACTTAAGTAGGTACCTAATATGATTATTTGATTTGTTTAAGGGGGGCTTTGACTCTCTTGTAAGTGTATATCTTAAGCATTACTTACAATATTTAAATTTATTAATTACAAGACGTGGTTTTGTTAAAAAAAGTTAAAAAAAAAACATAAAAGAAAGATCCTTGCAATATTTTGGATTTATTAATAAGTCCATACCGACAACAAAGTCCCTTTTCTCTAACGTCACAAGTGTATTATTTCAAATTACTTACCTAGTTTTGATTATTTGGCGTTCAAACCACAAAGTTTTGAATATCGCGATTTTACTTTTACTGATAGGAAGTAAATACCTATATTAGAATGTGAAACTTGATCTTTATTTTCGTCCTATGCAACCCGCCTACACACTGTAAGAGTAATTTTGTGTATCCATTTTTTAGGGAGGACACGCGAAAAAAGAAAAAAATGTCGGGAAAGTAGCAGAGGAAGCGATGAAAATGACAACCATGATAAAACCATTCATGTAATGCCAAGATCATTGCATGCTAACATTGGACAAGCGTCAAATTCTCCAGCAGAACCTGTTAATATATCTGTTGCCGACTATTCTTCTCCATCGACATCCCAACAAACTTATGACGTCAACGTCGATCCTGAAATTATAGTGGACGATGGCTATCATGAAAATGATCTGGGTCGTTATGTTGGGTTGGCTACCCAGCTATCGACGGAAAAGAAGAGGGAGTTGTTACAAAATCCTTGGATCCCGCCCAGAAATTACGATTTTGAAAGTGATGCAAGCCATTTAAAAAGAAAATTTAATCATGCTTGGTTGGATCAATATTCACCATGGCTAGTATATTCCAAGCGACTAAAAGGTGCTCTTTGTAAGCATTGTGTTTTGTTCCCTCCGCCCATTAGCACTGTGAGAGGAATTTTGAGATCGTTTATGGTCAGGCCATATACCAGGTGTCCAAGAGCACCCTGGACATAGGAGATTAACATGGGAAAACGGTTTTGATTTTTTTGCACCTGTACGGTTGATTTGATTGAAAAATCGTATTAATGAAAGTTGTAGTACCTATCACGGACTAATTTTCTGTATTTTTTTCGGATCTCTAACTTGAGCCCTTTCGCCGTAAAACACGAACAAAAATGAGAAAATTTTAACTTTTGGCCTGCACTGTATAGGCGGTTGTCGGGCAACGGGTAAACAGGTCATTGTTGCGGGTACGGTTGCTCGGCAACCGCTTATACAGTGCAGGTAAAAAGTTTAAATTTTCGCATTTTTGTTCGTGTTTTACGACGAAAGGGCTCAAGTTAGAGATCCGAAAAAAATACAGAAAACTAGTCCGTGATAGGTACTACAACTTTCATTAATACGATTTTTCAATCAAATCAGCCGTACAGGCGCAAAAAAATCAAAACCGTTTTCCCATGTTAATCTCCTATGTCCAGGGTGCTCTTGGACACCTGGTATAAAGTTCAAAAATATGCATGAAGACTGCCGAAAGCATGCAACGACCAACCTTCACCAAACGGCGACAAATGCTGCAAAAAATTTTCTTGACAATGTTCCTGTAGACATCCAACTGCAAAGTGGACACCAAAAAGCAATCGATGAAAACAGACAAATATTGTCATCAATTATTTCTTGTATAGTATTTTGCGGTACACATGATATGCCTCTTAGGGGCAAACAAGCAGATGAGGCTGTTTTATTAGATTTATTGAAGTTGAGAATCAATTCAGGGGACGACAAATTAAAGAGTCACCTGGAAAAGTGCCGTCGCAATGCAGTTTACACATCGCCAAAAATACAAAACGAATTGATGAATTTATGTTGCGAAGTTATTAAGGAGAATATAATTAGTGAGGTTCAGAAGACCATGGCTTACGCAGTCTTAGCTGATGAAACAGCAGACGTATCTGGGAAAGAACAACTGTCAATAGGCGTGCGGCTCTACGACGAAAGTAAAAGGAAAATCAGAGAAGAATTTGTAGGGTTCGTTGAACTAAAAGCACAAAATGCTTCCGCAATTGCCGAAGCAATTGACAATTTCTTAATTAGTTCTAACCTCTCAACCGAAGATTGCGTAGGGTTTGGATTCGATGGCTGTTCTACAATGGTAGGGAAAGAGGGGGGCGTACAAGCCATTTTGAGAAAAAAATATCCTCGTGCTTTATATTTTCATTGCTCAAGTCACAAACTCAACCTTGTTGTGAATGATGCGAACGCAGTGCCAGAAATTAGAAGTACTGTCGCCACTGTAAAGGATGTGATAACGTTTTTCAGGGAATCGACTACACGTCGAAACTACGCTCCAAACCTATCACGATTATGTGAGACGAGATGGTCCGAAAAATATAAATCAATCAGAAAGTTTTCTCAGCATTTTTCAGAGCTTGTGAAATCTCTAGAAACGTTATCCGTAGAGGGAAATTATGCCAGCAGAAAATCTGCATATCAGTTGCATTCAGCCGTTACAAAACCAGTGTTTATTGTTACTCTACAAACAATTGCCAAATATTCAGCAGTTTTTAGAACCAGTAGTTAACGCACTGCAAGCTAAATCGATCGACATGATCTCGGTAGGGGATGTTCGATGTTCAGAGTGTAATCCTGAACATACTATGACAGATGTCAATAAGGTTAGGTTGGTTTTATATTATTATTAGACATAAGACAAGTTGATGTTCACGCTCACCATAAAATGATATATTGATGATTAAATTAATATACATTAAAAATATGTACTTTCATTTGAATTCAACATAAAACATGGCGCAGTCGTTTGTCAAAATATATTGACAGAAGTTCAGTTAACTAAGTCTAAAGTAATTGAATCAAGTTTCAAGTGTGGTGTGAAGTACAAGAGAGTAGGTGAACAAAATGGCCGGAGCTAACGCAAGTATCGGTGTAAAGTTACCCCCTGATTTTGACCTTCAAGCACAAATTGCTGCTGTGGAATGGCGTTTCTGGAGAACATGCTTTGAAGACTATTTAATAGCCACAGGCCAACAAGACTCATTAGATAAAGTAAAATTATCTATCCTAAGAAATATTATTGGGAATGACTCAGCAAGAATCATGTCAACGTTTGAGGTACCTGGAGATGAACCAAATAAATTTGAATTTACCATGAGTCTAATCGACAAATATGTTAATCCAAAAGTAAATGAGACTTTTGAAAGATATAATTTTTTGAAGCGAGTTCAAAAAGAAGGCGAATTGTTTGAGCACTTTTTGACGGATGGTAAACACCTTATACGTTAATGCAATTATAACGAAGTAGACCCAGACCAGACCCCGGAGGAGAAGGCATTAAGGGACAAAATTGTGATGGGTATAAAAGATCCAGTGACCAGGGAAGCCCTACTACGTTTTGAAAAGCTCACCTTGGGAAAAGCCATCGATTTGTGTAGAACCAGTGAACTCAGCAGGCAACAGAATCTACAATTCCAGCAGAATGGTGATGAAAGGCAAAGGGACATACATGCTGTTAAAAAAGTAAACAATAGAAAGTTAGAGAGAGAGGTAAGTGATAGATCTAAGGAAAAATATGAAAAGTTTGAGAGAAAAAGTGATAAATTTAAGTGTAGAAGATGTCAAACATTGCATGGACCTCGTGCATGTCCTGCATTTGGTAAACCTTGTAAAAAATGTGGTATACTAAACCATTTTGCAATAGCATGTAAAGTCAAAAATGTAAAAAATGTAAACAAAAATTCTGAGAGCGATAGTTCAGATGAATTTTATATAAATAATGTTAAAAGCTCTTGTAATAATTGTAAAAAATGTAAATTTTGCAGAAATGAAAATATGTGGGATGAAATTATAGAAATAGAAAATAAGAAAGTAAGGTTAAAGCTTGACACAGAAGCAGATATTAGTGTAATTCCTAAAGAAATATTTCAGAAAATGGATACACATTTTAAGATTAGAAATACTGGTTGCATTATAAAGGGATTTGAGGGTACTAAAGCAAAGACTGAAGGTATTGTAAATTTGCTTTGTAAATACAAAGATAACAGTATATATGAAGACTTTGTTATAATTGAAGGTGCCACAAAAGTTTTATTAGGTGGTCAAGCATGTGTAAACTTAGGTTTAGTAAAACGAGTAAATAAAGTAGAATTAAGAAAACATAAATAAAAATGACTTAAAATCAGAATTTATTACTAAGCATAATGATATATTTTGTGGCTATGGAAAGTTTGGTGGAAAGCATGTAATTACTACAGTTGAACATTTTGAACAAGTATCACACCCCCCCACCAAAGTTCCACGAGTCATAAAAGATAAGTTTAAAAAAGAACTGGATAGGTTGATAGAGAGAAAAGCAATAGTAAAAGTGTATGATTTTGATCCTCGAGCAAGTGTTAACCGTATAGTTGTTATTGAAAAGCCCACTGGAAAACTGAGATTATGTCTGGACCCTTCTGACCTCAATAAACAAATAATTCGTAAACATGGATTAGTTCCCAAACTTAAAGACATTTCATCACAGATTTTAGGTAAAAAATATTTTACAGTTTTTGATTTAGCTGAAGGGTACCACCATATTGAGCTTGATGAACATTCTTCTTGGAAATGCTGTTTTTCAACCCCTTTTGGAATGTATAAGTATATAGTATTACCTTATGGTTTGTCAAGTTCCCAGGATATATTTCAGGAACAAGTAGAAAATAATTTTTCTAACATAAAGAATGTACAAATATGTCATGATGACATGATTGTCATGGGATCTGACAAATTTGAACATGATAGAGCAGTTGAACAAGTAGTACAGCGAGCTCGACAAGTAGGTGCTAAATTTAACAAAGATAAATTGCAGTATTTTCAAACAGAAGTAAAATTTATGGGACAAGTTTTTTCAGAAAAAGGAATAGAAATCGATCCGGATAGAGTAAAAGCTTTAGTATTATTGGAAAATCCAAAAAATAAAGTTGAACTTCAAAGAGTATTAGGTTCATTTAATTATGTAAGAAGGTATGTTGTAAATATGGCACAATATATACAACCTTTGTGTGAATTATTAAAATCAAATACTGAGTGGCTATGGCTTCCTAAACATGAAGAGTGTTTTAAAAAACTAAAAGAGATTGTTTGCAAGTCACCTGCATTAACACCTTTTGATCCTAGTAAAAAAATTATCTTGCAGTGTGACGCTTCAAAAAATGGTCTTGGTTGTTGCATGTTTCAGAAGTATCAGGGCAATTTAAAATTGGTTGCTTGTGCTTCTCGCAACATGAATGATCATGAAATAGTCAAACAGAGAAAGAATTTTTAGCTATATACTTTGCTACTCAGAAATTTCATAGTTTTATATATGGTTATGACATAGATGTACAAAGTGACCATAAACCAATAATTGTGATAATGAAAAAAGCAATTTGCAAAATTGGTTCAGTTAGATTGCAACGAATTAGGCTTAAATTACTAAAATATTCTCTAAATGTGTACTATGTTTCAGGAAAAAATGTACAATTTGCTGACATGTTATCTAGGTCAAGCTTAAAAGAAACTGAATATGATAAGGATATGTTTGATATGGTACATTTAGTGTCAAAACATTTACCAATAAGTGAGGAAAGGAAATCTGAACTTCGACTAGAGACCAATAAAGACCCAACTCTGTCAAAAATAATTGATTTTTATTTCAATGGTTGGCCAAACAAAACAAATAATATCATCTCTCAACAATGTAAGTCATTCTATAACCTTAAAGAGTCAATTTATGTAGAAGCCGGTATCGTGTTTCTTGATGAAAAAATTATTATTCCTGAGAGCCTTAAACAACCAATGATTAAACTTTTACATAAAGGACACATAGGCATAAGTAAAACTATCAATAAAGCTAGGAAACTGTTTTATTGGCCGGAAATGTCACAAGATATTGTTAACTTTATAAAAAAATGTAGAACTTGTGAAAAGTTTATGTCCAGTAATTATAGAGAACCTTTATTACCACACTCTATTCCAAAGTATAGGTTTAACAAAGTTGGCACTGATATTTTGGAATATGGAGCAAACCCATACTTAGTTGTCGTTGACTATTTTTCACACTGGATTGAACTGTACAAATTGAAAGACAAAACGTCTAAATCAGTTGTAGATGCTTTCCAAGATATTTTTACAAAATTTGGATATCCTTCTTATATTATAGCAGATAATTTACCATTTTTATCGAGGAAATGTCATAGTTATTACTCCAATAAAGACATTACTGTTTTAACATGTACTCCACATTATCATCAGAGTAATGGTCTGGCGGAGAAAGCAGTGAGTATTTGCAAACAAATCCTTAGAAAGTCATTTGAAGAATGTACTGACTATAGAGAATCAATTATGGAATACAATAACTCAATCTTAATATCTTTGGGTGCTTCACTAGCACAAATATTACAAAGTAGAAATTTGAAAACAGAACTTCCTATAATGGGTTCAAACTTAGAACCAAGAATAGTCAGGGACATTTTTAACAAGTTATGTGTCAAAAAACAGAATATGACATTACAATACAACAACACAGCTCGTAAAAAAACCACCATCTTTGAAAAAGGGGATAAAGTAGTGATTAAAAGTGCAAAAGACCGAATTTGGCATAAAGGTATCGTTATTGAAAAGCGTAAAGAGCCTAGGTCATATTGGATAAAAAAAGAGAGTAATGGAAAAATTGTTAGGCGAAACTCCTTTCAAATGAAACATTCACAAACAAGTAATAAGGAATTTTCATTGGACCCTCGATTGTATCCAATTGACGAAACTCAGTTCTCCCATACTCCTACGACTAGTGACTTTAATAACTTATCATTAAATAACGAACTAAATGGTAGCACATTAAACAACGACACTGAAACAGTATATAATTCAGATGGAAATGAATTGATGTCAACTCATAACAGAGTATCGCGTTCAAGGATACCAGTTCCAGATGGATCAAATTCATTTACTTTCATTAGTGCAACACGTTCTGGTAGGGTAGTTAGACAACCCCATAGACTTAATCCTTAAGGGGAAGGTGTTCGATGTTCAGAGTGTAATCCTGAACATACTATGACAGATGTCAATAAGGTTAGGTTGGTTTTATATTATTATTAGACATAAGACAAGTTGATGTTCACGCTCACCATAAAATGTTATATTGATGATTAAATTAATATACATTAAAAATATGTACTTTCATTTGAATTCAACATAAAACAGGGGAACACATCAAAAATATCAAGGACATTCTCAGAAATGACCGCGAGTTTCCTGATAGAATAAGTAATGAAATACTTCAAAAAGCACGAGCTGTTGCAATGGATTTGAACATAGAAATTTCGGTTCCACGTCTTGCTCACAAGCAAACACATAGAAGTAACCCAGCGGGCCCTGTAGTTTCCATACACCTTTTTAACATTGGAAGCCTCTATAGTGCATTTGTGTGTAACAGTTAGTTACACTTAGTTACTTAACTCGTTTTATTACTTTCAACGTTTTTTTTTTTGGTGCGTTCTCGCATACCCAAACAATACACAACCAAAATATTAACATCACTTTTCGAAAAGATTACCTGTAAATTATTGCACGTACATGTTATAAAAATGAAGGTGCCTTTCCCTTTTTACGATCCGTTACTAATCTGTTTTATGGTATTTGAACGTGATAACAATATACGTGCCCTTACCTTTTTACGATCCTATCCTTATCTGCTTTTTTGGAGATTGGACGTGGTAACAATATACGTGCCCTTACCTTTTTACGATACGTTACTTATCTGCTTTTTTGGAGATTGGACGTGATAACAATATACGTGCCCTTACCTTTTTACGATCCTATTCTTATCTGCTTTTTTGGAGATTGGACGTGGTAACAATATACGTGCCCTTACCTTTTTAGGATCCTATCCTTATCTGTTTATTGGTAATTGGACGTGATAACAATATACGTGCCCTTTACCTTTTTACGATCCTATCCTTATCTGTTTATTGGTAATTGAACGTGATAAAAATGTACGTGTTCTTGCCTTTACTTTTACTGACAAGATCCTGGAGTTAGCAGAGCGACGTTTATCTGTTCATGCTTCAGAAAACTAAACAATTTACATTGTTTAACAATAAATCGGTTTTTTTAAAAACCACAAACATTTTACTAAAAAAAATTCGTAGTTCAACTTTATAGTACACAACATAAATACATACTGAATATACGTACAAACTAACCAAAGTATTATTATTGATTGATAAAAGCAGCAAAATAACATACTGTTTACCGTTAGTCAGTCCGGGCCGACGGTCGTTCTAGGCGTTATAACAAACGCTCCGTCTAGGCAACGGTACAATGGCGCCACTCGACCGACCGCATGGAAATTTTCAGTTGTTTTTGTATTTAAACGTAAATATTGCATTGCTAAAATGTTTTCTAAGGTCGTACAATTATATTTCAAATCAAATTTCTTTTAATTATATTTTGTGGTTCTGAAAAGAACCGACTCCGTTTGGCAAAACCGGGGTGGGTGTGGCTTGTTAACGGACTCGGCGAGAGTATAAATAGTGCCCGTTTCAGATCGCAACATTCAGTCGTATTGTTCCAGTTATGGCGTCCAGAGACCTCCCACTTCCACAGCAAGCGCTGTTGCAAATACGGCAACTTCGTGCTCAATGTCGTCGGATTCACTGCGAAATACGGAGTACGACAGAAGATTTAAAAGACGCCGTCGCCGAAATCGACAAGGAAGCAGATTGTAGATTGCCTAAGATGCAGAAGAGTGTTCTACAACTTAGGCAAAATATCAGTGCCCTTGACGAAACAATTTTAGTGTTCCCTCCCTCTACTAGTGATATGGGCTGCCAGACCTCCGATGGCTCAGCCGACGTTGAGGCTGAAGTGACCCAAATGCGGAACACTATGCTGGCTCTGGAGGCTAATGGGAGGACCTCCGCAGGGCGCTTGACGCCCTTTCTGGGTTGAAAGTGACGAATGCTGAAATGCTCAATACCATAGAGACTCTCTCACAAGATAACGCTTATTTGACTAAAGAGCTGGAAGAGCTGCATCGACTGATGCCCCGCTCGCTGTCTTGCAATTCGGATCCTGTGAACTTGGTTGGTCCTTCTGCGTCCGGCGGGCGCCCCACTATCTCGCTATTTCATGAACTAGCAGAGGGCTCGCGGCACTTGGAGGGTGACTTCTCTTCTCTCGGGGATCCCATCGCCGATTGTCTACCTCGGCAGCATACGGGCGAAGTCGCCAGAGTCCTGGTTTTTGGTGACGGCAGTTCGAGGGGAGTTGCTGCGGGCGTGAAAGCTGTGCTGGATGACGTCGAGTACTCACTTTATGGGGAGAGCCACTCAGGTTTTTCTGTCCTCCGGATGGCGGATAGGATTGCCAGGCTGACTACAGAGTTTTGCTCAAGAGACAGTGTTATTGTCTGCCTTAACCTTAAGTCTACAGGTAGGTTAAGGGCTTTTCACTTAAAAAGGTTATCTTTAATAGGTAAATTTACAAATATAATTTTTTCTTTAACTTACTCTCCATCTAATGCCCAAGAATTTTCGAAGTACATTAAGTTTTATGACTTCTTCGCAGACTGTAAAAATGTTTCTGTTAGGATATTGAACAATTCAGTTATAAGGGGTGAGCATATAATGACGAGAAGGCGGCTCCACGACAATCTGGCACTGTATGTCAGATCAAGCTGCGCGATGAAGCATGCTTTTTCCTTGTCTACATTAATATATATTGACACGGTCGACTTGACAGGGTTGGGTGTTCGATCAAGTCTAGTGGTTGACCATGCTTTGATTGGCCAGCCTGAGAGGGTCCCCGTGGCTTCTCAATTGACAGCCGATCAGGATTCTTTTTTAGATTAAGGAGTGTCCCTTCGGGAATTTCTCTTCTATTGTTGAACATCCGATCTGTTCGCAGTAAAACTGATTGTCTTTTTTTAGCGCTGGAGGCACTTGGGTTTCCAGACTTCGTCTTACTGACGGAGCACTAGCTTAGGACGGCTGAACCCTTGTACCTGCCGGGATATTCTCTAATGACCATGTTTTCTAGAACTAGTTCAATTCACGGCGGTACTGCAATCCTGATGAATGATCGGGTTAATCATTGTTTTGTCGCGTCTGATAAATTCGATGGTTTGGTGCTTGAGGGAGTATTTGAGTTTTGTGTTGTTTTTTCTGGCACATTGAAGATGTATATTGTATGTGTTTACCGTCCTCCGAAGGGTAGCTTGAGGCTCTTCTTGGAGCGCCTTGAGAGTCTTCTTTCGAGAGTTCCGTTGGCGTTTAGGCTCCTGCTGGCCGGCGATCTGAACGTGGACTTCGCGAACACTGAGGGTGGCTCCACGATTGAACTAACAAACCTATTTAGGTCTTTCAACCTCGGAATGCACGTGAACGATTATACACGGGTCACAGCAACCTCTTCTACGACTATAGACTACGTTTTGTCTAACTTTCATGAGGACGAGGTCTCGTGTGATGTGCTGGATTTGAACCTTTCGGATCATAGGGCTGTCCTGACTCGACTTCCCTTGTCATCCGGTCCGGTGGCTGCGGGCAGATTGGGAAGAATATTTTGCCGGAGAAATTCTTCCCGTTTTCGTAGTGAGTGTGAATCCTTCGACTGGGGTGTTGTGTTTCGTGATGTTGACTCCTTGGGTGCTTTTCATACCACTCTCACTAACATTGTAAATAGTAACTTTCCCGTGCGGCGAATAAAGCCAAAACATAAGGACCGGAAAAGGTGGATTACGCGTGGCATCCGCATTTCTGCTGCCAATTTAAGGTGTCTGAATGGTCTCCGACTTGCATCCGGTAACGCTTTTATTCAACGCTACTATTTTACATATAGGAAGATCTACAGATCTATCATTGGGAAGGCCAAACAAATGTACTACACCAAGCGATTTTCAGGAGCCTCCAATAAACAAAAGGAATCATGGGCGATAGTGAACGAGATTACAGGTCGAACTGGTTGCGATGGCCTGGCGGGACCAGAGGGAAATATAAACGCAAATTTGTTAAATCATTACTTCTGTTCAATAGCCGACACTTTAACCCGGGACTTACACTGTGATACAGATCCATTGTCATACTTAGAACACGTCAATGTCTCCGGTATTATCGATTCGTTTCAGCCCACTTCTCCATATGAAATTCGTAAAACCATAAGAACTATGAAAAATAAAACGGCGTCAACTGATGACGGGATTTCCCTTAGGGTATTGGAGGGTCTCCCCCACAACGCCATTTTAACATTATCCGACGTAATTAACATGTCCTTTTTGACAGCATCTTTCCCTTCATCGTTCAAGGAAGCCAAGATACTCCCACTGCATAAAGGTGGAGATCGGTCATCCTTATCTAATTATCGCCCTATATCTTTACTACCAACTCTATCAAAGCTGATTGAATGTCTGATAAAGAGCCGTGTTGTTTCCTTTCTTGAGCGAAATACTGTATTGGCTGACTGTCAGTTTGGCTTTCTGTCTGGTAGGAACACGTTGGACGCGATGCTCGAGTTGCTTTCTGGCGCTTTCCGTTCCATTAATGAGCGTGAGACCTTCGCGGCGGTGTTTTGCGATCTGTTGAAGGCTTTCGACTGTGTCAGCCACGAGATACTGTTGCGGAAGCTTTATACTTATGGGATACGCGGAGATGCTCTCCGGTGGCTTGAGAGTTATTTGACGGGTCGACTGCAGTCGGTTTTCTTGGGTGGGGTGTCTTCCGGTAGGCAGGTTGTGCCGTGCGGGGTCCCTCAGGGTTCTGTCCTGGGTCCTATTCTTTTCCTATTATATATTAACGATCTGGCTGCCTTGGATATTGCTGGAAGTTTTGCTATGTTTGCGGATGACACGACTATATTTTGGCATAATGGGAGTGCTGACCGGCTGGCTGGTGATATTGAGAGAGATATGGCAAGGGTGAAGGGTTGGTGTGCGGCAAACCGTCTTTCGTTGAATATGTCGAAAACCCATCTAATGGGTTTCGGACATCCGCATCGGGTCAATAATCGGTTACTCGCCAATAATTGCTCTACACCCATTGTCGAGGACTCCAAGTTTCTGGGTTTAACTGTTGATGCAAACCTCAAGTTTCATCATCATGTGGCTGATTTGTGTAGGAGGTTGGCCTCTGGATGCTTTTCGGTACGGGCCACTTTTTTGGAGCTAGGTCTGGAGATGGCTCGTAGTGTGTACTTCGCACTTGTGGAGTCCCACCTAAGATATGCTCTACCCTTCTGGGGGGCTTGCCCGCTGTATTTGTTTAATGCCGTTTTTGTGCTCCAGAAAAGAGCTGTTAGAAACTTATGCGGTGCTCGTCCAAGAGCTCCCTGCAGGGACATCTTTGTCAAGTACGGCTTACTGACTTTGCCTTCACTCTTTGTATTGGAGACAGCATGCTTGGTACACAAAAACAAAAATAAATTTCCGCCGCCCCTACGGACGCACGCTTCTCGGCGCGAGTACAATATACCTCTTCCCATTCCACACTCCAGTCTTGTAAGGAATTCTCTCATATACAAGGGCATTAGAATTTACAATCACATAGATGACAACCTCAAAAGCATGATAGATATGAGAGAGTTCCGGCGAGTGCTGGGAGGGGTACTACTTGAAAAGGCTCTTTATAGAGTAGACGAATTCTTTTTAAATGTCTGAGTGTGAAGTTGTCATTTAGGTTTAGTTTTTATATTTTATGTTCTAGTATATTTTTATATTTTACATTAGTAAATAAGGTTTGTAGCGGGCTTTTTAAGTCCAGCTGTATGTTGTAATTTGCGTAACTTTATGTTTTTTTTTTTTTTTGTTTGTTTTTGAATGCTTTGTCAATAAGATTGTTGTCGTGACGTCTTGGACAATAAAGTACTTTTACTACTACTACTACTAGGAGCATTCTGCTGCAAAAAAACCTAATATTTTTGATTTTTTTTTTCTAGGTCTGATGATATCGAACTTCTTAGCTTCATTTTCAAAGTCAAAAAATGGGGTTAATATGGAATATTTTTATAATACAAATTGTGTTATATAGCCTTAGGCTGGGTCCTAGGAGCATTCTGCTACAAAAAAACCTAATATTTTTGATTTTTTTTTTAGGCCTGATGATATCGAACTTCTGCGCTTCATTTTCAAAGTCAAAAAATGGGGTTAATATGGAATATTTTTATAATACAAATTGTGTTATATAGCCTTAGGGTGGGTCCTAGGAGCATTCTGCTGCAAAAAAACCTAATATTTTTGATTTTTTTTTCTAGGTCTGATGATATCGAACTTCTTCGCTTCATTTTCAAAGTCAAAAAATGGGGTTAATATGAAATATTTTTATAATACAAATTCACCGGAAAATTTTGGGAAAAAAATTTTGTTAACTAAATCGGGGTTGCTCTACAACCCTACGTAATCTTCGAAAATCCGATCCGCAACCCTTTTTTTTTTCCCCCCTCCTCACAGGGGGGATCGAAAAGGGTTAAAATTTTAGCAGATGGGTCTGCGGGCGACCAGTCCTATAGCAAAGGAGTTAAAATTTGGATATCCCAAAGATGAGGATTTTTCCCCCCCTTTCAACCCCCTGGGGGGAAAAGGAAGTGGTGCCCCAAATGCTCCCCCCCAAACCCCTCCCACACCCCAAAGTACAAATTGATCGCATCAAGGTTTCGCAGGTCTCGGGCAATAAACTGTAGCCGCCTTACGCGCATGCGCAGGAAGTTGACCTTCGGGGGGGATGGTAGGTCAGTCATAGGGACCTCAAAGACCTTGAGAGGTCTTTTACCAAAGTTATATTGTGCCAGATACAAAAATTTTTGAAAAAGGGGGGAGGGGGGGATGACTTCCCTTTTCCCTCCCGGCCCCCCTGGCCCCCCTCTGTGTGTCCCTCAAGTTTGGTGGTCCTAGCTCTAAACCCCTTTAAGTTATGGAGCCTCAAAGTGTTTGCCGCCCCCAGAAGGAAGGTTGCCGCCCCCCAATTTTGACGCCAATTTTTTTCTGGACACTATTCGGGCCCTTCTAACACCCCCCCAAGGGACAACGCGTGGAAATGATTTTAAAAAAGTTGCCACCCCTTGCCGCCCCCAACTGGGTGCCACCAACGGGTCTTCCCAAGATTCCCCCCCATGCCAAAGCCCATCCCGATCGGTCAAGGGGTTTCCGAGTTATGAGCTATAAACCGTTCGCGCATGCGCACAAAAATTCTTATTTTCGTTCGAACACAGTGCCCAAGTGGACACCGGTGCCGGGCTCAACTCGCCACCAAGTCATGACTCTGCCGAGATACAGGTATAAACATTTTTTGGGGGGGGGGTGGGGGGAAAACTAAAGTCCTACGTAAAAAGTTTTTGGGGACCTTAGTATGACCCCCAAATTTGGTTAGAATCCCCCCATAAACCTGGGCACACCAGCCTGTCTAATTAAGGAAGCAAGTAGCATTTTCGGTAGTTTCAAACTTTGAACCTCCATAACTCCCGAACGGGTTGAGTCACCATCATGAAACTTGCAGGACATAATAAGACCCCCCTCCTGCATCGATTCCTGGCAACTGCGCAGCAGTGCAATGATGGGATGCGCAGAAAATTTATACATTCGCGAGGCCGAAATTCACGTTCCCTATTGACGGGGTGGAATCGTTATCATACAATGATAACGAATATTGGCGGCGTTCCCTGATAATACCATACATTGATTCACTCATTTCATCATTGAATATTCGATTCTCCCAAGAAAATACTCCGGCGTTTGCTTTAAGCAGGCTACATCCCTTGTATATGACAAAAACCAGCATTACAGACCTACACAAAAACGCAGAATCATTCCAAGAATTTTATAACCTGGATATCACCGGAGAACTGAACCTTTGGCATAATTTATGGGTGACGAAGGCTTTATCAGATGATCAATTAAGGGACATAGAAGTAGTTGATCTGTTCAACGAAGCCAACATTTTTCACCCTGCTGTCAGAAAGGCATTAATTATTTTAAGCACTATCCCATGCACCACAGCGACCGTAGAACGGTCCTTCAGTACGCTGCGAAGAGTTAAAACGTGGCTTAGAGGCACCATGGGTGAAGAAAGGCTTACGGGTTTATGTTTGATGAACGTACATCGTAATTATTTAAAAGACAACAGTGAGTTTATTGAAAAGACTGTCATAGACAAATTTTCGGCAAATCCGAGAAGATTACTGTTAAATTAATATATACATACATAATATATATATTATACATAATGTATAGTATAATTATGTATAATATTTTGTTTTGTGTCATCATCAAAATTAATGAATAAAAGTAAATTTTCATGATTTTTTGTTTCAATATACCCGACCGACGATCTTTTCGAAACAGGGGGCTGATTGTGTAACCATTTCGAACGTCGGTCGGTAAGATTTATACGTCATTTTGAAATTTGCTCCATATATTAAACTTCAAAAATGACGTATAATTCTTACCGACCGACGTTCAAAACGTTACACAATTACCCCCCAGGTATAAGCAGCCCCCTGCCTAAAGTGACCATACGTCCGTCATTGTGACGGACAGTCCGTCATTGAAGAAGTGGGTCCGTCATTAATATTTGTCCGTCAAAACGTCCGTATTTCAAGTATTTATGGATTTATACAAATTAATGATAAAATAGCTTGTTAAATGACCATTATATTATTGCACGGCGCTCACCCGCTATCAGGAACATTTATTTTATTCGATTTTACATTCGATTAATCATTCATTCTACTGCCCTGCATAATTTTACTTGAAATGTGGCGGCATCTAGCGGCAAGCTTTGAAAACTTGAATTTCTTCCATTAACTATTTGTAGTCATATTCTCGTGATTAATTGCGCAGTTTAGCGTTCTCCCGGTAGGAAAAACAAATGGGGTTAGGTAGAATGTTTTGTTTTGCCTTTGCGCCGCCGCATGCACATGATCATTAAGTGGAAATATTAACCGCTTTTAGTTTAGTTTCTTTTTGAAGTTCAAAATTAATTTTTAGTAATATCTTTGTATCTGTAACTGTTTGACTCTGCCCTGGTAAGTTGAAATATTTTATTTGAACACTTCTAAACTACAGGGGTGGGCATAAGTCACCTGGCAGCCTTGAAAACAGTTCATGCGTCAGACCCACCACTCTCGCTCGGATTTCAGGTGCGCGTAGCAACGCGGCCGGGTGAGCATAAGTTAGTATGCTTGTCGACCTCAAGCAAGACAGATCAAACCGGTTTTTTGCGTTGTTAGAATGTAATTTTTGAGTAAAATGGCACAAAACGTTCGAGTCAAGTTTTCATTATGAAAAGTACCTAATTATGAAAGCAGCCGATCCTTTTTTCGAGAGACAAATCTTGTGGAGTGATGAAGCACAATTCAAGGTTGATGGCAGGGTAAATAGGCATAACTGCGTTTATTGGGCCGATGCTCATCCTCATGAGATCCTCGAAAAGGAAGTGAATTCTCCTGGAGTTATGGTTTGGGCCGGAATGAATCATCGAGGGATAGTTGGCCCCTATTTCTTCGACGTGTCCGTTAATTCGGAAACTTACTTGGAGCTTTTACAAGAATTACGCGTCACCTTGGATGAGGACGACAGATTCGAAGGACGGAACATAATTTTGCAGCAGGATGGCGCCCCGCCGCATTTCAGCTTGGAGGTTCGCGCTTTCCTCAACGAGCACTTCCCAGGATGGATTGGTAGAGGTGGTTGCATTGGTTGGCCCCCAAGGTCTCCGGACCTCACAGCGATGGACTTTTCAATTTGGGGCCTAATGAAGAACCGGTTTTATACGCATCCGATAGCACATGTCGAAGATCTCAAACATTGGATAACAGTCGAGTTCGATATCATCAATGAAGACCTCGCGATGCTCGCCCGTATTGTTAATTCGATCGAAAAACGTTATTTGAAGTGTATCGAGATGAACGGTGACCATTTTCAACACCTATTATAAATATTTTTGTGTTATAATGAAATAAAACGAACGTTTCTTAAACTTGTGTTTCCGTTTTATAAAATTTCTTGAATTTTTGCAAATTTGCCAGGTGACTTATGCCCACCCCTGTATATAAATTATTACTAGTTTACTAGTGACAGTATAAGTACTTTAAGTACTTAATTTTCAAGACGTTTGGGCGTGGCACCTTAAAATTTTTCCTTCTGGCGCTTCTTTTGTCCGACATTGAGCCTCAAAAATTATGGTCACTTTACCCCTGCCCCCTCCTAGCTGAAATCCTGGGTACGCCCTTGTGTTGGCGACTAGGCCAGATATCTGTTTTGCAGTAAACTTGTGTAGTAGATTTCAATCAAAACCTTCACAACTACTTTGGCAAAAACTGAAAAGAATCTTGGGATATCTCCAAGGAACGGTAGAATATAAGTTATTTTATCCAAATGATGATAATAATCTGCTAGTTGGCTATGCAGATGCAGATTGGGCAGGTGATCTAGAAGGAAGAAAATCCACAACTGGATATCTATTCAAGATTTTTGGTTGTGTAGTATCTTGGACAACAAGAAAACAGTCAACTGTGGCGTTGTCATCTACTGAGGCAGAGTTTGTAGCATTGTGTGAAGCTGCAAAAGGAGTATAGTTGGTAAGTTTATTGGAGGATTTGAGTTTCCAAAAGACGGTTTTCACTATTTTTTAGGACAACCAATCTTGCATGCGACTGACAACCAAGTTTGAACATAAAAGGCTAAAACATGTAGATGTAAAGTTTAACTATATTAAAGACTTGATCACTGATAATGTACTTAATGTCATGTATGTAGACACAAATAATCAGGTTGCTGATGTATTAACAAAAAGTTTATCATGTAACTTGTTTTCTAAACATGAATGTATTCTGATTTGGTTTGTTTTAGCAAATAAGTTTTTTAAATTATTGTATTGAGGGGAAGTTTTGATCGTATGTCCAATACAATAATTGTATGTGAATTGGCAACAGTGTTGTAGCTGTCTTTTACAGTTATGACGTTTGGCGGCTCTCTCTTATTAGGTCTAGATTAGATTAGTTCAGTTGTTGTTAATTGCTTTTATTCACATGTTAATTGTACTATTATTTTTCACTGCACTTAACTAAATTAAACTTAGTTAATTCACTTTTTACTTAGTTTGGTTCCACACGCAACCTTTACAATAAAAGGTTGATTCTTCGATATAATTCGGAACTGGGCAGACACAAAAAGTTAATTTTGCTGTAGGATGTTAATCAGTTGGAAAATAAATTGTACGTTTGATAGATATATATATATATATACAGGGTGGACCATAAGTAATGGGACATAGAGCTACAGCATATTCTTGACATCAAAATAATACGATTTAGCTAAATTGTCCTATGCCGAAAGTTAGTATTAAGAAAGATACAGGGTGTGAAAGTTACATTTTAATTTTTGATTTTTTATCATATGTTCACGGTCTTTTGATATAAAGGACGGAAAATTTATATAGGGGGGTTTTGCCAGGCGGAAAATAAGATGCTTTTATCTATTTTGTAGTGGCCGATAGGGGGCGCTACCGGCAACCATTTCAGCTGCTTTAAAAGACTCAAACTTTTTTTTTTCAACTGGATCAGCGATACTACTTCAAAATATGATTCTAATAGGTATTCTACGTAAAAAAGGTATACTTGTTCTGGGTCTTAAATGTTGACCGTTTTCGAGATATTTACCATTTTGGTATTGCAAAGAGCAACTTTCAAATTAGTAAATTATTTTTTTTATCAAAGTAAGTTTTTATTTTGCCTATGTAGAACACCTGTTGTCCAAAAGAAACATTTTTTATTTCTAATTCTTTAATTTCTAGTGGTTTAAATTGTTTCATCATTCAGATAAAAAACTGAGAATACGAATGCGATTTATTATCTATTATTTTCGGTATTTTTGTTGTGTGATTTATCTAAAAGGTCTCCCAATTACTTTTTTTATGTTTTGTACGAATTACATAAATTTTCTTTCATCCTTAACTTTTTAATCTATTAGCATATGGATATGTATGCAATATTAAAATATTAATTATCTCGAAAACGGTCAACTTTTAGGACTCAGAACATGTATACCTTTTTTACTTAGAAACCTTATTAAAATCATATTTTAAAGTTGTATAGCCGGTTCACTTGTGTAAATAAAAGTTTGAGTCTTTTTAAGCAGCTGAAATGGTTGCCGGTAGCGCCCCCTATCGGCCACTACAAAATAGATAAAAGCATCCTATTTTCCGCCTAGCAAAACCCCCCTATATAAAATTTCAGTGCTTTATATGAATAGACCGTGAAGATATGATAAAAAATCAAAAATTTAAATTTAACTTTCACACCCTGTATCTATTTTAATATTAACTTTTGGCATAGGACAATTTAGCTAAATCGTATTATTTTGATGTCAAGAATATGCTGTAGCTCTATGTCCCATTACTTATGGTCCACCCTGTATATATAATATTTATTTCACAGTACCGCGGTACAGTAAAAAGGGCTATCGGCCGCGTGGCCTTTCTGCCCATGGTACATGCAAGAGAAAAAAATAAAATAAATTCTGCTCAACACACTTAATTAACATAACAATAATGTCTATATACACTAATATTTACATACATACAGATGTTTTTCACACTTAGTTGAAATGCTCCAACAGAGTGGAGTAAGGAAACGTGAAGCGGGATTGTCGAGTTGGTCTTTGAAGGGAAATAGGGTTTATTATGTTCCAGTTCTGGGGGTTGTTGTTCCATTTTGTCAGTAGTTGTGTTGTCGTTCAGTAATTCTTGTCATTTTAGTTCGTTCGTACAAAAATTCATTGGATGGGTTGTGAAGCGGGTTTTGGGGGTGTCTGATTTTTGTTATGAGTCTAAGAGCAATTTGTTCTGTGACCTGTATGTGTTTTTTTGTCTTGTCAGTTGCATTTGCTCTTAGTATATGTCCATAATCAAGTAGAGGTCTGCATATAGATTTATATATTTTGGTTGCGGTCTTTGTACTTATTCCTTTGTCTTTGTATGTAAGTGTTCTGAAGTGTTTTGTTCTTTTTATGATTTCTTTTCTTACGTTTTGTGTATGTTTGGTAAATTTTAGTTTTTGGTCAAGTGTTATTCCTAAGTATTTTACGTCTGGTTTAGGAATAGTTTTGTTTCCGTCTGCTGTTATAGTAGGAGAGTTGTCTTTAATTTGGTGGTTTTTTAAAAGTAGCTGGTTTTTTGTGGCGTTTGGTGTCAGTCTCCATTTGTAGAACCACAGCATAGTCTTGTCTGTCAGTATTTGCAGCTTCTCTGCAGCTTTTGTTGTAGTTTTGTCATGCACCACTAGTGCAGTGTCATCAGCGTATTGTAGTATGTAAGCATGTTTGTTAATGTAATTTTTGTCATGTAATTCGTGGTTGTAAATGTCATGGCAATATATATTGTAAAGAAATGGCGATAGAGGAGACCCTTGTGGCAAACCTTGTTCAGGAGTGAAAGGAAAGGAAAGGGAGTTGTTTATGCGTATTTCTAGTTGTCTGCTTTCCAGTAAGTTTTTGATAATATATAGTAAATATTCCGGTGTATTCAGTTTGTGCAGTTTGTATAAGAGTCCTTTGTGCCATACGCTGTCAAAGGCTTTGTTTATGTCCATAAAGAGACATGCCGATTTCTTGTTTTCAAGGTGTGTTGTTTGTATGTTATTTGTCAGTATAAACAGCGGGTGTACAGTTGAATGTTTGGGCTTAAAACCGAACTGGTATGATGGTACGTGTTGTCCAATTAGTCGTTGTAATCTAGTTTTAATAATGTTTTCGTATATTTTGCTCAGTACTGGTAGTAATGTAATAGGTCTGTAATTTTGAGTCTCCGTATGGTCTAAACCGGTTTTTGGAATGGGTATTATTATACCCGTTTTCCAACTATTTGGCAGAGTATTAGTTCTAATGCATTTGTTGAATAAGCTTAGTAAGGTTTTGTGCGTTTGTGGAGTAAGGTTTTTTAGAACTTTGATTTGTGTCATTGCTTCGTCGAATTCTGTTTCTGTGATAAGTTCATTTGCAAAGTCTACATTAGTGTCAAAATAGTTGTTATACAAGTCATTTATTCTAGTCAAGTTTTGATGGTCAAAGTTAGGATGGGTAGAAAATGCGAAAGCCTTTTGAAAGTGCTGGGCGAATGCGTCCGCTTTTTCTTTGTCTGTGTACAGCTCTGTTCCATTTTCTTTTATGGTGCCGATGTTGTGGTTTTTTTTATATTGTGAAAGTTTTTTAATTTTTTGCCAGTACGTTTTGCCTGCGTCTTGTTCAATTTCTTGGCATGCTTCTAACCATTTGTCTTGTTTGTATTGGTCTATTAGTGTTTTGACGTTTCTGTTGAGTTCGTTTAAGTTTATTTTCAATTCGTTATCCTGCGTGAGTGAGTATAGTCTGTACAGTTCCCTTTTGCGTTTAATTAGTCTTAAAATGAATTTGGGCAAAGTATGTTGGTAGAAACTGTTTTTTGTGCGAGGTGAAAACTTTTCTATGGCTATTGTTAGTTGTTTCTGTATGTTTTCCAAGGAACAAGTTTCCGCATTTGATTGAATATAGTCATGTACGTATTGTTTTACTTTTTGTACGTCTGTTTTATTTAAGTTTAGTTTTTGAGTGTTAGTTGATGGAGTCAACGGTTGTGTTTGTTGAAGGTCTAGGTCAAATGTTATAGCCAAGTGGTCTGACCCGAGTTCGTTTGTCAGATTTACATTATTTATCACATTAGCCAGATTGGCTGTGTGAAGTAATAAGTCCGGAGTTGAGTCCGGATTTCCTGGCATTAAAAATGTTGGTGGTGTTTGCTTCTTTATAAAGTCTGAGTTGTCCAGAAATTTATTGAGTTGAGTCGTCTTGTTTCGATTGAGGTTGAAGTCTCCAATAAGGATAGAATATTTGTAAAGGCAAGCTTTGGTTAGTATGTTTTGTTCTATGTTGGAGTGTGGATGAATGTATACTAAAAAAACATGAATAAGGTCTTGTTGATAGGGAATGGTAAAGTGGAGGCAGTCGTTTAATGGATTGTTAAGGGATGGTGGATTTGCTCTCCCTAATTTAACTTTAGGTCTGAGTAGTACCGTAGCACCTCCTCTAGCGTTTTGAGCTATATTGCCATGTTTACAGATATATAGCCAGTCTCTGTATGTCGTAATTTGTCCCGGTTTGGTTTTGGTCTCTACGAACATGCAGCCGTCAGCGTCGTTTTGTTCTATGTAATTATAAATAAGATGTTTTTTGTGATTTAATCCGTTGATGTTGGCGTATATAAGTTTTAGATTGAATGTTCTATATTAGTAATTGTTTGTCTTAGTTGGTCAAGGGGTTCAGTCTGGGAGGTTCTGTCGGGCGATAACATATCAATCATCAAAATATACATATGGTTTCCGAAGAAGACCACTGAAGTGTCCACATTGAAATCTTCAATAAATCGCTTACGCAGTTTCTTGATTAGTTCTTCTCTGTTATTGTTCTCTGTCTTGTTTAGTTGGTGTTTGTATTTGTTTATTATGTGGTCGTGTGTTGTAATAGGTGTATGAACTCGGCTGTGTGCTGTGATTGAATTGGACACTTCAGCTGTCCTTTTATTAAGACATTTCACCTTCACGTTCGGAATACCTTCAATGGGAGCAGTGGGTCGTTTGGGACACTTCATGCTCCAGGCAGCATGATCGTCCGAGTTGCAGGTTGCACACCTGACTGGTAGAGGAGAAGTGCACGCACTCGTTGGATGAGTGCCCTGGCATCTGTTGCACTTCAAAGGCTTCCTGCAATCCTCCGAACGGTGGTCGTAAGCGTTACATTTGCTGCAGGGAGCAGGAATAGGTGGTGGAGGTTTGCTTTCTATTATCCTGAAGATGCGCCCCAGAAAGTGCACAAACCTATTTGCCATCAGACGCTCGTATGTTGAATGGTCTCCAGTTATCAGTCGTATCATAAGCGTGGGCGCCCCTCTTTGTCCCGATATGATTCTTTTACAGAATCTTATTTGAGGGTAAATACTCTTCAAGTGGTCAGAAAACATCTCGTCCGTAATGTCAAAATCGACACCCGTGGCGACCGCAGAATACGATGGTGTGATGTTCCGGTTGGTGGTTGTTGTTGGTGATGACGTATTGTTGCTTTTTTGGACTTTGAACGATGTTATTATGCCACGTTGTTTGAGAAGCTCAAGAGATTTGGTTGTTGTTTCCTCATCGTTGGTTTTAATAAGGAAATTCGATTCTTGTTTTATTATAATGTCCTTGTTAGATTTGTTGATTTCTTCCCATTTGACGGCAAGTTGCACTCTCGTTAGAGTTGGTGGTGAGGTGACGTAAAACGCCAATTTAAATGTTGGGTTCCTAAATAGGTTGTTGGTCATAACAATTGATGAAGGAGGGGGTGAAGTTTGAGTGGAGGTTTTTTCCCTGTTGGTTGTAGCTCGTGTTGCAGGTTTTTCTAAAGCCGGTCTTTTAAGGTCCTGAGTAGGGGTTGTAGGGTTTGACGATGAGGGGGTAGAGTTTGGTTTCCTCCCCCTTTTTTTAGTTTTCGGCTTTGTAAAGCCATCGTCCTGGGAGACCAAGTCCGACTCGGACTGCGAACTCCCAGGGTACATGCTATTTTTGCACGAACCCTGTATATCCCGACAGTGCCGTGTTCAAATAGTTAGAATTCCTTTCTATTGCTAAGCAGATATCAGTAAAAAAAAATTGTTTTGATTCGCTCGCACTAGCACGTCCGTTCACTATCAATGCAGCGACAAGACAATGACTGATTGCTGGTCGGGTTCAATTCCAATGTCAACTTCTGCACAGTTACTCAGTTCGCCATGCGTAGATTGACATTTAAAGGAATGACAATTCTTTTAATACATCCCCATTTAGACGGACATTAAATAAAAATTATGCGGCCAAATATTGTGGATAGGAAAATGCTGCATATGGCATAACAGCAAATCGAAATAGTAAATAAAACTACACACAACCCGCGCCCCAATTTTGTTTATTAGTAAAATAAATAAGAATTCCAGCATTCCCCTGTACGACTTTTTATGCATCTCGCTTCACCGGGAGAATATCTGAAACAAAGAAAATAATATTACGACAAGAACATAAAAAACGTCAACGTGTTTTAACCGATTTCAGCTAAATACCTAACAAAAAATTCAAAAACTTTTTATTACATCTAGAGATTTCCGACAAAAACCGAAAAAGGCAAATTTTTATTTGTTTTTTACCACTTTATTAATGATTATTTTGGAATTTACTCCAGACGTAATAAAATTTGAATTTTTTTTTACCAAATTATTAAGCAATAAAATGCGCAACGTTGTCTCCATTTAACTAAAGCTCTATCAACAATAGTTTCTGAAATAGCAATGCTAATGCATCGAATTTGTAACACCCTTTATACAGGGTGTCCCATAACTATATGACAATCTCTCGGGAGCATACAGAGGAGGTCAAAATAATACGATTTGTTCATACAGTGCGTTTTTTTTAACGCGCAACATAGGATTTTACGTGTTAAATTTTTAAGCCCATGTTAGACCATGTTATTTTGGAACTACAAGTATAAAACTTGACGGGTGTGTCTTTAGTACCCTGAAGCTTAAGTAAGTCTACCAATTTGGTCTAAAAAGTGATTTAAAACTGGAAAAAAATCATTTTTTTCGAAAAGATTTTATCCTTTCATACTCCCTGTATGCATTGTTGTTCCTTGTTGTTTTTGATACTGGCAGGGCAGGTAGCAGGTGAAGTTACTTATTTTGACTGCATCACGACCCGACATCTTTTAAACGTCAAAAGGGCATTTTATGATTGTTTGGAATATACTGTTTGGCTTCAAACGGAGGTCAATTTGAACAATTCACCTATAAAAATACTTCTTTTGTTCTTAACTTTCTTGATATAAAGTTAATGATCACCCTGTTTTACTTTCTACGCCAAATTTTACCTGCTACCTGCCCTGCCAGTATCAAAAACAACAAAGAACAACAATGCATACAGGGAGTATGAAACGATAAAACCTTTTCGAAAAAAGATGATTTTTTGCAAGTTTTTTAACACTTTTTAGGCCGAATTGGTAAATTTACGTAAGCTTCAGGGTACGAAATAGCCACCCGTCAAGTTTTATACTTGTAGTTCCAAAATAACATGGTCTAACATGGGCTTAAAAATTTAACACGTGAAATCCTATGTTGCGCGTTAAAAAAAACGCACTGTATAAACATTTTTCCTAAAGTCTCTCCTAAGGGAGATATCGAGCCCCAAAGAACTGCCTTCCAATTAACGTTTTTGGCGGTAACTTCTGAACCACTTTGCATATTGTAATGATTTTTGGGTTTAATGTTTTACATCAAAACCATTTATCTCGTCTTAGCAGAAAGACAGGAACTAACTGGTACCTAAGACAAAATTTGCTTAAACTTTGATAGCTGTCATTATTTTCAGCTGCAAACGCCATTAATGAATACTAATAATATTAAAAATAATACATATATAAAATAATACTAATAAAATTGTACTCTTCTTTTATTTTGATAAAATAAACGGTTTTCGAGATAAATCGATTTTTCATTGAACTGCTTACACCACAATGTTATTAAAAATATTCGTTAAACTAGTTTTTTTAAGTAAATTAGTATTCAAAGTTTATGTGTAGAATAACGAAAGATACGGAAGAATACTCATTAATTGAATAAGCATTTAATTATTATTTTTTTTAATTAATTTAATTTAATTGTTTAATTATTATTTTACATTACAAAGTAGTTCAGAAGTTACGGCCAAAAACGTTAATTGGAAGGCAGTTCTTTAGGGCTCGATATCTCCCTTAGGAGTGACTTTAGGAAAAATGTTTATATGAATAAATCATATTATTTTGTTTTTGTCATATAGTTATGAGACACCCTGTATAGGGTAAAAGTTTAAGAAATAAGTGTAGAATTTAAAATGTATTAAAAAATGTGGTTCTATTTAAAAATACCAATATTTATTTCTGCCACAAATTTATGCTCCACCCTGCATAGTCAAAACAAAAAGAAAACATTTCTAATTTTTGTTTTAAAAAAAATTGCCCAGCCTAAATTAAAACTAATATTATCACATAGCTTATAAAAAACAAAGATTACAAAACGGTGCACGTTAGATGTAACAAGTCTTCCTGATCAATCGATCAATGAGTAAATTCAAAAATTCAATAATACTCTGTTTTATAATGTACAGGGTGTTACATTATAAAACAAAGAAAATTTGGACTGTCACAGTTTTACAAGAGACTTTTTGTAGCTACCCAAACAGTTTACTCTGATTAAAATAATCAAATCAACCTTAATGTTAATTCCTGTCTATCTGAGATATTATTTATAGAAAAAGAATAGCTTGAATAATGAAATTATCTAAAAATTCAGAAAAATTTACTTATTTTAAAAACACTGCAACTACACAAAGGTGTTTGCTTTATAATCATAGTACTCATAAGATAGAAGATTTCTCATACAAGTGGTGTCTTGAGTTCATCATTTGTACTCACTGCAAACTACCTCATTATTACTATTACTTTAAACATGCTTTTAGATAACACTAAATATAATGACGTTCAAAAAGGCAATTTACCAAATTAAATAATGATGATTATTGGGTTAACATAAAACAATAATGAAAACTGCAATGCTTTTCATTTTAATGTCAATTTCAGTAAAAATAGTTAACTAACATTAAAACTTGCTCTTTTATGCACTGTTCTAATGTAGTACTTCTTGGTGGGTAATTTAAACCTTGTTTAAGTCAATTTGTTCATAAAAGTTATGCTTTCTCACCCACATGAAAAAGTAGTGAAGTATTCAGCATATTCCATATACAGATCTGTAAGATAGGGCTAATTTGTTACTTGAATTATACTTAAAAAATGCCAGACAAGAAAAATGTGTAGTAATTATGCATCAGCAGGGTTAAATACATAGGGTAAGTATGAAATTGGCATTGTAATCTTACACGGACCAGCAGAGGCTTGTCCTTCAAAAAATATACATTTACTTGATTTTAGAAATTATACAATTTTCAACTATTATTGAAATATTGTATTAAAATTAAAAATATAACTATTTTAGCTGCATGGGAATCTGTTTGACATAACAAAATAAAAACAAAAGCAAAGTGACAAATTCGAACTTTAGTTGACATAACAACAGATGGAAGTGATAAGCCGCGTGACGTCACACACAATATGCACGTAAAACTTTTTATATTATTTTTTACATTGAACAGTAGAAACTAGAAATCTACTATCTCTACTCTCTCTATCTTGACTTTCACAGAATGTACGCACTACTTTCCATCTGAGACCATATTTATAGAAAATGGTAAATTCAAATAATCAAAATATCAAAAAATTGAACTTTATTAAGTATTGGATTGTTAAAAAAAACATTGCAGCTGCACAAATACAGGGTATTACGAATTAGATGCATTAGCATTGCTATCTCAGAAAGTATAGTTGATAGAGCTTTAGTTAAATGGAGGCAAAGTTGCTCATTTTATTACTAAATAATTTGGTAAAAAAAAAAAAAAATTGTTTTTATTACATCCGGAGATATCCAACAAAAACAATTAATCAAATTTCTATTTTATTTTTTTACTACTTTATTATTGATTATTTTGGAAAATCAATTGCACCTTCTGGATGCATTAATTTATGCTATTTAAGAAAATAATGTTTGTATTTAGCTACAACGTTTAGTTTTTTAGATACCATCATCAACTTAATATTTTAAAATACGGACCGGGACTTTTGATTTCGTTTTTTTAGTAGCTACCAACCTCCCGAATATAATAATGTCAAAAAATTATACCTAGTGTACTTAAGTATTTGTTTTTTTTCAAATAAGCATTTGAAATTCATATGTTATCATAATGAGTAAATAATTTAGTTTGATATGATTAAGCTGTTTCATCAAAACTCAACCTCGAATTCAAACATTTGAGTATCTGAAAAATAAATAACCAAAAACTTTTTTTTTTAAATAAATGAAAGTACCATAAGAAACTCTCTCTCTTTTTCGAAAGAGTAATGAACCTAATTATTAAATCATATAAAACTAAATTATCTACTCATTATGACAACATATCAATTTCAATCCCTTAATTTTTTAAAAAATCTTAAAATACCAAATACATAATACGAGTAGGTACACTAGGTTTATGTTGGTATCTAAAAACGTTGGTATCGTAAACGTTGGTTATAAGTTGATGTTGGTATCTAAAAACGTTACAACTGAGCTGAAAACTAAAACTATTTTCTTGAAGAGCATAAAAAAGTGCCTCCAGAAGGTGCCATTGATTAAAGTGGTAAAAAAATAAAGTTCTGAGATAGCAATGCTAATGCTTCGGCTAATGCATCAAATTTGTAACACCCTGTATGTTTGCTTTACAATTATGGTACTAGATAAGCAAATGTTGTATCATATAAGTAATTTCGTAGCCATCATTTGATCTGAAAAATTGACACTTATATGAATTGGATTATTACTGTTCCTTCAAACATGCATTTAGATAACACTACATACAGTGCTTTTGTAACATGCATACTGCATAAGTTCAATAAAATTAAAGACTAACTTTTCACCAAAAGTCTTGGATGTTTTTAATTTTATTAACTGCTGCTTGTGTTATATGAATTGGAATTATACAGGGCCCAAAAACTGGGTATTTAAAATATTTTTGATCTTTTAAATGGCAACACTTCTTTATTATTGTATAATTTGGATTCTAGAAACAAAGTATGTTTTAATTGCTCAGGATTTGGGCACGTAGCCAAATACTGCAAGGATTCGGCATGCTGTCACAAGTGTGCAGCTACTGATCATAGTGCCAAGGATTGCACAGCAACAGGTCTAAAATGTCCTAACTGTCGGAAGATGAAATATAAAGAAGAACTATGTAAGCACTCAGCAAGAGATACAAATTGTCCTCTGTACCAAAAGCGAGTAACCGCTTACAAGAACCAAATTAATTAGACTGACAATTTTTTATCTTAAACAAAAAAAAACAGCAAGGACCAAAACAAATTAATATCAAGTATAATCCATCAGAACGTACAATCCTTAGGAAACTCTATAGAGAAAATAAACTACATGCTACAGGAGAACCCAGAGTGCATGATCCTTTGCATGTCTGAGCATTGGAAGTCAATAGAACAACTGGACAACTTGGGCATTAATAATTTTAACCTTATATCAGCATTCTGCCGAGAAGCAGGAAGACATGGGGGATCAGCTATTTATATCCATAAAAGTATTAGTGCAAAACAGAGACATGGCTTGAGCAAATTCTCATTGTGCGAAATATTTGAATGTGCGGCAGCAGAGTGCAAGATTGGCGAAATCAGTTTAGTGATAATTGCCATCTATAGACCACCACAAGGAAACGTAAGATTGTTTATGGACACGTTAGAAGAGTTGTTGGCTAATATATGCCAAGAAAATAAAGCGATAGTTGTCGCAGGTGACTTCAATATAGAATTACTCAAAGACAATAAGGTAGGCTGTGAACTCATAACGGTATTTAATTCATTTAATTTAGTACAAACTGTAACAGAAAATACAAGAGTAACGGCAATTTCAGGTAGCTGTATCGACAATGTCTTCACAAACCTTCGTACTGTAGAGTGTAAAGTCATAGAATATTTCATCTCAGATCACATGGCACAGAAAGTTGCTTTTGAAACAAAATCAACGGCAGTTTCTGACAATATTAACAAAAAAATATTTTCTCCAGAAAACAAAAGTAGCTTCCTGCGTACTTTGAAAGATCAGAATTGGAATAAGGTATATAACATAGATTGTAATAATGTAAACGGACAGTGGGATAATTTTATAAGTACATTTATAAGAATCTTCAATCAGAATTTTCCTCCGACAAAAATCAAAACAAAAAAAAACGAAATCATTTAAAACACACCCAGATGTCATCAACTACAAACAAAAACTAGATCTGCTTCTTACACTGAGTCGCCACAACGACAGGTATAAAGAGGCATATAAATCGGTGAAACAAAACTATGATAATGTTTTAAAAAGGATTAGAATTAGGGATTATGATAATAGAATTAGCAAGTCGGACAATAAAATGAAATGTATGTGGACCATCACTAAAGAAATTACGGGAAAAAATAGAGATTGTTCTGAGATTGAATTGGAGGGAAATGCTGAAATAATAGCAAATAACTTTAATAGCTTTCTAGTAAATGAAATACCAAACATGGTGCAAAATGTTCAAAGAGATTCTTATGGATGTATAATTCCGAATGACAAGTCAATGTTTTTAGAACCAGTCAGTCCAGACGAAGTTTGCGAATTGGCCGACCAAATTAAAAACAAGCATAGCAGTGGTATTGACGAAATACCAACTAGCTTAATAAAAATGTCAGTAAGTGAACTAAGAGACGTGTTGTGGTTTATAATTAATAACTCTTTTAAATTTGGTATTTTTCCTAACCAACTGAAAACGGCTTTAATTAAACCCTTATATAAAAATGGTGATCCGCAAATAATGAAAAGTTATAGACCCATAAGCCTTCTGCCAGGATTTTCAAAACTCTTTGAACTTGCTATGTCCAAACGAATAGTAAATTTTATGAATTATTGTCATTTAATTAGCAGAAACCAACACGGCTTTATAAAAGGAAAATCAACGCAGACGGCTCTATATCAATTCATACAGTCAGTTATTAGACACTTTGAAAATAAAGAAGTAGGGCTTGGAATTTTTTTAGATATCTCAAAAGCATATGACTGTCTGGATCGAGATATATTACTGAATAAACTGGAAAGATATGGGATAAGGGTGCAACCACTTAAGTGGGTAAAATCATATTTACAAGACAGAAAACAACTAGTAGGTATAAATAAAAACGGACACCTCAGTAAATCACAAACTCTCTTAAATAACTATGGTATCGCACAGGGTAGTATATTGGGGGCCAACTTTATTCGTAGTTTTCATGAATGACTTGTATTCGGTGGCTGATGATTCTTGGCAATCTATCATAAATTATGCTGATGATACCAACTTGCTAGTGGGAGATAAAACTCGCTCGCAACTAATAAGTAAAAGCCAATCTTTGACATCAAAAGCTGCAAAATGGTTTGAGGAAAACGGGCTAGTTTTAAACTCGGAAAAAACTAACATTGTTCTGTTTAAGACCAAACGATCAAACTTTGATAATTTGGAACAGCTACTGTTAATGGAAAAAAATATAATTATCTCCGAAAATAGAAAGTTTTTGGGGGTTTATGTCAATGAAAACCTTGACTGGGGCTTTCATGTGGATGGACTGCTCAAACGATTAGGATCCATCAGCTACGGAATGCGAATAACTGGGAGATACTTAAGTGAACATTCACTAAAGGTGTTATACTGCGCAAATTTTGAATCCATATTGAGGTATGGCATTATATTTTGGGGTCGACATGGTAAGATTCAAAATGCCTTTGTTGTACAGAAACGTGTAATAAGGATAATTAAAAAAATGGATTACAGGCAATCCTGCAGAAATACTTTTAAATCAATGGGGATAATGACAGTGTATGCCCTCTATATATACAGGGTGTCCCGCGAGGTAAGGGACAAAACTTCACTACGTGTTCTTTAGGTGAATTCGAGTCAAAAATGTTCTATGAACATGGGTCCGCAAATGCTTCCTTACCGAGATATGATTTTTTAAATTTAATAGTGATTTTGTGCCGAAAACTACAATGGCTCTCATCCACATCATTAAAAGGGCTAGACTATGCTTACAATGGGAAAATGGACACTTTGAACAATTATTATAAACAGTTATTTTCCAAGAGGTATTAATTTTTTTTGTAAAAAAATATTTTTGTGAGGTTATTGTACTTTTCAACACAATAAAACTATTAAACTTAAAAAAATCGTATCTTGGTAAGGAAGCATTTGCGGACCCATGTTCATAGAACATTTTCGGCTCGAATTTACCTAAAGAACACGTAGTGAAATTTTGTCCCTTACCTCGCGGGACACCCTGTATATGAGTGTCTAATGTTTTTCTTCAATAATAGAGCTTCTCTATTTACAGATTCTGGTACTAATAAATATAACACAAGGTTAAACAATCAAATACTGTTCTCGCGGACTGAGTTTACCCGTGCGTCATCCCCCTGTGATTTAGAAGTAGACATGCATTATTGACTTCATCCTTGTCTATTGTTCACTTTCAGAAAGGGTAAATATCTAAGTTAATGTCTTTCAAAAAAAAAACATTTACTGATTAGCGCTTCTATTTCAGTCATTGTCAGGTTGACAACCATCGAAATTTATTTGATTTGTTTACTATTAATGCTTTTCCGTTTCTTTGTGTTGTTAATCAATCATTTATAAAGTTTTCTATTTACCACACCACCACAGTTCTTTTAAGAGCTATTGATTCTACGCTTTTAACATTCTGTAAGTACTTTCATAATATTATTATTAATATTTTTATTTTTTTTTATGTCGGCTGTCACGATCTAACCAAAATTGGCACAATTACTAACCTGTTTTGAAAAAAAAGTGGGAGTGTCTATTATGGTTTTTATTTAGCCATTTGGTTTTTCCTAAATTCGGAATTACTTACTATTACAGTATTTTTTTAGAAAATGCCTGGAAAAATTTTCCACAGACAAGCCCAGCGGTTAATTCTTAACCTTTGTGAATATTTTGAATTGGAAAAAACCAATGGAGGACCTTTAGAAGCTTTATCATCTGTTCAGCAAGAAAATAAGAAATTTTAAGGCCTTACATATTTTTACTGATGTATTTTTTTTGATACTAGAAGGTTATAGCTGCTTTGAAAATTTCCCGCAAAACTGTTTATTCGATTCGGAAAAAACAAGCAAGTAATCTTATGATTTTCTCACCTAGAAAACGTAAATCGAGATGTTATCGACGGGCCAAGACCACTGATTTATCTGAAAGCATTAAAATGGATGTTCGAAATACATTATATGATATGTACAACGATAGTATGTTAATAATAGTAAAATATATCTACTTTTGTAAGAAACATCTACTAACATTTCATTGTTTTCAAAGACTGAGAATTTTTGGGTTGCAATATAGATTTATCATACAAATTTCTTGAAACATATCAATAATAAAGTCATAGAAAAATAAAATAGGCGTCTAAAATGTTTTCCAGCGAGTTTAAAATAAAATAAGTGGATTGCAACCTGAAAATAAGATATGAGATACTACAGCATCACTCAGAATGTCTTATTGAATTTTTAATTTGTTGTATTTATTTTAGAGAAACATGTAACCATCCAGAACCTAAATCAAGAGCTTAAAGTTAAAAAAATACTACATATTGGTGATACATCTCTGCGAATTTTGGTAAATAAATTAGGTTTCAAATTTAGACGGAATTCTATGATTCAAGGAGACTTTTCATAAATAAAAAATGTTATTTCGGTCAAGATATTTTTGATTTGCTTTGATATAAGGTTGTTTTAGTGCAAATTTGGAGCCAAAGATCTCTACTTTCTGACTGACAATACACGCAAAATTTTAAACGTGACGAAGCTTTAGACACGCCCTTTTCTATAATATGAACACAACAGGTTTGTTGACGAAAACTTGATTTGATTCATATGATTATAAATGACGTAGCCTTCGCGACGCACGGGTAAACTCACTCCGCGAGAACTGTATATCCCACACACCATTTGAACATAACAGAGAAAAGCCCTAATTACATGTGTATTAAACTCTACAACAAATTACCTATTGAAATGAAACAAATCACTTCTCAGAAGAAGTTTAAAGTAGCCTTGAAAAGACTACTTATTGAACTTGAACCTTACCATCTGGACGATTACTTGAACACATAGAATCTAGCTTTTTTCTCATCTAGTATAAAGGATAAAATTTGAACCACAAGTTGTAATTAGGTATACATTATTTTCCTTTGTTATATTTTTGTTTTTTTTTTTTCTGACTCACTTCATTTTGTTATATGTATGTATTTATACGCTGTAACAATATTGAAATAAAAAAATAATCAAATTGTGTTAAACATAAAACAATAATAAAAACTGCATTGGTTTTTATTTGAATGTTAATTTAAGTAAAATCAATATACTGACCTTAAAACTTGCTTTTTTATTCACTGTTCTAATGTAAGTAGTTGAACCCATTGCACACAATTTCACTCTTCAACTTGATTAATTTGTTGCAATCTTCTTAGTGGGTAATTTGTTCTTCGCTTAGGTCAATTTCTTCATAAAAGTTGTATTTTCTTATCCACATGGAAAATTAGTGAAGTATTCAGCATATACAGGATACAGATCTGTGAAATAGGACCAATTTGTTAGTTGAACCACCCTTAAAAAATTGTCAGACTAGAAAAATTTTTAGTAATGTATACAAGTGATGCATCAGCAGAATTTATTCAGGTTAGGTATGAAATAGCCATTGTAATCTTACCTGGGCTAGCAGGCGTTGTATGCATTATCACCATTGATAAATATACATTTACTTGAATTTAGTGAATAATCTTCGCCAAGTATTGGATTATTGTAATAAAAATACAATAATTATTTCAGCTTCATGTAAATTTTTTTGACACAACACAAAAACAAAACAACAGCAAAGTGACAAGTTGGCATTTGACATCATCACAGATCCAAGATGGTCTATCAGCGGAACCTCTTTTCTCAATGCGATACGCCGGGTGACGTCACAGTGGATGCTCGGGTGCACAATATGCACTTAATACCCAAGGGATTACAGGCGTTGTCTGTGGTTTGGTATTACTATTTGATTCCCTCTTTTCATTAAAGTAGTCCATCTTCACAGAGTGGAGACATTACTTTCCTTCTGAGATAGTATCTATGGAAAGGGGTAAGTTCGACTAAACGAAATATCTAAAAATTTAGATTCATTAAGTATTGGATTTATTGTTTTAAAAGAACATTGCAGCAGCACAATATGTTTTCTTTACAATCATAGTACTTGATAGACAGATGTTGTCTCATATAAGAGGTTTCTAGAACTAATATTTAAACTCACAACAAACTACTTTATTAAAAAATATGACTACTATTTCTTAGCATGCTTTTAGATAAGGCTACATATACTCTTAAGACATATTAGCATTAGAGGTTCAGCAATGCAGTTTACTGAATCACCTAATGATGATATTGTTATATTGTGTTAAACATAAAAGAACACTGTAAACTGCAATGATTTTCACTTTTCAGTGAATGTTAATATTGGAATTTTAGTATTAATATTAGTTTGAATAAAAACAGTTAACTTCGCTTAAAACATGCTCATTCAATTTGTAGGACCTCGCTGCGCTCGCCCTACAAACATTCATTCGTTACACAAAATCTTATAGTATATCTTATAGTGAATATGTCAGATAAACTTAGGTATTATAAGCATTTTAAGTATGCTCTCCATATTGGCGTTTTTCACTCGCAAATTGCAATACTAGTGTAGGTACTGGTGCATTACACCATGTAACAATTTTCAATGGCATTTGATAGAGTGTAATATAATCCAATAGCTTTGCACTGGAATTGCCAATGAAAAACATCAAAAATAATGTTCTTCTTCTTTTGGTTTTACAGCCTTAAGCGGCCAGGACTATATGGCAAAAATAATGTTAATATTTCATAAAAATTAAGCAAAGCAAACCTAGTTAATTTTGAAATAAATAATAATTTCATCATAAGACTACAATATTCTTAGACTTATTCTATTAAAGGTAATTTACTCTGTACCTAATTTTATTTTGTTTTTTTTTTAGATTCCCTCGTAATCAGATTATTTGTCAAGCTTGGATTAAAGCTTGTCATATACAAGAAAGGGACCTTACAGGACAATCACTCATATGTTCAAAACATTTTCGTCAAGAAGACTATGATACTAGTGTTTGGCCAAAAACTAAACTTTCTCATAAGGCAGTTCCAGCCGCCAGTACCAAAAAGTTAAAAAAACCGGTTTATAAACCAGACATGTAACATGTTAATATGAACATAGCCAAATTTTATTTCGACTGGGGGTATTTTTATACATATTATTTAGCCCGTTTTTGTTAAAGAAACGCCTTTTCTCTAATTACCAAGATTAACATTTACAAATTTATATGTTTTAATACACCGGTGAAAGAGTAAAAATCAACAGAATTAAATGACATAAAAATATATAGGGTGTTCCATTTAAAAAAATATAACTTACTGTCATATGTCAGAAACTAAACATAATAGAAAAAAACTGACTACGCCATTGGATTCTACGTCAAAACTTCTACCGGAAACCGTTTTTCCTTTTTTGATAATTTTAATAGCAAATGAAATACAGAGGAGGTTCCAAAATGACCATTTTTCAAAAACCCCCCGTATCTTTGAAACAAAAGAAGTTTGCGCAGCGCACTCTTCGCCAGTCATCTCAGCTCGGAAAATGACATCAGAACTCGTACGCTACTTTTTTTCTATCTATTACCGTTTTCTCTGTACCCCGTAAAACCGTCGAAAATGCAGCACCCTGTACAATAATTTGAAATTGGAACACTGTCTTCTGAGACAAACACATTGTGAAAATTTATCAGTTAGAAGTTAAATTTCATGAGTGCAGCATTAAAATTCTGAATATGCAAAATCAAACTCGGTTGGAAATGTTATTTATCATTGTTTTTTTCTTTTCCAAACTTAAATATGTCCATACAGGGTGAGCTTTAACATACCAGGTGTCCAAGAGCACCCTGGACATAGGAGATTAACATGGGAAAACAGTTTTCATTTTTTCGCACATTTTCCTGTACGGTTGCTTTGATTGAAAAATTGTATTAATGAAAGTGGTAGTACCAATTACGGACTGTTTTCTGTATTTTTTTCAGATCTCTAACTTGAGCCCTTTCGTCGTAAAACACGAACAAAAATGCGAAAATTTAAACTTTTTACGTGCACTGTATAAGCGGTTGCCGAGCAACCGTACCAGCAACAATGATCTGTTGCTCGACAACCGCTTATACAGTGCACGTAAAAAGTTTAAATTTTCTAATTTTTGTTCGTGTTTTACGACGAAAGGGCTTAAGTTAGAATTCTGAAAAAAATACAGAAAACTAGTCCGTGATAAGTACTACAACTTTCATTAATACGATTTTTCAATCAAATCAACCGTACAGGCGCAAAAAAATCAAAACCGTTTTCCCATGTTAATCTCCTATGTCCAGGGTGCTCTTGGACACCAGGGTGCGTATTCTTGAAACGAGGGAAGGGAATTATCAAGAGAAAGACATGTAGAATGTGACAGGAACCCGCTATTGTCAGTTTCTTCTGTCACATTCTATCAACACTTCTCTTGGCAATTCTACTCCCTGCGTTCAAGAATAGGCCCCCTGGTATACATATAAATGGGGCAAATATTAGCTTTATGTACATAGTGGCAGAAAATGAGAAAAAATGTTAGCAAACATATTTTTACTTTGGGAGAAAATAAAATAATAGTTATGAAAAATAAATTAGGGAGTAAGGAGATTATACAATCATTATTAATTGTTCAGGCACACCTTGTATTTGCTTCCTTTTTTATTGTTTTTTTTTTTCAAACTCATGGTTTTGCACCAACAATAGTTAGTAATAAGCATGTTTTTATAACTCCGTTGTTTCAATATCAATTGTTTTGTTTTAGGAAAATACTCCAGATTCCCTCAGAGAAATAATGGATAGGCAGTTGGTAGCAAAAAACAGAAAATACTCTGAGGAAATAAGAACATTTGCATTAACATTACATTTTTATTCAGCGCATGCTTACGATTATGTGCGTAAAAAATTTAATAATTTGTTGCCTCACCCACAAACAATTAGACAGTGGTATAAAGTTGTGAATGGCGAGCCTGGTTTTACTAGAGAAACTTACGTCAATAACCAAATAAGTCAAATACCAAATAAAGAAAATGTTAGATCAAAAGATCATTAAGCCTTCGGATTCGCCTTGGTCATCACCAATTTGGGTGGTACCAAAGAAGTTGGATGCTACCGGAAAGCAAAAATGGCGAGTGGTTATTGATTAAGTTAAATGAAAAGACGATTGACAAAAAATATCCCTTCTGGTTAAAAAACGCGCCCGCAACCTTTCAGCAAATCATGGATTCCATACTGCGTGGTATACAAAATGAAAAGTGTCTTGTGTATCTTGACGATAGAATTGAACTCTCAACATCCTTGCAAGAACACATAGAAAATCTCAAGCTTGTTTTCCAGAGATTAAGAGACTCAAATTTCAAAATTCAACTCGATAAAAGCGAGTTTTTAAGACGTGGAGTTGCTTTCTTAGGTCATGTAGTAACACCATCGTGAGTAAAACCAAATCCGGCTACAATTAAAGCAATAAAGAATTTTCCTACTCCTAAAACAACAAAACAACGAAAAGGTTTCTTAGGACTTTTGGGTTACTATCGGCGTTTTATTAACAATACCGCAAAATTAACTAAACCACTAAATAAATGTTTAAAGAAGGATGCTACCATCGAGCACAATAATGAATTCATAACTTGTTTTGAAACTTGTAAAAATCTATTAATTAATGAACCCATCTTGCAATATCCGGAATCATTGACAAATAAGTCTTTGGATGTTCAAATGTCCTTCAATATCATGGGGGCTCACTTTTGGTCCTTCTCTTGGTCATTGGTCATCTACAACAATGATATTAAAAAAGTTTAATTTGTTCTTCTTCTTGCAGTACCTATCCGGTTAGCATCCGTGGCGACTAGCATGGCTATTCTGACCTTATTGGCTGCTGCACGGAACAGTTCAGTAGTGGTTAAGGCAAACCATTGTCTGAGGTTTTGAAGCCAAGAGTTTCTTCTCCGTGCTGATCCTTTATGGCCAAATATTTTCCCCTGAAGAATGAGCTGCAGCAGCCCATACCAATCTTCGTTTCGTGTTGTTTAATTAACCAATTACACAAATTACAACAATAAGTTATAAACCAAAGCAAGTAAAAAAAAATAAATATAAAGTACCCATAATATATAAATTACTTGATAAATTTTAAAGTGAAGTGAATAGCGTGAAGTATAAATAAATAATATAGTAATTGTGAATTAGGAAGACAACTGACTTGAAAACTTAAGACTATTATTTAAGAAGAATCATTTATTACAAATTCTTCATTATTTATTAATACTGGGTATTCCTGCATAGCGTCTCAGAATTTGCAATATGCACTATAGGTCTATAGGTTTGGTATAGGCTTTTGATCAGTATTTTAATTTCAAAATAAGCATTGTCACATCTGATTATCACAGATTACGGTAAACCTAACCTATTCAGATATCGGTACCTAACCTAACCTAACCTATTCAGCTAACTATCTTCAATAGTAAGTTACCGCTGTGATCACGTGTGACGTCATTGTTATAACAACAAATGCAAAGAAATACGCGTGGTTACCGATTGACGTAAATAGGTATGTTGTGGTTACTCCAAAGAAATAGCCCTGTTGCTGAGTATTGACTTACATGTGATTTTTATTGTTATGATTTGTAAACTTTTCGCACCTTTAGTTTGAATTCAAATTTATAAGTAATTTAACGCATTTCCAAATTTGTAGAGAATATTATAATGTTAGCAGCAATAGGGTTACATTTTGTCAATAAATTACACCACAATTCATTTACATTTTTTGATAAAGATTCAAGCTCCTCTGATGAGGATCAAATAATAATTATTGTGTATAAAACACGGGAGCGTCACGATAAAGTTAATAGTTATTTAGGAGGTATTCCGACAACGATGTTCAAGCTCATTTTCGCTTAACAAGGACCCTTGTTGAGGTAAAGGCTATTATTATATTCATAAACTAGGAATTTGTTTACTATTAGGACTTTTTAAAGAAAATGGATGGTTTGGTAGAAGTTAAAACCATGGGCAGACCTGCTGTAAAGCCGCTGCAGTGTTTTCTTTTGACATTGTGGCTTCTGGTAAACCAGGAGAGTTTCAGTACAGTAGCTGATCGCTTCCAATTTAGCCCTGGTCATGCTCACACCATATTTTTAAAAACAGTAATGTTTATAACATCTCGAAAAGACAGTTATATCAAATGGCATCAAAATATTGAGAAAACTGTTAAATGAATTTGATGAATTGTGAAGAAGAAGTTTTCCACAAGTAGTTGGATGTGTAGATGGAAGTCATATCCAGATTCTTGGAAAAAGAAGAGGTGATTCATTCTGTTGTCGAAAAGGAGTACATTCAGTTATTTTGCAGGTTGAACATTTTGCAAATTTTAATTTTTACTTATTACTATGAATTTGAAATAAACTTTATACTTTTCAGGGAATATGCAATGGCCCAAATGGAATATGCAAATGCCCAAATGGAATTTATAGACATCGAAACAGGATGGCCAGGGTCTGCACATGATGCTAGAGTTTGGCGAAATTCTCCCATTTATTCAAAATTAAAAAATCGTGCCCTACCAAGCTGCTATCATTTATTAGGGGACACTGCTTAATATAATATTTGTGTTATTTTTATGTTTTGTTCATTTGTGTGTAATTATTTTTGTTCGTTCGTACAAAAATTAATTGGATGGGTTGTGTAGCGAGTTTTGGGGTCTAATTTTTGTTATTAGTCTAAGAGAAATGTGTTCTGTGACCTGTATGTGTTTTTTGTCTTGTCAGTTGCATAGTATATTATTGTACCGTCGTACTCCTTAATAACACACTTCTTGTACAACACTGTATATTGTTTACAAACAATAAACTGACACTGACTTTTAACCTCGTTATCTGACAACTTCGACTTCACTACAACCTTCAACTCAACAACTCACTACCAGGCCTGGTTCAGCTGCTTATATAGGCTTCCATGGTTTCTAGAAAATTCCCAAATATTCATGAAATTGACTTTCTCTCTCACACTCATTAAGCTATAACATAAATCTCTCTCTATATAAGCAACGGAGCTAGGATTTTCTAGAACACAGACAAAAGAATGTAGAACGTAAACAAAGCAACGTAACATACAGGGGTAACAACAAATAACTAAAGAAATCCTAACTAATAATCAAAAGTTCGCTTTGCAACATTATGTTTGTTCCTATAAGTTAACAAAATTACCTCAAATATACTATATAACGCAAAAGTAGTTAGTATTTTATTTGCTTTAAACACTCTGCAGGATTGCAAATGAGACATGTAATAAATCACTCTGATAGTTCGTTTTTGAATTACGAAAATACTCTGTGCTGAACTGTTCGACGCCCAGAAAATTATACCATGTCTCATTATATTTTCGAAGTTTGCAAAATACAATGTTCTGAGGGTGTGCTTTTTCCCACCTAATCTCTCAATATTTTCACTCCAATCTAAGAATTCGACAATAGTGACACCTAGAAACTTTGTAGCAATATTAAGTTCTATCTGATTTCCATTAATATTGAGAGATTCGGGTACTACCATTCTATTTAGTTTGGTTCTAAACAAAATAGTTTTTACTGAACCACGAATTTGCTACGAAACAAAGGTTTTCAGCGCGATCACATAACTGCCCTAAATTTTTTCCGCTTACTAAGAGGTTAGTGTCATCTGCATACACCGTTCTTAGTGATAAAAGTTCTTTGTGTGCTGGTAAAAAGTTTTAATTTTCTCATTTTTGTTCGTGTTTTACGACGAAAAGGCTCAAGTTAGAGATCTGAAAAAAATGCAGAAAACTAATCCGTGATAGGTACTACAACTTTCATTAATACGATTTTTCAATCAAATCAACCGTACAGGCGCAAAAAAATAAAAACCGTTTTCCCATGTTAATCTCCTATGTCCAGGGTGCTCTTGGACACCTGGTATATATATATATGAAAATTACGTTCTTGAGAATATCCTTACAGAAGCGGAAGAAGCAACGATGCATATTTTGCCAGAAAAGTCCCGAGATGCTTACCCGAGAGTTTACGGAAGATAACAGTTATCGATAAAAATGTTCTAATAGCTTATTTTTTATTTGCAAAAAAATAGCCCCATCGTCACTATGTACCAAATACTCGATGCTTTCCTCGATTTTATCAAAAAATCGACATTTCAAAATATGGCAAACTAACGAGATTTTTGAAAAGCAAATCACAGGAATACAAACCAAGAGAAGTCCAGGACATTAGAACGACGTGAAATAGAGTTTAAGAAGTTTATACCTGTTGATAAAAATGGCTTTGATAATGGGAATTAGCGGTGCTTGTAGATGCGATGTGTAGGTTATTTCTTGGTGGACTGACAGGGTGTCCCACGACGAAAGACATCGATTGATATTGGAAAAAGTATAAATAGGAGAGTTTTGAAAATTTGGCAGGATACTGATGTGGGCATGCCCAATCCAACTAAAATATTTTCAAGATGGTTGCACTTCCGTTTATACAGGAAGTCGATCACAACTTTCTTATTTTAAATAGAACACCCTATATATTATTACATATTTGGATCCCTCACAAAATTCTGACCAACTTTTGTATAGAATGCCCTATGCCTATCTCTAGCCGTTTTCGAAATATTTGATGTTTTTACAAAAAAGTGACAGTTGCAACGCCCAACATATTTTTGTATTCTGTCAAAACCGTATTTCATTTTGCAATGAAACTTTGGGTTATTGTAAATAAAGGATCGTTTTATTAAACTGCGGGTGCGTAATGACTCATTTGTATACAGGGTTGTCAAAAAAAAATCATAAACTTGCCACTAAAAAAAATAAAAAATCTCAAGTTTTTTAAATAGAAACCCCCATTTTTTATGACGGAATCATTTTGAGCATTAAAAATTACTATAAGTTTCAATTTACTTGCCTATACCTAAATCCAACCCATTTCGTTTTATTTGAGAATAAACATTTTTTTATTATGCTGCACGGTTGGGATTCTGTGGTGTTCTAGTTGGTCATGCTTTTGACACACGGTGATATTGGAGACCTGCAGGGCATGTTAATAACACTAGTTTTGAGTGTTTTGACAACTGCAAATATGCCGTCGCGGTTACGTTATTCAAACCAAGATTACTTAAATCTGTTTATTATTTACGGAGAATGTGGTAAAGTTGTGAGTAGAACATGTGAGGTATTTGCCGCTCGTTATCCAGAAAAACCAAAGCCATCACCAAAAGCTGTCAAGCAAATAATTGAACATTTTAAGAATACGGGATATGTGAAGATAAAAGCTATTAAAACAAAACCAATCCTTAATAATACAAATGTAGAAATTGCAATTTTGGGCTATTTTGTTGCAAATCCAACTTTGTCAATAAGACAAGTTTCCACAGAATCAGGCATATCCAAAAGCTCAATTCAGAGGATCCTGAAAAAACATAAATTTCACCCTTTTTCATTTAAATTAGTGCAACACTTAAAAGAGGTTGACTTTCCGAAGAGAATTGTTTTTAGTGAGTTTTTGCTGACTAGTCACTATGGAGATGAATTGTTTTTGAATAATATTATTTGGAGCGACAAGGCCAAATTCACTAAAAATGGAATGTTCAATAGACATAAATCCACACTTAATTAGAGAGAGAAATTTTCAAGAAATCTGGAATTTTTATAATAAAAAATGTTTATTCTCAAATAAAACGAAATGGGTTGGATTTAGGTATAGGCAAGTAAATTCAAACTTATAGTAATTTTTAATGCTCAAAATGATTCCGTCGTAAAAAATGTGGGTCTAATTCTATTTAAAAAACTTGAGATTTTTCATTTTTTTTAGTGGCAAGTTTATGATTTTTTTTTGACGACCCTGTATACAAATGAGTCATTACGCACCCTCAGTTTAATAAAACGATCCTTTATTTACAATAACCCAAAGTTTAATTGCAAAATGAAATACGGTTTTAACATAGTACAAAAATATGTTGAGCGTTGCAACTGTCACTTTTTTGGAAAAACATCAAATATTTCGAAAACGGCTAGAGATAGGCATAGGGCATTCTATACAAAAGTTGGTCAGAATTTTGTGAGGAATCCAAATATGTAATAATATATAGGGTGTTCTATTTAAAATAAGAAAGTTGTGATCGACTTCCGGTATAAACGGAAGTCCAACCATCTTGAAAATATTTTAGTTGGATTGGGCATGCCCACATTAGTATCCTGCCAAATTTTCAAAACTCTCCCGTTTATACTTTTTCCAATATCAATCGATGTCTTTCGTCGTGGGACACCCTGTATAGATAATTCGCTGGTACCACTTCAAATGAAACAGATTAGATGAATATAAGCATAGGAAGTATATTGTTACGGTTTGGGCCTACTATGCTCGATACTTACTGAACGCGCACTCGATTCGGGATGGATTCGATGCGCCGCAATATCTGGCCGGGCGCGTGTTAAAGTAGGCCACCGTTAGAAAGCGATGCACCAAGAAGCATCTTCGATGTTCGACGCAAAGCGCGAAGCATTTTGTAGTAGTTCTAGAACGTGGTTTACCGAATATAAAAGAAGCGGTGAAGTTTCGACGGTGAAGAGTAGTGGATTTGGAAACGCGGTAAAGTTTAAATAGTAGAATAATTGTGGAATTGTAGTAGTGTTTTTTGTAGCTGAATTAATTATTGTACAGAGTGTTTTGAAGTGTAAATAAATTTATTTCTTGTTGTTAAATGGACTTGTGTAAACCCACGGGAAAATCGTAACAATATTTAGCATGGAAAATTAAGAAAAAGAATTTTACATATTAGATTACATATTTTTTATGCATCTCAATAAACCTTCGCAACGTTCTGTCTCTGTCTCTTAGGTTAAGGTTCTGTCAACTGTCTACACTATCAACTGTCACGACGCTTTTAAATCCATTTGCATAAGTCTGGCAATTGGCCAATTTTACTACACGCACACACACTTATTTCAACTCTTCAGCCTGAACACGATGAATTGGTTAATTTGAAAAAAGAAAATATTCAACACAAAGAGAAATATTTTCACGTTTCAGCATATTTGAGGTATTTCCAATCAACCCGATCAATTTATGTAAAAAATACATGTTATTGAGACCAAAGAATACCTACTAGTTCCATCCCCTTTTTTGTTTTTTTATAAAAATGGGAGGTGTACCAGCCGGTGTGTGGAAATAAATACGTTGTCGAAGATATCTTGAAGAATTGTAATGTTTTTGAAATTGGAGGAACCAGCGTTCTACAACGGTCACTGCCTGAAAAGGTCTTCGGCGACTCTTTTGGCTAATGCAGGGACTAACATGACTACATTGAAACGTCACGAAGGATAGAAGTTCTCGACCATGGCAGAAGGATACCTAAAAGATGCATAACATAATATAAATTGCAAAAATACAAGGTTATAAAGCGGCGGCGTCTTCCAATAACAAATTGTACAATGACTTCAAAATAGAATAAATCGTTAGCGGTTTCCTTTACTTTTAATATCAATGTGAATTCTGCTTGTAATAGCAATAAATATATAGAATACTACTTTAAATATGAACGTAAGTTATAATCCATAAATCAATAGTGAATTATAGATTATAACATACTAGTGTGTTGTTCAATATTTTACTTGTCTAAATTGACATTAATAATGCCAGTTTGAGTTCAAAGTCATAATTTAACTAACTTCAGAGTTTAAAGTCGGAATTTAAGAAAAATTACGTCTGTGGCCCTTCTACGCCTTCGTATAAAAAAGAACCATTTTTATATGAATAACTTGCTCGTATAGACGATTATGTCGATGTTCTATAATAAGTGTTTGTTTACTTGTCAACAAGCGACCGAAACAGTTTACAAAATCGGAATCATCAAAAAATGAGTGAGAATCTCCTTATTCCTGCTGAAATCCAGCAAGAAGCTCAAGAAGCAACTTCATGTCTGCTACTAGCGAAAAGTAAAAGTGTATACGAGAAGGAATTGGTGGAATTCAACAACTGGGGAAAAAAAGGGGTATCGCAGAAGGAGCAATTACAGAAGAGGTTCTATTATCCTATTTTTTAATGTGAAGAAACGGTTTGCTGCTGCTTCAATGTGGACAAAATATTCGATGTTAAAATCTATATTAAAAGTACATAGAAGTATTGATATTTTGAAGTATGGTAAACTTACTTCATATTTAAAATCCTCATCAAGAAATTACAAACCAAAGAGGGCAGAGATACTGAAGAGAGAGCAAATTGAAGAATTGAGAACTGAGAAAAGCACTGGATCAGGAATTTTACAAGTTAAGGTAGGAAGTTCACGATGTTAATATTTCAATTTGCATATGAAATGTTTTATTTTTAACCTTTTACAGGTTGCAACGATCATGGGAGTCGCAGGTGCTTGTCGATGCAACGAATTAACCTTTTTGGATATCAGCCAAGTCCAAGACAAAGGAACTTACTTCCATGTGCGCATTCCGAATACGAAAACAAACATTTCAAGAAGCTGTACGACGATTATTGAAGAAGCCTTTTCAGTCAATGGGAGGTTCTTCTTGAGATATGTGGATAAAAAATGTACTACATAACCTATAAGCGTAAACACAATTTCGAAAGCTTTTTCAAAAGTGGTTTCGTTTCTTGGACTTCCTGATCTAGAAAGTTTTACCGGACATGGAATGAGACGCTTTTCGGCAACATTATTGGTCAATGCTGGAAGCGATATCACACTCTCAATCGCCACGGAAATTGAAAGTCGAGTACGGTAGCGGAAAGATATTGAAAACTCATTGTGCAGCAAAATGGCAATTGCTGGAAAAATCAAGTATTAATACAATAATTATTATATATTATTATATACTATATAATTGTATTACCTAAAGACCGCAAAGTTGTTGGCCTTTCCAGTTCTTCAGAAACTCCACATGGATTCGAAAACTGCTGACCAAAATAAATTTGTTTTTGACATAAATGTTAATGTTGAATAACTGAATGAATAATAATTCCAAATAAAGTACCTACTGGGTGGTATTTATTGTGATACCGACTATAGCCTAAACTGGTCAATTATAGAAATGTGAAAGCGGATGAGTGAGCACAGGAGGAAAAAAATAGATACTGTCATTGCAAATAAGCGTACCTACTGTTATGAGTTTAATACACGACAGTGTATTAGAAGGCCTTTAATACACTATCATGTATTAGAAGGTCTTTAATCCACGCCAAACAGACGTATTAAACCTTCATAATATACCGGTCGTGGATAAATACATTTTTCAAAATATATTTAGGTACACAATTTGCAAGCGTTGTTCTGGCATAAAAGGATTCTTGATGAAATAGTAAAATTGATCAGAAATCTGCTTTTACCGGTCAAATTAACTGTCATAACTGTCAGACCTGACACCCTTTATTATCGAAATAACATTATTAAACACAAGCTCACATATTACAAAAAAAATGCATTATAATGTCTCACACAGAAACAGTAAAACAATTTATTAAAATAACACACACACATCACTGACAACTACAACTTTTCACAATCATCTTACTATACGTTTTCAAGATTGTATTACTGTCCACATTAAACAATACAGATAAGCTGGAAGTTTCATAAGGGGCACACGACGGTTTAGGGAATTGATCCGGATATTTCAGAGCCATCATACTCTGAATTATCGCATGATTGGTAGCTTGAGTAGGGGACTTCAAAGGAAAATCGCAGCTACCTTCGCAGTATCCCGTAGTAAACTTGTCTGGAGCAATCACCCATTTGTGCCATCCTAAATCTTTGAATGAAACTTCCATGGGCCGTAACATGCATTTGTTTTCAGAAGTTTTATTATTATCGGTGAGAAGGTCTTTTGTTTTTGGTGCTAGTAAGTATCTAGGAATCCTGATGTTTGCTGCTTCGTTTGATTGAAGGAAAGCTAGTAAAAACGGTTCGTGCTCTTGGTTTTGAAAAACTATGCCCGTAGTAGCTGGATGTAAGTTCTCTCCATCCCTCTGGGTTGTTATGTAGAGCGTTTGGTTGTTACTCTGGTTTTTGAGCCAACCCTTGAAGACTTGCGACACATCAATTGAAATCCAGCCAGTGAAATCTGCAGAAATGTTTTTCTGAGATACTTTCTTCATTTTGTTGCCCTCTTTTGGGTTCCGTGGTCTTTGAAACACTTTCAACAAGTAAGAAGTCGATGTAGGTACTTTTTTCTGGTATAAATTCAACTCAGCCCCAATCACTTCAAAATTGTCAGATATTTCCTTCATTGAAAATATGAGTTTTTGTTTTTTTCCCACTATATCAGCCTTTCTGTTGATGCAGGACATTGATATAATATCGTCACTCATTTCAGCTTTGAGGATCGAGTCTTCTCTTAGTTCATTTGTTAATGGATATAAGCCACGTTTTGGCCTTGTGGACGTTTCTCCTGATTGCTCATTAAGAATTTTGATCAAATCCATCATGATCTTGATGCTGTACTTTACATGTTTTTTCCCGGCTTGGGCCGATGGATCGCTGTCATTTATCAACTCTTTTTCAAAGTTGTCATGTTTCCCAGTAAATAAAGAGGCGAGTGTGCATACTCGCTGTGTATGGCTGGTACTTTGCCGAATTGCCATCATTAAAACAATCCATATTGCTAATGAGTTTTTCATCGTAATCTGCAATGAAAAAAAAATTTTACTTTTAAATTACTATTGAAGTAAATATTTGTCATATAACGCTCAAAAATAAAATACATATAATAAGTTTTTAAATATTGATTTTCAAAGATTGAAATTAATAAGTATACGTTATATACAGGGTGTCCGGATTTAGATTGATCTGACAAGAAAACCCCATTTCCCGGCTAGATAAAAAAAAAAACTAGTATAGGTACATGTCCAGAGGTCGATTTTTGAGAAAAGATTAATGGCAAAAACCGTATTTCGATATCTTGTCAGTTCGCGGCGCTAGAGGGCGTTTTTAAAATTTCGCCTATTTTGAAATGTCTACCTTTTTCTCAAAAATTTACCTAACCTTATTATTTTAAATTGAAATGACAGTTAATATATATATAATAATAAATCTTATAAATATTAACCTGCTGTTTTTTTAAGTACTTAAGTAAAGTGATATTATTTTTGCTCGTAATTCATACAATATTTTTTATTTAAATACATCATGATTTTACGTCTTTGGACAAATCTTGATATTATTACTTCTAATGGTAATTATGTAAATTAGGTGAATTATGCATTTCGAAAATAACAAGGGCGATTTTACGACGGCACCAAAAATCAGTTGAAATTCGAGAAATATCGATTTTTCAAGAAAACACGCACAGTTAGCTATAGGGGACCTTAATAATTTTCGATAGATATTTAAATTTTGGATCTACTGTAACCATAAGATAAGAGGTGTTTCATTTGATTTTGTCGAGTTATTACAGTTTAAAAATTTGCATTATTGAATAAAAAATGTGAGACATCCTGTATGAGCTAGACAATTTATCACTCCTGAATCATAAAACTTGATCTTTTAACAGACTCCAAGCCAATTTTCGTTAGTGAAAAATCATACAGGCGTTTGGTGATTAAACTTTAAAATTTGTTCTAGAAAATAACGAATATCTGAGAAACTCTAGAGTTTAGACATATTTAAACCTTAATAAAATTATCGCTTATTTTTTTTAAAATAAAGTAAAATACTCAATATTCCTTTTAAAAAATGCAAGTTTGATACTTTTTTTACTTTTAGGATTTACTTTTGGTACATATTGAAAATAATTTTTTCTACAAACATTCAATAATGGCATGCATAGTAGTCGTTTCCCTGGACAGCAAACGAAATAGTTATTTATGTATTAAGCGCAATAAATATGCTTTTAATGCGCTGAAAATGAAGTTTGCCGCGCGACGCGAAGCGGAGCGCAGCAATCATTCGAGCGCATTAAAGTCCTATTGTGCGCGTAATACATACAATATTTTTTCTACAAACAATGCTAAATATTTTAATACCACTAAACTTACTGCGTAGATTCTCAAAAACAGGATCAAAACTATGCACAATTGAATACTGACACCAAACTGGTGACACTGACATTTCCAATAATGGCATGCATTGTGCAAACTCATCAGTAAAGGGTAACTTTTCGTTCGAAAAATGCATCATTATTGAATGTTTGTAGAAAAATAAATGTTTAATAGAATTCTCTTAAAATTTGCCAGGATGGATGAGTTTCACGAACAAGTTAATTAACTATGATAAATTCATAACATCACTGACGGCGTAGGTAAGTCACATGACGCCTATTTGGTAGAATGTTGCATTGAACTTGAATTAAAAAATGAGTGCGGAAAATACTTTTTTCCGCACCAGTGCTAACTTTTTGCACTCATGTGCTTGCGAAAAAGTTGGAAAAACTTACCAGGCGAGTCAATAGTATGGAAAAAGACAAACACGTTTTAAACACTAACTAGATAGAAGTCACTTTACTCTTCCAATATTTCACGTAGACTAAGATAGTTCAGACTTCAGACGCCTTCCAAGTGATTTTATATTCTAGTACCGGCACGTCCCGGTAATAAAAAGTACCTGGACTTGACCAGGTATTGGGTTCCATAAATGGCTAGACGTTTTATTGTACTTCTTCTATTTATCTTTCTTCTTTTTTACTGTACTATTTTCAATAGCCCCTATAAAGAGGTTTTGGAAAAACCGTTATATTACTCTAAATGATAATTATATTATATTACTATAAAGGTCGGTATTTCCATCTGCTAATAAAGTTGCTAATAACTACGAGTATTTGGCCACTAAAGTGTATTTCAAAGATTAATTGTCCCTTAAATTAATAATCCCTATTTCATTGCAATTTTATTTGTAGAATTGTTATTTGGTGAATTGGTATTAAAAAGGAAGTTTTGTCATTGTCAGATTAGTCTGATTCATCTGTTCTGATCCGTCGTTACCCGGTACGTTATGGACGATAGTCAAATCAGTTACGGAAACGACTTGGCTCGACTGTCAATTTCAGCGGCCAATTGTTAATATTTAAAATTTATTCAAAATATGTTTTTTAATTTATAAATAAACACTTTTAATATGGCTGGACACACTTCTTTTAAGACTACCGTCTTAAACAGTCCGAAAAGGTGCAGAGTTACATTCAGTGGAAATTGTAGCAAACAATCCCTATGTAGATGCATCCAAATGAGCTTCCAGATTAAGTTATTGCAGGTTTCTTAAGTTTTATAATAAATGTCTAAAGTTATTATGTGTGGTTTACTACTAAATCAATTATTTTTGTTAAAGCCAAACATCTGCCAAACAAGCGTTTCAAATCAGTCTGTTTGGGTATGCAAGTCTCCTTAAGAGAATGCAGAATCCTTCTTGGGCTGTACTTTGATGAGGAGAGATGGAATATCACCTTGTTTAAAGCGAATATACCTTTTACATTCTTCGTCAAATAAGTTTTCTAAATCAAAGACGGCATACAATTCAGCCCTAATCTCATTTCCACTGGGATTTAAAGCTTTCAATAATAAAAATTGAAGATTGAAACAAAACAATATTTTCATTAACTATTTGGACCAATTTGTTTAAATACAAATTTTAAATAGTTAGTAGTAAAAAGTTTACGGTTGTTTTGTTATTTGTTTTTAACCCTGCTTACCAGGGCATTCGTTTCGTAACGCGGTAGCGGTGATCGATCTAAAAAACGAAAACTATTTTGAAATTTGTCAAATATCGTTTATGTTAACGTATATGGTTACCGATCGTTTGTCTGTGCGTTTTCAAAAACTGTCTATTATCTCAACTTATTTTTATTAATTTTTGTAAGTATGTGGTGACGGTTATCAAACAAAGACCTCATATTTCCATAACAACGCTGATAAAAAACTGGGATTTTATCGATGTCAACAACACTTTTGTCAGTAGTAAATTGTTCTGATTGGACGAAAATTCCCCGTTTCTATGATGTCACGTAAAATGTGCATTGGTACTTTTTTTGCAAAATGTTTCTTTTAGGCAAATAGTTTCTACTAAATAATTCTTTGGAAATCGTCGAATTATTTACTCTCAATCATTTTCCAAACAAAATTTTGCAAAAGACTTGAACGTCTCGGGATATAACTTATGAAAAAAACGAACGTCTCAAAATTTGTTTTTATTTTTTATTGATTTATTGAAACTAACAAAAAAATATGATACTTTACCATTTCAATCTTTTCCATTACAACATGGCAATATCATACTTTAGATCCGACGTTTCGGTTTTTGGTTATCATCATCAATTTTAATTTTTCTTATGAGCATATTATTGGATTTTTTTAATTAGTGCTTTTTTTTCTGATTACGGTGATGTATCATATGGTATGGTTTGATCTTGCAATTTTAAGGAAATAATAAAAATTATGTTTTTATTGTTGATAGAATTTAATTCAAATAATTAATTGAACTTTGTCATTGCAACTTTTTTCCTCTAAACCACAAAAAAGTCCGCGGTGGTTAAAGGAAACATTACCGTCAGAAAAACATCACTTCGTACATTCTGACAACTGTTAGGTACGTTAAACGATGTAGACTTACAACGTAACCTATTTTCTAATTTTGACAAATATATCTGAAAATCTGCGAAAATTAGAATTAAAAGTTTAAATAAATTTTAAAAATTTATATTCAATTTTTGAAAAAATTAGATATCTTGTCAGTTTGCGGCGCTAGAAGGCGTTTTTCGAATTTCGCCTTTTTTGAAAACTCTTCACAACTTTTTTGTTTATTAAAATATCGAAGTGAAACAAACAATTTCGCAAGGCACTACGTTTTTTTCAATAACTGACATAACGTTATTATTTAAAATGAAACTCATAATTGAATATAACTTTGAAAAAATGTCTGTTTTTAAACATTTACTACGATATAAGTCTATAGTTACTCTTACAAATAAATGAAATATAAAGTTAATTTGTAATGAGTAATGCGGGCTTTACACCGGGCATTTGATTCAAATAAGTTTGAGAAACTTATTCATAAAGCGACTTTCCAAAAAAGGAAGGAAGGAAAGGTCAAATTGAACGAGAGCAATTTATTCCCTATTAAAGGATGAGTATTTGAAGGTAAGTAATTTCAAATCATATACAGGGTGTCCAAAAAGTCTGGAATATTGCAAATATCTCGAAAACTGCTGATTTTATTTTTCTCAAAATTTGCGTCTTGTTAAAGTAAATAACAGCGCATGACGTGAGGGTGAAATGAGGTTCGCAAGTATACAGGGTCAGTCACAAAGTATACCAACTTTCTTAATTCAAACCTAACACACTGTATATTACTTCAGATTTTAAGAGTACTTATAAAGGCCAATTCAACGATATACGATTTTTATTTTTTTTTATTTTTTTTTATTTTTTTTTGATTTTTTTTTTTTGATTTTTTTTTTTTTGTACCTGCCTATAACAATGATAGGTGTAACAATGACAGCTAACGTCAATATAATGTTAAATTAATTGGCAAATTTTCCTATTACTTAAAATGGTGTTTTTGAGTGAGAAGGATACTTAAGATGTCAGTCTTTTCCTTCTCACTCAAAAACACCATTTTAAGTAATAGGAAAATTTGCCAATTAATATAACATTATATTGACGTTAGCTGTCATTGTTACACCTATCATTGTTATAGGCAGGTACAAAAAAAAAATCAAAAAAAAAATAAAAATCGTATATCGTTGAATTGGCCTTTATAAGTACTCTTAAAATCTGAAGTAATATACAGTGTGTTAGGTTTGAATTAAGAAAGTTGGTATACTTTGTGACTGACCCTGTATACTTGCGAACCTCATTTCACCCTCACGTCATGCGCTGTTATTTACTATAACAAGACGCAAATTTTGAGAAAAATAAAATCAGCAGTTTTCGAGATATTTGCAATATTCCAGACTTTTTAGACACCCTGTATAAAAGGCTTATTTGATTTTTCACTCTATTTGTTTCTTTAGATGCCCAATACACCTGCTGATTGGCTCAATATTGCGAAGGAGTTTGAAGATAAATGGGATATTCCAAATGTGTTAGGTATGGAAAACACATTGTTTTTCAGGCCCCTAGAAATGAAGGGTCAATGTATTATAATTATAAGGGATCACACAGCATTGTCCTTCTGGCTTTAGTATATGCTAAGTACAATTTTACGTACATTGAGGTAGGAGTAAATGGAAGAGTATCAGATGGAGGAGTACTTAGAAACTCATCATTAGCAAAAGCTATTGCTTATCTTATCTGGCCTTTAGTGTAGTACACTGTAAGCATGTACATTTATAAATTTATTTATTCAAATTAGCATTACATGTTTTCTTTCAGTTTAACAGGTAATTAAACGTATATTAAAACCAAGTAGTAGTCTTAAACCAAGTAATAATTAAAAATAAAATGCGAATATTTATTCTTTAGATTCAATCTTCTTCTCCTTGAGCCTTGTAAATTAATTTCATTATGTTTTTTCTTAAAGTCCATATTCACACAGTGGAGGTATAAAAATTCAAAAGGAGGTGAGTACTACCTCCATTTGTAATTTATTTTTTACTTACAAAGTGAAGGCATCTAGCAGTGTCACTTCAGCTGGTGATGTGGTTTGTGGAACATTCAATAATTCTAAAGCCCTTGTGGCTTTCTCCAAAATCTTTGTTGACTCAGATAAAGTCTTCCCTGCCTTGGATTTTCTGGTTTGCCTCATTTCACCAGATTGACTAGTAGAGAGTCTCTAGATGGTGTGGTAGGTGAAGCCAAGGGAGAGTCTAAGTTGACAAGTACTGCTTCTTGTGCTGGTGTTTCATTCAGATTTTGGATATCTCCATCAAATATAATTTCAAAGTTTGAATCGGAATTCTGACTTTCAAGGTTCTCTATTATTAAACTGGACTGACTTTCCCTTACAGGGTTGCTCTCATCAAGGAAGGACAGCAACGAATAGCACCAAAGAGTGGGTTTATATATTTCCTCTGTTACTGCTCCGCTAACCATACTCTTTTTTACTTTATTTTTTTCATTGGCATATTGAGTTCTTAGACCATTGATCTTTTTGCTCATATCTTCAAGGTTTGTGGCTTTAAATTTGCTATTAAACTGTTTTGTTATGTCTTGTAAAATGCGGAGCCTTTTTCCTTTATTCTTATAGTCCATGTGTTTAACATCATATAAGATTGGGCTTAGTTCATAAGCAGCTATAATAAATTTTGTTTGATCTCTTGTAAAGCAGTATTGTTTCTAAAAATGATTTATTAAAAGTCAAGCTTCTGCTATCTAATAAGGATTTGGTTTAATACAGTTGTGATGTGAAGAAATTATAAAATAATTAAATTGTTTCAAATACTTACATCTTTTCCGCAACTCATGTTTAAATTTTTGTATTTAGGTTGACTATTTATTAAATCCGTCAATCCCTCAAACACAATGTTTATTCTCAAATAAAACGAAATGGGTTGGATTTAGGTATAGGCAAGTAAATTGAAACGTATAGTAATTTTTAATACTCAAAATGATTCCGTCATGAAAAATGTGGGTTTCTATTTAAAAAACTTGAAATTTTTCATTTTTTTTAGAACCAATTTATGATATTTTTTTGACGACCCTGTATACAAATGAGTCATTACGCACCCTCAGTTTAATAAAACGATCCTTTATTTACAATAACCCAAAGTTTCATTGCAAAATGAATTACGGTTTTGACAGAGTACACAAATATGTTGAGCGTTGGAATCCAAATATGTAATAATATACCAGGTGTCCAAGAGCACCCTGGACATAGGAGATTAACATGGGAAAATGGTTTTGAATTTTTTGCGCCTGTACGGTTCAATTAACGGAAAAAACGCTTTAGATAAAAGTTGTAGAGCACATTTTCGGCTATCAACTCGTAATTTTTTCAATACCGTAGATTTGACCATTAAGACAAAAAACGGATCTAAAATTCGGAAATTTTAAGTCTCCCGCCAAGCGGTCGTTAAGGAAAGTTTATATCCAGCCGTGCTACCAACCTTTCAAAATCATAACAAATCGCTGTCAGTCATTCTGTAATCAAAACATTCAAAACACGTTTATTTAGTAATAATTTTGAGTTACTACCCACATACTGCGAAGAAAATACAAATAAATCGTGATAAAAACACTTTATCAGTAGCCACAGCCCAAAAATCTGGTAAGTTGCATTCATAACCTCATTCAATGTCTCTATTAAACTTATTTACTTTGTAGCAAAATTCTTAAAGAAAACACTGGTTTTGCTTGCAAATATTTAATGAGGATGACCGAATCACCTATCTCAAGCCTCTTCATAACACTACCAAACAATTTAAAGTGATGAAAACAGTGGACAATGAAGATCTTTGAAGATAAGTTTCCTACTGTACAGGGACAACAACAAAGGAGCCAAATACTTCCTTCAAAAGTGGTGTGATTTAGTTTCAATGTGCTTAACTTCATGGACTATCATCAGCGAGGGTCTTCACCAGTGTTGCAACTAAAACTTAAAATGATTCAGTGTTGATATCTGACTTAAATCTCAAAATTTGATGTGCCTGTGAAATGTGAATAATCTTAAACTGGCTATAAAACCTCTGAGAAACCCCTGCTAAGAAGAGAATATGGACTTACACAGTCAAATTATCAGTCAGTTGACAAAACTTTTTGTATATGGGTAGGTATTGTCGAAAAACCAACTTTTCAATTGAGCTATCTACATGAGCTGTTCTATTCTAGGTTTAGGTATTAACATTATAATTGTGTTCTTTTTTCCACACACTCAATTGTTCCAAATAAAACTTTGTACAGGGTGCTGCATTTTCGATGGTTTTACGGGGTACAGAGAAAACGGTAATAGATAGAAAAAAAGTAGCATACGTGTTCCGATCTCTTTTTCCGAGCTGAGATGACTGGCGAAGAGTGGGCTGCGCAAACTTCTTTTGTTTCAAAGATACGGGGGGCTTCTGAAAATTGGTCATTTTGAAACCTCCTCTGTATTTCATTTGCTATTAAAGTTATCAAAAAAGGAAAAACGGTTTCCGGTAGAACTTTTGACGTAGAATCCAATGCCGTAGTCAGTTTTTTTATATTACGTTTAGTTTCTGACATATGACACTAAGTTATATTTTTTTAAATGGAACACCCTATATATTTTTAGTTCATTTAATTCTGTTTATTTTTACCTTTTCAACGGTGTATTACAACATATAAGTTTGTAGAGGTTAATCCTGTTATTTAAAAAAAAGGACCTTTGCTAAGCTAAAAAAAGGCCAATATCTAAAATACCAAACAAAATCGGAAATCATATAAACTAACACATCAGAAAATTAAATATTTTTAATAAATCTTAGTAAAAATCTAAGTTACAAACAGTTCTATCGTCACTTTAATAAGAAAAGTGGCCATTTCTATTTTCTACTATTTTTAACGAGATTTTTAAGGTAGAAGTTGAAAAAACTGTTTATAAACGACATGTAACATGTTAATATGAACATAGCCAAATTTTGTTTCGACTGTGGGTATTTTATACATATTATTTAGCACGTTTTTGTTAAGGAAACGCTATTTTTCTAATTATCAAGATTAACGTTTACAAACTTATATGTTTTAATACACCGTTGAAAAAGTAAAAATCAACAGAATTAAATGAACTAAAAATATATAGGGTGTTCCATTAAAAAAAATATAACTTACTGTCATATGTCAGAAACTAAACGTAATATAAAAAAACTGACTACGCCATTGGATTCTACGTCAAAAGTTCTACCGGAAACCGTTTTTCCTTTTTTGATAACTTTAATAGCAAATGAAATACAGAGGAGGTTTCAAAATGACCAATTTTCAAAAGCCCCCCATATCTTTGAAACAAAAGAAGTTTGCGCAGCCCACTCTTCTCCAGTCATCTCAGCTCAGAAAAAGAGATCAGAACACGTATGCTACTTTTTTTCTATCTATTACCGTTTTCTCTGTACCCCGTAAAACCATCGAAAATGCAGCACCCTGTACACTGAACGTTTGTATTAATTATTTATTCACAGTTCAAGGTACAGTATACATTTTCTTCAAGTGAAAAGCTTAGGTACAATAGGTGGCAAAGAAAACTGGTCTTACCACATAAACAGTGATTGTTCCACAGATTGAGTGTGAGTGGGTGAACCTGTCACCATACAAGCTATGCTAAAAACAACTTTGTCTTACTAACCTAATGTTTGTTTGGATAATAGTGGAGTTCCAAATTAGCAAAGGTAGGTGAAATGTAGTGATTGAAAGTCTCTAAAGAGAAACAATTTGCTTCTAATTCAATACACCATTTCACAGGACATACCTTTACTAATCAAATGTGAACTCGAGTTACACATTACTTGCAAATAAACTATTTTTGATTAGTAGACATTTTACAATTATCCTTGTAGGTGAGTGATGTTCAAGTTAACTAATGGAGCTAATTAAATATCAATACTTACCTTACCCTGTAGAGATGGGAAAAAACATTGACAATCAGTTATAAAAAATGCCTTTTTATTAACATCATAAAATGTAAAACCACTTAAACATTATGGTGTGTTGATAACACTACAGAACAGAAGGATACAATAAAACTATCAGTCACATAGGTCACTAAATTGCATTGTTTTGATTACAGAATGACTGACAACGATTTGTTATGATTTTGAAAGGTTGGTAGCACGACCGGATGTAAACTTTCCTTAACGACCGCTTGGCGCGAGATTTAAAATTTCCGAATTTTAGATCCGTTTTTCGTCTTAACGGTCAAATCTACGGTATTGAAAAAATTACAAGTTGATAGCCGAAAAGGTGCTCTACAACTTTTATCTAAAGCGTTTTTCCATTAAATGAACCGTACAGGCGCAAAAAAAATCAAAACCATTTTTCCATGTTAATCTCCTATGTTCAGGGTGCTCTTGGACACCTGGTATAATATACATAAATGGGTCTGTACAATACGGTCATAAGCACACTAAAAATTAACAATTCAACAATTGTACTTACATAAATTCATACGCTAAGGACTTAGCATTTTCTGGCGGCCGGCTTGGTCACTTTCTTGTTGAAACAATTCTGGAGAATGGACTACTTAACTTGATCTTCTTTCCTCGAGGAGGGTCGACATCTCGACCTCTTGGTTCAGCTGGTCGCACTACTGTCGATTACCGCCCCAGAAAAACTGGTCCCAGTTTTATACAGTGTGACCCATTTAGAATGGAAACACCCCTATAAAATTTTAGGTTATTAACCGATTTCAATGATTTTTTTTTTTGAAATAATTAGGAATGAAATGTCTGTTACGGGAGAAAATTTTAAATATTTATTTCAGTTTTCAGGTCATATTACGATACTTTTTCTTGATAGAAAATGGAGAATTTTTATTAGCGATTTTTTTATTGAAAAAATTACTACGCCACTGGATCTATAGTGCTTTCAAATAGCTCTGACCAAAATTTTTTCTTTTTTTTTTTTTGATTTTTTTTTAATTTTTTTTTTTTTTTTTTTAGAAATTAATCATAATCATACATAATCAAGTAATAATTAATAATAAACGAGTAAATAGTAACACCATTTCTATGGCAACAGTTGATGCAGGGTGTTCTTTTGTGACCGTTAGCTTAGAGGATTTTTGAATTTTAATTTGTCATAACTTTGTTATTAATGAATGGATTTTCATGAAATTTTGGAAGGACTTAAACAGGTATTTGACAACCTTCCGAAGTTTAATTGATAATTTCTATAATGTATCAAATCCAGTGGATTTTCAAAATACTTTTCTGTTAAACAGTTTGATCGGAAAAATTGTTGTAAACATTCAAAATATATCCACTTGGGAGGACTTAAAATCTATTCTTCACCGAAATTTCGCTGATCAAAGGGATGAAGCTTGCTTAAATAGGGATCTAGTTATGTTAAGACAAAATCAAAATGAAAATCCAAACCAATTTTATGACAGAGTTCTACACTTATTAAACTTACTATGTTCTTATATAGATTGCCACGAATCTAGCGATGGTGGAAAAATGCTAAAGAAATCACTATATAACGATTTAGCTTTAAAAACTTTCTTATCAGGGTTAAAGGAACCTATAGGGACAACGATTCGTTGTATGAAACCCAGATCTTTAGCTGAAGCCCTTCAGTACGTTACGCAGGAATATAATAATCATTATTTCCAAAATATGTCTAACCGATTACCACACCAATCCACGCAGGTTATGAAAACAAATTCTAAACCCCAAGCTAATCATTTTAATCAGCAATTCAGAATGCCATTTGTTGCACAACCGCAACAAAATTTTGCATCATTCAATGCACAGACACCGCATAATTTATTTATGCCTAGGAGTAACTTCAACAGATTTCCTTCGCAACCCATCAATGTAAGACCAAATTTCAATAGAATGCCGCAACGGTTTCCAACAAACTCTCAAGTTTTTGGAAGGCCAAATCAATCAAACGTATTTAAGCCCAATCAAAACAAATCACTTCCAGCACCACAACCGATGAGTGTATGCACTTCAGGCCCAAAAGGACCTTTGTCTCAATATAATCGTTTTCCAAGGCCTAATTTTCAAGGAAATTCACAAAACTTTCAAGAAAATTTCCAAAATAATCAACCTAAGTACGTTGTTGAAGAATTGTACAGCGCTGAAACGCAGTCCAATTCAAATTACGATCAATTTGATCAATATGCATTGCCAGAAGCGTGCGTTGACCCCGAATATGCAAATATAAATAATATGACAAATTACTACGAATATAACCCAGAATACGCTGAGTATTCATATTCACAAGAGACACCAGAAAACCCTACTTTTGACAATGAGTGTGACTCAGTTTCGCAAGAGAAAAATATAAATTTTTCGATGACGCCTCAAAAGGACAATCAAACTTAGTCATATCTTTAAACTCTACCAATACTAGTGAAACTTAGTCATATCTTTAAACTCTACCAATACTAGTGAACTATCTTATATTTCATTGCCTGAATTTAACATCAAACTTCTAATCGATTCTGGTTCCACAAAATCTTTTATTAATCCTAATTTAGCTGAAAAGTACTACAATAACTGCATAATTGATGATCCGTTCATTGTTAGTACAGTGTTTCAAAAGTCAGCACATCGCTACAGTGCTTTAATTCCAGCATCTAGCATTTTTAAACTTCCTAATAAGCAAAATCTTAAATTCTACTTATTCAAGTTCCACAACGTGTTCGACGGCCTCATCGGGCTAGATAATCTCAAGTTACTACAAGCAAACATCGACTTTAACAGCGGATATTTAATTACACCGTATGCAAAGATAAAACTTATGTTTTACAAAACAGAATCAGTATTAAATTGCATAACCATCTCACCTCGCACTGAACAAGTGATAAGAGTGAAAACTGATATCACTAAAGGTGAAATAATTATCCCACATCAAAAAATTCATAATTGTGAGATACCCGAATGTTTAACAATAGCAAAAGAGGGATATGCATTAACTACTATCTTAAATAACTCATGTTCGCCTGTAACTTTCGATTTTTCTGAACCCCTTTCCGTAGAAAAATTTAATCACAGAGAAATTCAAAACATAGACCTTAATAATTTTGACGACTCTCCAAAACAAAGACTAGATTTTAACCAATTAAGATTAAATCACCTAAATGAAGAAGAAAAAGAAGAAATTTTAAAATTGTGTAAAGAATTTTCGGACGTATTTTACCAAGAAAATACACCACTCACCTTTACAACCAAAATAAAACATCAAATTAGAACAACAGATGAAGTTCCAATCTATACAAAATCTTATAGGTACCCTTTCATACACAAAAAGGAAGTAGAAAGTCAAATAGCCAAAATGCTTGATCAAAATATAATCAGACCATCAAATAGTCCGTGGTCAAGTCCTATCTGGGTAGTACCTAAAAAGATGGACGCTTCCGGTAAACAAAAATGGCGTGTAGTGATAGATTACCGGAAGTTGAATGAGAAAACAATAGATGACAAATTTCCCTTATCTAATATTACAGATCTGTTGGATAAATTAGGTAAATGTCAATATTTCACGACATTGGATCTGGCTTCAGGATTTCATCAAATCGAAATGAAAGAAGAAGTTATTCCCAAAACAGCCTTTAGTACCGAAAGTGGACACTTTGAATACCTAAGAATGCCATTTGGTTTAAAGAACGCACCGGCGACTTTTCAACGAGTCATGGACTCAATTTTGAGAGGTATTCAAAATGAAAAATGCTTAGTATATTTAGATGATATAATCATTTTTTCTACTTCTTTACAAGAGCATATAACAAACTTGAAATTAGTCTTCAAACGGCTACGTGAGTCCAATTTTAAAGTACAACTGGACAAAAGCGAATTTTTGCGCCGCGAAGTTGCTTATTTGGGACATATCGTCACCCCTGACGGTGTCAAACCAAACCCGGACAAAATCTCAGCCATAAAGAAATATCCTATTCCAACTAATACGAAACAAATTAAAGGCTTTCTCGGATTGTTAGGTTACTATAGAAGGTTTATAAATAATTTTGCAAAAATTACGAAACCTCTCACAAAGTGTCTAAAGAAAGGAGCAAAAATTGAGCATGATACGCGTCGCGTTCATTTAATGATTCTGAAAGGAATTATTCCACAATTGAGAAGGAATGCCTTTGTCTTGTATGGGCAACAAAATACTTTCGTCCATATTTGTTTGGTCAAAAATTTTACATTATTACTGATCATAAGCCTTTACAGTGGCTATTTTCACTTAAGGATCCTAGTTCTAAATTATTACGGTGGCGAATCAAACTCGAAGAGTATGATTATAAAATCCTTTATAAAAAAGGGACATCAAATACAAATGCTGATGCACTGTCACGCACTGAGTTGCATACAAAAGAAGATCAAGAGTTTTCTCTAAAAGAATATATGGAAGAATTTAATAGAGAATTAGAGAGAGAAACAAGACAGGAATCAATATTACAACGACCTTCGACGTCACGAGAACAGGAAAATGAGAATATAGACAAAGCTTCAATGTTTGTTCATACTGACAACGAAGAACCTGACTGGTCGTTCATGTAAGAAATACCGGGTTAGCGGCCAAACATTTTATTCTGATGAGCAGAAGCGAAGAGAAGTGGACCTAACCTAATTATGATTCGGCTTTGAACTGCGAGAAAAAATGTCATGTTGAGGGCATGTTTTCTTGTTAGACTAGGGTTAAGAAGATAAGACAAGTAGTAATAAAATTTCGTTTGATAGAAAATACAGTCCATTAGTCATTTCTGTGCAAATAAGAGAAAATACCCGTGGCATTTGGCCACAATCCCGTTCATGTTCCATCGAGCCGAATGGAAGTAGTCTTCGCCAAGTAGACAACAAAATTTAGTCTAAATTTAGTGAAGAAAGTGAATAGTGGCAGATGCAAATGGTAAGTCCCCATTCCTTTAGTTTTATGTCCTATTTGCCATATCGTAGCTTTCTGAGTAGACCTGGTTTTTAGTCAGCTGTGGTTTGTTAGCCAAGCAGTTTAACTTTATGTTAAACTCACCTTTTTTAATTAGGTTTGCTGGTTTAATAATAGGGATCCAAGCATATACACATTGTTTCGATTAGTAGTGTTCTTAGTTCAAGATGAGTAGAAAACCAGCTAAAACTGATAGTTCCGCTGGTGTAGCCACAACTAATGTTGAGTTAGATAGACTAGTATTGCAAAAAAACCAGTTACAGCAACAACTAGAGCGATTTTCTGAGTTCCTTTCAAATATGAACACATTAAATGGCAATCAAATAAATGAATTACAGGTTCGTACTGCAAAATTTGAAAAGTGGTTAGAAAGGTTTGAAGAAGTGCAATTAGAAATTCAGGTTATGAGTACCGAGGAAACCAAGGTTAGTGTAGATGAGCAATGTATATTTGAAAGGCAATTCTACACATTGTTGTCTTCAGCTAAAGGTTTGATAGCAAGTTTTAATAGTCAATCAATGCCAAATAACACTGCTTTGGGTCCACCTGAAGCTGTCAATAATGGTTCCTTTATGGTTGGTGCTAGACTTCCTAGCTTAGACCTGCCAAAATTTAATGGTGATTTTGAAAAATGGTGTCAATTTTCAGAAACGTTTCAAACACTGGTACATAACAATGTAAATTTAGATGAAATACAAAAGTTCTATTATTTACTAAGCTGTTTAGAAGGGAAAGCATATAAAGTTTTAGAAGGTTTAGAGATTTCTCGAAGTAACTACTCAGTTGCATTGGAAATTTTAAAGGAGAGGTTTGAAAACAAACCATTAACAATCCATAAGCATATCAAATCACTTGTGGACATGCCTTCAATGAGTAAGGAATCTGTTAGTCAGCTAAGAAGCATTAATGATGCTCTTGAAAAACATGTTAGAGCTCTTAGAGCTTTAGGAGAACCAGTAGACTATTGGGATCGAATTCTCATTTTTTTGATAAGTAGAAAAATAGACAATGAATCTAAAAGAGTATGGGAGGAAAAAACCATTTCAGCCTTTAATGGCCAACCAACATTGAATGATTTTACCCAGTTTCTTAGTAGCAGATGTTTGATTCTTGAAACAGTTGAAGGTAATGCAAAGGAATGTCAAGTAACAAAATTGCGTTTTAAACATGAAACAGGTAATAGTAGGATTTGTAACTATGTTTCTGATAGTAATATTCGAGGTAATATTAAATGTGAAATTTGTCAGGGCTCGCATTTTGTTTACAAGTGTAATAAATTGTTGGCACTTTCTATTCCAGAAAGATCAGTTGAAGTAAGAGACAAAAAACTTTGTTTTAATTGTTTGAGATCTAGTCATATGTCAAAAGATTGTAGGTCAAGTGGTTGCAGGAAATGTGGTAAGCGCCACAATTCATTGTTACATAGAGATCTTGATGTAGCTCAAAATGTGACCCAGGGTAGGGGCAGCTCTAATCAAGGAAATTATAGTACAGAAAATGTTGTAGAAGGTGCTCACTCCTGCTCTGAAGAGATAGAGTGTCCTGGTGCCAGTTCAGTAGTGGCAACTTCACTTAAAACTTCAGAAAATTTGAGCCAAATTTTATTGTCAACTGCTATCATTTACATTAAGAATAACAATGGTTTATTTGTTAAGTGTCGAGCATTACTAGATAGTGGTTCGCAGTTGAACTTTATTTCATCTGAATTAGCTAAGAGGCTTAAGTTACATCAACAGGCAGTCAACATTCCAATTGCTGGAATAACACAAATGAGAGCTACCATCAATTATCGCTTAAATTCTGTTGTTAAATCTTGTCATAACGATTTTCAAGCCAATTTATCATTTCTTATTTTGGATAATATCACTGCAAGGCTTCCAATTAGAACCTTTAGTACATCTGAGTTGGAAATTCCCTCAAATTTACAGTTGGCTGATCCCAATTTTAATGTGTCATCACAAGTTGATTTGTTGATAGGTGCCGGTCTGTTTTTTGATTTGTTGTGTGTGGGGCAAATTAAATTGGGAAAAAACAAGCCTATCTTGCAAAAAAGTGTACTGGGGTGGATTGTTTCTGGTAACATTTTTGAAAATAGTCATGAACCTTTGTCAATAGTAGCATCTTGTCATGTTTTAAATGAAACTGTACAAAATCAGTTAGAAAAATTTTGGACAATTGAAGAATTAGACACCAAAAAACATTTATCCAAGGAAGAAATTGACTGCGAAACATGGTTTACTAGCACATTATCACGCGAAGTGTCAGGTAGGTTTTGTGTATCCTTACCTATTAAAGGCAATGTAGGTAATTTGGGAGATTCCCTTGAAAACGCAACTAACAGATTTTGTTCTCTTGAAAAAAGACTTTCAAAGAATTCCAAAATGAGGGAAATGTACATCTCATTTATGAATGAGTACATAGAGTTAGGTCACATGTCTAAAATAGAACCATCAAATTTAAAGGCCGACAATGTTTTTTATTTACCACATCATTGTGTATTTAACTCGAGTAGTACAACAACAAAAATGCGTGTTGTTTTCGATGGTAGTGCGAAAACATCTAGTGGTTTATCCTTAAACGACGTGCTTAAAGTAGGACCCTGCGTACAGGATGACTTATTTAGCATATTAGTGCGGTTTCGACAATATGATGTGGTGATTACGGCAGATATAGCCAAAATGTACCGCCAAATTAATATTATTCCCCAACAACGCGACTTGCAAAGAATACTTTCGGAGCTAGATCATTATAGGCTCAACACCGTTACTTACGGCACATCTTCCGCGTCATTTTTGGCCACTAGATGTCTTGAGCAAATAGCGCAAGATTTAAATGTTACAATGCCAAAATTGAGTAAAGTTATATCAAAGTGTTTTTATGTAGACGACCTAATTTTGAGTGTCGAGACAGCATCTGAGGCCGTTGAAGTCGGAAGTGCTTTGGCAATTGAGTTGAACAAATACGGTTTTCCACTTAGGAAGTGGTCATCAAATCAAGATAGTGTACTGAAATCTTTGTCATTAGGAAATTTAGACAGCTCAGGTTATTTATTTACAGATGGTGATACGAAAAAGACTTTAGGTGTTTACTGGCAGGCTAGATCCGATAGATTACAATATGTTATAAATTTGAGGTCAGAACCTCATTCCTCAGTTACTAAACGATTTATTTTGTCAGTAGTGTCTCAAATTTTTGATCCGCTAGGTCTTGTAGGCCCGGTAACAATAAAGGCAAAGATTTTACTTCAGAAGCTTTGGCAATTAAAACTTGGATGGGATGAGTCCCTTCCTATAGACTTATTTTCCACTTGGACTAGGTTTTATAGTAATATAGAGTCCTTGAATTCAGTTGTGACTCCTCGTCAGATTACCATATCGAAGGCTACATCGTTTGATTTACACGGGTTTTGCGACGCCAGTGAAAATGCTTATGGAGCTTGCCTTTACTTACGATCTGTAGATAGCTCTGGAGATGTAAAGGTACAGCTCATATGTGCCAAATCTCGCGTAGCACCCCTCAAGAGTATTAGTATTCCTAGATTGGAACTGTGTGGGGCTCTTTTGCTGGCTCGTTTATCTTCAAAAATACTATCTACTTTGGACATTAACGTAAATAAAGTTTTTTTATGGTGTGACTCCACTATCGTTTTGTCGTGGCTTTCTGATGAGCCAAGTAGATGGAAGTTATTTGTAGCTAATAGGGTGTCTGAAATTCAGACCTTGACTACAAAATGTAGGTGGAGTCATGTAGCGTCAGAGGACAATCCTGCTGACCTAATTTCTAGGGGAGTTGAGCCAGAGTTTTTGCGCGAGCACCATTTATGGTGGACAGGTCCCGCATGGCTCCGTAGTGATGATCAGGATTGGCCGACTGAAACTAGACTAAAGGTAGACTCTATTCCTGAAGAGAGAAATGTTAATAAAGTTAGCTTGATTAGCCATAAACCTGAGACTTCTATTTTTGATAAATACTCTTCGTTGCATAAATTAGTTTACGTGTTTAGTTGGTGCTTAAGGTTTGTGCACAATCTGCGAGTCAATCGAGCTAACCGATGTTTTGAAACAGTTTCAGTTCAGGAATATGACACAGCTTTAATTAGATTAATTAAATTAATGCAAAACGATGTTTTTTCAGCCGAAATTCTTGCTCTGAAAAATTCAAATAACATCCCTAATCGAAGTTCAATCAGGTCGTTAGATCCTTTTTTGGATAATGATAATATATTGCGGGTAGGAGGCCGCATCAAGCATTCTAACGAACCATATAGTGCTCGCTTTCCAATAATTTTACCACAGAAGCATCTTTTAACTAATTTAATCATAATGGACCAACATCATAAAAGACTTCATGCTGGTCCTCAAGCAGTGCTAGCGGCTTTGCGCAGGCAGTACTGGCCTATCAATGGTAGAAGTGCCGTTAAGAGTATCTTGAGCAAATGTGTTACCTGCTTTAGGGTTAAACCTCATCTTTGCTATCAAAAAATGGGCAATCTGCCAATGGATCGTGTTATTGCTCAAAGACCTTTTTTGATTTCCGGGGTAGATTTTGCAGGGCCTTTCAATTTAAAAGATGGAAAGCTGCGAAATCGATCACTAGTAAAAGGGTATATGTGCCTCTTTATTTGTTTTACAACCAAGGCAGTGCATATTGAACTTGCAAATGATCTAAGCACTTCTTCATTCCTTAATTGCTTGAAACGATTCATTTCACGTCGCGGTTTATGTAAACGGTTATACTCCGACAATGCCACCAACTTTGTCGGAGCTCAAAATGAACTCATGAAAATTGCTGAATTTGTTGCTAGTTTAAATAAAAATAAAGATTTTAACAAATTTTGTTTGGAATCCTATATTGAGTGGAAGCACATTCCTCCCAGAAGCCCACATCATGGTGGTTTATGGGAGTCCGCTATTAAGTCAGCAAAGCATCACATAACACGTGTAGTAGGAAATGTTAATTTAACTTTTGAAGAGATGAGTACACTGTTTACTCAGATAGAGGCGATTTTAAACTCTCGTCCCTTGACACCATTGTCCTCTGATCCTCACGATTTACTTCCTTTAACCCCTGGCCATTTCCTCATTGGGGACGCCTTAAACACATTTCCACAACGAGACGTGTCAGAGCAGCTTTCAAATCGCTTGAATCAGTATCATCTCCTTCAAAAGATGCAGCAACAGTTTTGGGTTCGCTGGTCGACCGAATATTTATCCCAGCTTCAACAGCGGGCCAAATGGCAGCACACATCCGAAAACTTAAAGCCTGGTTCCATGGTCGTTCTACGAGATGAAGGTACTCCACCCTTAAATTGGAGACTGGGCCGAGTTGTGGAGCTCCATCCTGGTCAGGACGGATTGGTACGAGTAGTCAGCGTTAGAACCTTATCTGGAATTACCCGACGTGCTACGCAGAAGCTATGTTTATTGCCAATCGAGACGTCAGTGTAAGTGAGTGCGCCGTGCATAAAATCTTCGTGTTTAAGAAGCTTGTGTTCGGTTCGTTATTGAAGTTCCTTCAAAATTAAGTTTATTCTTTTAAGATTTTGTAAATGTTACGTTTAGTTTAATACTGTATCGTCACATGTTATCCTAGTTTATAGCATGTATTCGAGCGATAAATTGATAATTATGGCATGCTTTGAAAGTAGGAACTTTCAAGGCCGGCGGTATGGTCGTTCATGTAAGAAATACCGGGTTAGCGGCCAAACATTTTATTCTGATGAGCAGAAGCGAAGAGAAGTGGACCTAACCTAATTATGATTCGGTTTTTTGGACTGCGAGAAAAAATGTCATGTTGAGGGCATGTTTTCTTGTCAGACTAGGGTTAAGAAGATAAGACAAGTAGTAATAAAATTTCGTTTGATAGAAAATACAGTCCATTAGTCATTTCTGTGCAAATAAGAGAAAATACCCGTGGCATTTGGCCACAATCCCGTTCAGACGGTTTTGAAATATTTTGATGCTATGCTGCTTCAGGAGCATTTGGAAGCTTCTAGATGCTGTTTTGGAGCTTCTAAACTGTTTTGGAAGCTTTTGAAATCTTTTTAGACCACTTCAAGAGCATTTAGAAGGTTTTTTAGCATCAGTTTAAAAAGCGTATTGAAGGCTCTGAACCGCTTTGACAAAAATACAACTTCGATAAATTTATATGGTGTGATATACGGTCATCGATTGAATAGCAGATAATTTTGGTTTTTGGGAGTTGAGATGTAGTAGAAGTCAAACTTCACAGTTTAGCTGACGTTTTACATAATTTATTTTTGTATCCTCCGCACCTACGGATTTAAAAATCAAAGTCAAGAGAAAGCATAGCAAAAGCAGCTTTTTCAACCAATTAAACAATTCAATCATAAACTACGAACAGTGCTGCAATTTACGCAAATGCTGCCCATGTTGACTTTTCATTTCATCATTTTGAGTTTATCACATAACATTTTTGACTGAAGCGATATTATTTCATTTGGCCACCTTGTATTTGCAGTCCAAGTTCTGCAAGACAAAACATTGTCTGGGATGTCTTCAAAGGGCGCCTAACAATTTATTAGGATAGAAAGTCATAAAAGTCGCTTTTGGTTAGACTAGAAACCTTATCTGCTTTCAATACTAAAACCAGGCGTCATTTCGGTTTAGCAAAGTATACCAGGGTAAAATAGAGCAATAAAACATTGCATTTATTTTTGCTAGTTATATTTACAACCAAATATAATGGTTTTTAAAAACCAGATTTATTTCAGACGAGTTACAAAGTGAGCTTAATAATATAGAACTGAACTCGAGCATTTTATTTCTAACAATTTTGTATAAAAATAGTTGCTTGACTTACTTGCACTACATGACTTAAGTATAAACATTGGGTATTCCTAATTAAAGGGTTAGGTATGCAATATAAAACTTGCTAGGTGAACTTTTGCCAGTACATACATATAACTTAACATTTTATGGAGGCTAAAAGCCCACACAACTCACACCTGTACTTTCCGGTTTCTTTTTTTGAATGTGGTAATTGTAAAAGTTGGCTATAATACCAAATTTTTATTCAAAAACATAGAAGCCTTTGAGCCAATTATCAACATTTTATAGGCAATTTCAAAGCTTCAAAACCATTTTTACCTGGAAATGTAAAAATCAAAAACAACAATCATGAAACTCGACTAAAAGGCTTAATTTTTGGCTTTTAAGATACATTTTAAACTATACTAACTACCAACAAGAAAATGATAGCCGAACATTAATAGATGATAGACCAATTACAGATTTCTGAGCCATTTTCAACATTTTGAAGGCAATTACAACGCTGAAAAACTACTTTTTTATGTGGAAATGTAAAAATCAGTGACAACAATCATGAAACTTGACTAAAACCCTTAATTTTTGGCTTTAAAGGTAGATTTTAAAGGGTATCAATAAAGAAATGTTAGTCAAAACCTTGGAAATAGACTTGATAACTTATTTGCAATTTTTATTATTTAATATCCGACAGGGCTATGGATTCATCAATAATGACACCTATTAAGATCAATTATCTACGAAATAATGTCTAGGGCGTTATTTTTTATAATGCCCTTATACTCTTTATTTAAAGTCGATTTCCCCTACAATTTTTCTTAAAACTACCTAGATGAAACATATCCAAAAAGTTTTTTGACGCAAACAAAATTACAATAAGCATTTTTACATAGTTCATGAAAAGTTAAGATTTTAACTATTCATTTATTTAGTTTATTGCCATACATTTTCGAATGTAAAAATTGTCATTTATTTTTTTTCGCAATTTTGTCGAAAACGGGGCATGCTACATTATGTCATTCATTTAACAACCCTTTTTTATAATCAATACTTCTATCCAAGAATTAAATAAAATATAGAGTGTACCTCTTAAAAAACAGACCACTTTACCATGCCACATTTGTCTGCGAGACCCTGTACAATCCTAATTTTATAATGTGCCTACATTAGCCCCAAGATTTCATTTTAATCGAATAAAAAACCAACCCGAATCTTTCCGAAGGAGTAGAAAAACATAGTGGCAGAAAATTAAAAAACTATCACGGTACTAGAAAACAAATCCGCTAGGGACAATAATCGAAAATGGCACCGAACAATACACAGACCAACACAAAGCTAACGCATTTGCCAGACATTTTCAGAAAGGTTTTCAAACATCTACTAACCCTAACTTTAATGATCAAAACTGGACCATAACTTATGGTACATCATCGTAATCAGAAAACTAGGCTCTATTACAATATGCCAAAATTCAATATGGCGCCCATAATAAAAATTAAAGTTGATGATGGTAACTAGAAAACGAAACGTCGGATATCAAAAATGATAATGCCTCGTTGTTTGGTCAAGTCATGTGAAATAAGCTTTCCATTAACGTATAAAAGTTGATTGCTTAAGTAGTATCGTTTGGCCCGCAAAGGCCGTCAACATTGACCACTTTTGTCGGTGTATCCTTTAGTTTAAGCCTCAACAACTCGTTTAATTGCACTAATTTTGGTAGAGTTTTATAAGTATAGAGTTTAATAAGCTTTCTAAAAATATCTCAACTTGGGTTCATAGTAGTGTAGTTTTGTTTTTGTTTATGTATGTTCCTTCTTCAAGTGAACTCTATTAATTTAACTGGTGGAAAAGTCAAACCCACAACTAATAATATTAAAATTTTGCATATCCGATATACTGGCTCATCCGATTGTCCCTTATGCCACAGTAATCAGGTTCAGGTATCGACGTTAGTGGTCGTCCAACCAAAAAATTCCCAGGAATTAATGGCTGCATATCTTCGGGATCAGATGATAGCGGACTGATCGGTCTCGAATTTAAAATGGCCTCAATTTGTGTCACTATTGTCATAAAATTTTCATAGTCTAAATGTATAGTTCTAATAACATGCTTGAAATTAAATTTGAAGCTTTTAACCCCCGCCTCCCACAGACCACCAAAATTAGGGGCACGAGGAGGAATAAAATGCCAACTGACAACCTCATTAGCCAAATAATTTTGAAATTTAGGAGAATTTGATTTTCAAAAAGTGCTAAATTCATTATTGACACCAAAAATGTAGTTCCGTTATCCAAATACATGCTCTGGGGTTTTCCACGACGAGAGATAAATCACTTAAGCGCAGCAATGAATGACTCACTATCCAAACTAGTAATAAGTTATAGATGTATCGCCTTGATAGCCAAGCAAATGAAAACACACACATATGCTTTGACAAGCTTAAGTACCCTGCTCTTACGATCCTTAAGCAAAAAATATCCAGCGTAATCATAACCAGTATGAGCAAACGGATAGTGTTGAGTTCCCCTCTCTTTTGATAGATTACACATTAATTACCTAGTTACTAACTTGACGTTTACGTTTGGCGTTTGATAAGGCAATGACATCTGATTTTCCGCGTTTTTGTTTTTGACCGTTGACTTTTATTATTAGGTTTTAGCGGCTTGGTTGTTGTTTACTTTTCATTAAGTCAGATAATTCTTTTTGAAATGATTGCTGTTGGAAATTTTTTACCAAAGTTAATAAGCTCTGATCAAGTTTATTTGTTGTGATTGCAGCTACTAATTTTTCATTTGGATGTTGTAAATTGAAAATAAATCTTTTGCATAAAGCTACCACTCTTTTTGGCTAAGAATGGAGAGGATGCCAATCCATAGGTGATCACATTCAGTTCGTAACACTTAAGAACATCTGTGGGGTCGCTACGCCAAAATATTCTTTGATATTTTCTCAGACTTATTAATCAAAACTTGTCTGTACATTTTTGATATGTCTGCGTTTAAGACATATTTGTGAATGGTGGGTCCTACCACTTGGATGCCATTTAATGACAAATTATTATCAGTGATACCAAATCCGTTAAAAACTACTCTTAAACGGGTTGTTAAACTATCTTCACCAATTACTGCGTGGTGGCTCACAGAATAAGCATTACCACAGCTACCATCACCTAATTCATCTAAATTTGCACTCAAAAAAGTCATATGACCTAATCTTTCATACTCCTCCATAAAGCTATTGTACTCATTTCTTAACTTAGAACATTTTGAAAGACGATTTTCTAAAGAATAATATCTTTTTAAGGCCATATCTTTTGAATTACATAGTTGAGCATTATGTTTAAAAGGAATTCTAACTACCAACCGTCCTTGAGAATTTCTGTAGTAATTATTTTAAAAATGGGATTCTGCAAAATTATCACCAAACTTTGGTAAGATTTTCATTTACTTCATTGTCACGTGATAAGCACTTCACTTTTACAAATGGAAATATTAATGTCACCTCCTATTAGCCAGCCTAATTTGCTAAATTGCCCAATTTGCCCAATTTAATTTGATTGGTTAGAAAAATGTCATAAAAAATACTTACACCACATAACATGTCAATATCTTTACTGATGTTAAAGTTAGGATCGGCTAGATATACATGCTCCGGTATCGAAATGCAACTTGAATCAAATGATCTTATCGGCATCGCTTCAGTAATTTTCGGTAAACTAAACAATTTGCTTCTGGTTGGAAAGTTCTGGTTAGTTTTATATCTACCTTGCAAAAAGTTATTACTTCCAACACCCGAAACAGAATAATTAAGTTTTTTTTTATGAAAACCAATTTTATTATAAAAGCTCCCAGTAATGAAATTTGACTGTGAGCCTTGATCTAGTAAAACAGTCGCCTTAAACTGTAATCCTTTAATTAGGATGAAAACAGAAGCAGTAGACAACAGCGCATATTTATTAGCCCGACATATTAACGTAGTTTGAGGCGAGACAAGGGCCGCATTCGTTTTCGCGCTCCATGGAGCGAGCAGAGCGTTTTTGACGTCACAATGACGTAATTTGACAATTGGTCAAATTATGGTTTTCCCAAATTACGTCATCGTTACGCCAAAAAAGCTCTGCTCGCTCCATGGAGCGCAAAAACGAATGCGGCCAAGGTCATCGTTGCGTTGAATACTGTTTCTATCTTCATCCGGGTCGTGATTATTCGCAATGTTTATGTGCGCCCTTCTCTCGTCTGCTCGAGCCGCTCGGCCTGCGTTTATTTCCCTTGCTGCAGCACATATTCTACAATTTTCAAATGCATGTTTTGGATTCAAACAGTTTAGATACAGTTTCAGCCTTACCGCTTCGTGCTTTCTTTTATTAGGATCAAATTTTAAAAATGAATTGCATTTAAATATTGAATGACTTGATTTACAGTAAAAAAAAAATTATTTTAGTTTTGTTAGTTGTTTGTTAGTAATGAGTACGATTTGTTGAAGTTTTGATTAAAATTTCTATTATTGTAAGTTTTATTTTCATTTTGATTGCTTTTTGTACTCACAGTTTCAAGATTCTCTAATAACTCACATTCTCTTTAACAAAATTGAGCAAGTCCTCAAATAAGGGTAGATCAGTATTAAATTTTTTAGATTCCCAATCCTTACGAGTTGGGTGGTCAAGTTTTGTAACCATTAAATAAACAAGTAACACTGACCACTGATCTGTGGGTTGATTTAATGCTTTTAAACCTTAAACATTTTTATGAAAGAAATCAAATAAGCTACGCAATTCAGTGTGTGATTCTTTGACTACTGAAGGCGCTTCAAATACCATTGACAAAATTAAAAATAATTAGTCTATTATTTTCGTATATGTGTTTTAACATGTTTAAGGCAATACTATAATTATCGTTATTTGTACTTTTAATCGACTCTAACATTTTAAATGCATCACTTTCAAGATGTGCTTTTAAATAATAAAACTTGTGCAATTCATCCATTGATGAGTTTTGATCAATTATTGAATAAAATGCGTCTCGAAATTCCAACTTATGAATTATTATTAATGTCTGGTAATTTTATTGAAAACCCCGTAACATGTCGCTGGGAACTATGTGATTCCGGTAGGGAGATGTTATCAATTGGCTCTATTTTATGATGATTTGACAATATCAGTAAAGCACGCGCACTTATTTCATCAAATAAATCTTCAAATTATATATATTAAATATATATATATATGTTTTATTATATATTATTATTGATATCTTTCTTGTTTGTCTTGACTAATATTATCAGCTGATAATGCCAATTCATCATTTTTGGTGTCAATTAAAAATTCTATTTCGTCCTGGTACTCCCTAAACTCATCACACAATGGTTGAGTGCGTGCTAAACGGCTATCTAATTGCATAAAAGCACTATTATCAACTTGGAGGGGATCAAACAACTCAACACATTCTTTGAAACGAGTTAAAGGTGGTTTAAAACTAGCTTTATTTTAAATTGCAAACGATTAAAATGGTCTCTAACGTCCGTCATTTTGTCTTGATTTTATAATTAAAATGTATTTATTTTTATAAGACTTCGTCGATTTAAGTTAATTTATTTATTTATTTATTTATTTACTACAAACTCTACAGATATAACTATCCAATTACAGAGTAGGCAAAACGAAAAACAAAGACAAAAAAAAAATACATTTGTTCTAACTACTGCCTATAACTAATTTAATTTAAATTAATTCATTTGTTTCTCTTTTAAATGAGTTAAAGCCTAAACTAAATATATCAATATTATCCTGAATTTGGTTATATAGACTACACATTACATTGATAGGAGAATTGCAATAGTAATTAGTTCTAGTATTATCGACATAGAATGTTGATGGTTTTCTAGTTCTGTAAGTTGAAACACAAAAATTTAATTTAGCCAATAGTACAGGATCACTTATAAGATTGTGTATTAGTTTATACAAGAAGACAATAGATGCGATTTTTCTACGATTTTCTAGAGGTTTGAGATTATGTGCTTTCATGACATCAATTTTGGGTATATGGATTTCAAACCTACCAGTTTCCTTATAATATATATATATCTTAAGAATCTATTTTACACTCTTTCTATGGTGTATTTATGATTGTTATAATATGGACTCCATACAATTGAACAATATTCCAATATTGGTCTTACATATGAAACATATAACATACGGATACAATTGGTATTCACAAATAATTTACTGTTCCTAACTATAAAACCATATATTTTTAAAGATTTATTTGTTATCTGTGACATAAGAGAGAACATGATACAAATACACTAGCTTCGCATAAGCTTGCCAGTAAAAACCACAATTTCTGCAGTTGAAGAGTAAAGAATTAATGCAAAAAGAGAAAATTAAATATATGTATCTTATCGCAAATGAACACCACAATGAACACTACAAAAACAATAACTAAAACAAAAAGCGATTATCAAACTTTTGAAACAACACGCAAACTGAACGCATAAAGCTAGCTAACAAAACTGATACCTGAGTTTAGCTGTTACCTTTATTTAAAGAAAGTGTAGTTTACGATTTAGCTCGTTTTATGACAGGATATTCTTTTTCTTTTTTTTCATTCTTTTTAGTCACGTAGCTGAAATTGTTAGGATAATAAAATTATATAAGTTATTGTGTCATCTTTCGTTCTTCGGGCCTCACCATGGTTATTTCGGTTATTTGAGAAGACCGAAATTTAGACATAGTTGAGCAATTCGAAGTTCAATGAAATGTTGCTTCTTCCTCTACAACATAGCAAAATTATATTTTTTAGATCCGACGTATTGGTTTTTGGTTTCCACCGTCACTTTTATTTGTCTGATGGGTGTCATAATCTATTTTTAACAATTTTAATTCAACTTGTTTTCTGATTACAGTGCTGTTTCAGAAATTATGTTTTTACAACGAGTGCCTTCAACACAATATCTCAGCAATGCTTCTTTAGGTCAAATTACCCTAGTCAACATAATATAATTCCATTTTGCAACAGAATGATCATGTGACACGGAGTGCGCTTTAACCTAATCAATTGTTGCTAATCAAAGCTCACGAGCTGTGACCGGTCAGTCAAATAAGAACGTATCAAATTGACGCTCCCTGAAGAGAATTTGTAATGTTTTAACTGTAAAGCAAGAATATTAGATAATACGTAGTCAAAGGCTTTCGTTAGATCACAAAGCAGTCCCCAGCGTCGAAACTGGTATTAACTAATTCCACAAGTTTATTGATAGCCATAGTCGTAGATTATTCATTTCGAAATCCAAACTGACATTCAGAGAAAAGCTTGTGAGTTTCAATAAATTTGCTGATTCTGTTACTAAGTACCTTTTCAAGCAGTTTAGACAATGGCATACTGTAATCCTTTTATATTTAGTCCGCCTCCTCTAGTCAGGATTCCCGAATAGTAAGACAACTCTTTACTTCGATAACCTAGTTTATTCTGTCCTAGTCATGTTTTACCATACATTCACCTGGCCCGCGCTTACTGCTGCCTCAGCGAGTTTACAATTATCGCTATGTAACACTAATAACTAATAACCACAATATACAGGGTGTCTGCCACATACTGCATCTCCCCCGGTTAATTGAAAGAATTTGCATTTCCTTAAAATGTAAATTCTTTCAAAGATCCCTTTCATGTGATATAATGTTTTAAAAATACTTAAATATACACCTAATAATCCAATTTAACTACAATTTTTATTAAACTTTGAAAGTATAAACTAAAATAAGTATATATAAAAAAAAAACTTTATATATAGAAAAAGATAGTTAGAGAGAAAAGAGGCCCCTTATCTAACTTACTCATAATATTATAACGTCCTATTGAATATATAACTTAGTTCTATTTTTGTGAACTACATGTTCCTTATTATCTTTCAAGACCACTACATTTGGAGTGTCTTCCTTAACAACGATGTACGGACCCAGAAAGCAAGGCGTCATTAATTTATTACCGTCCTCGTTTTTAAGTAAAATCATATCCCCTGGCTTATACTCGATAGGGTTGACTCGTTTATCATATATCTCTTTTCGCTTTAATTTCGAATGTATTAAGTTGTTTTTGGCGTCCTCGTGAGCTCTTTGTAATCGATATTTTAGCTCAAGAGGGTAACTTTCAAAATTATAAATAGGCTCTACAATATTAGTCAAATTATTGGGAATTTTACACTCTCTGCCAAAAATTAGTTCGAAAGGTGTGTATTTTGTTTCAGTGTGGACCGTTGTGTTATATGAAAAACACCAATAGGGAACCCATGTACTCCATGTGTCATTTAAATTTTCGGTTTGAATTCTTAAGTACGCACCTAATACTTTGTGCGAATTTTCTAATGCCCCGATACTTTCGTGATGGTAAGCTGTAGAATTAATCTGTTTTATATTTAAAAGTGTGCATATTTCCTTTACGGTGGAAGATATAAATTCCGATCCCCTATCAGTAGCAATCTCCTGTGGAATCCCGTATCGTAAGATAAAGTTTTCCACAAAAGATCTTGCCACAGACACAGAATCCTTGTTTTTTAAAGGATATGCCTCAACAAATTTAGTAAGTTCACATTGGAGTGTGAGGATGTAATTGAACCCGTCTGAATCGGTTGGTAATGGTCCTACAATGTCCAAATACACCTTCTGAAATGAAAAATTGGCAGTAGAAGTAACTACCATAGGTTCTCTGATATAGTGATTAGAATATTTCTGTTTTTGACATTTGTCGCACTTTTTAACAAAGTTATTAACGTCTATGTCTAAACCCGACCAGAAATAATATCTCTTAATGTTGTTTATCATCCTGTTTATACCTGCGTGACCACTAGTGGGAAGTAAATGGAAATCATTTAAAATAATTCTTTTTTCGTCCATATCTATTACTTTCTTAACTCCTTTTATTACTAGTATACGGGGGCCCCTCCAATTTACTGTATTTTTTATTCCATTACCTATTTCTTTAATAAACTCCATTCTCGTACTGTCTTTCAAAATAAACACTTCATTTATTTTTGCTTTATTACTTATTCCAATCAGATCCGTCAACATTTCGTCTCGCGCCAATGTTGATCCGGCTTCCTGATAATAAAACAAACTAGACTGTGATTTCTGCGCTATGTAACACTAATAACTAATAACCACAATATACAGGGTGTCTGTCACATACTGCAATACAGCCTCTATTTCTGTTTGTTTAATACAATTAAGAAAAAATGTTTGGGTGCCTACATACATTAAAGTAAAAGAATTGATAAATCATGCATAATAGGACTCTTGACAACTACACTATCTCGCTACGCCTTTCCCCCTTATACACTGGTGGAACATTTTACCAAAAAAAGGACTAATTTTTAAGTTAATTTTTGTATAGGTACTGTAAATAATAGATAGAACGTGAAACTAAGTATTTTCTTTTACCCATATTATACAAATATCTGATACCAATATAATTGTATTATATCACTGTCAGAAAAACCAAATGGTCGATAGCCCTTTTCATTATTAGGAAATAAATAAGAGATATATACATATACAGATCATTTATAGGAGTAAGAATTTTGGGAAAATCTTGATCAATCATGGTTTTGTATTTTTCTTAGATGAAAAGGTCATAATGGACCGAAATACTCTCCTGATGTGCAAAGACACCTATGTGGCTTGATTCCAGACACTGATTTCAATGATCAACAGGGTAGACACCATGTTCGAAGCATCAGAATGGGAGATTCTGAATCAAATATACCTATTGGGAGACAAATGTTTAAGACTGGTGGGAAATCAGGCTTACGATGCCTTGAAACTGATAGAGCCGATATCATCTCTTAGAATGGCAGACCTGACACATGAATATTGTCACGTTTAATTTATGAGCCCTTCTGGATTCATCAATTAAACTGACTCACGACGTTAAACGTCGCGCCGGGATCTCAGTTTTAAGGATGGAATCAAACACTGAGTTTTCTATTAAACACTTAAATCTATTAAATATAGTATACATAAATAGGTCTGCACAATACGGTCATAAACACACTAAAAGTTGACAATTTAACAATTGTACTTACATAGATTCATAAGTTAAGGACTTTTTCTGGCGGCTGGCTTGGTCACTTTCGCGTTCGAACAACTTTGGAGAACGGACTACTTAACTTGATCTTTTCTCGAGGAGAGTCGACATTTCGACTTCTTGGGTCAGCTGGTCGCGCTACCGTCGATTGGTTCACACACTAATACCACACTGCTAAAATCGGCGTATTTTATCAAAGACATTAATATATACTAACGTATATAGACCTGCCCCTATTCTATCAAAGTTTGTGCCAAGATGAAATGTCACATTATAAACGGCATTTAGCACATCTTTTACCCCACCAAAATTGGAGCCAATTATGTAGGCAATGTTGCACGCTTGTGCAACTACGCTGACAAGTAATACACAGTTATAAGAGACGAAAAGAAAGACGAAATTAGTCTATGGCGAAAGTCTTACTGTAAAAAACTTTCGTGTGTATTTTGTCAACACATTTGTTCTGCATATTAATATATACGAGTATTTTAAAATTTACATTGTAAATATGATTTGGCGAAAACGTGTAAGAAAAACGTATAAACTGCGAAAACGTTGTAAGAAACGTGGCAACGTCGCAGAACACGACTATACAAAGCTGACCAATGGGGAAGCTCCTAGCTGGTGGTAGTATTTCTAGTAAATTGCGGCCATGTTGAAAGTGTTTTGTTGTGAATTGTATTTTGATGGTGTGTCCACGTGTTTCTAAATAGTTTGTGAGATTTTTCAGTAAAAAAGTGTAATCTGTGCTATAATCATGTCGCATCAGTGCTTTGTGTGTAAAAAAACTCGATTTTTGAACCCAGATTTAAGTTTCCACAGGTAAGTTTATATTCCCTCCATTATGTAAATGTATACACAAGCATGGGCGTAGGGTAGGGCAGGGCTCAAGTAAATTAAATTAATTAAACCTTCTGATCTAGATCTGCTTTATTAATTTATATTTGTGAAAACTACTTCAAAAACTAAAACAATTTTAATTGGTGCATAACTCGATTATTAAGTTGGCAGCAAATTATAGCAGAAAATTCTGAAAACAGCATATTGATTTTCAACTAATGTATGTAATAAGTATAGAAAAGTAAATTGTCTTTTTTAGGTTCCCAGTTAATGTTGAAAGGAGGAACATATGGTTTTCAACTTTGGCAATTGATGTTAATGCACCAATGCCAAAGAATCTGCTGATATGTTCGAATCATTTTAAGCAGTCTAGTTTTTGCTACAAGAGTGATGGAAAAAAATATTTGGTACAAGATGCTGTACCAGTTGATGTCAATATTACATTTCTCTCAAGGTATTTAAACTGTAATATTTCATTATTTTTGCGTATTTAATTTTCCATTTTACTTATTTTAGTTCATCTGACAGTCATGATATCAGTGTGGATAAGTCTGACACTCTAAGTGAAATTGAAAGGTGGGTTGTTAAGTTATATTATACAGGGTGTTCAGTTTCAGGACTAATTTATTAATTTATTTAATTTAGTCTTCCATTGGATATGGAGCATGAAGAGCCCCTTGCAATGCCACTTACAAAAAATGTTAATAGCCTATCAGAGAATCTTAAAGATCAAAGGTACATGCTGGTTGCTTTTTTCTACTTTTTACAGAAATTGTACAGTTTTTCTCTGTGTATTTTAGAGATGCATTATTTGCCAAACTACAAGAACCAGGCCCTTCCACTCTCCAGTCTTCATCTTCAACTACTACTACTACTTCGACAAAGCATATATTACAATTGGGGAAGAAAAGAACATCTCCTAGAGCTTCTGGAAAAAGGTAAGAATGTTATTATTGTTAGGTTTGTTAAATTACAGTAAGTTATATTTTGAAGTATATTGAAAGGAATTTCAAAATTGTTCGTAAATTTGAGAGTAAAGAAGTGATTTACATTATAAATGATCAGGTGAAATTATTATTTTATATATTATAATTTTTTTTTTATAGGAAAACACCCTGGAGATTTGTCTAGTGATGACTTTGCCACTCCCAGGAAGAGAAGAAGAAACCTCCAACAATTTCAAACTAAGATTAAGCAGAAAAACCAGAAAATAAAATCTTTACAAAACCATGTAAGGTATTTTAAAAAACGGGTCAAAAGTTTGAAAGGTCTTTTGGATTATTTTCGAAAAAATTTATCTATGTCAGAAAATGCTGCTTCAATTATTAAGGTATTTCCCTATAATTAACCAACACTAGTTAGTTTATAACATATTATTGTTTTTTAGGCTTCACTTGATGGACCTGCTGCACATGTTTTTGAGAGAATGTTAAAAGGACCATCCACTCAAAAATATGAACCTGAGCTTAGAGCTTTTGCTTTAAGCTTGGCATTTTTTTCGCCTAGAGCTTATGAGCTAGTGAGGCGCACATTTAATAACTCCCTTCCTCATTTAAGAACCATTTCCAAGTGGTATACATCAGTTGATGGTAGTCCTGGGTTCACTCATGAGGCATTAGTTGCTTTGCAGAGCAAGTCGTCGAAAACTGGAGAAACTTTATTATGTAATTTGGTCATGGACGAAATGGCAATTAGGAAGAGAATTGAATGGGATGGTTCGCGCTTTACGGGATTCATTGATGTTGGTGGTCATATTGACTCTGAAGAGTTACCCCAGGCAAAGGAAGCAATTGTGTTTATGTTGGTATGCTTAAACCAGTGTTGGAAGGTCCCTGTAGGATATTTTCTAACAAACGGACTTACAGCAAACGACAAAGCAGAATTAATAAAAAAGTGCTTGCAATTTTTGCATCAATCAAATGTCACTGTAAAATCGTTGACATTTGATGGTGCAGTTGCAAACATAAGTGCAGTTCAGCAACTTGGGGCTCAACTAAGTGAACCCAAGAATTTGAAAACTTATTTCGAACATCCTGTGACGAAAGAAAATGTTTATATTTTCTATGACATTTGCCACATGATTAAACTAGTTAGAAATTGCTTCGGTGCCATGAAAGTACTAGAAAATTCATCAAATGACCCTATAAAATGGGATTTTATTTCAAACTTGGCAGAACTTCAAAATGTTGAAGGACTTCATGCTGCTACCAAACTGAGAAATAGGCATTTACAGTGGTCCAGAGAGGTCATGAAAGTCAGACTAGCTGTTCAAACTATCAGTAGAAGTGTAGCAGATGCAATGACATTTTTAAGAGAGGACATCCAACATCCAAGTTTTTTAGAATCAAGGGCAACCTCTGAATTTATATTGAAATTTAACAATCTGTTTGATATATTTAATTCTAGGGGTAAGTGGGCTAAATATAAATTTAAGCAAAATTTATCCCCTAAAACAGCACCAGATTTTTTTAATTTTTTTGGTGAGATGAAAGAATATATTTTGGGACTAAAATTACAAGGACGACCCGTTATCCAATCAAAACGGAAAACTGGTTTTGTAGGGTTTTTAGTTGGGATGAAGTCACTGGAGTCTTTGTATAACGACAATATTAAAAAAAATCATAACATGAAATATATAGCCACTTATAGACTTTCACAAGATCATTTAGAATTATTTTTTGGGCAATTAGAAGCAAAGGTGGGTTCAACAATAATCCGACAGCAAGACAATTTCAAGCTGCTTATAAGCGTCTGTTTTTTTTTTTTTTTTTTTCTTTCTCCATGGGTCTGTCGGCTGTCAGCTCCAGATAGCACGTAAGCCTAATGGCTTATTGTACTGTCCCCATGTTTGTGGTACTTTAGTTACACCAGTCCATTATCCCTGTTTCCCGTACGAGGTGAAGAAGGTCCTTGCTTGGTGCTCTTTGTATCTCTTTCAGTACTAACTTAGTTTTCCCGAAGATTGTTTGTCGCCTTTGACCAAGTGCTTCACATTCACATATGATGTGTTCAAACGTTTCGATTTCCTCCCCGCATAGTCTGCAGTCCAGGTTATCATCGAATAGTTTCATGGTGGACAGGTGTTGCCTCACAGGTCCATGCTCTGTGAGAAGCGCTGTTAGGTCTTTCAGTTCTTTCCTGCTGTACTTTAGCAGTTCTTGAGCCTTATTTTTATTTGGTCCTGCAATAGCTTGCTTCCCATGCTTATTTCCTGGGTACGTCTTCCAGCGCATAAGCGTCTGTTAGTACAAACCCAAATTTCCGGTTCAAAATCAGCAAATATTACTGATTTTGAAAATGTTGCCATACTAAATTGTAGCGGTATCACAAAAACAGAAGAAGGGGAAGATATGGAAAAAAATAATAATTTTGTTTTACTTGAAGCTGAAATTAAAAATGACATAGATAAATATAAATATTTTAACTGTAATACATGGGATTTAACAATGTATGTTGAAGACATTGTTGGGTACATTTCCGGATTTATTGTGCGCAAACTAAAAACTTGCATAAACTGTGCTAAGTGCTTAATGCTACTTCAAAGTGAGGCCTGTATAAGTAAATTGCAACAACGAAAGACATATGGGCGGTTAATAAAAGCGTCCAATTTGATCGTTGAAGTATGCAAAAGTGCGGAAAAATTTTTCAAATTTTTTGCAAAGACGCAAAATTTATTTAATAAAAAATTTGACTATAAGTTACTAGAACTTTTAATTGTAAGTACAATGAACCACATGGAAGCCACAATTTATGACCATTTTGGGGACCATTTATATGATGGTGACTTAATTAATAACCACTCATCAATTTTAATTAAATTAATTTTAAAACATTACTTTAAACTTCGACTTTACCATGAGTCAAATAAATTATTAGAAAAATCTAAACCGAGAGTGCGAAGTATAAACACTAAAATTACATTATTTAGAAATGAATAAGTGTGCCTAATAATAATGTTAAAGTTCAAATGAGTGTTTTTTTAAGTATGTATAAGTAATTTAGTATTACGGTGTTGTGTAATAGTATAGTTTGTATAGTAATTGTGATTGGTTTTGGATATGCCAACAATTTGTATTTGTCAATTTTTAGTTTAAAAAATTATTTGTATTTCTTTTCATTCTATTATGTATTATCAGGTATAGATGTTATGTTATTTTTTAATAGATTTATATTTGACAAGATTGATTATACACTCAAATATATGTTCATATTTAAATTTCCTTAGTCTGGTATATTAATTTTTGTAATTTCTTTCTTTGCTTGTTCGAGACCAACGTTATAATAGTCATTGGCACTGTCTTATAATAAATTAATGCTTCTGTGATTATGTTAATTTGATTTACACCTATCAAAGTAATAAATATTATGTCTTTGATAATCACACTATTCTAAATTGATTTGAGAGTACAATATAGGCATATATTTTTTATATCATCCTTTGAATATATCAACAACAAAAGTTATCTACAAATGACCAAAAATTATTTAAATCCACAATCACAGGATATTCATGGTTTAACCTCAGATATACAGGGTGCTTTCCTTTCAAAAAAATATTACCCTACTGGTTTTTTTTTCAACATAAAATTTATTATTGAAATCCTTGTTCAATTCTAAAAATAAAACCCCTTTTATTATTTTTTGCTACGAGGCATCGTTTCCCAGTAAAAAAATAAAAACCGTCTTAATGCGTGCCTAAAATTAAATGCTGTTTTAATTTAAAATGTCAAATTATTAAAACTTACTTCAAAGGCGGCTGAAATCTTTTGTTTTTGTTTATGTCTGTTGATAAGGAATAACCTGTAGTTAGTTAAAATCAAATTTGTTATTTTTTATTTTGTTTTTTTTCAGTAAAAGTTTGACACCCTGTATCTTCGTTATTGTTCATATTTCGAAAAAGCGTCAACGGAAAAAAAAACTTATTTTTTGAAGCCCTATTCGTAGGTGAAAGGAAAACACCAACTTTGGAATCACCCTGTATAGGTATATATAAAATTTAAACCGACTTTTAATATATGTTATTTGTATCAAGCAGATGTATAATTATGTATATAATATTATATATGTATATAATTATATAACGTGGAATAGCAAAACGTTTTCTATTTCACGAAACTTAGAATAAAATCCACAATTCAGTTTTCCGCCACCGCCACTGAATTCCACTTCGGGCTATAAAGAGAGAGACAACAATCTAAAACACGTGTTAGCACAGACTCATCCCCACCCGCCGTTTGTTCATTCATTACTTTCGGCTGCAACGGATAGATAAAGAGAGGTGTATGCTTAAAAATTATGTGTATTTATGAATGACTAGGCAGGTCTATCCTAAGATATTAATGTCTTTGTATTTTATACCCGATTGATCGGCTGACGTAGTTTGTTATTGTCGCTTGTTTTTCACATTTCTGTAAAGCAGGTGGTGGTGACTCATCACCGATACAATGCACTTGGTGCATGACACACTCGATGCATCATGGTGCGACCTTGCCTCGTGCGCTTAATATTTCGCAATCCTCGAATACTCTTATGTTTTTAAGTTAATAAGTCCATCTTTTGAATTAATGAATTTTCCATTCGTGACATATGCCTCCGCCCCAGAAAAACTGGTCCCCAGTTTTAAAACAAAGGTCACTCACTCTCTTTAAAAACAACCATCTTGAAAAAATATCTAACTTGTAACAGTTTTATACAATTAAACTAAAATTTCAGATAATAGACGTAATAATAGACGTACATAAAGACCATTAGAACAATCGATAAGTTACGGTACTACTAAGTACATTATGATTAAAGCATAGTACTGCTTATAATTAACATAAATAACTTACTAATAAACCCAGAAAAGGATAATGGAGTAGAATTATAAAGAAAGAAGTATCTAGTCTTCGAAAATACCAATTATTGAATGTGCGTAAAATACTTTACTCCATTTGCCTTACATCGCTTCCATTTAAATAATTTCTTAAATTTAACATAGTTTAATAGCGCAAGACAGAGAACATTATTGTTAAGCCGAGAATAGTTCACTCTTACCACGGAGATGTTCACTGCGCATAACTAAATGCCAATATAATGTGACGTATTCCTGCATCCAATTGATGGATGTGACGTGGGTAAAAGTCAATGACGTGTTGGTATTGCGTGTGGACTATGTTGTATACCAACGTCAACAGTCGTGGAAGAAATTAAATGTCTTCAACAGAGCAGGATCAACGTGTGGTATTATTTCGATCTGGCTTGTTGACTCTCATGTGTGCGTTTACATGAAATAAAAATGGGAACAAAGGTTAATATGTGTTCATTAAGGCTTAATATACTTATATCCAAAGTATACTCTGCATGCAGTGTTACGTATTACTTTATAAAGTTAATTGACATCTAAAAATAATCAGGAATCCGGTCCTGAAACTAAAAAGTTTGAACTCCGTAAGTATGAGACGCTCTACTTTTCATGTTATAAAAAGTAGAACGTATTTGCCTGTTTCAAAAAAAAAAATACAGAAACATCAACCGTTTCTAATTAACTTCAAATCCTTTTGGAGAAGTTTGTTTTATCAAAAAATTGGATATAATGTCCTCAATCAAATGCTTTTCCCTCATTGATTTCTGTAAAAATAAAAATATGCCAATAGTATGTAAATGCAAGTAGGTATTAAATGACTAACTTAAATCTTTTCTGGCGTATTAAAAAAACTCTAATTATTGCATTACCACAAATTTGCATTGTTTATCTTAGTTTCACTTTGCCTCACTAAACTTAATCAAGGCTAAAGTTTGTCATCATTCGGAATATCAGCCGGACGAAGTAGAAATAAGCGATGTACGCTTTTGTTTTAGTCCAAGCGCTCATGTATTTTTGTAACTCTTTATTTCGTGTGGTATAATTCATAACATACCATGTATCTGTCTTACTATTTTCCAAATAGTATAAAAATCAGCATAATAAGTAGTATCTTGACCGTGCAATACAGTCTTTATTTGTCAATGTTCAATAAGTATTTACCCCAGTTTTATTTAATAAAGTCTTTATTCAATTAATCCATCTGCTCATACAATGAAAAATCACGATACAAAACTAAAGTGTACACTTCTTAACTTTTATAATAACAATGGCCATTTTTCTTAATTATTCTCATATGCTAAAAATTTGCATGTCAAAATGAAATTACAATGATATTTATCCATACGCAGTTTTTGTGAACGTTCGTACCACGATGACTTAAATAACAAAGTGATCACCATCTGCCTGCGGCATAAGAAAATAATTATCTAATCAATTGGTTAGGTACTTACGTACCTATATATCGCATTTTTTCATGTGCACAAAAACGAAATATATCCTACTGTAGGATAATTCATTTCAGCAAATAAAAGTAAATCATTTTTTATAACTTAATTATGAGCATTTTGACTTTATCGGGCTTGTAACTTGTAACTCTGAATTATTCAGCAGTTCAATATTTGTTTCAAAAAGTAGTCGTAGTCAGTCTGCTAGAAATTTGTACAACTTATTGTACCTCGTAATGAGACGAATTAAGGTAAACGATTAAAGCAACTAATACGCAAATTTCCAGGATAACGTATAACCGGTTGCTGTCAGGAATAGGAATCTCCGTTGCATGAAAATGTTGACAAGTTTAGCTACTTCATATGGACCTTTTTATATCCGAGTTTAAAGAAGTCTAGAATCAAATTGCTTCAAAGACCCAATTTTTAAAACCTAATAAACGTATGTATAAGGTTTAGCATACACACAATCATTTCAGCCTGCTACTAATTTCGCATTCAACGAGTATTTTTGGTTTGTTGTGAAAAATTCATGCACCGCCCTAACATCAATAACAGCAAATAGTATTGCTGTGTGGCACTAAAACAAATATCTCTCAACAAGTACAGACCTTTCTGTATCAGAAACTTCTCAACTGAGAAGGGAAAAATCAGAAACAACTACTTTGAGAGCTAATACTCCTACCAACATTGAATTATACTGTTTTTCCTGTTGAATTCTTGAGTATTTAAATTACTCCTTTATAAAAGATACCAACATTTTTTCATTGGCAATTCAATAATTATTTTATTTAATTATGAATCTTGAGCTGGACATCTTCGTATAGATGCACCAAAAATAGTTCAACTGCATGTAAGTTGAAACTTTAGTACTCATAAAACTCATTACAATGGGTCGGTTAAAGAAACAAACTCTATGTGCCACTTACATAATAAGGTATTACGCTCAGCTAGCGTTTTTCACCTTAATTTTTTAACGTAATAAAATTCAGCTGAAATAAATTAAAAATAAAGTCACATTATCATGATGTGTGGGTCTTATCGTCTCATTCGAGTAGTATGTCTGTTGAATGTGTTAAATATCACTTCAGAAATACTTTATTACAAATGTATCATTTATCATTCGTATTAAAAAAAAACTTGGGTCACTTTTTAAATCAGTTGTCATTTTTTCCATAGTAAAATCAAATTTAATTATTCTGAGCCAATGCAACATTTCGACTTGTTATTTCATATAGGTAAAATATCATGTGCATTTAGAAAAAAAAAAACATTAAAATTCATCAATCAGCAGTTTTCTTATCGACACCTTCGCGGCGATGCGACTAGACGAGTGCAATAAAGCAAGTCGGTCACACCGGCACGCGGCGTCAAATAGAACTAATTAGTCTGCTTTACTTTATTTTCCACTAATGTCGCGATTTTTGCAAGCGACCAAATAATAACCTTCGATTTTTTATGTACTGTTCGTTTTCAAATGGTGGAAACATATCGAAATCCTGTTTTAACTCTGCACTATGCTTTTATTTAAAGCTGGTATATACTTACACATAATAAGTAAAAAATTATTTGTCGACAATTAGAAGTTTCATTTAGCGCATCGGCACATTTTTTGTCGTTATCGGGAATGCTTGACCTCGACATCGAAATAACACAATCCGCTGTTTTACAGTGTGGATTTTATTTTTAACTTCCGATTTAGAAGACATGTAAAAATTAATTTAATAGCATGCTGCAGTATGTAAAATTAAATTTTTTCTCCAAACTATTTGATTTTTTTTTTTTAGCTTAAATTTTATACAAACTTTTACTAAATAGAAATGCTAAAAGCACACATTTTGCTTTGAATATTGTAATCCACAAAATTCGTATACTGGGAATGTTACATTTTTTAATTCGACTTGGTCAGCTGTGTCTCTATTTTGGTGTGAAGTTTTACGAGTTGATTTAAACATCGCAACGTTTCTTCGATAATCAATATTATCGATTTCATTTATGTTACTTGTCTGTAAATTAGGATGTAACATTTTCGATTGAACAGGAAAATCGGACTGAAACTTATTAGCAGTTTTTGATTTGCGTTTTTCTGAAATGCATAACATTGAATCCTTTGTCGTATTTGTATTGATTGATTCATTAACGTCGAATTTACCTATAACAGAATGCTTTAAAATAGGAACTGTTCTAAATCCCTTATTGACAATTTTAATGTATAAATTGTGCCCATTTTGCAAACATGGTGTGCCTACACACAGATTTCTTGGACATAAATAACTGTCTCTTTTAATAAAATTGCATTTCGTTAAATCAGGCACATTATTTGCGGTTTTCAATCTTAACGTTATTTGCGTATTTGGTTTTACAATATACTTTCGAGCAACTTTCAATTTTATTACAAGTTTTACTGTTTTTTCGACGTCAGAAATTTCTACACCCATTAGATACTCTTTCTGAACTTGGTTTTTAGATGTTACATCTAAATCAGGTCGATTGAGATTAACTGCTACTTCATCGTTGTTGTTTGTTGAAAAACTCAAAATATTTTTATTGTAATCAATCATTGCGTTAAAATTCGATAAAAAATTATGTCCCAAAATTAAAGGTTTAGAAAGATTTTTCACTACTAATGCTTCAATATCCAACTTTATGTTGTTAACTTTTAGAGCTACTTTTGAAGTACCAACTGGGTTAAAAGTATAACCTCCTACTGAAGTTAATTGGATTTTCTCTGATGATAAAGACATGTTAGTTATAAGATTTAAATCAATTAAATTTGGTTCACATCCTGTGTCTAAAATTACATCAATCAAATCGTCTTCGTTATTTATTGAAGCTTTGATTGACAATAAATTGCTATCTTTACTGTTTGTCGAGTTTAGAGCAACTTCATCGACATTTAACATCGAGTTTTCACATTTACTAGGATTCTGATGTATAGAAAAATTTTTATTTTGTCCAAAATTGTAAAACTTGTTGCTACCTCGATTAAAATTTTTACATTTTGATGAACAATTATTTCTGGTATTATTATTTCTTATACCTTGATTTTGATCAAACATAGAATAATTTTGCTTTTCTTGTGACACATTTCGATAGTAAAAATCATCATTTTTGATTAACTTGGTCCCTTTGTATTTATTATTTTCACAATAATTGTTGGACTGAAATTCACAATTTTTACAATACTTATTTGGCCAAGTAAGATTAGTACCGTATTTGTCAAATTTGTTTTTCAACCGATCATTACGAGACCGAAAATTTATTCCGTCCGAAATGTAAAATTTACTTTGCCGATTCATTTTACTAAATAATACACGCTCTTTAATATCACTTATTTTCAAGACTAGTTGGTTTAAATCACTCAAATTTTTATTATTAGAGCTTAGCAAATAATACATTTCAAAACACGACGGATTTAAACCGTTTTCAAAATAATCTCTAAAAGTTTCAAAAGACATATCTGGGTTAATTTCATTTGCCAAGGTAAGTAAGTCATAATAATAAGTTTTAATGTCTTCATTGTCCCGATGTTTACGCGTGTTTAATCTAAATTTCAGTTTACGAAATGGCTGGTCACCTGCGAATTCTTTTAGAAAATCTGTTCGAATTATTGCCCAAGTATTCAAAACATTTTTTGGATCATTTACATATTTTTGATACCAAACTTGTGCTGGTCCGTCCAAATAATTATTAAAATATGAAATCTTTAAAGAATAAGTCCAGTTGTTTAATCTTGCGGACTTTTCATATTTATTTAAAAATGTAATGGGGCAATCATTTGATGGATTAAACGTAGGTGGACACGTAAATTTAGGGATGGCCGGGGTTTTTTGTTCGGCCAGTGCTGTACGTAAAGTTATATTAGCCATTAATTTCTTGACTTTTTTAACATAAGACACGATCAAACCAATCGATCAAACATGATCGTTTCAGTAATACTGACATGCTTTTAACAATTTAGAAAACAAATATTCAAAATGACAGTGTAGAACAAAATTAATTATGCAAAAAGAAAAATTATATTTTTGCTTTAAAGAGGTAATTTTCACTCACGATGAGAAAAATCAAAAATATTTTTTCTGGTTTAAAAATTCACTTTTTTTTTAACAGTGTTTTTCATCATTTTTCATTCTTAGCTGACCATGAATTATTTTTTTCCCGAATTATTTGATAATCCTCCACTGTTTCCTGCCTGAGAGGTAATAATTTCTTCCTCTTTCTTTTTTTTTACAATGGATTGGCCCATGCTTAAAATTGAAATACAAACTATGTTTGATTCCCGGCCGAACAAAATAGAGCTACTCAAGTCTATGGAAGCTCGCCGATGGAAAAAATCATAAAAATTCTCCACATATTTTACTGACAAGGTTATAATGTGTAATCAGATAGGATTACCTGATGATGAGATTATTGAGTATGTTATTGATGGATTTAGTTACTCTCACCTTCAATCACAAGCCAGAATGAAGGGATTTACAAGTTTGGCAGAAGTTTTGTCCACAATGAAATCAGTCACTTCTGAAGACAGATCTACTTTGTTCCAAGGACTTACCACCACCCAAGGACTACAACCCAGGCATCCTCTGGAGATTCTCGTCCAGAACGACCTTCCCCAGTCCGCTGTTTCAATTGCAGCCTGACAGGGCATAAGGCCACTGAGTGTACTCGTCCTAAAAGGACTTCTGGCTCTTGTTTTGAGTGTGGCTCCATGCAGCATCAGTTACGAGACTGTCCAAGAAAACGTAGACCTGAGCATCCACCACCCACCTGGTAAGCCCAACAACATTAACACCAGCCTGTAGAACTGTTGTGAAGATGAGACCACTGCCAGGTAACTTAAAATTTGAAGTAAATGCTTTTCTTGATTTGGGAAGTCCTGTATCTTTTATTAAAGAAGATTATGTACCATGTTATGTTACTTTAGCTGAAACAAATGATAGTTTTACCGGAATGAATAATAGTGGGTTACGGATTTTAGGTTGTTATGAAGCGGAAATTGATGTTGACCAAATTACTTCTTTATTAACCAAATTTTCTGTCATACCTACAAGTGCAATGTCAGAATCTTGCTTATTAGGTAGAGATGTGTTGTGTAACCCTATTGTTAATTTTACTATTAATCAGGGTAAAGTATATTTAAAATTTCTTGATAATGATGTGCATTATGTTGAAAATGAAGTTTTGAATATCCAAGTGGATCAATTTGAGGAAACTCGTATTAATCTAAATTTGAATATTAATCCACAGTTAAGCAATGAAGTAAGGGCATACTATAGAACAAAATTTATTTGAAAATGATGTAACAGCACCTAGGCCTGAATTTCTCATTACTGACTTGACTTCTTGATCTTGACTTGACCTGAATTTCTCATTACTGACCTGACTTGACTTCTGATTGACCCTAAACATGTACCTTTTTACTTTCACCCTCGTAGACTATCATATTCAGACAAATTAGAGGTGGACAAGATTACTAAGGACTTACTGGACAGAAAAATTATTAGGAAGAGTTCATCCCAATACAGTTCTCCCATTGTTTTGGTAAAGAAAAAGTCAGGTAAGTTGAGGCTATGTGTTGACTTTCGGGAATTGAATCAGTTGACTCCTAGAGACAATTTTCCCATGCCTCTAATTGATGACCAAATAGAGCAGCTACGAGACAAACAATACTTTTCACGACTAGATCTCAAAGACGCATTTCATCATGTTACTATAGACCCTGAGTCAATCAAATACACCAGATTTGTTACACCTTCTGGCCAGTTTGAATATCTGAAAATGCCTTTCGGACTTAAAAATAGTCCAGCAGTTTTTATGCGTTTTGTGAATACAGCTTTTCAGAATATGATTGAACAAGGTAAAATTATTATTTATATTGACGATATACTTATAGCCACAGAGACAATTGATGACAACTTATCCATATTAAACGAGGTATATAAAGTTTTAGTTGACAATTTACTTAGCTTACGATTTGACTAATGTACTTTTGTGATGAGTGAAATTGTGTTTTTGGGCTATTCAATTAACCGATCCGGAATTCGACCGAGTCCGGACAATGTAGATTCAGTTTCTTCATTCCCTTTACCTCAAAATTTTAGAATGTTACATGGATTTTTGGGACTTTGTTCCTACTTCCGCCGTTTCGTCAAGGATTTTGCTATTTTAGCCAAACCATTGTATGACTTGTTAAAATTTGAAAAATCTAAGAAAGAGTTTTTGTTCAACCAAAGTTGTTTTGAGTGTTTTGAAAAGATTAAACAAATTTTAACATCTGCTCCAGTTTTGGCCATTTATTCCCCACATCTTGAAACTCAGCTTCATTGTGACGCTAGTTCGATAGGTTTTGCATCAATTCTTATGCAAAAGCAAAATGATGGACACTTCCATCCAGTTTTCTATTTCAGCAAAAGAACTACTACTGATGAGTCGAAATATCATTGCTTTGAATTGGAAGCACTTTGTATAATTTATTCCTTACAGAGATTCAGAATTTATTTAAAAAGGATCCAGTTTAAAATTATCACTGATTGTAACAGCCTGAAATTGACCTTTAGAGAAAAAAGATATTAACCCCCGGATTTTGAGATGGACATTAGTGTTCCAAGAATTTGATTATACACTTGAACATAGAAAAGCAGAGCGTATGAAACATGTGGACGCTCTTAGTGGTTGTTTTCCAGTTTTTCATATTTATTTCGTTGAAAATAGCTTGGAACGGAATTTATGTGTTGCTCAGGAAAAAGATGAAAATATTGTAAAGATTCGTGACTTGTTGATTACTACTGAACATCCTTCTTATGAATTAAGAGATGGATTGGTGTACCGAAAGTACAATTCTAAACTCTTATTTTATGTTCCAAGATGTCTTGAGTCAAATGTTATTCGAACGTGTCATGATGATATTGGACACATTGGAGTTGACCAAACCTGTGAGGTTATTTTAAGAACCTACTGGTTTCCAAACTTAAAGGATCGTGTTAAAAATCACATAATAAATTGTCTGAAATGTATATTTTATAATTCACGAAGTGGAAAAGGTTAAGCAGTTTTACAGCCAATCCCTAAGGGTTATGTTCCTTTCGACACTATACACTGTGATCATTATGGTCCCCTGGAAAAAACAGGTAAACAGTTTAAATATATTTTTGCAGTGATTGATGGATTTTCCAAGTTTGTTAAATTTTTTCCTTGTCGTACAACTAACGCCGCTGAAACTATTCGACATTTAATTAGTTACTTCAATAGCTATAGTCGACCAAATAGGATTATAGCTGATCGTGGTTCCAATTTTCGATCAGAGGAATTTAAGACTTTTCTTGATGAGAACAATGTTCAATGTTATTTTAGTAGCAGCTGGAACACCTAGAGCCAACGGGCAAATCGAGAGGATTAATAGACACTTACGACCGATGTTGTCAAAATTATCTCCTGAATTGAATAAATGGGATTGTGTCCTTGCAGATGTTGAATTCGCTTTTAATAACAGTTTTTCTAGATCTATTGGAAATTCTCCTGCTGTAGGGGAACGTGGGGCAAAGTTGAATAGCGGGGTAAAGTGGAATTTCGTATATATAAATACTTAAAACAGTGCCACCTAGAATCCTCTTCAATAGTAACATGTTTCTTTCGGGCAGTAAGAGTTTACACTGCAGAGCAACCACACGTGAGTTTGGAACAAAATTAAATCGGGCGCCGGCAAATTGTAATTTCGTAAGGTAAGAAACTGATTTTTATCTCTGCAATAATTCACAAAAATAATCCAGTTTTGAGCTAGAGAATAAAAAAAATATTCTGGCAAATAATGAAATTGTAATAATAGGTAAAAAGCAGTGTGTTTTCTAAAAATTTTTGAAAGGTTATAAACAGGTAAACAAGGGCAAAGTGGAAAATACTAATAATGGGGCAACGTGGAATGTCTTTCCACTTTACCTCCTATAACATTTAGGATTAAAATTATTTTCTATTTATAGAAAATGGTACGAGACTATAAAAGAACCTCGACACAGCACTCCTGGAATGAAGATTCCATGCAAAGAGCTATTCAAGAAATAAGAAATGGAACTTGCGGTTACCTTAATGCTGCCAAAAAATACAATGTTCCAGTGGGAACGTTACATCGACGGGTAAAGTCAAACAAACATCCCAATGAGGCTTGTCAAAAATCATTAGGGCGCTACAAACCTATTTTCAATAAAGACCAAGATCAGGAATTGGTAGATTACATTCTCTTAATGGAGAGCAAATTGTTTGGACTAACAAAACAAGATTTAACAGCACTAGCATATGAATATGCACACAAAAACCGAATTCCAAACAATTTTAATTCTGAAAGGCGTTTAGCTGGATTAGATTGGATTAGCGGATTTCTAAATAGGAATAGAACAGTTTCCTTGCGCCTGCCAGAAAATACATCGGCTGCTAGAGCTGCTGCTTTTAATAAACCAAATGTTGACAAGTTTTTTAAACTGCTCAGCGAACTAATGGAGAAATATAAATTTACACCAAGTCGCATTTTTAATTGTGATGAAACAGGAATTTCTACCGTTCCGAATAAGCCATCAAAAGTCCTCTCCTTAAAAGGAAAAAAACAAGTTGGAGTCTTATGTTCTGCGGAGCGTGGAACTCTTGTGACAGCAGAAATATGTTGTAACGCATCTGGGTTTTACTTGCCTCCATTACTCATTTGCCCAAGAGTCAGACGAAATCCACTCTTTGAAGTCGGATTACCTCCAGAGACAATAGTTGAATACCATCCGTCGGGATGGATGCAGTCGAATATCTTTGCGCCAATATAGTTTAATCACTTCTTAAAATATGCAAAACCAACTGCTGAGGATCCCGTTCTTTTAATTCTAGATGGGCATGCGAGCCATACTAAGAATATAACCTTGATAGATATGGCTAGAAATAATAACGTCCACATTCTTGTATTGCCACCACACACATCACATCGCCTTCAGCCATTAGATGTCGCATTCATGTTCCCACTTAATGCATTTTATGAACAGACTGCAAAAAACTGGCTTAGAAACCATCCCGGACAAGTCATAACTGTGCATGATGTTGGAGCGCTATTTGGACAAGCATTTCAGCGTGCCGCTACTGTGCAAAACGCAATAAGCGGTTTTAAGAGCACGGGAATTTGCCCTTACGATCCACATATATTTCCCGAAGATTTGTTTCTACCTGCAGAAACTACCGAACAAGAAATTCAACATGATCAGAAGTCTCATACTGTATCGCCTCAGCCTGGATGTTCTCATGCCGAATCACCTCAGCCTGGATGTTCTCGTGCCACATCCCCTCAATCTGGATGTTTCCGTGCCGAATCGCCTCAGCCTGAATGTTCCCACACTAAATCAAAAGATAACATTACATTACGAACTTTATTATTCTCCCAGTGAAATCTTGCCTGTTCCTAAGGCTAGACCTAAGGAAAGAAAACAAACGATAAAAGGTAAAACTATGATATTAACAAGCACTCCAAATATGGAAGAAGTAAAGGCATCAGCAAGCCGTGGCACTCCTAAAGTGTCAAGAAGTGTTAAACAAAAATTAGTTTCGAGGAACATTGACAACCCTAAGAGGCGGAAGTCTATAGGGTTAGATATAGAGTCTACAACTTCGGAATCATCCAACGGTGAACTTTGTGATGACTCTTCTGAACCTTCGTCTGATTGCGAAGAGGAGAAGTATGAGAAGGTTGAATCAATTGAACAACTTTCTTTTGAAACTGTTACAACGAAGCAGTTGAAACCAAAAGATTTTCTACTAGTCGAACTAACAGACAAGAAAAAGCGCTATGGTAAAAAGTTCATAGCGGAAATAAAAAGCTGCTTTTCTAACAGTGTTTTAGTGTCTTTCATGCGACAGTATCGCAACAAAGCCGATACTTATGTGTTTCCTGAGGTTCCAGATGAAAGCGTTGCATATCCAGAGGAAATTGTAGGAAGACTGAATCGTTTCGAAAATCTCCGTCATGGAAAAATTCGATTTTGTTAACACTAGCAACATATTTCCACTTTGCCCGCAGTTTGGGGCAAGGTGTTCAGGTGTTGTGTCAATAATTTTTTTTAAGAAGTTAAGATAATTCAATGTTACCAAATGTTTAATTAATTTTTCACTTTATGAAGTGTTATGCATACTTTTCTAAGAATAAAAGTTATTTTTGTATTTTCTAAAAACCGTTTTTTTTTTATTTAAACACTATTATACCATTAGGTCTTCTAGGTCTTCACTTTGCCCCACGTTCCCCTAGTCCAAATGCCAGTTTACGCAATGCTAGTTTAGATTTGAATGTACCTCGAGAAAATATTCGGCGATGTCTTAAGGCAAACAATATTAAACCTTTCAAACCAAAATTTTTACATACATTGCAAGAAGGTGATGAAAATAAACGTTTGGAATATTGTTTATGGGCCCAAGGGTTATATTTAAGCGATAGGAACTTTCTAAAAAATGTGTTGTTTTCCGCCGAAGCATCTTTCACTTCAAACGGAGTAGTGTCATCACAAAATTGTCGCTATTGGGCAACGGAAAATCCCCGATGGGTAATAAACTGTAAAAGCCAGTATTCTCAAAAAATCAACGTATGGTGTGGGATACTGAATGAGCGAATTATTGGTCCTTTTTTTTGAAGACAACATGAACGCGCAAAACTTTCTACGACTTTTAAATACCAACTTGTTGGATGAAATTCACGATCTTCCACTCAATGAACGTTTGAATTTATTTATCCAGTTGGATGGATGTTCAATTCATTATGCCAGAGCTGTTCGTCAATGGTTGAACGAACATTTTCCAAACCGGTGGATAGGTCGTGGAAGTCCGTTGATAGATTGGCCACCCAGATCTCCAGATCTCACAAGTTTAGACTTCTTTCTCTGGGGACTTCTCAAACAAAAGGTTTACAAAACCCGCCCAACAGACAGAAATGAACTATGCGCACGAATTCGACAAGCATGTGCAGAAATTAGCCCCGAACAACTACGCAATGTAACCGCAAATATTCGGAAGCGCTACGACAAATGTATTGAACTAAATGGTGGATTAGTAGAGGCAACTGCAATCTAAATGATAATATACGAGGGAGTATCGAAAAGTAAGGTCTCCAACGATGCCATTTTGGGACGTGAGTTGCTAGGCGAAATTTGACAACAGCGCTACATTCCTCGATTTCCCCACCACAGTGTATATTCATGCGCAATACCTTGGGACGGCCAGTTCCTGCGTAGCAGTCGCTTAAGATGGAGCTCTCGCTGAGTTCACCCGCGAGGTGCAAACTGCGCTCAGTCATTCGATTTTTGAACGCAAAAAAGGTTTCTCCGATAGACATTCATCGCCAGTTAGTGGAAGTATATGGTGAGAAGTGCATGGACATAAAAAACGTGCGGAAGTGGTGCCCGGAGTTTTCTGAAGGCCGCGAAAATGTCCACGATGAGCCGCGGTCGGGGCGGCCGAGTTTACCGGAATCAACGGCTGCTCGAATTCGAATTCTCTGTGCAGAATATTGTGTCGGAGGTCCTCGGTTACCACAAGGTGTCCTCCAGGTGGGTCCCTAAGCAGCTTACCGACGAACACAAAAGAAAGCGCGTGGAAAGTGCCACAGAATTTCTCCGCCGCTATGAAGAAGAGGGTGAAGATTTTCTGGATTCGATTGTGACTGGAGACGAAACTTGGGCACATCATTACACCCCGGAAACGAAGGCACAGTCGAAACAATGGCGTCACCCGACCTCACCGAAGCCCAAAAAGTTCAAGACAGAGAAGTCAGCGGGAAAGGTTATGGCGACCGTTTTCTGGGACAGGAACGGGGTTCTGTTGGTGGATTTTATGCCGAAAGGAACAACAATCAACTCAGAAAGCTACTGCGAGACTCTCAAGAAACTTCGGCGAGCCATCCAAAACAAAAGAAGGGGTAGACTCACCAAAGGAGTGTGTTTGCATCATGACAATGCGCGCCCACATGTGTCACACCAAACGACCACCCTACTTAATTCGGCTGGGATATCATCAACCACCCTCCTTACAGTCCGGACGTTGCCCCCAGCGACTACCACTTGTTCCCCGCTCTCAAAAAACACCTTGGAGGACGGAAATTCAAGTCAGATCAGGAAGTGCAAAAAGCAGTAGTCAGTTGGCTTCGCGACGCGGCGGGAGAGTTCTACGACGCCGGCATTAAAAAACTGGTTACCAGGATGCGAAAAGTGATTGAACGACAAGGCGACTATGTAGAAAAATAGCAAAATGTTCAACCTTTCTAACGATGTACGCAAAGTTGTAAATAATTTTGATTTTCTATGAAAAAAAAAAATAGGAGACCTTTTCAATACTTCCTCGTAGTAATTTATTAGATTTAAATTGGGTGATAATTTTTTGATACAGTTAGATTTTTGTAAAGATTAAATTAATCAATTAATAATTAATAATAAACAAGTAAATAGTAACACCATTTCCATGGCAACAGTTGATGCAGGGTGTTCTTTTGTGACCGTTAGCTTAGAAGATTTTTGAATTTTAATTTGTCATAACTTTGTTATTAATGAATGGATTTTTATGAAATTTTGGTCACAGCCATTTGAAAGCACTATAGATCCAGTGGCGTAGTAATTTTTTCAATAAAAAAATCGCTAATAAAAATTCTCCATTTTCTATCAAGAAAAAGTATCGTAATATGACCTGAAAACTGAAATAAATATTTAAAATTTTCTCCCGTAATAGACATTTCATTCCTAATTATTTCAAAAAAAAAATCATTGAAATCGGTTCATAACCTAAAATTTTGAAGGGGTGTTTCCATTCTAAATGGGTCACACTGTATAAAAGTTCAAAAGATGATGTAAAATTATGTTCAGATTCCGATAGTGAATCAAACTGAATGTTTTGTTTTTCTTGTATTTTGTATTTTTTTTAATATTATTATTTTTTTTTTGTTGTGAGTAATAGACTTTGTTTTATTTTTGTTATTTTGCCAAATTTAGGAATGTATTTATTTTCTTTTTTATATTTATTCTAGGATAATAAAGTTTGTTTTCGTTTGTTCCGTAAAAAACATTGTTTTCTTTTACATATTTACTCTCCCATGTACTTGAAAGACGTGTCGACAAAGTGGCGACTTTTCATATCCGCTCGTGGCGATATTTCAGTAGATCGCTCTTGCAACACTGATTGTTTTACCAGTTGTCGTCATGGAGCCGTGGACGGTGGAGCACCGCGTTTTCGCCTATGATTGTGTCGTCCGAAATAATGACTCAGTCACCGTCGTACAGCGTGAGTTTCGTCGCCACTTCAACATTCATCGGAATAGAGCTGTTCCCTCTCGAAACACCATCCTTCGTTGGGTTGAATCACTTCGCAGGCATGGTGAACTGATCAACAGAAGACCAAGAGGAGCTCCGCGAACCGTTCGACCTTCTGAAATTGTTGAACGCGTTCGACAAGCCTTTCTTCGCAGTCCGACTCGATCTGCCCGGAAACATGCTGCTGCACTTCGCCTCAGTGATCGTTCGGTAAGGCGAATTTTGCATATGGATCTCCGCTTTCACCCCTATAAATTGGCCATTGTGCAACAGTTACAGCCCGTAGATTATGCACAACGAATGAACTTCGCACGTGAGATGGAAGCACTGATCGATCAAAATGAGAACCTCATTTTGATCATGAGTGACGAAGCCCACTTCTCATCATTGGCCCTTACTTCTTCGAAGACGGTAATGGTCGTGCTGTTACCGTGAACTCAGCGCGCTACGTCGAAATGATCACGAACTTCTTTTTCCCTGAATTACGACGGCGACGTGTTCCAATCCGGCGTGTGTGGTTCCAACAGGATGGGGCGACCGCCCACACAGCCAGAGCATCAATGGACGTTATTCGCCCTCTCTTCCCTGGTCGTCTTATTTCCAGGTTTGGCGATGTTCATTGGCCTCCTCGGTCCCCAGATTTATCCATATGCGATTTTTTCTTATGGGGGCACCCCAAGGCTAAGTATACGATAGGGATGGGATAAATTAACCGGTTGTTTATTACCAGTTAGAATTGAAGATTCGGGGACAGATTGAACTGATTGGTTTTGGTTTAGTTTTTGGCCACACGTTCTAACTACATAAAATGTCTAGTAAAAAAAGCGGAGTTTGGGATTATTTTACTAAACGAGCTAACAATGCAGCAATTTATAACTTATGTGGAAAAATGTATAAAATGGGTGGTGGAACAACTAATTTAAAAAACCATCTTTTTCACAAACATTCTTCACTATCAGCCAAGCTGCAGAAAATGTGTCCCTCCACATCAGGAAAGTTAAAAAAACCAGCAGAAAAGCCTGTCATTGTTGAAGATGTGCAATCAGATACAGACACAGATACAGATGCCTTCACAATGTCAAGTATGGATAAGGTAAAATCACATACTTTACATATCTATCTTTTTGTGATTTAATTCCTTTTTATAAATAGGAATCTGTAATATCCAATAGTTCCCAGAACACATACAACAAGGATTCTGATATGGATTCATCCAGAGATTCAGAAACTACTATTGCTGGCTCAAGTGGTATAGCCTCATCGAGAGCTTCATCAGTGTTAAGTAACTTTTTAGTACAACCTGCTATATCACACATCTTCAACCACCAAAGAAGTTATGAAAGTAAGCATGTTGCATATAAGTCCAATTCAAGTTACAATATCTTATTATTTATTTTTAAGGAGGTGGCAAAAAAAATGTTTCAATTACTCAGGCATTAATTTATATGATCTGTAAAGATGACATGCCCTTAAGTTGTACTGAGAGAGAAGGCTTGACCAAGTTTCTACATGTTGTTGCTCCTTTATATTTACCTCCAAGTAGAAAAACTGTAATTATAATTGCCTTAATTTTTATTTCCTCAATACTATAGTTAGTTTATATCTTTGTAGATTACTACCCTTATTGAACAAAAATATATTACTCTGAACTGATATAGAAAGTGTTGGCTATTACTACTGACATAGCCACTGTAATGAATGCCACATGCAGTTTTATTGTTTTAACCTTACATTACATTGGTGAGTTTCTTGAAGTAGATAAGTCAAAATTCATATTATAATTAAAGGTTCTGTGTGGTATGAATTCTGTATAATTATGTATATGTTCTAGATGAAGACAAAGGAGCTATGAAGATCATGAATCTTGGAGTAAGAAACCTTATACCACATCATACTGGTCCACATATTTGTGAAGATTTGAGTCAGATGATAAATGAATGGAAAATTCCCACTTCAAAAATAGTTTCAGCTACAACTGATAATGGAGCAAATATTGTTTGTGGTGTAAAATTATTGCTATCTGGATCTACCACCGATGACAGTTCAGAAAGTGAAAATCAATCACAAAATGACAGGCATGTGTCAAAAGCCCTAGGGAGTGAAAAGAATAAAAACATTGAACATATAATTGAGAAGATCAAGGCAATTGTGGCTTTCTTTAAGCACAGTAATATAGCACAAGATATGTTGCGCGAGGAGCAAAGAAAATAAGGAAAGAGTGATGGAACTTTTTTATATTTGATTCAAGAGAGAGCAACACGCTGGAATTCAACTTTTTATTGTCTTGAAAGATTTGTGTTACTGTCAGGTCATGTGGGCAAAATTCTTCTTTCACCAGTGCACAAAAAACCTCCTGCCATGTTAACACCATCTGAGATCGCAACAATTGAGAAATGTCTTCAATTACTTAGACAAAAGACATATCCGGAGAAAAATATGTTTCAGGAAGTCTAGTAATTCCGCTTGCAAATTGTTTAAGAACTTCTTTTGACCGAATATGCATTAGTAATGCTGAAGTGGAATTAATTCAGAAAGAATTAAAAATTCAAATGGTAAAGAGATTAACTCCACTGGAATCTAATACCCTTTTGTCCGCAGCTACAATACTGGACCCCAGGTTTAAAAAGATACATTTTGCATTACCCATAAATGCGGCAAATGCTATTCGTGTTGTGAGTAATGAAATTAAAAAGGAATTAAGAAAGCAAGGATCCGGTAGTCCCCCTCAAGCTGGCACTTCTAGTTCTAGTTCTAACTCAACTTCAACAAGAACGTCATGTGGAGACATATGGAGTATTCATGACGAATTTGCTGCGATTCAAAATCAAAATCTTGAGGATGTTGGAGGCCATGGAGGCAGTCAACAAGGACTTCCAAGTGAATTAAAACTTTATCTCAATCAACCAATCCAACCAAGAGATCGGGACCCGTTGGAGTATTGGCAGAACAGCAAGAATGCTTTTCCAGGGACCTGCCAAGTTGCTTCAAAATATCCAACTGTATTGGGTGCTTCGGTGCCATCAGAGCGACTAGTTTCATTATTAAACAATGTCAGCACTGATCAAAGAAGTCGTCTGACTCCAAAGCACTCTGATCAGTTGGTTTTCTTAGGATCGTTAGACGATGAATATTGGGAAATTTAATATTGATTTTCCAATATGTATTAATTATCGTCTAAGCACCCGAAATGTTTTATTTTATTTATGTACCGGAAATCAGAAATGTGGATTTTTTTAAATAAAAATGTTAAAACACTTTATTTAACAGTTATTTTAATAACCGGTTAATTTTGAACAGGTTAACCGATTTCAGTTAAACCTTTAGCGGGAATAACCGGTCAATCATTAACCGGTTATTTTTTAATAACCTCCCATCCCTGGTATACGAGAACAATCCCCGAACTCTGGACAAATTGAAGGACGCAATTCGCGTGGAAGTCGCCCAAGTTGAGAGAGCGATGTTGGAGAGAGTCTACGCTAACTTCCAAGAACGCCTCCAGCACTGCATCAACGATTTCGGCCACCACATGCCTGATGTGATTTTCCACACTTGACTGTCTCAAATGCTATTTCCTTGCGAACCTGATTCTATCAATAAATTTGTTTTTGAGTAAAAATTTAATATTTTATGATTTTATTAAAACCGTCCGTCCTCTCTGCCGCACCCGGTATTACTGGAGTTGTTAATCAACGCGATAAGGATTGGTGGTTATGGAATCGTGCTGTACGACACCATGAATCAATAGTGTTTTGTAATTTCCATTATGTTCTTGCGATAAGATCTATAAATTTAATTATGAATATTTGCATTGAATGTCATGAAGGTTTTGTTGATGAGTTTTACAAAAAAGTTGCTTATCACTACAAGGGAGTGTCTTTTTTGCTAGTGCATAAACATGACTTTTTTCATATGAATTGCGATGTGTGTTGTAAAGCTGCAAACGCTTATAATTTAAATTTTTCTTGTTATTGGGAGAAGAAAACCAAAATAATAACGACAGCGCCTTAGAAGTCGAAATAGGAGAAGATGTCGTAAGTGAGACGTATAGCTGTTGCACTTGTATACGTGTGTTTCGATAAGATGTGTTTCGAAAATTGATAGTAAAAGAAGTAATAAAACTAAAGACTAAAGCAGTAATCTAAAATTCGCTTGTAAATAATCATTAGAACTTATAGAACTTTATATTGAGAAATTAAATGATAAATTCGATTCGATTTGCCACCTTACTGGTCACGAAGACGTCAAAAGGTTTAGACGCGAATTATTCGACGGTGTTTCATATGCTATCAAATGACTTTTTGGAACTCCAGATGCCGATGATGCAATATTTTACACAGAAACCATTGGAGCCGTCGCTCACCAAAATCACGACATGCAGTTATAGCAATTGAAATTGTTATACTTAATGAAAATATGTTAGTTCAATAATTTCTCTAAAAATACTGTAAAAAGAATCAACTCCTTAACTTACAGTCAAACGGTTACTGATCATCTCAGCTTAATTAGTCAATTATACAATGAACTAAACGAAGAATTTGATGTAATGATAGCATCAATCTTATTTTCAAAGCAAAATATATTGCATCCAAACATAATTACCCCAAGGCACTTAAGGTATGAGTTGACAAAATTAAAATTAGTATCAAATTTGGAATTACCTTATGATTTACACGACTTTGATAATTTTCATTTTATAGTTTCTTCCAAACAGTTTAAAAAGCAGATTGCTCCAACACGTTAACTCTTTGATGCACCATGGAGCAAAATTTGGACCACTTAATATTTGTCAACAGATGCATAGTGGTACATAAAATAAACCACTTCAAATTCGCTAAATACCTTGCAGCACAGTCGCTCAAAAAATGAACCACAAGCCCCACTCGCGTAATATACTGTTGCGAAGGTCGTGGAGCGAAATTTCCCGCAATTTTTTAGTCCGTTGTTTACAAACACGCGTTGTAGTAGGAGTAATTGCGCATATTTTAATCACCCACTGTTTGTTACGATTAATCAAAATAGTAAGTATAATTTAGTGATTTTTAACATTAAGACAGTTATAATAGTTAGTTTAGATTATATATACTTTAAAAAGTTTCGCATAAAATCGAAATTTGTTTGAGATTAGGCTATATATATATTGTGTCCAGATTTTGGATCTCCATGCAATTAGGTGATGTTTGATTATTTTCGCATCTTAGGTGATCGCCATGGATTCGGATTATCTTCCATTCAGTTTGGTTGGGATGTCGAAAGCGGAATTTGAGAGGGAACTGGAGGATGTGTATAGCATACCAAGTGATCAGAATTCGGTTCTTTCTGATGACAAAGATGAAAATTTGGAAAAAGTGTTTTCTGAAAGCGAAGATCTAGTTTTACAGGAGTCAGATGAATCCATTGACGACGAATCGCTTATAAAATATGTGAGTAAAAACACCTCACTACCAGAACCTCCTGTTCTATGGTCTCAATATAATATTACATCTGCTGGGGTACCTGACTCTTTCACTCACGAATATGGTTTATCTCAAGAGCTATTACAAATTGAGAACGATAATATTACGCCGTATTTTTTGTTCAGTTTGTTCCTGACAAATGACGTAATAGATGATATTGCATTCCAAACTAATTGATACGCGGAGCAGGAATTCCAAAAAAGTAGTAAAAAATACACTCCAACATCTACCGACGAAGTAAAATTATTCCTTGGAATAAACCTACTCATGGGAATAAAAGTGCTTCCGAGCTATTGTGATTATTGGTGGACTGATAATGATTTGAATGACCCTTATATTTCTAAACTGATGGTTGTAAATAGATTCGGCTGGATGTTAAGCCATTTGCACTTGAACAATAATGCCTTACTCCCAAACAGACAACAACCGGATTTTGACAAACTATACAAAGTTAGGCCATTTATCGAGGCATTACGAAAAAATTTTCAAAAACACTACAAGCCGCATGAAAATATTGCCATCGATGAGTCGATGATTAAATTTAAAGGTAGATGCGGATTGAAGCAATACATGCCAAAAAAACCAATAAAGCGTGGGTTCAAAGTATGGGCTTTAGTTGGTTCTGAAGGATATCTTTAGAATTTTGATATTTACACAAGAAAAAGCAAAAATTACGTTGAGCATTCTTTGGGTGAAAAAGTGGTACTGCGTTTGACTGAGGGCTTGGAACAAAAAAATCATTGTTTATATTTCGACAATTTTTTTAATTCTTACGTTTTATTAAAAAAACTGAAAGAAAGAAAAATTTATGCGTGCGGTACTGTAATGGCTAATAGAAAAGGACTTCCAAAAAGGACGAGAAGTCGATGAAACAAGGAGATTATGATTTTTCAGTTAGTAGTGAAGGAATTGCATTAGTAAAATGGAAAGATGAGAGAGCCGTTCATCTTCTCTCAAATTTGCCTAAAAATGCCAGATTTGCATAAAAAACGGCGGCATTATTGGCGAGGAAAAAAGTGCTTTTCCACCATGACATCGCACCAGCTCACACAACCGCCGTCATCATAAGGACTAAGGCCTAATTGTTCGAATTAGGCTACGAACTGCTGCCCCATCCACCCTATTCTCCAGATGTGGCCCTGTGCGACTACGTTTTTTTTCCAAACTTAAAAAGTCACTCGCCGAGCTGAAATTTGTTGACAGTTGGAGAATCGTTGGGTTAAGTGTATCGAGCTAAAAGGAGGCTATGTTGAGAAGTAAAGAATTTATCGGACCACCCTCGTAGATAGTAAAAAGAATCGGACAGATATTTTTGTGGTTAGTATGTCGAAAACGATTTGGCTGCTCAATAGCATGGACAATTTCCATGACTTCTTCATCAGAAGAAGACAAAACACTGACGCATCCATTTGATAACGAATTAACAACACAGAAAACAACAAATTACTAGAACTTGTGGTGACCGTCTGTCATATCTGTTTAGGTTAGCCGTCCATATACGTGAGTCACTATTTGTGGAACAGATATCTGGTCGTTTTAGCTGAATTATCTTTTCCATAACTTATGAAAGCGAAAGGTGAACCATTTAAATATGCCCCTTGCAATTTTCTTTTTACAAAATATTTTTAATAAAATTGTTCACTTTGTTGTGTTCACAAACAAAATAAAAAAAAAATGCCGAGCTTAAATTAAAACCGTATTATCACATAGCTTATAAAAAACAACGCTCAAAATTGGTGCAAAATAATAATGTTTAAAATGAGAAAGTTGTAATCGACTTGCGGTATGAAAAGGTACGACTTCACCCCCAACCAAATCTTTAATATGGACGAAACGGGAGTACAAACAGTACTAAATATACTTCCAAAACATGTAGCCCCCACGGGCAAAAAGGAACTTCCTAAGACGGTAGCAGCGGAGCAAGGCCAAACAGTAACCGCTGTGTGCGCGTTGAGTCCTGAAGCAGTTTTATTCCTCCTTTCTTCATCTACTCGCGAAAAAGAGAGAATCGACTTCTAATCAAAGGCGGTCGTTCAGGATGTGATATGGCTGTAACCGACAAAAGATATATGAACATCCCTATTTCATAAAGGCGGGACCAATCCGTTTTAATACCTGACAACCATATTTCCCACATAAGTTTTGTAATGGTTTGGAAAAAAAAGTGCAGCCTTGTTTAGTGCGATGAAAGAAAGTGAAGTGCAGGGGGGAGTCGTCGGCGAGCCGCCGAACTAGCCCTACGAAATAAATAGCTATCTTTTATTTTGACACATTAAATCTAAAAAGTTTACGAAATAAACGGATAGATATAGATATAGATTTGAGCGATCCAAAACTTATAATCAGATACGTGAGAAATTTTATTGGCCCAAGAGACAACGCCATATAGGTCAAATTATGAAGGAACAGGACATATCGGTGATACATAGCTCGGAATATTTTCCAGAAGGAAACTTAACCGAACGGTACAATAGGGAAATCGGTCGTTTACTACGAGCCTATTGATATGAAAAACATATGCGTTGGGCATTTATGTTGGATTTTGTAGAACAATGTCTTAATAGCGCCATTAATGAGATTACTGGTTATGCTCCCAATATGTTGCAATTAGGGGAACTTATACCGCACGTAATTGACAAATTGATGGATGATCACGTGACTTTGAAACCGTCCCACAAACAACTATTTTTTTTGGCCCGAGAAAACTTAAAATGTAAGTCTGAAAAGCGAGCAGATAGAGATAACGCCAGTGTTAAGCAAATAACTTTTTAGAAAGGTGATACGGAGTCATTCCCAGTATTCTGCTGAGAACCGACTTATTAAAAAGTTCTTTTTGTTATATTGTGGCCCTTATTATATTAGGTTAAGCTTCTCTAGGCCTAAGTTAGAAATATTACTTTAGGTTTGTACTTAAGATCTCTTTGGCTTTGTAAGCCCTTTCGATTTAAGTAGGGGGGTGATGTAATGGTTTGGAAAAAAAAGTGCAATGCGGCCCTATTTAGTGTGATCGAAAGAAAATCAAGAAAGTGAAGTGCAGGGGGGAGACGTCGGCGAGCCGTCGAACTAGCCGTATGAAATAAATAGCTGTGTTTCTCGATCTTTTATTATTAAATCCAAAAAAGTTTACGAAATAAACGGATGTGTAAGCATTTATCCTGTATAAGAAGGTATTTGGTATCTGATGTATATAAATGTCATGAATGACAAGCGACAGATGACGGTAGATAGACAATGGGGAGAGTGATCTGAATGTTCTTACTTTTTTTGGAAAAAGTATGTTTTTTGATGTTATCTGGTGCTTTGTGCCCATTATTAAAAAAAACTAATTAAAATTTATGAAAAATACCAGTAGTGTTACTAACCGTTGGCCATTCTAAACCCTTTCCTTACAACTTCAGAAGTGGGATTTACTCTTAAAACCAAGATTTACTCAGACATTGATTTTGTCAACAAGTGTGGTCAGGATGAATGATTGCAATAATGATGAGTTTGAGGCATTTTGTAATGATCAGGTGTCAAGGAGATCTCTACCAGCTGAGCCTTTAAACTCCAGCCAACAAGGAAAATTTAATTTTAACGCTCAATCAGCAAATATGCAGCAGCAACTGCCTCCTACTGGAGGACATAGCACACATCAATCACAACCGGATATTGGTCAATTTATGACAACCATTACATCCCTGATGCAGCAAAATACTGAGATGCTGGGAATGATGCAATTGCAACAGCAAAATTTTCAGTGTAATAGTAATATAGCACAACACTCGAGTTTACATGTTGTTCCAGATTACTCGAAGACAATAGACAGATTTAGTGGAGAGAGGGGCCCTGTAGCAGGCAAAACAGTGATTGAGAAACGTCAGCCAAAATCCATAGATGGCCTGATGAGTATACTTTTGAAGTAGCTATTAGTATATTAGTAATCTGTGTGGTGCAGCACACTATCGGCTTCAGGGAAAGTTGAGTGAATTGAGAACATGGTCCCAGTTCAAACAAGCATTTACTTCAACCTTTACTTTGAGGTTAAGTAAAACAGAGTGTTGGCAAAAATTGCAAAATCGGGTACACGGCCTAAAGGAAAGTATTCATTCTTATTTTTATGAGAAAATTGCTGTGTGTAAAGATCTTGAGCTAACATTTGCTGAAACCAAAGAGCAAGTAGCTATTGGCCTTTGGTCTCGTGAATTGTATCATTTTGTAATGTCTAAAGTTCACATGACTGAAGATCATTTGAATCAGGACGTCATCCACTTTGAAAAGATTGAACAAGCACGACGAGCCTTACGTAGACCTTCAACTGTAACTTCTAGTCAACTAAATCAGGGCTAATTTGAAAGTTGTTATCGATAGTAGAGTAACAAGAAAAATCGTCTGACCGTTTATACAAGATTCGTCCTCTAATTAATCGGATCCGAAAGGGATGTTTGATGTTACTAAGACCTCCAGAGGTCGCTATCGATGAACAAATGATTCCCTTCACCGGCGTTTGCAGATTGAAACAGTTTGTCAGAGGTAAACCAAACCCCGAGGGACTTAAGAATTTTGTCTGTGCTGCCCCTGACGGTCTAGTACTCGACTTTGAAATTTACCAAGGGAAGAATACATTTTTAAATGAAAATTCAAAAAACCTAGGGATTGGCCCTTCAGCCGTCATCAGGTTATCTGAAACTTTAAAAGAAGGTACACATATCTTCATTGATAGATATTTCACTACAATACCCCTCCTGGAAAACATGTTTGACAAAAAGATCACGGTGACTGGTACGATAATGAAGTCAAGAATTCCCAGGAGTGTCCAGTTAACATCTGAAAACACTTGGGCGGGGTTCCTCTGAAATGTCAGTTAGAGTAGATGGAAAAATTTCGATAATACAGTGGTTTGATATGAAAAATGTTCTGCTTGCTCCTACAGGCTTACAGGTAGAACCGCAAGATGAGTGTAAGCGCTGGTCTAAAAAATATTCAAAGTACATAGTAATTCCAAGACCAAATATTGTGAACAAATACAACTCCTGCATGGGATGAATTGATTTAATTGATCGAATGATTAGTTACTATCGAATCAGTACAACAAGAACTAAAAAATGGACTATTAAATCTATTCTCCATTTAGTTGACTTGGGAGTAGCCAACTCATGGATTTTATACAGATCCGATCGAAAAGAATTAGGGGACAAATCTGTAGACATTTTGAAATTCTTAGATTTTAAAATTTCTAACGCCAATTCTTTATTCGAAGAAGCTAAAAGTTAAGCAGGTCCCCAATAAACGTTGTGCGTCAGGTCATGAGAAACAAATAAAATTTTTGGAAATGGAAATAGAAGAAAGTTGGCAGAAGAAAAAGCCTACCAATAGAAAACCGGTTTATTTAAAACCGCTGAAAGACCTTCAAAATGGAATTAAATCCATTGCTAAGAGCCAAGACCGAGTTTCAAATACGCATCAAGTTACTCAACCAACTTACTCAACAAACTTTCGATTAAAAAATACTATTAAACTTTATAAAAATAAAAATGTTACGGATTTGAAATATTACGAAAACTGTCCGTTTAATTTTGTCATCGGTTGGTATTCAGAAGCACAACCTTTTGAATATTTAGAGCTTAATGATTTTCAAACCCTAGGTGAAGGAAAAGTGTTAAGTAATTTTCTAATTGATATATTAATGCATCTAATAATGAAACAATCAAACGTTGTTGATATTGCTTACATTGACACATACAAAACACAACGAATCTTTAATGGTTCCATGTCACCAGAACTAAGACATTACTTTCAATTGGAGAAAACATATCTCTTAATTCGCCATGTTGCTGGTAATCATTGGTGTTTAGTAGCTATCAACATGACGACAAAAGAGTTTACTTACTTTGACCCTCTAATTAAGGCTACGGAAAATGTCACTAAAGTTGTTGGAATAGTGAAAACAGTTTTGAAAACTTTACATATTTCTTCTAATAACTGGAATATACGCTATTGTGACCATCCCTTACAACGCGACGGTTTTAACTGTGGCGTTTATGTTCTCACATTTGCTGAAAATATAATAAAGAAACAGTTTAATTTTTATTGTTGCACTGAACCGGAAGATCAGCGAGTTCTTTTCAAAAAGTTAATTTTGAAAAAATCTGACATGTTTAATAGGTGCAGGATATGTGGTCAAACATCATTAAATTTCACAGCACAATAGGTTCAATGCAATTTATGTACCCGTTGAAACTAAATATTGATACAGGTATTAATCCTGATGCTACCTACACTTGCCCAATATATTCAAAGTATATCACTCAGCAGCAATAAGAACCAAGCAGTATTAGTATTTGAAATGACAATTAACCACAAATTTCTAGCCACAAATAAGGCGATCCAGGCAAACTGATCACCCATCCAAAGTTGCATGATTTTGCCGCCATAGGACGCCAAAGTTTGCAAAGTAATATCGATTTTCGAAATTTTTATTCTATGCCGAAAATATTTTTTTTAAATTATTAGTATTATTTATTTTTTTTTAATTAATGAATATTGTTGTTGTTTGTCTCGGTTAAAAATATAATGATGAGTTACAACGCATCTGACAGAAATTTAACAAAACGTTTTATTTCAGACTGTAAGTGGTAATAGTTATTTAATTCTTAGTTTTTTTTTTGGTTTCACACATCCCTATACATTTTGGACACCAACTGTTAAATAGGTTGCTAACAAAATTATATTATTTTATTAAATTTCGTCCTATAACTAGTCAATTATTCAACGCTTAGCAATGATTTAAACATTTTTATTTCCAAATCTCAACGAAAAGTTACCCTTTCCTGAAGAGTTTACTTTAACGCGCGTTGCCATGGGTAGCGAGCGATAAAATTTTTTTCGCTTGCTGTCCAGAGCAACGGCCACTGTTACGGTCCTGGCAGCGTAATAATTTTATTGTCCGCAAGGGGCGCTGACCGGAGTGATTTGTAATGGTGGCACGACGCGGGGTTTTAGGTGTGTTGATAATCACATTATATAAAGAATAAAAAGTAAACTTAGTAGTGCTTAATACTAGCAATACAACCACAAATCAGCGGGTTAGTCCATTCCCCGCCATCGTTGGTCCTTCGAGCAAGATTAATTAATAAAACTAAAGTGAGTACGAAGTACGATTCAGTACAAATACGTACTGCAAATACAGTAAGAAGCCAAGAAATTAGAAAAGAAGTCATCCAGTCATCAATCCACCAAATAGCAATCGAACATAATACAAGCGAAAGTCACAGGTATTCTAATAAATAGTGCTAAATAACATTTGTTTGAGCATCATAATCGTCTTCAAACACGAAATTTCGTCGGCCGATCTCGAATATTTCGTTGGACAACCATTTTTGACGTCACACACCGCACCGGTCGCGGCCATGTGCCCGTCTCGCCTGGAGTAAGAATAATACCACAGGGCCGGCTTAACAATATTTACAACAAAGTTGAATTATAAAAGCAGCTACTGACCCCGTCGTAAGTAAATGGTACTTGGCTTAACTATCAGTACCTAGTTGTCCGATAATTAATTAGTAATAAGAACGGTAAGTGAACAAATAAATCAAGTATCAACTGATGTATATGCTTATTTAGTTTTAAGAATTTGTCATTAAATTAATAGAAAGTACAAATAGAAATAAACATGTCGTCTAAAAGAGAAATAATTAGAAAATTGAAGAGTGAAAGGAAACAAATTGAATCGCAATTAAATAGATTTAGTGAGTTTGTTTCAAATTGTAGTACCTCAACAAACAAGCTGAGTATATCTGAAATGGGACAGTTTTAACTCAGTTCAACTTGAGCTTGAGTTTCATGAGGAAAGTGAAGATCAAGAAAGGCAAGTTTTTGAGGATATCTATTTTGAAACCATTTGTAAGTTTAAGGACCTCTTGAAGGAGCCTGCACAGTCATCAACTACTGAGGTCAGTAATCAAGCTTTAAATTCTAATTTTGTTAAATTACCTCCATTAGATTTACCCACATTCAAAGTGACGTTCAAAAATTTTACTATTTAAAATCGTGCTTAAGGGGTGATGCAGCTCGGGTTATTCATTCAATAGAAGTAAATGATATAAATTATTAAATAGCATCTTAAAGAGCCAGTTGAAAGTTGGGATACGCTATTATTATACATGTTCAGCAATAAATTAGACTTAAATTCAAAACGAGAATGGGAGGGCTTGTGTATAAAAAAAGAAAAAGTAAGTTGTGATGAATTTCTAATATTTTTAGCTGAACGATGTCAAATTTTGGAAAATCTAGAAGCACATAATGTAGTCAAATTAAACAAGTTAATCAAAATGTTAATAATCAAATACATCAAGGTTCGGGTGATTTTTCTAGAATGAAAAGCCAAAAAAGTAGTCATGGTCTAGTTGTCTCTCATTCTGAAGAAGATAATAGCATTCCTAGCCCCCAGTATAGTAATTGCTTAATCTGCAAGGAATCAAAACATTACATTTATCAATGTCCAAGGTTTTTGGCTTTATCTGAAACTCAAAGGTTAAATGAAATAAAAAAATTGCATTTATGTTTGAACTGTTTTAGAACTAATCACCTGAGCACTCGATGTGCTCTGAAAGGTTGTCGAAAATGTGGCAAACCGCATAATACATTGTTGCATATCAACTTCAATCAGCCGAGACCTGAAAACTTCTTTTCTGCAACTGAAACTAGTAATGAAAGTTCTGCTGGTACTGTTGTTACGCACACAAGTTCAAATAGTGAAGGTGAAGTGTTGTTATCAACGGCAATTGTTTTAGTTGTTGATAGTGAAGGTAATGAGCATAAGGCTCGGGCCCTTTTAGATAGTCGTTCACAATCCAATTTTGTTTGTAATCAATTTGTATCAAAAATGAAAGTAAAGTGCAGTGACGTAAAGCTGTCTGTAGTGGGTATAAATGCCTCGGTTACCCAGTCCAGTAAAAAAGTGAATTTAGATATTAAGTCGTGTTTTAGTGAGTTCTTGGTGAATTTAGATTTTTATGTGTTAGATAAAATTACTAATAACTTACCTAAATTCCCAATAAATAAAGAAATGTTAAAGTTGCCATCTAACATTAATTTAGCCGATTCTGACTTCCATGCCCCGGCAAAAATTGATATTCTGTTAGGTGGATGTATTTTTTATGAACTTTTGTTGCATGGCCAAATCAGAACGGCCAAAAATATGCCTCTGCTACAAAAAACGCGTTTGGGATGGATTATTACTGGAAGCCTTTACCAAGAACAAAATGGCAAAAATAGTTCCCAGTCTTATTCAAATCAAAGTATTTGCAATTTAAGCAGAATTGATAATATCAATCAACAGATTGAGCAATTCTGGAAAATCGAAGAATTAGAAATCAAACCATTATTCAAAAAAGAGGAGAGAGATTGTGAAGAACTTTATACACAAACTACGACGCATCATGAAGATGGAAAATTTATTGTCAGATTGCCTACAAAAGAAGGAATTGAGAATATTGGAAATTCAAGGCAAATTGCGGAAAATAGATTTTTCAAATTAGAACGGAAGTTACGGGCAAATGAAAATTTAAGAATTGAATATACCAGATTTATGAAGGAATATGAAGATTTAGGACATATGACCAAAATATTGATTTCTGAAATTGAAAATTCAAATTTAACCTACTACATGCCTCATCATGGAGTTATAAAAGAGGACAGTACCACTACTAAATTACGAGTGGTATTCGACGCTAGTGCGAAAACCGATAGAGGAATAAGTTTGAACGAGAAATTGAAGTCTGGACCTACCATACAAGATGACCTATTTTCTATACTATTGAGGTGGCGTCAACATGAAATAGTTCTAGGTGCTGATGCGGAGAAAATGTACCGTCAAGTCTGGATTAGTGAAGATCAAAGGGATCTGCAAAGAATAATGTGGAGACCTAGTTCGGATACACCAATCAATCATTATCGCCTAAACACCGTAACCTATGGAACAACTTCGGCGTCATTCCTTGCTATTCGAAGCCTTCAAAGAGCTGCAGAGGAACAAGAAGACTTGTATCCAGTTGCATGTGCTGAGATAAAGAAAAACTTTTATGTTGATGATTTACTTACAGGTGGAGCTACACCAGCCGAAGTATTAAAATTAAAAAATGAAATTACAACCGTATTGAGCAAATCAGGTTTTAATTTAAGAAAGTGGGTCTCAAATAGCCAGGAAGTAATGAGGTGTTTAGAGACAGATAGTCAAATAACTCAATATCTAGTGGACAAGGAGGTGACAAAAACCTTGGGACTGATGTGGAATATTCAAGAAGACACACTGCAATATGTGATCCAACTAGACAGAAATAGGATGTCAACTAAGAGGAATATATTGTCAACTATATCAAAAATCTTTGACCCTCTTGGGTTAGTGAGTCCCATAGTTGTGAGGGCAAAAATGTTAATGCAAAAGCTATGGATTGAGCGAATTAATTGGGACGAAAAAGCATCTCCAGAATTACACAACCTTTGGCGACAATTTTGTGATGATTTACCATTGTTAAATAATTTAAGAATTGAAAGACGTGCTATGATTTGTCAGGCTATTGAAATAGAAATACATGGATACTGTGATGCTTCTGATAAGGCATATGGGGCATGTTTGTATGCAAGATGTTCACTTGGCAATGGATTGTACAAAACATCTATTTTGTGTTCTAAATCAAGAGTCGCCCCTCCAAAAACTTTAACTTTACCAAGGTTGGAGCTCTGCGGCGCATTGTTATTATCGAGATTAATGAAAGAAGTTGTGGCAGCCCTTAGTGTAAAAATATCAAAAATTTATTGCTGGACTGACTCTAAAATTGTGTTGTCTTGGCTAGCTTCGGAACCTTCCAGATGGAATGCGTTTGTTGCTCATCGGGTTGCCGAGATACAAAATAATGTACATATCGATTGTTGGAGACATGTTACCAGTAGTAATAACCCTGCAGATCTAATATCCAGAGGGTGCAATGTGAACCATCTTATCCAGTGTGAACTTTGGTGGCAAGGACCTAGTGTTTTGAAAGAAGAGGGTTTATTTAATATCGATTGTGATGAGTTTAAAGTAGATTATACTAATTTTCCTGAACAACGCAACACTAGTCAGTGCTTTCAATTGGTAGTGGATAAAAGTATATTTTCTAGATTTTCTAGTTTTTTAAAGTTGCAAAGGGTCGTGGCTTATTGTTTCAGATTTGCCACAAATGTAAAAACCCCTAATAAAAATCGACTGTTATCAAAAGAGTTAACAACTGACGAATTAAATCATTCTTTAATTGCACTTTGTAAAGTTGCCCAATCGATGGATTTTTCTAATGAAATACTGGCTTTGAGCTCTGCTAAGCCCATTCCTCGTAATAGCAAATTGTATATTTTAAATCCAATGTTAGACGAAAGTGGAGTTTTAAGAATTAGTGGCAGAATTTCAAAGGCTCAAATTTACTATGATCAAAGTCATCCCATTATTTTAAATCGCGATAATTTTTTAACTACCTTAATTATAGAATACGAACATCGTAAAAACCTACACATGGGAGCTCAAAGTTTGTTATATAATATAAGAACTAAATTTTGGATTTTGGGAGGCATAAACACAGTCAAAAAGGTGCTGCGTAGGTGCGTTATCTGTTTTCGGGTAAAACCTAAGTTTTCAAGTACTCTAATGGGTGAATTACCTGAGCATCGTGTCATTCCAACTAAAGCATTTTATAACAGTGGTGTAGATTATGCAGGCCCTTTCTACATAAAATCTAGTAATCTAAGACGAGCTAAAATAACAAAAGCGTATTTGTGTGTTTTTATTTGTATGGTAACACGAGCTGTACATTTAGAAGTAGTGACTGATTTGTCAACTGAATGTTTTTTGAATGCTCTTAAGCGTTTCATCGCGCGAAGAGGCAAATGTAAAACCATATTTTCTGATTGCGGATCAAATTTTGTTGGCGCATCCAATGAAAGGCTTGAATTTTCTAATTTTTTATGTAGTGAGAAATTAAAAAATGAAGTAAACGCTTCTCTAAGTCAAGATAATATCTCTTGGAAGTTTATACCTCCACGTTCCCCGCATTTTGGTGGATTGTGGGAAAGTTGCGTCAAACAAGCCAAGTACCATTTGCGGCGCGTAGTCGGGAATTCCAACTTGACGTTTGAGGAACTGACGACAGTCTTTACGCAAATCGAAGCATGTATAAATTCCAGACCATTAAGTTCGTTGTCAAATGACCCAAAAGATTTTATGCTATTAACACCTAGACACTTCTTAGTGGGGGAGTCATTAATAGCATTACCAGAACGAGACGTGCAGAACATCAAATGTGGGCGTCTAAGTCGATATCAACATTTAACACAAATGGTACAGACCTTCTGGAGTCGTTGGAATAAGGAATGTTTAAGTGAGTTGATTAACCGTTCAAAGTGGCATCATTCAACTGGACCAGCAGTTAAAATTGGAGATTTGGTCGTATTGTCACGTTAAGGGTTGGTTGAGGGGGAAGAACACACAGGATTCCACAAGTAACCCACTTTATTAAGTAATAGTGCCTTAATGACTAGTCGGTAATTTTACCCCCGGATGGCCAAGACGGCTGGGAGCATGATGTGAACTGGCTAGGCTGAAGATACACGGAGAGCAGCGCTTTAGCGGTGGTGAATGAACCCTAGACTTAGGTCCGAGGGCATTCACCGAGCCGGCAAAGACGTGAAGAACCTAACAAAAGGAGGTAAGCTGGAACGGCAACTTAAGCTGCGCGCCCACACTATTTCCTTTGCTAGGGCTGATCTAGGGTGTGGCACTTGGTCACCTACTGCTCCACGTTAAGTTGCACAATAGGCGTACCCAGACTAACCCAGAGATCAGTCAGTGACTTCCCTCTGGGGAAGACCCCAGAGTTCGGTAATCTGTACGTGCTTTTGGTGCAGTATTTATACCCACATCATGACCCCAATTCGCCAATATTGCTGACACAAACATTGTACTGGGGGAGACCGGGGCAACTTAGGGTAACGGCGCCTAGTGTAATCTTTATGTTACAGTATTAAAGGACGAAAATTTACCGCCGCTGAAATGGTCGCTAGGACGTGTCAAGGAAGTGTTTCCTGGTAGTGACGGTGTAATTAGAGTTGCCCTTATAAGGACACAACAAGGTGAATTTAAGCGCGCCGTGGCAAAATTAGCTGTGTTACCTATGGATAATGATAGTTTTTAATAGAATAATGTTCCTAACCTAAGTCATTGTACTAAAGCATGATCTCTGTTTAAGTAGTTTCGTAGTCATTTAGAGAGAGAGAATTAGATGCTAAATAAAGTTAAAGTATAAGTAGTGTAAGTTAGTTTTATATTTTTGTTGAAAGCGAGTGCTTCCAAGGGGGGCGGTATGTTACGGTCCTGGCAGCGTAATAATTTTATTGTCCGCAAGGGGCGCTGACCGGAGTGATTTTGTAATGGTGGCACGACGCGGAGTTAGTTGAGTTTTTAGGTGTGTTGATAATCACATTAAATAAAGAATAAAAAGTAAACTTAGTAGTGTTTAATACTAGCAATACAACCAGAAATCAGCGGGTTATACCATTCCCCGTCACTAGTCGCCATTGTTTTCTGCCGTAAGAATATCGTTGTGAACTTTATTTCTGCCCTTTTGGCGTTATTGAGGTAAATAAATGCTTGTTAATTATTATTATTGTTATAAACATACCCTTATATTGCGTTTTATCGGAAACATATTTTGTTTTATTTCAATTTCAATGCGATTTTAATTAAATTAGGGGTTTTAGGAGGAAATAATTATACGAGGTCTTGCAAGTTTTGTTTACAGTGTTTACATTTATTATACGTGGTAATGCATTACTTTTTCACAAGCTTTTGAATAACTTCGGGTTAGTTCGTTAGTATTTTTGATACAAATCTTATGTGAGTTAATTTCGACAAACTGATATTATAAAGCTGACAGCTTTCCCCAATTACATTTATCCAATCAAATTCAAACATGCTTTCATAGCAAGCACTAAAAATTAAGAATAAATGTTTAGTTTTCTGATACCATAATAAACGCTATGGACGCTATTTAAAATGTAAAGATGTCGAGAACAAAGGGAATAAATAAAAATAGCGCCTAGCACTAAATAGTTATAAATATAAAGAGAAAAAGAAACTCAGAAGGCTCCAACGTACCAGAAAAGTAAAAAGTTATTTTCAACTTATTAGTGCCTTTTATGAAAGCTTCTCGGTAAAAAGACTTTTTATTTTTAGATACAGTTACAACGATGGGATCACGCACGAAAAAAATTTTAGAAAATTCAAAAAAGATTTATGGAAAAAATTTTGCTCTTCAAAGCAACATTTAGATAATTCCATAGATATAGGAAATGCCGAAATCGTTTTTGAAGAAGACCTAAATCAAGCTCTAAATCAAACAGAGGTTTTTGATGCCTTAAATCAAGTTTTAAGCCAGCCTGAAAACGATCTATACCAAGTTTTTAATGATCTAGAAAAAAATCAAAATGGAATTTTAAATGTATCAGACTTACATGAGGATTTGGAGCAACCATATTATCCAGCTGTAAGGACGGGTAACTTTTTCCAAAGTGATTTAATTTATAATAATATTGATCTAGGTAAGTCCGAATCAAAACCCCCATAGTCACTCTGAAAATGAAGAAGAATTCATACCAGACACGAACATAGAAAGTAGCGATAAATATGATAATAATACTGACAATAATGAAGATATCCAGTCAAACGATGAAAATGACGAAGAATACATACCAGATTCGAACATAGAGAGTGGCGATGAAAGCGATGATGGAGATATCCAGCTAAACAAGGAAAATGTTGAGCCTGAGGCAATCGAGGCCGATGAAAATGCTGAAGAAAATTTTAAAAAAAGAAAGCGAGGAAAAACCCATCAAAGGCAACTAAATAAAAGACTAAGGATACAAGGACAAGATTACTTAGGATTTAGAAAATTAAGAAATCAAAGGAAAACGTTCAATGACACAAAGAGGGCCAAACGACACATAAAACAATAATTTTGTGATTGTGGCGACGAGAAGAAATCGTTACGAAATTGTAAATTAATCCCCGAAAATGACCGCGCAGTTTTATTTAACAATGTCTGGTCAAAAATGACGTGGGACCAAAGAAAGGTTTTTGTGTGTAATACAGTTACCTTAGAACAATCAAGAAATAGAACACCAGACTCAAGAAGAACGACAACACTAAAGTATACTTTAAAGGTGAATCACCAGATCATCCCGGTGTGCAAAAAAATGTACCTTAGGTCTTGGCGAATGGTCGGTAAGGAACTGGAACTTAAACGTTCACGAAACGGCCCACTATAAAGTTATAAGCTTAAAAATAAAAATATATGTATTTGCTGACGTCATACGTTGTATACTCCGGTTTATACCTGCAACCGGCAATAAAAACAATGTGCACCTGCTAATCGCTAAAAGCACACTCCAAACTCCAATCCAATTCCAACACCTAAAAAATGATCGGAGGGAAAGCGTAATAATTTCTTGCATGCTTGCATCCTTGTTTTTTAATTCTTCTTCTCTCGAATCAAATAGCATTTTCTATTGGTGACCCTTTAGAGTATTTCCGTCCTGCTCTATATAATTTCATTAAAACAGTGCAGCCCAATACGAGTTTCGTTATAAACATATCAATGGAAAACGTCATCAATTTCAAAAATAAAAGTGATGGGAAAGAACACACGGCCTTCTCCACAAAAAATTTTATTCAAACCCCCCAAAAATGTTAGAGGGGTCGCTCGACATATGTTTCGGGCACATAAGTACCCATCTTCAGGAGCTAAAAGTTAGAAAGTCTACAATGTATTAACCCTAAATGGTTGAACCAAACATACCCCATATGACAAGGTAAAACGCCGGCTGTCTTTCTTCAAAGGGGAGACAGCGAGACCCAAATTTAAAAAATTAGTATGCCGTAAGGCCAAACATTACTGATGTACTTAAAGAAGTTTAAAAAATCTGTAATTAAGACTAGAATGTTATATAAAATAGAGAAAAATACCAAAAGTTTTTACCTTATTCTGGAGAAAACACTAAAACTACATAATTAACATTATGTGTTAAGTAGGTCGGGGCGACCCTTAGAATTTAGAATTAAAACTTCGATCATTTTAACTAATGCCCGGTTGCACGAAGCTAACAGAACAAAATGGGCGATAAACGTTCTAGAATTTACAAAAAAGTTTTTTCGTATCAACATCCGCAAAGCGAAGCCGTTATTTTGATGGCGGGGGGATGGCGCAGAAAATAGTTGCAATGAACAACATAGGCGGCACAGCGAAAGCACCCGGCAACACCGCCCCCAGTGCCAGACGACAAAACGAAAGTCGACGACTTAATGTCAAAAGCGTCAACAGCGCAAACTACCGTAGATCGAGGAGGGGACCAAGAGATATAAACAAACATAAGTGAGGTTAAGGCTATAAGCTGGTTGAACACATTGAAAAATACATTGAAAAAAAAAAACTGTAAGAAAGGCAAATCTGGGAGAAAATTGAACACTAAATAGTGCGTGCAGACCTGGGAGATGAAGCAGGTGAACAAATGTCCAGAGCATGTCAACAAGATGCTCGAGTGTGAACACAATGTCCAAAAAAGAAGAAAAACTGAGTTTAAGGAAGGGGCTATTAGAAGTTCAAAGATCTGAAGAATGGAGCCGAGGTGTGGTTTAGCTGGTCATTGAGGCAGGTATGCCCGCCACTCTGAGAGGCCTTGTTAATCTCGAGGACCTCTAAGAGGTTCAAGAGATTATTCTTATCACAAAAATGTAAAGCCCTGAAACCTTGTTCAATATTAAATGTATGTTGATTGTAATAGAGATGTCTAGCAAAATGAGACTTTATGGAGTTTGCATTAAGGTTGGGGTTGTTGAAAAATTTATCTGCCTCTCTAATATGTTCGTGGATACGAGTGGCGAACCTCCTACCAGTTTGGCCAATATAGAGTGCATTGCAGTTGGGGGTGCAGCAGGAGAGTTCATAAACTCCAGATCTGTGAAGTGTGGGTGTTGTGTCTTTGGAGTTGCAAAGGAATTGGCGTGAAGTGGTGAAGTGGAAGGCTTAAATATGTTTCTTAATTGTAGGGAAACAGGGCCTAGGAAGGGGATAGAATAGTAATTTGATATTTTAGGTTCATCAGTTATGAGTAGATTCTTGTTAATGAACTTGTTGAAATGATTGTAATAAATCTTGTTGAACAGAAAAGCAGGGAAATCATTATTTGTGGCTACGGTCTTAATCCAGGAAAGTTCCTCGTTAAAACAGTGTTGGGTCATGGGAATACTAAAAAGGCGGTGGAAGAAAGAGTTTAGGGCTGCTACTTTTTGGTTGAAGGGATGGTTGGAATTGTAGGGGATTAAGCAGTCTGTAGAAGTGGGTTTATGATATATGGAGAACTCTATGTGGTCACTGTGTGAGTCTCGTAAGGAGTATATCAAGGAAAGGTAGAGAATTTGCTGACTCCAGCCCCATGGTGAACTTGATTGAGCCATGAAGGGTGTTAAGGTAAGTGAAAAAATCTCCCAAATCATCTAGGTTGCCATCAAAGATGCAAAAAATGTCATCTACATAACGTCTAAAGAAAAGGATTTTGTGAAAAGAATGGTAGAGTTTAAGTGACTGTTCTAGATTAGCCATAAAAATTTCAGCTAGGAGGGGAGAAAGACAAGAACCCATGGCTAAACCTTTAATTTGTGAATAAAATGAATTGTTGAATTGGAAAAATTTTGATCAACCAATAACACTAGAGCCAACAAGTCCTCCACTTGGAGAGGGTCAAGGTTGGTGTCCGGTGACAAAAGGTTTCGGACTAAGGGGATGCATTCTGTAGGGGGGATACTCGGAAAAAGGTTAGACACATCCAAGGAAACCATAGTACCAGTAGGGGGAATTACCAGATTTTTTAGTTGTAAACACAATTCATTAGAATTTTTAATAGAGTAACTGCTCTTAAACTGTGTGGCTTCCAAGATTATATCGTTTAACCAGGAGGAAAGGCGGTGGCAAGGGGAACTGCAGAAGGAAACAACTGGTCTAATAGGGATATTGGCTTTGTGGATTTTGGGAAGACCATATAATTTAGGGATTGAGGGATTAATGGGGATAAGTTTAAATTTATTAAAACCTAAAGGGGCGAGTGTGGAGTTGGTTCTATTGATGATAGATTTAAATTTCACCAGAAACCTCTCCAGTGGGGGAGTTTGTAAAGGTTTAAAAGAATCGGAGTTGAGAAAATCCAAGACCTTGTCCACGTATTGGTCTCTATTCAAGACCACGACACAGTTACCTTTGTCAGCCTTGGTTACGACTAAATCGCTGTCCTTGAGCTTTCTTCGTAACGTGGACAAGTCCCTGATTTCATGGGGTGGGGGGGGAGAGGAGGTTGTGTTTAAAGATTGTTGGGAAAATTTGTTGAGTTGGACCACACAGGATGATCGGACCATACCTTGTGAAGCATCGGGAACGCCCATCAGGATGACAGTTGGAGAGGTTAAGTGTACGAGGGTGGAAAACAAAATTGGAAGTAGGGATGTGCTGGACGCCGAAGGTGCCGTAGAAAATGTTGTTGTTGAAGGGGGGGGGGGGGGTGAAGTAGCATCTGTAGGGGAGCATTCGTCGTGGTGGGAGTATGGCGGGGTGAAAAGGGTTGAAGTGTTAATGTTATTGTTAGAAGTGGGAAATGCGAATGAACTTAAACGCGTTAGTTTGTTATTTAGGGTTCTAAACTTGTTATCTCCCAGATCGCACACATAGTCAAGTAATGAGGAATGTAAATGATCAAATTCAGCAGTGTGCAATACACTAGTCAGTTGAAAATAAATCAGCTTAAGCTTAAGTTCCAAAGAACTCAATCTAAAGTACAAGCCAATTCCTTTGCAACTCCAAAGACACAACACCCACACTTCACAGATCTGGAGTTTATAAACTCTCCTGCTGCACCCCCAACTGCAATGCACTCTATATTGGCCAAACTGGTAGGAGGTTCGCCACGTTGTGTTTACAACTAAAAAATCTGGTAATTCCCCCTACTGCTATTATGGTTTCCTTTGATGTGTCTAACCTTTTTCCGAGTATCCCCCCTACAGAATGCATCCCCTTAGTCCGAAACCTTTTGTCACCGGACACCAACCTTGACCCTCTCCAAGTGGAGGACTTGTTGGCTCTAGTGTCATTGGTGCTTGATCAAAATTTTTCCAATTCAACAATTCATTTTATTCACAAATTAAAGGTTTAGCCATGGGTTCTTGTCTTTCTCCCCTCCTAGCTGAAATTTGTATGGCTAATCTAGAACAGTCACTTAAACTCTACCATTCTTTTCACACAATCCTTTTCTTTAGACGTTATGTAGATGACATTTTTTGGATCTTTGATGGCAACCTAGATGATTTGGGAGACTTTTTCACTTACCTTAACACCCTTCATGGCTCAATCAAGTTCACCATGGGGCTGGAGTCAGCAAATTCTCTACCTTTCCTTGATATACTCCTTACGAGACTTAGTGACCACATAGAGTTCTCCATATATCATAAACCCACTTCTACAGACTGCTTAATCCCCTACAATTCCAACCATCCCTTCAACCAAAAAGTAGCAGCCCTAAACTCTTTCTTCCACCGCCTTTTTAGTATTCCCATGACCCAACACTGTTTTAACGAGGAACTTTCCTGGATTAAGACCGTAGCCACAAATAATGATTTCCCTGCTTTTCTGTTCAATAAGATTTATTACAATCATTTCAACAAGTTCATTAACAAGAATCTACTCATAACTGATGAACCTAAAATATCAAATTACTATTCTATCCCCTTCCTAGGCCCTGTTTCCCTACAATTAAGAAACATATTTAAGCCTCTCAACATCACTATTTGTTTCAAAGTCCTACACACTTCACGCCAATTCCTTTGCAACTCCAAAGACACAACACCCACACTTCACAGATCTGGAGTTTATGAACTCTCCTGCTGCACCCCCAACTGCAATGCACTCTATATTGGCCAAACTGGTAGGAGGTTCGCCACTCGTATCCACGAACATATTAGAGAGGCAGATAAATTTTCCAACAACCCCAACCTTAATGCAAACTCCATAAAGTCTCATTTTGCTAGACATCTCTATTACAATCAACATACATTTAATATTGAACAAGGTTTCAGGGCTTTACATTCTTGTGATAAGAATAATCTCTTGAACCTCTTAGAGGTCCTCGAGATTAACAAGGCCTCTCAGAGTGGCGGGCATACCTGCCTCAATGACCAGCTAAACCACACCTCGGCTCCATTCTTCAGATCTTTGAACTTCTAATAGCCCCTTCCTTAAACTCAGTTTTTCTTCTTTTTTGGACATTGTGTTGACACTCGAGCATCTTGTTGACATGCTCTGGACATTTGTTCACCTGCTTCATCTCCCAGGTCTGCACGCACTATTTAGTGTTCAATTTTCTCCCAGATTTGCCCTTTTTACAGTTTTTTTTTTTCAATGTGTTCAACCAGCTTATAGCCTTAACCTCACTTATGTTTGTTTATACCTCTTGGTCCCCTCCTTGATCTACGGTAGTTTGCGCTGTTGACGCTTTTGACATTAAGTCGTCGACTGTCGTTTTGTCGTCTGTCACTTGTGCGGGCGGTGTTGCCGGGTGCTGTCGCTATGCCGCCTATGTTGTTCATTGCAACTATTTTCTGCGTCATCCCCCTGCAATCAAAATAACGGCTTCGCTTTGCGAATGTTGATACGAAAAACTTTTTTGTAAATTCTAGAACGTTTATCGCCCATTTTGTTCTGTTAGCTTCGTGCAACCGGACATTAGTTAAAAATTTTAAGATGATTGAACTTTTAATCCTAAATTCTAAAGGTCGCCCAGACCTACACACATAATGTAATGTAATAAATTTTTTAAACTTGGGTCTTGCTGTCTCCCCTTTGAAGAAAGACAGCCGGCGTTTCACCTTGTCATATGGGGTACCTATATTAAGGATTTTTTTATATTGTAACATAGTAATTACACTACGTTCCGTACCTGCATTTGCTTCGGTCTCCCCCAATACCGACTTATGTAAACAAGATCGGTGAATTGGGGTCATGATGTGGGTATAAATACAGCTTCAAAGCACGTACTAACCACCGAACTCTGGGGTCTTCCCCAGAGGGAAGTCACTGACTGATCTCTGGGATAGTCTGGGTTCACCATCTGTGGAGCAGGTGGTAACCAAGTGCAAGCACCCGGGAATCAGCCTGTTAAAGGAAATAGCACGGGCGAGCAGCATTAGTTGCCGTACCGGCTTATCTCCCTTTAACAGTACCATAGCGTCTTATTCGGCGTGGTGAATGCCCTGGGACACTAGTCTAGGGTTCTATTCACCCCCGGTAACCTCAACAACCATTCCCACAGACACACCGCACATCATGATCCTCGCCTTCTTGGCAATCGGGGGAGTAAAACCATTGTAGTTTTATCTTAAATAAAAGCGGATTACCTGTATACCTGTGGTTTCCATCTTCTGAGCTACCCCTTAACGTGACATGGTGGAGGTGCCTCGTTTGATCTCGGACTACTGATCTTCATATCAGTAGTCACACCCCAGCTCTGCCCCTGATGCTACGACCCTCCGAAAAATGAAGATGTTGAAGATTTTGACCAGTTTACTGGCTCGCATTTGCCTGAATCGAGTAGGGTAAAGTCAAGAGCGACCTGGAGGACGCCCTAAAGCAACAGTCTATGCAGTGCAGAGGAGCACAATAATATGTATAATTTGTATTAATTTAGTAAAGGTAAAATTTAACTGAGTAATTGGGTATCGTAGAAATAAGTATATAATTTGCATAGTTGCAGTTTAGTAATAACATTGTCTCAATTTTCTGCCAGTGACGCTATTTCTGACCTAGGTTCTTTGCTGAGACAGCAAAATAGTGCAAGTATCGTGTGTTTATTTAAAACTAGGTCAAGTGCAAGTACATGTTATAGGATTCTTTGTTTATTAATTAAAAAAAAAATATATTGTTTATTTCAGTGGCCACCGGACGACCTGGTTGCGTCTATCAACGAATTGCCATATCTTTTAAGGAAGTAAAGCAGCAAGTCTTGGAGAAGCTGACATCTTCAGATGGGTTCTACTTACACCCGTGTGCACCCGGAGTCTTTAATAAGTCGAGCTGAAGAAGCATCTCCAAATGGGCTTACGTTAATTAGGAAGAAGTATACATGTCCAATGATAGGTGTGCTAAAGGAGCACGCAAAAGGACACAGTATGAAGAAGTAAAGCTAAGCGATGAAGTTTGCCGCTGAAAGAATACAGTGCCAAGAGACGGCACTTGGTACGAGGACATGAAGCCTAGGTGAAGCGTTTCCACTTAGATGATGGTGCCCAAAGAAGTGTACAATGCAATGTGCAGTTGACGTAAATTTTGGACAAAAAGGAGAGCAAGAAGATAGACGCAACACAAGGTTGAAAGGTGACCCAAGGAAAGGATTAATAATTTTTTTTTTGTGGCTGAAAACATTATCTAGGAATCGAGAAGTAGTTTTAAGAGAAAAGTGTTTATATTTTTAGAATAAAGTTTTTCCCACACCCTCTCTAGCAAATAAGCAACATCGGTTAATTTTAAGATTCATATGAAAAAAGGAAAGTCGAGAAGTTGATTTTGTAATATAGAATTTTAGTGTTCGGGGCGAACACTTTTGGGGGAGGGGCATGTGTTATTAGTAACTTTTCAATAATAGAACCTTTAGACTGTGGTTAAACATTAGATTTTATTATAGTTAGGGTGAACAAAAAACATAAAAATAGCAAAAAACGTTCGCGCGGTCACAACCCTAATCTTGGCAATGTGCAAAGCTTGGCAAAGGATCGACGAACCACCCCATTCACCGTTTTCACATCAGCTACTCGTGGTACTCCATCTGCTCCAAAATGAAGTTTTTGGATCCGACCCAAAGCCCACTTAAGTGGTGGAGATTTGTCATCTCGTAGCAGTACCAATGTTCCTACTTGTACTTTAGCGTTGTTAACTTTCCATTTCACCCGGCACTGTAATTCAGACAAGAATTCCCTGGTCCATCTTCTCCAGAAATGCTGCTGAACTTGTTGCATTAGTTGAAACCGGCCAAGCTTATTTATGGGTATGTCCAAAACATCGGGGTCTGGCAATGACGTAAGTGGTCGACCAATAAGGAAATGGGAAGGAGTTAATGCGGAAAAATCGTTGGGATCTGAGGAAATCGGGGATAATGGACGGGAATTTAAAATTCCTTCTATTTGCACTAATACTGTGTAAAACTCCTCATACGTTAAATGTGCGTTTCCTAAAATCCTTTTCAAATGTTTCTTTGTTGCTTTAACCCCAGCTTCCCAAATTCCACCCATGTGTGGAGAAAATGCTGGTATGAATTTCCAGTTTATACCTGTATTAGTAATAGATGCTTGTATTTCTGTCTCATTTGACGATAAAAATTTAGCCAATTCAGAAAGCTCAGACTGAGCTCCAATAAAATTAGATCCGTTGTCTGAGAATACCTGGCTGGGCTTTCCTCTACGAGATGTAAAACGACGAAATGCTCCTATAAAAGCGTCCTTACTCAGGTCTCCAACCAGTTCAAGATGGATACATTTTGTTGTAAAGCATATGAAATGAGCTATGTAAGACTTTATCAATTTCGCACCGCGCCCGGACTTGTTCTTTATCAAGATAGGTCCGGCATAATCCACACCTGTCACAAAAAAGGGAGGAGCTGGACAAACCCTATCCTTTGGAAGATCTCCCATAATAGGAAATTCTGTCACAGGGTTAACTCTAAAACACCGAACACATTTATGAACAGTATATCGAGCAATATTTCGACCATTTAGAGGCCAAAATCTCTGACGCACAGAGTACAGAAGCTGTTGAGGACCAACATGAAACAGTCGTTCATGTTCATATCTAAAGATTAACTTGGTCAAATGATGATCTTTTGACAAAAGAGCAGGGTGTTTTGCTTCAAATGTCAAACACGAATGCTGAAGACGACCTCCGACCCGCAAAATACCGTTTTTATCTAAAAATGGATTCAATGAAAGTAGTCGTGACTTTACAGGTAGCGGTAATTTTCTTGAAAGCAAATAAATTTCATTGCCAACTGATTCACGTTGTGATATTTTGACCAAAGTGTTAGTAGCTAATTGAAGCTCGGAAGTTGTCAGGGTTTTTGAAAATCTTTCCCTAGTAAGATGTTTCGCAAAGCTTACTAATCTCAAACACCAAGCAGTAACTCTCTGCAAACGAATAAAATTTGAAAATTCAGATATTGGCAGAGGATCTATAATCTGAACATTCACAAAAATAGTTCGCTGTTCTCTCAATTCTGGAATTTTACCCTCAAATACTATAGATGATTCCGGCCAATCCTGTTCACTGTTTGAAAGCCAACAGGGACCACTCCACCATTTTTCTAATTTAGACAACTCAACTGGATTGACACCTCTAGAAATATAATCGGCAGGATTGTTTTCTGTAGCCACGTGCCGCCAGTCATCTGGTGACGTAAGTTCGTTAATTTGAGATACTCTGTTTTGAACAAAGGTGTTCAACTTGCTTGGAGATGTTTTTATCCAAGATAGACAAATAGTGGAATCACTCCAAAGATAAACTCTTGAAGGCCTTATATTTATAAAAGACACTACTTTGGCGTACAATTGAGCAAGCAACAATGCTGCACACAATTCTAGTCTGGGAATCGTCAGAGACTTCAAAGGAGCAACCCTGGACTTTGACATAACAAGGGCAACCCTTACAAGACCGCGACGATTTACACTTCGAAAATAGATACATGCTCCATATGCAAGCATTGAGGCGTCGCAGAATCCGTGGATAACTAATCTAGGAATAGAAACGTTATTTAGGAATGAAAGTTGACTCTTAAACGTTCGCCACTGAGTATCAATGTCAGAAGGAAGAGCTTCATCCCACGACAGCTTTAATGACCACAATTTCTGCATCATAATCTTACCTATAACTATACATGGACCCAGAAGACCCAATGGGTCATAGATCTGAGCAATGTCAGATAGCACAGTTCTCTTAGTCACTGAACTCAAGCAGTTAGCTGACACGCTATAGCAAAGGTTGTCATCAAAACACGACCAGTGAAAACCCAATGTTTTAGTCTTATTACCTTCTCCAATCTTTATTACAGCCTTAGGATTTTGCTGTTGAAGGTGGGCTAATATAACTTTACTATTAGAAGCCCATTTCTGCAAATGAAAACATCCAGACTTCAAAATTAATACAATAGTGTCACAGAGTTCCTTTACATCTTCCTCAGTGTCACCCCCAGTCAACAAATCATCCATAAAAAAGTCATGCAAAATAATATTAGATTCTCTGGGAAATTTATCCATGTGATCTAGTGCCAATTGCTTGAGACACCGTACAGAAAGCCAAGGAGCAGATCTAGTTCCATAAGTAACTGTATTTAACTGAAACTCTTGAACCTCCTCGGATGTAGTTTGTCTCCAAAGAATGCACTGAAGATTTCTTTGTGAGGGATCAATTAGTATTTGTCTGAACATTTTGATAATGTCACCACAAATTACATAAACATGTAATCGAAATCGCAGTAAAATAGATAACAAGTCGTCTTGAATTACAGGACCAGTATACTGAAGATCATTTAGAGAAAGTCCTGAATTTGAAGGACAAGACCCATCAAAAACTGTTCGTAATTTTGTGGTTTGATTATTTTCATTAAAGACACAGTGATGGGGTAGAAAATTAGAAAATATAGATTCGTCATGTGTAAGTACTGGTGACATATGACCCATAGAAAGGTACTCAGACATGAAATCATAGTATAATTCAGACAGAATAGGGTTTTTTTCCAACTTGCGTTCAAGTGAATTAAGTCGTTTTAAGGCATTAACTCTAGAATCCCCTAGAAGACCAGGGTCAAATTTTAAAGGAATTTGAACAATAAATCTTCCTTCATTATCCCGTTTTGTAGTCTCACTGAATATTTTTTCACAGGCAATGTCATCAGGAGTATGATTGTTAACATTCACAATAGGTTCCTCAATTTCCCAGAATAGTTTCAATTGATCTGACAATTCAGTATTGGACATAGAATTATTTACGATTCGATGAGAAAGTGAACAAGAAATTTGAGACTGGGAAGTTTGGAGTATGGTTCCACCAATCACCCAACCCAAAACAGTTTTCTGAAGTGTAGGCATGTTTCTACCTAATGACAATTGTCCAATACTTAAAAGTGAGAAAAATAATTCAGCACCCAAAAGCATATCTACCTTATCCGACTTGTGGAATTGAGGATCTGCTAACTTTAAATGAGGTGGAATCTTAATAGTTGACACATTAATATGCTGGCTAGGCATGTTTGCATTAATTACTGGTAGTATTAAACAACTAATAGTCCTTTTAAATGCTGATGTTTTTGACTGAATGGTTACTGTACACATACCCTGTATTCTAGAATATACTTGATTTATACCAACCACAGAAATATTTACCTTTGAAATAACCAATCCCAAACTTTCGCACAATTCTTGAGTAATAAAATTAGATTGAGACGCGGAATCTAGCAATACCCTGCAATTATGTGGTTGTAAGTTAGTATCAAATACCGTCACAATAGCAGTTGACAAAATTATGTAATCATTAACACCATTTGGTGGCTTACTATTCGCACAATTAACATTGTACTGAATACAGTCAATTCCAGCAATGTCATTACTATTAGGTGGATTAACAGACTCAAGTGATTGATCACAATCCTGAGGAGGTGCTTTATTAAAAAGAGAATTTAGAACAGCTTTAGTTTCTACATTAGAGTTGCATGATTGAGAAAGGTTATCAGATTTTTTGTCAAAATGCAAAAATGTACTATGCCTTCCATTACATTTTCTGCAATTTCCAGCATAACACCTTTTGTAAGAATGATCAGCTCTTAGACAATTGATGCACAGTCTTAATTGCTTTACTCTCTCAATCCTGTCCTCTATAGCTAAATCCAAAAATCTGGTGCATTTCTGAATGTAGTGACCTTTAGTCTTACAAAAATAGCATTGTGCATTCAGCGCTGCATTAGAAGAGTTTGAAGAAGAGTTACAAGACAAACCTTCACCTCTCTGACAAGAAAATGAATGAGCATTCCGACCTTTTGGAGTAGGATGTTTTTCAGCTTTATGATCTGTAGTTAATTTCAATGTCTCCAAGAAGTCAGCCTTGCCCTGTAAATATTGATAAAAATCACTTAAAGTTGGTAAAGATTGGGCAGAATCATTCACTCTTCGAGACAACTTTACCCTTTTCTGCTCCCATTCCCTAGCTGTAATCTTATCTAACTTTAGAGTTAAAATATAAATTAGTAGGGTATCCCATGATGTAACTGGCTGACCTAGTTTACCTAAACAACCCAGGTGTCGAGAAACAGTATCAAGTAAGCTGCGAAGACCACCAGCTGTCTCACTAGTCATAATAGGAATATCAAAAATAGCTCTCACATGGTTATATACCAAAACACTTTCATTATCGTAGCGATCAAGAAGACTTTTCCAAGCAGACTCATAAGCCGCAGCTGAAAATTCTAAAGTTTTTATAATATGAGCCGCAGAACCTTCCAAACATGAACGTAAGTAGTGATACCTCTGGATATCAGCCAGTGATTGATTTTTATTTATAAGAGTATCAAAAGTGTCCCGAAATTCCAGCCAGGAATCATAGTCACCCTTAAATGTGGGTAATTTTATGTCTGGAAACTTAATACTACAGCAAGGGAATTTCCTACATTAGACCTAGATGCCCTGATATCTTCTTCAGGTTTAAAGGAATGTTGTTTATTAGATTCATAATAGCAATTAAGAATTTCCCTTGCCAGGCTAACTGATGCATAGTATTTATTTTCAAATTCAATCCTCACCCTTTCTGCATTGGCCAAACTTTCATCCTCCAACTCTAATTCAAGTTGGCATTGAATATCATCAAATTCTTGTAATAAACCTTCATGTCTTGATAACCGAGATTCTAGCTCTAATATAAGCTTACGCTCAATAGTCTTATAGTCAATAACACCATGTAAACTGGAAACTGAGGTTAAAAGCTGATCAAGAAACCTTTGAAAAAGTGCTTGCTTTCTTTCAGTCACACCCCGGTGTTTTTCAGTCACAACTGTATCAGTAGCAGACATTTTGTACAAATATACCAGGGAAATCACAAGTAGGATGAAGAACAAGAAAGGATATGGTACTGACCTTAATTTAGCACATCAGCAGCTGATTGCAAAAAACTCTTTTTTGCTGGATACACTGTATGTCAATCTGGAGCTTAGTTTCACTTTCGGCTTCTTTTAGACTTATTTAAAGCATAAATTAGACTGGAACTTTCGCAATTGTTGATAGTCTGTGATTTTAAACAGATACATTCGACTCGAAGGACCAAAAATATGTTATTAGTAACTTTTCAATAATAGAACCTTTAGACTGTGGTTAAACATTAGATTTTATTATAGCTAGGGTGAACAAAAAACATAAAAATAGCAAAAAACGTTCGCGCGGTCACAACCCTAATCTTAGGTTAAGTGTCTCTACTCTCTCATCTTTCACACCCGTCACTGTCAAACGTCACTTTCACCTTTTCAGACCACGTTCCACATTTAGCACTAAACAGCATGTAACATAGTAATTACACTATGTTCCGTACCTGCATTTGCTTCGGTCTCCCCCAATACCAGACTTATGTAAACAAGATCGGCGAATTGGGGTCATGATGTGGGTATAAATACAGCTTCAAAGCACGTACTAACAACCGAACTCTGGGGTCTTCCCCAGAGGGAAGTCACTGGCTGATCTCTGGGATACCGTCTGTGTAGCTTCTAGTGGAGCAGGTGGTAACCAAGTGCAAGCACCCGGGAATCAGCCTGTTAAAGGAAATAGCACGGGCGAGCAGCATTAGTTGCCGTACCGGCTTATCTAACTTTAACAGTACCATAGCGGCTTATTCGGCGTGGTGAATGCCCTGGGACACTAGTCTAGGGTTCTATTCACCCCCGGTAAGCGTGCGCCCTCCGCGAACCTAAACAACCATTCCCACAGACACACAGCACATCATGATCCTCGCCTTCTTGGCAATCGGGGGGTAAGACCATTGTAGTTTTATCTTAAATAAAAGCGGATTACCTGTATACCTGTGGTTTCCTTCTTCTGAGCTACCCCTTAACGTGACAATATTTTCTATAGCTTTGACCCCTATTTCCGCACTTAAAAAAGCAAGATGTGTTGATAAAGATATCGGGATAGAATCAGGTAACAAACATTCTTAATATGACATTTAAATTTCAGTAGTATACAGAGGTACTAAAGTCATATTTTTATTTTAAAGGAGTCCGAAATAATTGCACCTATTGTCCTTATCATACGCAATATTTGCGGGCTTTAATAAAGTCGCAAAATGTAACAAGAAGCCTAGTGAGAGATGTTCTCGATGCGGTAACTAGCAACTTTAATTTTAGTAAGAGTTTTTCCAGGAGAGACCAGGAAAGTCCGCATTTGAAAATAAATTTGCCTGCTGTGACGGAAGAAGATTTAGCCTCAGTTGAACTAAACTGCTCGTCAAAAAGAATGGGACAGCAAAATTTTTGCTCTTTTTTGAGCGGCTGCTTCTTCAAATTGATTTACTTGATTCTAATAATTTTTTTGAGGATTAAAAGGTATTTTCTTCCTCTTTCTTTTGACCTAAATGATCTTTTTGAAAGGTGCCACGGATCCGACTATACAGGATGTGACTGAGGTGTAGTCAAAAAATGAAAAATTCCGGTATAACGCCATTTCTCGCAAAAAATTTTTTACGTTTTACAATAGCCTTAATCGAGTCTTGCGGTCAATATCTCTAGACGTTTTCGCCAGTTTGGCGATTAAAGGCCGTTTACAAAATTTATTGCAAAATTTTTAAAATGTGGTTACTTTTGATTCTCTTGTTTAAAATTAAACATTTTCTTTAGATCTTTTGTGGAAGAAGAGCGGGATTAGCAAGTTTACAGTTAAAACTACCCAATTTAAGTAAAAAACATACACTGCGAGATCTCAACATACACAGGGTGACCCAAAAAAAAATTATAAAAGAAAATCATATGTTTTATCATAAATCTTAGCATGTTCAGTTATTTTAATGGAAAATAATGATATTGGATAGAGAAGCACACTATTTGTTTAATAATCCAATTCATATCTCTAGACGTTTTCGCCAGTTTGGCGATTAAGGGACGTTTACGATATTTATTGAATTTTTTTTTAAAATGTGGTTATTTTTAATTCTCTTGTTGATTGAGGATAGTATGAATGCGCAGAGGTACAGGGATATGTGTATACGTGATATCGTTGTTCCCTTTTCTCGAAACTTTGGGAACGGTTTTATCTTAATTGATGACAATGCTCGTCCACATCGAGCCAGAATCGTACAAGAAATTTTGAGAGAGAACAACATCGAACGAATGGAGTTGCCTGCAAGGTCACCGGATATGAACGTAATAGAGCACGTATGGAGTAGAATGAAATTGAGAATAAATGGCTCAGAGCATGAATTTCAAAATTTGGCAATTTTTTGGCAAATTAGCAACCGTACCAGCAACAATGACCTGTTTACCCGTTGCCCGACAACCGCCTATACAGTGCAGGCCAAAAGTTTAAATTTTCTCATTTTTGTTCGTGTTTTACGACGAAAGGGCTCAAGTTAGAGATCCGAAAAAAATACAGAAAGCTAGTCCGTGATAGGTACTACAACTTTTATTATTACGATTTTTCAATCAAATCAACCGTACAGGCGCAAAAAAATCAAAACTATGTCCAGGGTGCTCTTGGACACCTGGTATATACTATTCTTGCCTAATTTTATTAATGTAACTTATTATTGTTGTGAAAATTATTCAAAGTTCTTTTTTTTTCTAGCTGCAGCTCAATTACTGGGATTTACAAGCCAACAAGCAGAAGAAGCAATGGCAAAGTGGCATCCTAAGTTTGTTTGATTTTCCTGATAGGTAATTTATAATCTGTTGTTTTTTAAAAAAATGTAATTCTTTAGCTCAACTTCATCGATTATTAGTGAGGCTACTACCTCTGTTGCTTTGTGTGTCAGTAGAAGGAAGCCCTGTTAGAAAGCGGTAAGTTAATTACTTATTATAGTTGTTTATAAGTTCAATTTTTTTTATACCTTTTAGAATAAAACTGGGAGTTATGGATATTCCTCAAGCTAAAAGCCATAATTTTGATGAAATTCCTGGGCCATCAGGAAGGTAAAGTTTCTTCATGATTTTTTAAATTGCTGTTTTAAAGATGTTAATTTTAACAGTGATGGTAAAGATTCGAATGAGCAATATAAATTGGTACCAATTCCACCAAGCTCATCGCCTGAGACATTGACAGCGTCAGAAGTTGGTGAACAGTTAGATGAGCCGCAGATGCCAGTTAAAACTTTGAGAGACACTCTTAAAAAAGGGGGTTTGCGGTTGCGTTTTAAAAAAATTAAAACATTTAGTTTATTATGTTTTTTAGAAAAAACGATACGCTGGTGATCTTTCGAGTGAAGATTTTGGGACACCCCGAAAAGCCAAAAAAAACTTTTATATCATGAAGAAAGCACTTGGTAGCCAACGAAGAAAAATTAAAAGTCTTCAGTCAACTGTGCCCTATTATAGGAATAGAATTCGATCGTCCAGCAGCTTATCAAAATATCTGAAAGAGAAGAACTTTTAAAAAGAATCCAGCAAAAATCTGCGACAAGTATGTGTCAAGTTTTTTTATGATCTATTTTTACCATAGACTTAGAATACAAGTATTTTGTTTAATACTCTATGATTTTTACGCAATAATTTATTTTTGGCTTCATTGTCTGGATCAGCCTCCCAGCTTTTAGAAAGAATTTTAAATGGATCTACCACTCAGAAATATGATGCAACTTTAAGATCATTCGCCCTAACATTGGCGTTCAATTCTCTCCGAGGATATAACTTTGTTAGGGATACGTTTAATAGGAAATTGCCTCACCTAAATACCATAAGTAAATGGTACTCTGCAGAGGACGGATCCCCAGGTTTCACAAGGAGGCTTTAAAAATTAAACATTCATTGGATGGGTTGTGTAGCGGGTTTTGGGGGTTTCTAATTTTTGTTATGAGTCTAAGAGCAATTTGTTCTGTGACCTGTATGTGTTTTTTGTCTTGTCAGTAGCATAGTATTGTTACAAAGGCCTCATAGCCAGATTAAGATTTCCTGAAATTTAGGGAAAAACGAGGGGTCACTATATAGAATTTCCCTAAATTTAGGGAAAAACTGCACAACTTGGCAACACCGCATCCCAGGAGTGTCCCAAACTTACCCCCCTAATACGAAGTCTCAACTCTCTAGGGCTCAAAATAAGGGAATTACCCATGTAACCCCATGTAAAATGCAAATCTACAAATCAACTACTTTTGGACATGTCCCGGTATCTTTTAAAACTCGGATCGGCGCATCGGATGGAATGTTCGCGAATTTTATTCTTCGACCGACTAAAAACCTTTTTAAAAAAACGACAAGCAAATATGAAGAGCGGACTTTACTAACAACTACTTGTGCGATACAAAGTTGGATTAATAAAGACACTTAAAACTACGGTACACTGTTACTTATACTAAACCTTATCAACTAAAGCTTGGGAAGTGCGACCAAGAGTGCTTGCGTCGGACTTCTCATATTCATCAGCGGTTAAGGTGTCAGAGCTTTAACATTAAAAAGGGTATATTGGCCCTCCATAACTCCTCCACCCTTAGCGTAAAATTCTGGGGTTAACTTCAGAATTTTGTTGCTTAGAATGACTGGCCATCGCGATCACTTCTTCCGAGGTTTCCTTTTGTTTCTTAGGGGCATAATATTTGCTTTTCAGAAACCTGTATATGACAAGAAGTAAAATTAAAATTAGTATAACATATATAAGTATGGTCCAGCCATCAATAGAGTTAAATACTATTGAAGTATCTTCGATTTTGTCCATTTCTTGCTTCTTTGCTTCTAGGGCTGCTTTAATTGGTTGGAGTTCATTAAGGTTAACATCGTCCAGTTTGAATGCACTAAATTTTGAAGCAAGATTATAATTGGGTTTACTATAGTCTATACTTGGTAGAGTCATTTGTTTAAATTTGTTTTTGAGATTTTGTAAGAGAAAGTCTTTGATTTTCACTACACAGTCCGGGTTCAATTCCACTAAATAACTTCCTTTGAGAGGGATGTTCTCAGTGGTTTTTCCACATTTCTGTACTGCTACTGTATGATCCGGGCTTACAATGATTACTAGAGTCCGGATTTCTAGAAATTTTGCTTTTTGTAAATAATAAAAGCAACCAACCTTTGACATCTAATGTGAACGATTTATACAAAAACGCGTCATTTGACAGATTTTGTTGATGCTTTTTTTGCTTTTTTCTTCGCTTTGTGCTTATTTTACTTTTTTGTGCTTATTTACTGCTATTTTTGGGACCTTCTGAACGACAAAAACATGTTGCAAAATGTCTGTATCAATTTACAAATTTAAACTGACCAAAAAATTTCCAAATACCTACACCTGAAGAGGTCTAAAAAAATGTAAAAACATTCCAAAACACTATAAAACCTCTAAAATGCCTTGCAAAGCTTACAAAGCAGCCTAGAAGCTTCTAAAAGCTTTTAGAAGAGTCTAAAAGCTTCCGTATGCTTCTAAAGCAGTTAATAGCTTCCAAACGTTTCTAAAACCGTCTACAAGGTTTCAAATGTCTTAAAGGCAGTCCAGAACCTTCAAGGCTCTTTAAACTGTCCAAACACCTTCCAAATGCTTCTAAAGTAGTCTAAAAAAGTTTTAAAACACTACAGAAACTCCAAAATATGTCTAAAGCCTTTCAAATTAGTCTAGAAGCTTCCAAAAGCTTTTAGAACACTCTAAAGGCTTCCAAATAATCATTAACTAGTCTAGAAGTTCTCAAAAAATTTCAAGGTAGTCTAAAAGCTTCCGTATGCTTCGAAAGCAGTTTAAAAGCTTCCAAAACTTCAAATTCACATGTCTTAAAAGAAGTCCAGAACCATCAATGCTCCTAAAGTAATCTAAAAAGATTTCAAAACACTACAGAAAGTCCAAAATGCTTCTAAAGCAGTCGGAAGTCTTTCAAAACAGTCTAGAGCCTTTCAAAATCATTTAGAACAGTCTAAAAGATTTGAAACGCTTTTCAACTAGTCTAGAAGTTCCCAGAAGATATTAAAGCAGTTTAGAAGCTTCCAAAAAATTTTGTGAACCGTGTAAGAGATTCCGAATGTCTCTGAAAATCTTCAAAAAGTTGAACTCCAACAAATTTTGCATCTCTGAAAGAGTATTGCGCTTTTTTAAAGCTTTTTTTACAAATTTTTATGCTTTTTTGACGAAAATAATTTTGCTTTTTAAGCGCTTTTTTTTACGATTTTAGTGCTTTTTAATCCGAACTCTAATGATTACCATTTGTTCAGCTCCACTTTTTGTACTTTTATATCAGTTATTTCCACAGGAATTGGTTGGCAATTAGACACATTTGTCATCATTTTCAATAATTGAACTTCACATGGTGATTTTTCCTGTGATTTTACAGTGAGCTTCATGGCAGATAAATTCTTCAGGAATTATTTCGAAACAATTTTCGTTAGAGAAAAAGTGATTTTGCTCATTTATCATTAGATATTTAGATTTTGGTATTATTAATTGATAAGAATTATCCTTCATTACCGGCATCGGATACAGATGATAGAAATTGTACATTTGACTTTCTACAGTAGGTATTTCGATAATAAATATTATTTTGTTTTCACTACTGTAGCTCTTGATTCTTGATATTTTTTCAAACATTAAGATATTAACCATGTTTGGTTCAAATGGAAGTTTTGTGGTAGTTAAGTATTTAGAGATATACTGAATTTCATTTAATAATTCATTTGGTTGAATTATTGAATTATGTAGAATATTCATCTTTGAAAATGTAATTGCAGTTTCAATTCTTTCAAATATATCATAGATAGCTTGAAATTCAGTAGTTAATTGAGAGATTACCATTTCTGTGTAGAAAAAGTAGTAAGTTCCGATAGCTTGGGCTTCCAATGCATAGAAAACGCCTTCAATATGATCTATTCTTGATTTTAACAGTAAATAATGAAAATAATAATAATTAGAATAATGAATTTGGGACACCAAGCCAATTTTACTACAATCCTGGCATACAATGAATTTCAAAACGTCAAACGAATTATCGTGATAACAAGAGCCTTACGAAGACACACCATCCTTGACCAATGTAAGGACCATAAAATCCCACGCTCTATCATTAACCCATCGGTTCTGGGAAACGATTTGAAAAAATTGAAATTAGAAATTGAAAAATCCGAGCAAGACATTGCAATCCCTCTTACACAGATCTCCACGTATTATGAACTCCCAATTTCAGAATGCTCATTTTTCCAAAACAGAATTCTAGTATTAGTCAAAATACCAGTGATACAGAAAAACCAACATTGGGACCTTTTCGAATTAGTAACCTCACCCTTTGCGTGGTTTAACCAAACTTGCACAATACCACATCAAACATTATTTTTGGCAGTAAACAACGAACTCACCCAAGATAATCAAAGCCTACGTCATATTTCGGGCTCCGGATTACACCAATGTAAACCTTATCACGATAAATTATGTTTCATCCCACGATTTTCATCAAATAATATCCAAGGTCCCGAATGTGCAAGAAAACTGTAAGAGGGATGTACGGTACAAGAGTTGAGTCAATTCTGTCCAATGAACTGCCACACGTCAAGTTCACTAACGTTTTCCCTGTCCCGACGTCGTAACTCTCAAACCAATGGCTATCCACATCATCCCAGCGACATGGTCCAACCTACAGTCTTTCATACTTAACCCTAAAATAACAAATAATGTACCCACTTATAAAAACATAGAAGAATGTTTAAATACGAATTGGTCCCTGCAAATACCGCACTGGAATCTGACTAGCAACGAGAATCTAGTCAGGACAGTAATCGACCAAATTGACGAAATAAGCCAAGAGAATACTTATAGTGACAGATACGGTCTGCACAGTGACCTGGTGTGGAATATCATATTGTCAATTCTTGTAGTATATTTGATACAAAGTCAAAATAGGGTAATAGTAGCGTCAAATTTAGTAGCTGCCGCAAGAGCAGACAAAAAAGGGGAAGCATCCTCTGAATATCTACATGATGTATTCTTTTATACTACTTGTGCGTGTATCCTTCTTTTCGTAATTATTATAGCACATAAACTCATAAAATACGTAGTAAACTGCAGGAAAAGCAGACACCGTGGAAATCCGAAATCGCCCATAAAAGAAAAAGAAAGAATTGAAATGACTAAGATGGGCGAAAATAAAAGCTCTACAGAATCAAAAATGTTTACGCTCGAATTAAAAGAAAATAAAGAATTACGCTCACTGTCCCAAGGCGAAACAGTATTAGCCCAAATAGAGTGTACTAAAGTACGCAAGTGATTTTCCTTAGTAAGGGAAAAAGGAAAAAATGATACATGTATCTACAATTAATTCTTCTCCTATGCTGCAAACGGATGACGATCACTTTGTTATTTAAGTCATGGCGGTACGTATACGAAAAAACTGCTGATGAATAAATATCATCGTTATTTCATTTCCAACTTGCACAATCCAGCATACGAGAATAATTAATAAAAAGCGCGCGCGAAGATTAATAATTACATAATGGTATGTAAAGAAACAAAGTAAATATAAAAAAAATAATAAGGAGCAAATGAAAGAAAAAGTATATTGGGGCAAAAAATACACTACGAGCATATGCGGTAATTAAGTACCGTAGTCAAAATATGGGGCGTTAAATTCCACGGGTTTACAATTTCAAAAATGATATGAGTCGCTAAATGTAATAAATAAACGGTTGCAAAATGTAACTTGAAGACTTTATAAAAGTCAAACGGGGCACGTAAGAAAAAGATTACAAAGTTTCAATATTAGGACGTTAACTGTTTTCACATGAAATGATATGAGCAAGCAGAGCTTGATCAGCATATTGCAAGTTTTCGAAGAATTACAGTAAGGCTTTACAATGTATCAAAATAAAACCAGTGGTAGGCAAATGGGCAACACTGACGGGAGTAGCTACGCGAAAAAGCCACTACCAAATCAAGAGCGAACAAGGCTTTGGATCAGACTCCGTAAAAACTAATACACGCCACTGGAAATGGAAACGGAAATCAGCAAAAGCCAAAAGCAACAGGCACAGGAGACTGGAAACGCTGACGATGAAAAACCAACCAGGGAACGTCAGACCTCGACCACAGTTGAGTCGGTTTGTGATCGTGGCCGAGGTAGGAATAGACACACTAAGCCGTGGTGACCTGCCGCGGGAGATGATCCCAAATCGGCTCCCGTCAAGTTCTCAATACGATAAGTTTTGTTGTTGTATCCGGTCATACAACCAATAAGACGCCGCTAGAATTCCTGACGGGGGTTTCTGGAGTTGCCGCATTGCGTCAGTGCGTCGTAGCAACTGTCAATCCTCAACATCTTAAATGAAAGACACATTCGCACGGCTCAGGATGTAGCCGATTGGGAGTGTAGAGCACGGTGCCGTCAAACAAATAACCCGTCAAATTAAATTGACGGACGCCGATAGCCAGCAGTTTTTTTCTCGTTTTGGTGTCATCAATGTCCACACTAAAATCAACCCTGTATGGATTTAAGCCCCACCGTTGGGCTGACAGTAGTTGAAAATAGTTGGCTTTGAGTCTAATAGACACTCCATTCACTCCCTTCTTATAATAATATACAAATAATAATATAATGAAATAATATACAAATAATAATATAATGAAATAATATACAAATATAATCCCTGAGGTGTATCCATGCGGTCACCTCAGCCCCATATAACTAACAAATGGATACCCGCGGTGTACCCTTGTGGTCACCCCGATATAATTCAGTCCCGTTCCGGCTCGTCACTAATTTGATCACGGACCACACACCATGGCAATCGTGAAAATACAGTTCTGGGAATTGTTCCACTTGCACGTCCAGAGCAGTAAACAGATATTTCAGAAGCCGTGTTTAGTGCAGTGAAGTGCCGCGAAAAGAAGATAGAATCCCCGAACAGACAATAGTGCGCGGAATATTAGTGAATCGCGAGTGAAAAGTCTCCCCCCTCAGTGTTAAAGCATAGAGACATTAAGTTTTTTTTTTTACAAACTCTAGAGGTAAGAAAATAACAAAAACATTTATTTTTATTCCAATTGTTATATGTTTTCTTTTATAATTTTTCTTTTGGGGTATGAACGGGATACTAACGAAAATAACAGAATTTATTTTATTTTTTTATCAACCTATTGGAACTGATGTCCATAGATACTACATTTTATGATTTATTTTTGATTTTAATATTGTGAAAAGCTAGGGACTACCTTTTGTCGGCCGGGGGAATGTGTCACAAGTAGATTTTCGTTAATTACTTATTCAGCAAATAATCGGCCACTGACCGAAACAAGTCGTCGACCACTTGAGTTGCAAAATAAGCAATCGAACCTTTTTAGAACGGAAGCTAGCTAAGGTGTTGCAATCGCCAGTCAGCAATAAGTCATCAATTGTTCGGACAATGATCCAAGTGCTTAGACAAGCAATTAAGAAATTGAACTGACTAAGGGACCGCAATACCTTACAATAAATAGCCGAGAAATTTGGAAGGAAGAGTTAGTCAGAAATTATCCGCGAAACTAAACGGTTCGGTCGCGAAAGTTAAGGGAACTCTACCCTGACACTTACCCTCGTCCAAAATGGTTTGTGAATTAATCGTCATGTAAGTACAAGGTAATTTGAATTAAACCAACTTATGTCTGACAATGCTTTTTATAAATTCAGTATTATTAATTCAGTATTCATTTAATCTTTCTCTATGAATAAACGTTGTTGTTTTTGTTATCCAATCTTTGAGTTTAACTTGACTACGACCCCAGCCTACACGCCCCGCGTTACGACTAAAAAATTAGATCGTGACAATATAAATTTACAATACATTTTTTTGACATATTCAAACTTGCATATTTTTCCATTTTAAGAGCTAAAATTAGTACAAACACACACCCACTAATATTACACGGATCGCAGACTATCAAGTATATTTTTTTCCAGCTTCCGAATGCAAACAAAGGTGGTAAAGAATCCGGGACAATTTTAGAAAAGCTCTAAAATTTAGACAATGCAAAAGTGGAGACGCTGCTTCCAAAATTAAAGAATACAAATACGAACAGGAGTTGTCATTTTTAAAGCGATTTTTGTCTGATCGTATTGAAAAATCCAACTTGAGCTCACATTCCCAAGAAGAAGAGAGTAATGATGACACACAAGATGGCAATAATTTTGTTGAATCAGAGCCATCAACACCTACATCGGTAACTAGTATTGAAACTACACCAACGGTAGCTACATCAAAGGGTAAAAAGCGAACTCAGCAACGGATTGCTCCACAAAACTCAGTAGCGGAAACAACGTGCTGGAAAAGTACTTGGAATCTCAGGCAACAAAACCTGCTGTAAATACAGAACCAAAAGTTCTAAGACAGGTTTTTATTGCAATGGCTGATACTGCCGAGACCTTTCCCCCTGAAATACAGATAGAAGTTAAATCCAAAGTATTTAAAATAATAGAGGAAGCTGAAATCAAGTGCCTTCAGCCGAAAATAAATGCACCGCTACAGCCTTCTTCTTCTTCTTACGGGTTTTCGCATTCTGGATTTCAAGATGAAAACTCCTCCCACTTCACTAATTACCCGCAGGGATCTCAGACACCTTATCCGCAAGGATCTCAGAGACCTTATCCGCAAGGATCGCAGACTCCTTATCCGCAAGGGCCTCAGCCACCTACGCAGCCCAACATCCAAAACTATTCCAATGATGCAACCGATTTAAATTTTGATATCACTTAAAAATATTATTATGTTTATTGTTTATAAATCTTACTTGCATTTGTATTTTTGTTCTACTTTATTTTATTTGCATTTAATAAAAATTAATTCATATTAACTTTTATTTTGAATCATTAGGATAGGATTTATAATGAATGCCTAGCTAAAAACAAAAACTTACCGGAAAGTTACGGCTAATCGTTCTTCGGGTGGGATGCTGCTTCTAAAATTGGTATTTTGCCTTGTTAAATCAGTTTTTAATAAGAATAACAGTTCCTGAAATTTTTCATGTGTTATTCTAAAATACTGGAAAAAATTCTCCTGATGCGTGATTAAATCCGGGAATAAAGTTGCAAATTCACCGTCTCTCTTCCTTTTTCTGCAAATTTCGTGAACCCATTTTCGCTTTCTCTTAGCATTTTCTTGATTGCGTTCCTCTTCTTCGCAGAGCAAACTAACAACTATGATGTTTACGTCCATCTCCAACAAAATTTATATACTGACCGGAAAAATTGAAACATTTTGCCGACTAGTGAGCGCGGAGACCAAAATTCGCGCTCCGTAGCGGTTCGGGCTGTAGCGGGCCGGGCCGGTTAGTGCGCGCGAGCTTTAAAAGAAAAATATTATTGGCCTGAGCTAAAATCTTCAGTCTAAACCTATATTAACGATTGTGAAATATGTGCGCGAAGCAAATACGAATGAAATCCCGTTAAAATTACAATAAATATCACCCCTACAGCTTCAAGACCTTTCGAAATCTTACATCTAGATACTTATACTTTGGAAAAATCTAAGTTTTTTACCATAATAGATAGTTTTTCAAAGTATGCACAAGCATATTATTTGAATTCTTTGGCATTAACGGAAATTGCTGACAACCTACTAAATTATTTTTCACATCATGGTATCCCTAAGCAAATTATAGTGGATAATGGTACAGAATTTAAGAATACAGTGATAACTGAACTTCTTACTTTACATAAAATTAAAATTCATTTTTGTTCGCCGCATCATCCTGAATCAAATGGAGCCGTTGAACGGCTACATTCTACTTTAGCGGAACTGTTACGACTCTACGTAAATAAAGATCAACGTGACAACCCTGCCGCGACGATTAATAACGTGATTGCCGCGGAAACTGAAAGAGAGAAACAGCGATAAATCGCGACCGGGGTGTGTTGTTAAAAAAAAAGTCGATTTTGTACACGTTTTGTTGTTGCACGCATTTTTTCACGTTTTGCACGAATAATTTGTCAATTAATCAAATATTAATTGATCTTGCGACTTTAACCCGTTAACTAAATCTAAATTATTTGTTAAGTTCACAATAAACCAATTTTTTGGTAAACGGTCCTTCGAATTTATTTGCTGTTTGCATAACCTCAGAAAGAAGTGCAGTCCAATTAGCTTCACGACTAAACATTTGGTCACTTCAGCCGGATTTAGGACATCTGGATGATGGAATGCATCAACCTCCAACCTATGGAATTGGGAATTGAATCGATTGATATTGATTAACTTGAAGAAGCTGCCGAAAACATCGGTGAGTCCGTTCCTTTCTTATGTTTGTTTTCCATACTTTTTGCAATTACCTATCTCATTTTGTCCTTGAACCACACTGTTACAGTGAACGTTGGTTGTTAGACATATTTTTTCAAATTATTCAATATTTGTTTTCCCCGTTCAGTAACGTTTATTGCATGTAAACATTCACGTAAATGAAATTTGTCTATCTCTGCAGGCCTACTATATTAATCCTGTTTAATTTTATTGTATTTGTTAATTCCACATTATCGATTTAAGCTTGAAATGGCCGCGAAAGGGAAAAAAGGTAAAGCTCACTCAGACGAAACAGTTGATGATGAATTTCGGGAACTTTTACATATTCGTAAGGTTATAATCGAGCGGTTGTCCCGATTTGAACAGTATCTATTGACTAACACGGAAATCACACAGCTTTATCAGCTTGAAATTCGTCTCAAAAGTATAGAAGACGATTTTCAAGAATTTGACCCTATTCAAATTCGTTTGGAATTTCTTGATAAAACAGAAAAGCAACATAGGCTTGAAACTGAATCGTCGTATTAAAGAAGAATTAATTAACTCGTTCAGTAACAATCGGTCATTACCGGTAAATTATCAGATTTAGGATTACCTTCATATTATGGGAGCACTGAAACATGGTTTAGCTTTAAAAACATATTCGAATCTTTAGTACATAATAGAGTAAGTTTAACTGAACCCGAAAAACTGTTGTATTTGAAGCTATGTTGTAAAGGAGACGCTTTAAAGCTCATAGAAAATTTGGACATAACTGCATTATACTATCGCTTTTAACTTGCTAGAAAAAAGATATGAGAATAAAAAGGTAGTTATAAATTATCACGTAAAAAATATACTTTTTAAACTACCAAGTGTAAGCAAAGAATCATCATCAAATCTAAGAAAGTTGTTAGATACAGTTCAACAGCATAAATCTGCGTTAGAAAAGCTAAAATTGCCTTTAGAACAATGGGACGCATTAGTAATCCTTATCGTTTTGAGTAAGTTACATGAGCAAACTAATAGAGAATGGGAACTTAAACAAAGTAGTAAGGAATTACCTACGTTGCTTTAGAAATTATACGTGATTTCTCGAAACCATTGTCACAAAAAGAAAAACCTGATAACAAAGTTACAAACTTTAAAAATTATTCATACGCTATTACAGAAAATCCCGTAAATAAGTTGTATTGTAGTGAAAATCATCACATTTATCAATGTCCGAAATTTATTAGTTTATCTTTATCAGAAAAATATAATGAAATAAAGAAACATAAACTTTGTGCAAATTGCTTTCGAACTGGTCACATGAAGTACGAATGCAATTCGCGTGGTTTTAAAAAGTGTAATAAAAAGCAATACGGCATTACACGTAGAAAGAACCTTTCAGGGTCAAGATTTCGATGAAAGACGTCTTAGTAGTGGCAACAGTGCGTTGCAGACGCATTCGGATGTCGCACCGCCTTTGTCTAATAACAGAAATCGCTCTAATGACCTACAAGAGTCGGGTTTTCAAGGCTCTCGTAATTCGCACGGTTTTAATAGCCCTACGCTTGTCACAATCGACCGGAAAAATGACTCGGTAACTGTTGAATCCAACTAAAATAATACGCATGAAGAATTTCACAACCCTGACAACTCTTTAACTTTATCTTGCTCAAGTTTAGGTAGAAATCAAGTCTTACTATCAACAGCAATGATTCTTATTGCTGACAGAACTGGACATTGGCATAATTGTAATGCGCTTATTGATTGTGGCAGTCAATCAAATTTAATTAGTGAATCTTTGTGTCGCAAATTAAATTTGTATTGTCATAAAATCGATCTACCATTGTTAGGAGTAAGTAAGATAATCACAAAAATTAACAATCGTACGCAAACCGCGATAAGGTCTCGAGTTAGCGATTATAAAACTACTTTGTCGTTTTTAGTTTTGCCCGTTATCACGGAAAAATTGCCGTTATTGAAATTTGAGAAGTCGCAACTTGACATTCCAAAAGAAATTAATTTAGCAGACGAGAGATTAAATGAACCTAAACAGATCGACGTACTTTTAGGCGCTGAAATATTTTATGATCTGCTCGGAACCGGACAAATTAAATTGGGAAATTCGCTGCCAATACTTCAAGAGACTTCTTTGGGTTGGGTAATATCAGGAAATTTGGTACTTAGTAATTTTTGCAGACAAAAAACAATATGTCACTTAACAACAAACTCTGTCACGAATAAAATGTTGCATGACTCCTTCACAAAATTTTGGGAGTTTGAGGACTTTGAGAGCTGCAAATTTCTAACAAAAGAAGAAAACTTTTGTGAACAGTACTTTGAAAAAACTACAACTCGAGACAAAGATAACAGTTTTATTGTTAGATACCCATTTAAAGAGGATTCGAATCTTTGGTTAGGAGATTCAAAAGTAAGCGCTTTAAAGAGACTAAATTCCCTCGAAAAAAGATTTAATAAAGACGAAAATCTTAAAAAACAATATTTTGACTTTATGCGCCAGTATGAAGGGCTCGGACAAATGACTCTTCAAGGATCCCTTAAAAACGAGAATTATGAACACAGTGATTCTTTATCAAACGATATTTATTATTTACCCCATAGTGCGGTATTTAGGGATTCTATTACTACGAAATGTCGCGTAGTTTTTGATGCGAGTTCAAAAACAACTTCGGGATACTCGTTAAATGATTGCTTATGGTAGGACCGACGGTGCCAAAGGACTTGTACTAAATTTTGTTGCGAACACGGCTTAGAAAAATTGTACTTAGCGGTGACATCAAAATGATGTATCGAAATATCAAAATTCACGAAGATGAACGAAATTTTCAAAAAATTTTGGCGTTGTTGGAATGAAAGGGACCCAGTAGATATACAAGCTTAACACAGTCTCGTATGGCACGGCAAGTGCACCCTTCCAAGCTTTAGGTTGTTTAAAAGAATTAGCAAATTTGAATCAGAATGTTTACCCGCAGACGTCAAACATAATCAAAAAGTCATTTTACAATTTACATCAACTCTGAAGCAGAAGCAATTGAAGTGTATCAAGAACTTAATACAATTCTAGGACAAGCTAATTTTAAAATGAGAAAATGGTCTTCAAACAGTGAAGAAGTGTTGACTAAAATTGTTGAGTTTAATAATAACGATAATAATGACAATCTTGTTTTGTTCCAAAATGGTGAACATTTGAAAACCTTAGGCATTGTTTGGGATTCTAAGCAGGACTTATTAAGGTACTCGATTAACGTAACTTCTTCCTCCAATAAAGTAACAAAGCGAACGATCTTGTCCACAATATCGCAGATTTTCGATCCGCTTGGATTGGTGGGTCCGGCTTTAATTAGAGCAAAAATTATCATTCAATCCTTGTGGAAATTACAACTTAGCTGGGACGAAGAAGTTCCTAACGTTTTAAAACAATTGTGGATCGAATTTTCAAACCAAATATCTTGTTTAAACAAAGTTCAAATAGAAAGACTTGCTATTATTCCCGAATCGAAACATATTGAACTCTACGGATTTAGTGACAGCTCGGAAAAGGCATACGGAGCCTGCATTTATTTATGTCCTGTAGATACTTTAGGAAAAAGAGAAATTAGACTTTTGACTGCGAAATCTAAGGTAGCTCCGGCTAAAAAATTAACTTTACCGCGACTCGAATATTTAGCTGTGTTTTTATTGGCTAAATTAATGCATAAAGTATTACAAACCATTGATATCAAACATGCTAACGTTAAATATCTTACCGATTCAACTATTGTATTGTCTTGGTTTAGAATTGATTCCGCTAAGCTAGTAGTAGCCAATCGCGTTTCTAAGATAACGGAAATTTCTGAATTAAACGATTGGGCGCATGTATCAAGCAAAAACAATCCCGCTGATGTAATCTTTAGGGGATTAAGTCCTAAAGAATTGTTAGGATGCAACCTTTGGTTTAGAGGACCTGACTTTTTACAACATTTTGAATACCATAACCACTCATGCAATTCTAGTGACGACGTAAATCAACTTTTTACTTTAGAAAATGTACTTGAATTTAAACCTGATGTAACAATTATAAATAATGCTGTAGAGATAAAAATTGATCTACCTGACTTGGATATTTTTGACAAGTTTTCAACTTTACATAAATTGCTAAGAATTGTAGCGTACATTTGTAGATTTAAAAATCGTGGATTAAAGAAAATACAGCCAAAATGTAATACGTTGACAATCGAAAAACTGGACGAATCTTTCGTTTCGAAAATGCGTTTTTACAATGAAACAGTTCACTTGCAACGACGTAACAAAATTTTAAACAACAGTAGAATTTTGAATTTAAATTCTTTTTTAGACTCAAACGGAATCTTACGAGTAGGTGGACGAGTAACTAATTCCAATTATAGTTTTGACCAAAGCCATTCTATTATTTTGCCCAACAAGCACAAGTTTACCGATTTGTTAATCATGAGTGAACACATAAAACACCTTCATGTGGGGATTCAGAATTTATTGACAATTATCCGTCTTGGATTCTAGATAATAAACGGGGAAAATGCGATTACTTTTTAACGAGGGGGCATGTTACGACTCTAAGTAAATAAAGATCAACGTGACAACCCTGCCGCGACGATTAATAACGTGATTGTGTGAGAGACAGCGATAGATCACGACCGGGGAACGGTGTGTTGTTAAAAAAAAAGTCGATTTTGTACACGTTTTGTTGTTGCGCGCATTTTTTCACGTTTTGCACGATTAATTTGACAATTAATCAAATACTAATTGTTCTTGCGACTTTAACCCGTTAACTAAATCTAAATTATTTGTTGAGTTCACAATAAACGAATTTTTTGGTTCGAATTTATTTGCTGTTTGCATAACATCAGAAAGAAGTGCAGTCCAATTAGCTTCACAACTAAACAGGAACATATCCGATTATTAAACAATCAAGAATATGGCGATACCCCAATCAAAACAAAAATGATTTACGCTATTCTAGCTTACAACCATACCATCCATTCTGTTACCAATCTGAAACCAAAGACCTCATCCAAGGACATCTTACTACCAACGACACTTTTGATATTAAATTAGATCAAATTTTAATAAACTATTATATCGCTTGCTGAGTACCATAGTGGCGAAACTGCAAAAATTCCAAAAATAAACTAATGGCGCCAAAGTATTTTATGTTACGCCCTCTTTTAAGTACAATATTGGCGAAACGATAACTTTTTACGTACTCACCAGAGGACAGCATCGGTCGTTATGGCCGTGCCGATAATGTTCAACCAATTACGCGCGTTAGTGGCGAATTCAGTGTTATGCCAAGAGTTAAAGTGATACGTCAGCAGTTTTTTACTGAGAAGTGGCGAAACGCATGATTCGTCGTTGTTGTGTGAAATTCAAAGGCGTAATATCAAAAACTACGGACGAAAGGTAAGTTACTCGGACTTAATAATTTTTTTCCTTTTTGTTATTTGCACTGTATTGGCGAAAGTGACTTTTTCGCCGACACTGATGTAAATTACTTTAACAATACGTATTTCACATTTAACGAATGTACTTTTTCGTCTTTATTATTCTAAGATTTGGTTTATAAATGCTGCATTAATGACGGTAAATATTATTCGCCATTATTGCTCTGAAAACGAATAATATTTGAAACATTTTTTGTTTTGTTGATTCGACGCACATCGCACATGGTACCTTAACTCTAATAACATCGTGTGACATGTTTTTTTTTTGTTTTGCAGCAGGAACATGAATGAACGCTCACAGAAAATATTTGCTGCCTTAGGTATTAGCAGGTAGGTTTTGTTGACTTATTTTCCAATCACCGTCCTTTCTATTTCATAATGTTATTATTCAGCTAGTTGCAAATATTGTTTAGATGTCTCCTAATAGGAGTTATTTTTTTAGAGTCAGGTCTTTTGCTTACAGGACAACGGATACTGGGCAAAACAAAATTCAGTCTTTTGATATCAATGATCAAAAAGTAGTATCACCAGCTACTCAATCCAGTCACAATGAAGTTGGTGAGTTATTTCTATTTGTATCCAAATATTTAACCCTTAACTTCATGATATTAATATCAGGGATATTATTATTTATATTATTAATCTTTGGAATAACCTTTTATCATTAGCTTTCTTGAGTTGTTTAATGTTCATTGTTGCAGGTACTGATTTCAACTACGAGGTGGCAAAATTTCCAGGTGTTGAAGAAGAACTTAATGTGATTTCTACACTTGCCAAATCTCCTAACTATGTTGCACACTCTGAGGTTGCACCCCTATCGATCATTCCCCAGTTAGAAATTAATAGTACCCATCAAAATAATCCCGATGAATGTGACCAGCGCAAAGAAGTAGAAAACACTTCTGAAACTCAACAAAGCCCAACCGATAGTGGCACAATTAGTTTTACCATTAGCAAGTTTTATGACGAACCACCCAAAACTAAACCTATAAATATTTATCCTGGTGAGTATGTCTCCAAATGTTATGTCATAAAGCTGACTCTTATAAGATCACGTTTATTTTTACTTCTTTTATAAATATTTAACGTCAGCTTTTCATCATATTGTTTGGCAAGTATTGATTTTAAACAGGTATAAATCGATTGATGATTCTCGAAAATATAAATATTATAAGTAGTATTATTTATTTTTTATTATTATGTTTTAGAAAACAAGGAAAATATTTTTTGCCAAACGGAGAATAGTTGTATAGAGAGTATGACGTCTCACGTTGCTCTCGTTAAACCTGAATCAGTTATTCCCCTATCTGACAAACATTATGAAGAAACACTCACACCTCTAATTGATAATAACTCTGCTGGAGATGGTGAGTGTATTTCTTAAAATGTCATTTCAAAAGCCTGACTCATTGAGTTAGTATTTGATATTCTATTTAAATATTTGGTTTTTTTAGAAGTGAAAACTTGTGAAGATGATCGACCGCTTGATTCTCATGATTCCTCATCCTCTTCAAGCAGCTCATCTTGTAGCACAAGCTCTGAAAGCAGTTCCTCTTCTTCAAGCAGAAACAGTACAGCAGATCCAACGGATGACGATATTGCTGATCCCACGTTTGGCGTTACTGAAGATTGTCTTATTGATAAGAGCTCATCAAGCGATGAATCTACCGTACCGGACGAGGTAACGTTAAACTCAAAGAAAAGGAAGAGAAATCAAGGTGAATGGAAAAAAACTTTGGCTAAGAAGCTTCGAAATTCAGGTCAAGAATACTACTCACTAAACAATGGAAAATTGCAGAAGGCCAAGAAAATGCTTAAACCATGCAACGCTGAAACATGTCGATTTAAATGCCTTGCTAAATTTTCTGAAGAAGAAAGACAAATTTTGTTTAAAAAATTTTGGGTGTTGGGAGATTTGCAAGCTCAGAGAAACTACGTTTTAGGACACATGCAGAGTATACAGCCATTATCTCGCCGCGTGATACTGAATCGACAAAAAAACCGTACCCTCAATTACTCATATTTTTTCAGAAAAAATGATAAACAGGTTTCCGTTTGCTTTAAATTTTTTAGAAGTACTTTGGGCGTTTCTGAAAGGTTTATAAGAACTGTAAAGGCAAAGAATGACGGCGGATTTCTAGAAGGGGAGAAACGTGGAATTAAACCCAGTAATAAACTGTCGCAGGAAATAACAAATGGCATGAGGGAGCATCTGGCTTCAATTCCAGCGGTTGAAAGTCATTATACTAGAGCTAACACTCAGAGAAAATTCATTGCTGGAGGAAAAAATCTTTCTGATCTGTACAGGGATTACGTTGAAATGTGCAGAGCTAGTGGCACTCCTTCTGGAAAATATTCTATGTACCGCCATATTTTTCTCTTTGAATTTAATATGTCATTTCACTCACCTAAAAAAGACCAATGCCAAACGTGCGAAACATTTAAAAATTCAAACCCGGAAGAAAAAACAGCATTAGATGAGAGTTACAAAACTCACATGCAAGAAAAAGAACTTTCCAGGGAGGAAAAAAAATTAGATAAAACATTGATCAGCGATGATTATAAAGTTGCCTGCTTTGATTTGCAGGCTGCCTTACCAACTCCACGAGGTGACGTCAACTCCTTTTACTACAAATCACGTTTGAATTCATATAACTTTACGGTTTGTCAACTTGAAAATAAGGGCTTGGGACCAGTTCAGTGCTACTTCTGGCACGAAGGAGAGGGAAAACGCGGTTCCAATGAAATCGGCACTTGCCTTTTGGATTATCTGCGAAAAGTCTCGGCAGCTGCTGACTCTCAAAAACTGAATATTGTATTATATTCTGACAACTGTGGAGGGCAAGGAAAAAATAAGTTCATTATTTCCGCTTTCTTGTATGCTGTTGCCAATTTTAATATCAACAGCATTACCCACAAATTCCTTGTAGTCGGACATGGACAAAATGAAGGGGATGCAAGTCATTCTATCATAGAAAAGGCAATCAAGAAAGCTCTTAAAAATGGACCTATCTACGTTCCCTCCCAATATGCAACCGTTATTAACAACGCAAAAAAAACAGGTGCCAGGTTTGTTGTCAATGAACTGGCGCACGGTGATTTTTATGACCTCAAAAGTTTGCATCAGGGCATTGCAAACAACGAATTTAACCGCGACTCAAGTGGCGAGAAATTTAACTTCAACGATATTTCTATTATTCGCTTTGATAAACACCACTTGGATCGATTTTTTTTTAAAACTGCTTACAGCGACCCAGAGTTTCGATGTGTGATAGTCAGCAATGTCACGAAGACAAGAAAATCGACTTTGAAAAACTTAAATGGTTTTAAATTATTGCCCGCTTATTCTCAAAGTATTCCCATTGGGAAAAAAAAATTCGACGACCTCCAGTCTCTTGTTAAAAACAGGTCCATCCCCCGAGTTCATGCACCTTTTTTTGAAAATTTGAACCACGAGAAAAACTAAAAGGCTTGGTGGGGCTCTATGTAGTGGGTATGTACCTACTATTCTATTTTTTTAATCCATACATCAGAGAAAGTGTGCTGTGTTATTAATCTAAACTTTGCTCATTAGTTTTATAAGAAACTGACTGTTGCTCAATAAACTTTTTTCTTGCGTATTAAACCAATAATATAATTTTATTTATTTTTTGTTCCCTACTTGTCATTGTTGAATTGAAATTTGCGGCAAAAACTACTCAATATTTGTGCCACAACGGCGAAAAAACATACTAACATTTGACCTATTCACTTTTTTACTTGTACATAGGTATACATACTTAGAGTACAACAAAAGAAGTTTTACCAAACCACTTTTGTTTTGAAAATTCCAATCTAAAACCTACTACGCCTTTTCCAACTATGAGCAAAACTTTACAAGCAATTATCTCAAAACGACTCATTTCCACTTTCGCCACTATGGTTCTCAGCAAGCGATGTGACGCTCCTGTACGAGTTCCGCTGAATAAGCCAGATGCTGACAATGCAGTTATATTGAATAAAACCATTTTTATGTTAATTATTAAGGGACTTCATTTTTAGCTCTAAGACTAGTTAGATGTTAGATTAACCACAATAAACGTAATTAGTAAATTTTAGTTGTTTTTAAAAACGGCCTTGCCATATCGAAATAGTTAACTGGCGCAGTCGGTAGGATCTGTCAAGGTCCATCTTTCGAAGTGACTTTTCGTTCAACGATTTATTGGCAGATCGATTTGTTCGCGAGTTCGGTAATTAACAACTTGTTGTTCGAGAGCATATCGACCGGGTTTAAACATTACTGGACAGTGAATCGTAATAGTGGTTTGTTTAATCGTTTAACAAAACCATTCGTGGAAAGTGTCACCAAATTGGACATTTTCGCAAGGACTACAATTTTTGGAGTGGACCACATCGCCATCCAGAAACTTGGGACCTTATAGTATTAATATGGTCAAGTTCGCCGTAATTTTTATGTAAGTGCAATTTATTTCATGTCGCATTTAGAAACAATAATTGAAGAGTTGAGTAATTTGTCAATTGAAGGCAAAGAGAACCCTTTAACCGACTCTACTCAAAGTTTCAAAAAATTACTTGAAGTTCCATTAGTAACTAAACAAGAAGTCAATAGTTCATCAATTAAAATTTTAAGTAGTTTTAATATGGCACATTTTAAGCCTGAATATTTAAAATGCGTACCCGAATTTGATGGAAACCCCAACGATTTAAACCGTTATTTGTCAACTTGTCAGAGTTAATAGACAATTTTTATAATACCGCTAATCAGCGTGATTTTCAAAATGTCTTTTTATTGAATAGTTTAATAGGTAAACTAACAGGAACTGCTAAAATAATCGTTAATAAAAGTTGCTTATCACTACAAGGGAGTGTCTTTTTTGCTAGTGCATGAACATGACTTTTTTCATATGAATTGCGATGTGTGTTGTAAAGCTACAAACGCTTATAATTTAAATTTTTCTTGTTATTGGGAGAAGAAAACCAAAATAATAACGACAGCGCCTTAGAAGACGAAATAGGAGAAGATGTCGTAAGTGAGACGTATAGCTGTTGCACTTATAATCCAAATATTGACGTGACATTAAGAATAAAGGAAGTGAATGATTTCTATAAAACTCCAGTTGACAAGCGTGTCCAAAATATTACTGGAGTTGTTAATCAACGCGATAAGGATTGGTGGTTATGGAATCGTGCTGTACGACACCATGAATCAATAGTGTTTTGTAATTTCCATTATGTTCTTCAGATAAGATCTATAAATTTAATTATGAATATTTGCATTGAATGTCATGAAGGTTTTGTTGATGAGTTTTACAAAAAAGTTGCTTATCACTACAAGGGAGTGTCTTTTTTGCTAGTGCATAAACATGACTTTTTTCATATGAATTGCGATGTGTGTTGTAAAGCTACAAACGCTTATAATTTAAATTTTTCTTGTTATTGGGGCAACAATATACATAAACGTTTAGAAATGATAAAATTATGGGGAGCACGAGAAGAATAAATGTGTTTTTCATACTTTTGGTTCTTTATTTTCCACAAAAACTCTCTCTCTTACAGCAGCAGCAGCAACATTGTTTTTTATTTTATAGTGCCCCCCACGGAAGGGTATTGTAACAATCATTCAATAAAAACCTTTTATCGTCACATGAATTTAACGCTAATGTGTCTCTGAAATGTTTGATAAATATAGTGTATAAACATATAAATAGTGCGATGTTAATTACATTTCCCATTCGTTCTAGTAACATGGCTCTGTTACATCCAACTTTTTTAATTCTCACTGCAATAATCAACAATGTTCTATACGTGTATCAACCTGAAAAGAATCCTGATGTATACGTGTGTTTCGATGTGTTTCAAAAATTGATAGTAAAAGAAGTAATAAAACTAAAGACCAAAGCAGTAATCTAAAATTCGCTTGTAAATAATCATTAGAACTTATAGAACATTATATTGATAAATTAAATGATAAATTCGATTTGATTTGCCACCTTACTGGTCACGATGACGTCAAAAGGTTTAGACGAGAATTATTCGACGGTGTTTCATATGCTATCAAACGGCTTTTTGGAACTCCTGATGCCGATGATGCAATATTTGACACAGAAACCATTGAAGCCGTCGCTCAACAAAATCACGACATGCAGTTATTGATGAAACAACAAGCTCACATATATCACAGATCTGTAATGTCTGACGCCATTAGTGATTATAATAAAACTGCATCTACTCTCCAATTTAACGAACAAAGACTTAATGAAAATATGTTAAAGTTCAATAATTTCTCTAAAAATACTGTAAAAGGAATCAACTCCTTAACTTACAGTCAAACGGTTACTGATCATCTCAGCTTAATTAGTCAATTATGCAATGAACTAAACGAAGAATTTGATGTAATGATAGCATCAATCTTATTTTGAAAGCAAAATATATTGCATCCAAACATAATTACCCCAAGGCACGCACTTAAGGTATGAGTTGACAAAATTAAAATTAGTATCAAATTTGGAATTACCTTATGATTTACACGACTTTGATAATTTTGAGTTTATAGTTTCTTCCAAACAGTTTAAAAAGCAGATTGGTCCAACACGTTAAACCATGTCTACTTCACCAGCAGTTAGTGATGTGCAGAAGCTTTAGAAGAATTGTGCAACGTTGTTGCATCACCAGAAGTGCCGATAAATAGTGAAACAGAAGCAGACTTAGAAACTGGTGAAGATGTCGTAAGTGATAGATATCGTTGCTGCGAATTTTACCCCAATAATGAAATTTTAAAGAAAATCAAAAGAAATAAATAATTTCTATGAAGCACCCGAAGATATGCGTGTACAAAATGGAACTGGAAAAATTACTGAAGCACAAGAAAATTGGTGATTGTGGAATCGTCCAACACAACACCATACCATGTTATCATTTTGCAATTATTACTATTCAGCTATGATAGAATCAAATGGAACTATAATGATTCTTTGTGCAAAGTGTTACCGTACATTAAGTAATACGTTTTGGGAAAAAGTGGCATACAATGTTAAAGATGTAAGTTTAATGTTGGTTCACGAACATACTAAATGCCACTTAAATTGCAATATTTGTGCTGTAGATACGTGCAATAATGATAATTCTTTAATATGTTATTGGGGAGAAATTAGTAAGCGTCGAGAAATTGTAAAGTTATGGAGCGCACGTGATAAAGATTAAATATTTTATAGCGATTGCGAAGACGTTTCACCACCTCAACTAACCAATTCAATGATGGCACCATGCGAGATTTCCTGTCTTCTGAATTTGCTCGAACTTCTTTGGGCCATTCAAGTGGAGCAACTTCCTTTTTACCTGATATTACAATGGTTAGAATTAACGCAAGTAATCATGCAGAACGAAAACAACTTAGCTGGCAAACGCTCATTAAAGACCTTTTTACTACCACTCCAGAAAATAAAGAAGCCAATCAAACTAGAGGGGAGCAACAAATTCAACGAATACACAATTTCATTTCCGAAGTTCGTAGATCTCTTAAAGGAGCACGACTACTTCACGACATTTTGCCAAACGTCACTAGAACCGAATCTGCAGCAATGCTTAAAGCAACAATGGGAACAAAATATTGTCACAAGTAGATTTTCGTTAATACTAACTACTACTAATACGTTAATTACTTGGTCAGCAAATAATCGGCCACTGACCGAAACAAGTCGTCGACCACTTGAATTGCAAAATAAGCAATCGAACCTTTTAGAACGGAAGCTAGCTAAGGTGTTGCAATCGCCGGTCAGCAATAAGTCATCAATTGTTCGGACAAGTGCTTAGACAAGCAATTAAGAAATTGAACTGACTAAGGGATCGCAATACCTTACAATAAATAGCCGAGAAATTTGGAAAGAAGGTTAGTTAGAAATTATCCGCGAAACTAAACGGTTCGGTCGCGAAAGTAAGGGAACTCTACCCTGACACTTACCCTCGTCCAAAATGGTTTGTGAATTAATTATCATGTAAGTACAAACTCTATAATTTGAATTAAACCAACTTATGTCTGACAATGCTTTTTATAAATTCAGTTTTCATTTAATCTTTCTCTATTAGTTTCTCTATGAATAAACGTTGTTGTTTTTGTTATCCAATCTTTGAGTTTAACTTTACCACGACCCCAGCCTACACGTCCCCGCGTTACGACTAAAAATTAGATCGTGACAATATAACGGTGGATCTTCCACACTGACCTTGTCCACATCCTCCGGTTTGTTCCTGGGCAAGCGGGTACTGCAAATGTTCACGCTTCAATACAAGTTGCTATGGATTTATTTAATTCTGAGTTGGTTGAAAAAAGTATAAATGATATTTATGAGTGGATAAGTAACAAAATTCCATTGTATGCAGCTTTTCATGGTAATACAGATGATTATTATTAATCTATTGAAGATTCAGTACAAGTTTTAAATGAACTTCTGCATTTTCAATATAATAATGATGAAACAAGTATTTTAAATTTTTTAACTGATTGTATTATTGTTATTGATAAAAAAACTTCCAAAAGTTAATACTATACATATTTTAGGACCTCCTGGATCAGGGAAATCTTATTTCATAGATTGTTTAATTCATTATTTTTTTAACTTTAGTCAAATTGGAAACTTTAATAAGTATACTTCATTTCCATTACATGATTGTGTCAATAGACAAATTTGACTATTTAATGAACCAAATATTGAGCCAGGGGCATTAGAAACATTAAAATTATTGTTAGGTGGTGATTCGTGTCCAGCAAAAATTCAGTAAAGGGTGTCTCAGAAATAATTTCGTTTTTGGATCTGTCCTATGGCGCAATACGCATGTTTCGGAGAAAAGAAATAGTTGGCAAACGTTTGGCAACATTGCTAAGATTTAGTTGCAATGGAGCGTTTTACGGGACCGCAACGTGCTTTTTGTGTTCGTGCGTTTTATAAAAACAATGATTCTTATGTCCTTGTGCGTCGTTTGTACAGGAATCATTTTAACATAGCAAGAATGAGAGATGTCCCAAGTGCAAATTTGATTAAATATTGTATAAGAAAGTTCGAGAACAGTGGAAACACGATGACTAGTAAACCGCTTGGACGCCCAAGGTCAGCGAGATCGAACGAAAACATTGAACGTGTACGCCAATTCGTTAACGAGGATCCCCGGCAATCATTAAGATTGCGTGCAGCGTCTTTCATTTTGCATAAGTCGACTGTTCGTCGCATTATTCGCAAGGATATGCATTTCCATCCATACAAGATTGTTATCACACAAGAATTAAAATCGCAGGAGCCCGCTAATCGATCAGAGTTCTGTAGAATAATGAGAGAGGACTTCAACGGTTGCAACAACATATGGTTTTCTGATGAATCCAATTTTCACATTAACGGACATGTTAACAAACAGAACTGCCGATATTGGGCCGAGCAGAACCCGCAAAATCTTTATGAGACGCCATTACACTCGCCTTATTGTCTGGGCTGCTATGTCAAGGCAAGGAATCATTGGCCCGTATTTTTTTAAGGACAATCTTGGTCAAGCTCAAACTGTTACATCTGAGCGCTACTGCCACATGATTAAGACTTTTTTAAGTCCTGCAATTCAGAACCATGGTGGCTACAATAGAAACACGTTTTTCCAACAAGATGGAGCGACTCCTCATGTCACGAATGCTTCCTTGGCTGCTCTTGATCAGTTATTCCCAGGGAGGATCATCAGTCGCAGAGGAGACATTAACTAGCCACCAAGAAGTCCCGATTTGACACCAGCAGATTTTTTTTTATGGGGACACCTCAAGAGTAAAGTAGTAACCCCACCGCCACAGGATTTAAGAGAATTGAAGCAAAAAATACCAGATGAAATTAACGCTGTTCCTCGTGCAATGCTTCAGAGAGTGATCGAAAACTTCGGTTCGAGATTACGAGAGTGTGAAAACATGAACGGTGCTCATTTATCCAATACTCTTTTCCATAAATAAAAATTTAATGTTGAGGCTTTCCTTTGGTAATAAATTTATTTAGAAAAAAATGTTTATTGCATATGTTTTTTTTTTTATTGCATAAAATAAGCAAATGTTTTTGAAACACCCTTTATAAGAATGATATTCTAGACACGCCCTAAATAATCTGCCTCTAAAGAAAAAAAAGGTTTTTTTAAAAAAATTGTTTTTGGATCATTTGGGTCAATTAACTTGTCCGAGAAAACCCATTCATCCTGGCAAGTTTTAAAAGAATACTATTTGACATTCATTATTTGAAACTTCTAAGTAACATTGTATATTAGGTTATTAGGTGTAACAACAAACTGGTTCTGTCACCTTTGGATTCAACAGCACGCTACAACAAGGAATGTGTATTATTTTCCAATTGATGGAATGGTTTAATGAAAACCAGGTGGAGAGCTTGAACAATTTTGTCTGCTCGAAAAAGGCATCTCCGTCTTTCATAAACGATGATATTTCTGCCGTAGACAAGTGGTGCACTTTGTCAAAAATGTGGAAGATCTAACTTTGAAACAAATAGTTCAGATAGTGATATCAGTTCCTTGTAGCAATGCTTATGGGAAAGATTTTCAACTTAATGAACCAGTTATATAACTGAAATGGTGAAAGCAGAACTTTGCATACGTTCTAGCATTATGCCCTCCTGTCCCGAATTGTATTCACCGTTAAGTGATAAACCAGAACTTTTAAAGTCTGCAACATTTAATACAAAATACTATTGTAAATGTTGACATAATATGCAATTAGTTAAGTTTTAGAGTTCGTTCTTTAATAAAGTTTTAATTTGGATTTATAAATTTTTTGTGTGTTTTTAATTATCTTACATAAAAAAGCGATTGAAAAATCACCTAGTACCTATTAACCTCTCGAAAAATTTTTGTTTACTGTGTTTTTGCTCCCCTATTTTTCAAGAGGCGTTTCTTTTATAAAAAAGGTGGCAATCGTATTTATTCCTCGATTGATTTTGCTGCAGAATGTCAATCAGTTGAAAAGTAAATCGTACGTTTGATAGATATAAATGGTTGATTGCTGGTCTATGTTCACTCCCAATGTCAACTTCTGCACAGTTACTCAGTTCGCCATGCATAGATTGACATTAAAAAGAATGACACTTTTCCTAATACTTCGCCATTTATTCGGACATTAAATGAAAATTCTTGAGCCAAATATTGTGAAGATGTCGAATCAATAAATTACGGTAACAGTAGTAATACGTTTTCATTAATGTGGAACTAAAATATATGTTCTCGGTAATTGCTCAATGCTGCATATGGCAGAACAATAAAGCAAATAAAACTACCCACAACCCCCGCCTCCATCTTCAATTTATTAATAAAAAAATAGGAATTCCACTCTTCACCTGGACGACTAGTTTTGCTTCTCACCACCGGGACAATGTCTGGAACAAAAAAATATATTAATTTTAGTATGTATTTTGAAACCAATTTCTAAGCTTGCAAAACAAACACTTGCTTCTGCGATTTTTAAAAGGTGATTATTTTATAAATAAAACATATCTGTATAAAAATCTGCGTTTGACAGTCCTACGCCTAACTCACAACGTACCACAAAATTTGGTTCCATCTGTACTCAAGTCTATGAGTTGGAACGTATTAATAGCGTCCCAAAAAAAAAAAAAACTTTACTATACCACATCATATCAGTTCCTAGATTCCGTTAAAGCGTCAGTTCAACAATGGAATTTTTAATAGTGACAAAAAATATTCGCGGTTTTAAATTATAAAGTGTTTCCATTAAAAAAAAATCAAATGTTTGTACCATAGTTCAAAAACCGACGACGCTAGAAATTTACTACGCCACTGGATTCTACAGAAAATGTTTTTAAAAATCCGTTTTAACTTCTTCAAAAAGTTTAAATTATATCTGAGATACCTCAAAAGTGATATTTTTCAATTGTTCCCTAACAAAAAAATGTTATGAGAATTCTGCTGTAGCCATGTGTAATTTCAAACAAAAGTAGCAAACTAGTTTTTGAATATACGATTACCGCACCTTAACAAAAAAGATGGTACCTACAAATAAGCGTAATAACCAACAAACATTTTCAAAAACTTTTAATTCGATGCGCATTTTATTGCTAAATAATTATGGTGCAAAAACATACTTTAAAACAACTAATTATTACTAAAAGACCTTAAAAAACCTATTATACAGGTTGCTTAAATTTGGATAAACAAATTTGAATTTATTTTTCTTCAAAACCGCGGCAGATATTTTCATAAATCTTTGAAGGTAACTGTCATCAATACGAGTAAAGCACGTTTCGCAATAAAAAGCGAGATGCAAGTCATGACGTTGTATGTACCGCTATGCAATTATATGAAACGTAGGGTTGAGCAATTGCTAGCAATTTATTTTTCATTATTCTACTCCGAATACTATCTTTTTCTCGAATTAATTATAGAGAAAATGTAACTTTGGCGTGAAAACGCCGGAAATGCTTATTTTTAAGGCGCTGTAAAACTCAATACAAACAAATTTCAAAAGCTACGCAACTTCAACAACGAAAGGTAAATTCGGTATTGTGATGGTGGCTTAAGGACATAGTGAGGTCGCTGGATGGAATCAGACCAATGTACTCAAACCTGAAGTAGCATTAGCTTTAAAACGATGCAGCGTCAAAAAACTAAAACTCACTTTAGTATTTCGTAAAAAATGAGATCGAACAAGTGCTCCCCGTTCTGGACGGTAAAGCTAAGAAACTTTTTTAAGAGAAATTCGGATCACCTGAGTGTCCAAATTTATCTTGAAAAGAATTTCGACCATAGGAAACAGCAGTTCAAAACTCTGACTCTTACAGCGTTTTGCCTTTAGACTATTTTTTAACTAGCCTTTGTTTATCGATCTTTTACGTTATGTCTGTATTATATTGTCACGATAGAAATAAATCAAATTTATTTCACTTGAACGGAAACATTAAAAAATGTGGAATTCATATTACCTACTTGAGCGGAAACATAAAAAATGTGGAATGCGGTTAAAATGTACCTGCACTTATGATGCAATAGCTAAACTATGCACCGGAGGAGTATAACCGGATGCTGGGTTGTAACATATGCGAAATAGCGAGGGTCGACAGGTCGTCACGAGTGGTCGGCTAAAAGAGACTAAGTCTGGAAGCTTCTCATTGGTGGAACCAGTGTTTGGCATGAAGTTATATCCTAGAGGGATAATTTCAGTCAGTCCTGCTTTGCCGACCAGAAACTCGGAAAATGGCGCTACAAGTGACAAGCCTCTCTCCAAGATTCTATCTTCATTAGAAGTGTAAGTATTACTATTGTACTTTATTTTTGTGTATTGATCTTACACCTATTTAATTATGATTTTATTAGAAGTTAGTAACGTTTTTATAAGATTAGTAAACCGCTTATCTTATTAGTTAGTAAGTTATGAGTTGTTTAGGTTAAGGAACTTATTTAATAAAATTTAATGGTGTGTAACTGTGTAATGTGTTTTATTTCACACTGAAACGAGATCCCAGGCAGTAAACTTGCATTCAATTCAACACGTCACGTTAGTCGTGGCAATATAATACCTTTAAACGTATTAAACCTATTTTATTAAAAAAATTATTTTTTACCTACTGAAAATTTTATAATTTGTCACTCGCAACGTTACGGAAATGGCCGCCTCACTTAATATACTAATTAAGCAAATCCTCTAGTTTAGACAGCTTTTATTGTCCGTATGTCAAGGTGCTAGAAATTAAATGGCGATTATGTAGAAAAGTTAACAAAGGTCTAATAAAAAAATAATCTTAAAAAAAATTTGATTTATAGAGCATTTTTTTGTATGTCAAAACGGCCCTTGCTTAGTAGTTACCTGAAATAATGATGTAAGTAACCAGACAATAGTGTGGTTTAAACTTCAGATCATGCAAACATTACTTTACACTTCAACTCATTAGAGGAAAACGGTGTTCCATATCTATGCAATGTTATTGTCATGTTATGTAAATTTGGTTGGCAATACAATCACCTCTGTTATGACATGAAACTAAAGTTATAATAATCAGACTATACCTCATTATTACTATTACTTTAAACATGTCTTTAGACAACAGTACATACATGGTGTTTTCTAACAATTGCAAAAAATCTTAATCATCGATTATACATCAAGAAATAATGCCAGTTTGCTATACAGGTAATTCAAATTCGACCCTCACCATTGGGAGAAAGTTTAAATTGGGGCAAAGTTGCGTCATTTAAAGCTCAACCAAATGCAGTAGTAAACATTTTGATTTTCCGAGTACTTCCGAAGATATTAAAAAAAAACTGAAAATTTTAATTTTTAATTTTATTTATTTCTAACCTTATTTGAAGAAATATTCCAAAACTAAAAGCATCTTTTCATTGCCACTTTTTCCCAGCTATTCGATGATAGATTCATATTTGCCGGCCGACGTTTTTTGGTAGCCATCATCAACTTTCTTTTTTCTTATGGGGGCCATATTGGATTTTTAATCCACCAAATAGTACGTTTTATGCTGATTTTAGGCCTGGTTTATAAAACAAAATTTAAATTTAGATTTAAATTTAGTAGTAAATTTAAATTTAGCTGTAACTCTAAAAAAATATGGTGTTCATAAAAGAAATATTTCAAGTCTTAAATCAATGACTACTAAACGCCAAAGTTGTCATTTGCACTCATTTGACATCAAAAACTCTCAAAAATATTAAGTGACATTCGGGATTCCCACATACCCAGTGTTGTGATTTTGGAATACACAAACACAAAAATAGAAATTGGAAAAACTAAATATTACTAGGCTTCAGTTTAACCGTTTAACAGTGACCTTTAGCTGCCAGGAAAAACCGTAACCAAATATTCAAATTCAAAACACAAATCAGCTGATTGTGTCATTGGGGACGCTTGCGCAGTAGCAAGATAATTTAACTTTAGCCTTAACTTTAAGAAAATTTAGAATTTTAAGTAAATCCAAGGTCAGGAGATACAGCTAAATTTAAGGTTAAAGTTAAATTTCATTTATGAACGTCTTGATTTAAAACCACTAGTCTTATTCTTAAAGTTAATACTAAATTTAATGCTAAATTTAAATTTTGTTTTATAAACCAGGCTTTAGTGATGTATAATCAGTTATGATTTGCTTCCTAAATAACAAAACAATTGAATAAAAACTAATTTTACCTTTGTTGGCTTTGAGGTTATGAGAGGTTTTATGAAGATTACTTGGTAGTACTTGTCACACGCAATTGGCCTGAACATACTTAGACACAATGAAGAAAAATGAGGCAATATTATTTTAAGCTTCAACACAAATTTGGTACTAAGTTAATAATATGAGAGCAAACCAACTGTAATCAGTAAGCCAACAGCACCACATAACTTTATTTAGTTAAAACTTAACCAAAACATAGCTTGATTTGATGTTTTTCAAAATTCCATATTAAATTATTTAAACTTGCAATTAACATTACAAAAAAAATCAATTTGCCAAAAAATGAAGTTCCTAAAATGATGATCTTTCTCTTGGAAACATAAATGACCGGTTTAAGTTAGAGATGCTACCAAATCTCTTCTGATTAACCTAAATTCTGCAGCAATCCTTGTATAATAATAACATTTTTCTTTTCTAGATACATTTTTAACTTGACTTGCTCTAATAATCGTCCGAATTATCGTGTTTGACAAGTACTGTCAAATAATGACATTTCATAAAACGTCTCATTAACTCAAAGCCAACTAAAGTAGAATTAGTTTTTATTGAATTTTATTTTGTCATTTATGAAGCAAATCATAAGTCATTATACATCACTAAAATCAGAATAAAACTATTTGGTGGGCTAAAAATTCAATATGGCGCCCATAAAAAAAAAGAAAATTGATGATGACTGCCGAAAAACGAAATGTCGTGTGGCAAATTGGAATCTATCATCGAATAACTGGGGAAAATGACAAAGCAAAGATGCTTGTAGATTTGGGATATCTCTTCAAATAAGGTTAGAAATAAATAAAAACAAAAAATCAAATTTACAGATTTTTTCGGATATCTTCGGAAGCACTCGGAAAATCGAAATTTTTAAAACGGTATTTGGTTGAGCTTTAAATTGCGCAACTTTACCCAAATTTAAACTTTCTCGTATCTCATAGGGTTTCTGAGATCCCAATGGTGAGGGTCGAATTTGAATTACCCTGTATAGATCATATTTCAAAAATGGTTTGTTAAAGAAATACAGGGTGTTTGGAAGAAAATCATTTATTTCTTCAGTATCGGTAACTGTTTTCAAGCAAATTATCTCACCGCTCAGTACGCTAACCCTAATGAAGATTCACCGAGTCAGCACTGTCAGCAGATCCCCTCCACAGTCAGTGCGGACATTGGTCATTTCCATATTTTTTCTAGTTAGTCGGTAAAATTTATTAATCTAGTTAAGACATATTCTTTAACTGTATCTTTTGGTATTATTAAAGCTTTTTAAAAAGAAGTCTTCTGGTGCGTGACAGTTATTTGGCGCAGTCGGTAGGACATTTGGGGTCGATCGTATCGAACGATAGACTTTCGTGTTAACGATTTACCGAATATTGAATTTTTGAGACTTTCCGTGCCGTGGTGTGTTGGATCTATCGAAGACGCAGCAGCCATTCAAGAAGACTGGGACTTGGAACCAAATCGTCCAGCTCCGCAAGGATAACGTTTAGAAGAGGACTCCATTGCCAAATTTAGACCGTTAGCCTTATAGTACAATACCAAACGCAATGAAGATATTGATTGTTTGTTTTATGTAAGTACAATTGTTTGATGTCTTCCGATTCTGAAACCGAAGGTTCACTTGAAACCGACTCTCAAATTTTTGAAACAGTTAATCATAAATATAATATTTCTTTAAAACCATCCGTTTTATCAAACGTTACAAATACATTTTCACAAAACAGTAACCAAGATAAAAATTTAGAAGCAAATATGTCGCAAGCATTTAACTCTGAATATCTCAAATGTGTTTTCGATGGAAACCCGAACGATCTGAATAGATACTTAGCAGTTTGTGAAGCCATTATAAATGAATTCTATGATAATACAAATCCCGGAAGCTTTAAAAATGTCTATCTGCTAAATTCGTTAATTTCGAAACTACAAGGAAATGCTAAGTTAGTTATTAATATACAAAACGTAGCTACTTGGTATGATGTAAAAAGTACATTGACTCGAAATTTTGCAGACCAAAGAGACGAAAGCTGTCTGAATCGCGATCTTGTTATGATGAGGCAAAATCCTCATGAACCTCCTCAACAATTTTACGATAGAATTTTAAATATTTTGAACTTACTGTGTGCATACATTGATCTTCATGAAACTACTGGTTTAGCTAAACAATTAAAACGAGATCTATATCAAAATCTGGCTCTTAAGACATTCCTTTCTGGATTAAGAGAACCGCTAGGGACAACATTAAGATGTATGAAACCTGTTTCTCTTAGCGAAGCTTTACAGTACGTGTTGGCCGAAGATAACACTCATTATTTTCAAAATCCATCCTTCAAACCACCTATTAAGAATTCCTTTGGACCAAATGCTCAAAATATGACACCAGCACGCCCACACATAAAGCAAAATCAACCAATTCAAAGACACAGTAGTTTCCCAATGAACTTTCCTTTTAATAATGGAAATAATTTTAACAGAATACAAAATTCATTTCCCACTGGTCCAATTCCAATTCAACCCAGACCTCCAATGAGGCCTCAAAGATATTTTACTAATTCTCAAGTATTTGGCTCACCAAGACCTCAAAATTCCAATTCAATTCGTAATACAAATGTGTTTAAACCTAATCCAAATAGACAACTTGACAAACCAACTCCAATGAGTTTATGCACTAGAAATAGTTATTCAACCAATCGTTTTCCACGTTTTCCTCAACCTTCCACTTCTTATAACCCACCTGCAAACCAGAATTTTATTTCTGAGGAGTTATATAACACAGAAATTCAACAAGTAAATAACATGGAAGAACAGTTTACCGGAGCAGTTTCTAATCAATATGCATATTTTTATGATGAAGAAACAGGTCAATATTCAGTAGATGAAACCTCAAATGACACTGAGTTGAACCAAAATACCTGTGACATTGACAATGAAATTGCAAATTCAAATTTTTCAATAACGCCTCTCGAGAACGAACAAACTTAATATCACCACAAACGCCTCAAAAATTTTCATTTAATTTCAACAGCTCAAATGCAAGTGAATTAGCTTACATTGTTTTTCCTGAGTATAATATTAGAGTGCTCATTTATTCCGGCTCAACAAAGTCATTCATTGACCCTGAAATTGCATTTAGGTTTTTTCCAAATTCTATAGTAAACGATCCATTTATTGTATCAACAGTTTTCAATCAATCTCAGAATGATTACAGTGCAATAATACCTGCATCTAAAATTTTCAATCTACCAGAAAATTTTAAATTGAAATTTTATCTATTTAAATTTCATGAATTATTTAATGGACTTATTGTTTTAGACATCCTCAAACAGTTAAAAGCTAATGTCGATTTTGAAAGCAGTTTCTTAACAACTCCTTATACTAAAATAAAAATATCATATCATAAACTAAAAAATTCCCAAAATTTAATAACTGTGTCGCCTCGAACTGAACAGGTTATTAAAATTCGAACTTCAATAAAAAACGGCGAAATAATTATACCTTACCAAAATTTTGATAACAATTGTGAAATTCCAGAAAGTCTCAGTCTGGATCATTTAAATCCTGAAGAAAAGTCAAAAATTTTTAAATTAATTTGTGAATATTCAGACATTTTCTATCGCGAAAATACTCCATTAACTTTTACGAGTAAAATCAAACATAAAATTCGTACTACTGATGAGATACCAATATACACAAAGTCCTATCGATATCCCTTCATACATAGAGCCGAAGTTGAGAGACAGATAAAACAAATACTTGATCAAAATATCATCAGACCGAGTAATTCTCCGTGGTCCTCACCTATTTGGGTAGTACCGAAAAAGTTAAACGCTTCGGGAACACAAAAATGGAGAGTTGTTGTTGATTACCGCGGTTTAAATCAGAAAACCATTGATGATAAGTATCCCCTACCTAACATCAATGATCTTCTCGATAAGCTCGGAAAATGTCAATATTTTTCGACACTTGATTTGGCGAGTGGTTTTCACCAAATCGAGATGGATCAAGACGATATTGAAAAAACAGCCTTCAGCACTGATCAAGGTCATTATGAATATACGCGCATGCCATTTGGTTTGAAGAATGCCCCCGCTACCTTCCAGCGAGTAATGGACAACATACTTCGTGGTCTCCAGAATGAAAAATGTGCCGTATATCTAGATGATATAATTATTTATTCTACATCCTTACAAGAACACATCGAAAAATTAAAATCAGTTTTCGATCGTTTACGCGAATCCAATTTTAAAATCCAACTAGACAAATCAGAGTTTCTGAAAAAGGAAGTCGCCTATCTAGGACACATCGTTACCCCAGAAGGAGTGAAACCTAACCCAAACAAAGTAGAAGCTATCAAAAAATATCCCATACCAAAAACTACAAAACAAATAAAAGCATTTCTCGGACTTTTAGGATATTACAGACGTTTTATAAATAATTTTGCTAAATTAACAAAGCCTTTGACAAAGTGTTTAAAAAGGGGTGCAAAAATCGAGCATAACACCGAATTTATAGAATGTTTTGAAAAATGTAAATCCTTGCTGACCAATGAACCTATACTAAAATACCCTGATTTTACTAAAACATTTAACTTGACCACCGACGCAAGTAACGTTGCAATTGGCGCTGTTCTATCACAAGGCAAGATAGGACAAGATCTCCCTGTAGCTTATGCGTCGCGCACGCTCAATGATTCGGAACAAAATTATTCTGTTATAGAAAAGGAATTGTTAGCCATTGTATGGGCTACGAAATATTTTAGACCTTACATTTTCGGACGTAAATTTAATATCATCACTGACCACAAACCGCTTCAGTGGCTTTTTTCTCTAAAAGATCCAAATTCTAAACTTCTTCGTTGGAGAATCAAATTGGAAGAGTATGACTATAATATTATGTACAAAAAAGGTAAACTTAATAGTAATGCCGATGCTCTTTCAAGAATAGAAATCCACGCCAATGAAACTCATCATTTATTAGATAACACTGATACTAATAATTTGGATAAAGACCAACCGCAACAAAATAATTCTGAAATAGATCAAATCATTCAAGACGCTTTAAAAACACATTTTCCAGACGAGACTGACAACGTATCACTTATCGTACATACGGACAACGACAGTATAGAATCCCGAGTTAATGAACCCACAGTACCTTCAGTTACGCAAGAAAATGAACAACCAGCTGATGACGATGACGTCACGGTGCATTCAAACCTTGAAAATCCTGTAGTAGGTATACCCGTGAGTAACACTGCAGTTAACTTTGGTCAAAATCAAATTATTTTCAGTTTAGTATCACATTCTCCAGCAAATCCCAAAATTACAATTTTGTTTGAAAAGAAAAAGAGAATACATGTTCAGATATCGGAAAACAACTTTGAAATTGATGTTGTAAATTTTGTCAAGGAATATGTATTACCAGGTGTTCAATATTACATTTATTTTGAAAACCCTGATATATACGAGAAATTTTCAGCCACAATTCAAAAATATTTTAAATGGCCGTCCATTAAACTTTTAAGATGTCTTAAAAAAACTAATTGATGTAACCGATAAAACGAGTATTAAGGAAATAATTAAAAATTACCACGAAGGAAAAACGAACCACCGAGGTATTAATGAAACATACCACATAATACCAAAGACGCTATACAAAGTTTCATTAATGATTGCGATATTTGCCAACAAAGCAAATATGAGCGTAATCCAATCAAAATAAAAATGAATTTAACACCAACAGCCAGTAAACCCTTCGAAATTGTACATCTTGACACTTTTACTTTGGAACAATCTAAATTTTTGACAATCATTGATAGTTTTTCCAAATATGCGCAAGCCTATTTTCTAAATTCGCTTTCAACCACAGAAATAACGGACAACTTGATTCAATTTTTCTCTCATCATGGCATTCCAAAACAAATCATCATAGATAATGGAACCGAGTTTAAAAATTCAGTTGTGACCGAACTTCTCGAGTTACACAAAATCAAAATCCATTTTATTTCACCATACCACCCTCAGTCAAATGGACAAATAGAAAGATTTCATAGTACTATTATCGAACATATCCGTTTACTTAACACTCAAGGTTTTGCTAAAATATCAGTTAGAATGAAAATGCTTTACGCTATTTTATTATATAATCATTCAATACATTCTTCAACGCAATTAAAACCTATCGACGTTGTAAATGGTCATATTTGTAATGACGACCCATTTAATCTTGAAATAGATAAAATTCTAGTAAACGATTACATTAATGACCATAAAGAGAAAACAAAATTATTGTATTCAAAATTGAATTCAGATCTCATGAATAATAAACAAAAACTCATTGAGAAAAGGAATGAAAAACGAGACGAGACTAATATTTTTCAACCTGATCAAAAGGTATACATTAAGAAACACATAAGACAAAAAAGTGCTAATAAATATTCTAAACCTGTTAAATTAACTGGAACCAACCCTGTAAGAAAGGTAGTTTCTACCGAACGACAACCAAAGGTTCACATGGATAATTTAAGACGACCTCTGCAAAAAACATACTCATTCGACTAATTCTTGGTATTCAATTTCAGATTAACTGGAATTCTCGGATTTGAAGAAAAAATTGCCATCAAGAAACTTGATAACAATCCTGGAATAATTCCACTAAAACTAGGATCAGCAAGAGTAGAAAAATATTCCCACGAACTCATACATTTTTACGACTTGAATCCAATCATTGAAGAAATTAATAAACTTAAAAATGAATCACTAATACTTCAACAACTGAAGATTATCAATTTGAGATTTCTAATTATCTAAAAATTCTTAAATTTGCCGAAAATAGAGTCGACACAAAACTTTCTGAAATTTTGCCTCAACCTCTAAGAACCAAACGAGGACTAATCAATACACTGGGATCGATTTTCAAATCAATCACAGGTAATTTAGATTATACTGATGGCGAACGATATGATAAATTGATTAACCAAGTTCAAACAAATCAAATTAAATTATCAAAAACAATACGTACGCAAAATTCTCTAACCGTGGCCTTAATAGATAAATTCAACGAAACGGTTCAGCAGATAAGGCATAACGAGAAATTACTTGAAACACGACTTCGTCAGATTTCATTATTTGTGGAAACGCAAACTCAACGTGAGAACGCGAATATGATAACCGACGTTGCTAACCAACTGATAAACATGTTTGAAATATTCACATCAATTTTGCAAGGCATAGAAAACTCTATCTCATTTTCTATGCTACAACAAATGCATCCGTCTATAATTAACACAGCTGATTTATATGTCGAATTGCTCAAAATAAAGCAGTTCTTAGAAAAGGATGAATTTCCTTTGAAATTAAATAAAAATACTATGCATTTATTTATTAAATACATCAGTATTAAAAGCTTTATCTACGGAAACAAAGTTGTATATGTACTTCGAATACCAATCTCATTTTCTGAAAGTTTTAAATATTATCACTTATACCCAGTTCCTATACTAACTGAGAGTCAGTTTCAAGTTATAGTACCGCGTAATAAGTACTTAATAAAAAACCAATTGTACTTTGCATATTCAAACAACCCCTGCAAAGAAATATATCCTGAGCATTTCTTTTGCGCAAATCTGGACATCGAACCTTTAAAGGCAAACAATCCCTGTGAAATCCAACTGTTGGGAATGAAAGATACTTCAAATTGCCAAAAAATGCCAATCAATCTATCTGGCACAATGATCACACGATTAGAAAACTCTAACCAATGGATTATAACGGTACCTAATGAAGAAACGTTCAAATTGAAATGCAATTCACAAAATGAAGTTCAACGACTTATCATGGGAACTTACTTGTTCGAAGTACCTGTAAGCTGCCGATTTAGTTCATCCAAAGGCACGGTAACCAACATCAAGTTTTTTGTTAACCAAACTCAACCCATGTTGTTTCCTGACCTGGTCAACAAACCATCTAATCAACACAAAGTGCCCAAAAACTTCATGGAAATTCAGCTCACCGAAGACATGAATCTTGATGACCTAAAATCAATAAAAACTCAAATGTTGAATAATCAGCCGTTTCTATCTACAGAAACAATATCATATGTACCCAGTGTATGGACCATCGCCTGTTCCTGCCTTATGATCATAGTGGTAGCCTACCTCATTTATAAGAAGATGGAACGATCCCGTTGTTTGCCAAAAAGCAGAAGTAAACCAGCGGACAAAGAAGCTAAGGATCGTTTTAAAATAGAGCTAGCTGATGTCCAACTACCTCACTAACCCTCGTCGTTGGATCTCAGGGGGGAGGAATTATCTCACCGCTCAGTACGCTAACCCTAATGAAGATTCACCGAGTCAGCACTGTCAGCTGATCCCCTCCACAGTCAGTGCGGACATTGGTCATTTCCATATTTTTTCTAGTTAGTCGGTAAAATTTATTAATCTAGTTAAGACATATTCTTTAACTGTATCTTTTGGTATTATTAAAGCTTTTTAAAAAGAAGTCTTCTGGTGCGTGACAGTTATTTAGCAGATTTAATTTTTATTTTCAGAAAAAACATCTCAATTTCATAATGCACATTGATAGAGAAATTGGTATGTTTTTTCTGACAAATTTGTAAAATTGTGAATTTGTTATTTTCTCGAAAACTGTGACAGGTACAGAAAAAACTAAAGAAGCAAAAAAGTTTCTAAATTAACAGGAATATTTCATAAAAAAATCATTGTGGCACCATTAAAAAGTTTGTGGAAGGAGAAAGGAGGCCTTAAACCCCAAACAATAACACAGAACTAACACTCAAGTATTTCATTAATTTCATAACAAAGCATTTTTGAAATATGGTTTATACAGTTACAAATTTGATGCAAAAACATTGCTATCTCAGAAACTATAGTTGATAGAGCTTTAGTTAAATGAAGGCAAAGTTGCGCATTTGAATGCTAAATAATTTGGTTACATTTTTTTTTTATTACTTCCGGAGATATCCGACAAAGAGCGAAAGTCAAATTTCTATTTTATTTTTTTACTACTTTATTATTGATTATTTTGGAAAATCAATGGCACCTTCTGGAGGCACTTTTTTAGACTCGTTAAGAAAATAGTTAGTTTTCAGCTCCGACGTTTCGATTTTTAGATACCATCATCAACTTAAATTTTTCAATACGGACCTGAACTTTTTATTTGGTTTTTTAGTAGCTACAGACCTCTTGAAACTAATGATGTGCCACACTTGTCAAAAAATTATATCTGCTGTACTTAAGTACCTATTTTTTTTTAAATATGCCTTTGGAATTCATATGTTGTCATAATGAGTAGATAATTTAGTTGACATGATTTAAGAATTAGGTTTTGCTCTAACACTAAAAATAAAGTTTAAGCTGTTTCATCAAAACTCAACCTCCAAATCAAACATGTGAGTATCTGAAAAATAAATAATTAACCAAAAACATATTTTTTTAAATTAATGAATTGAAAAGTACTATAAGAAACTCTCTTTTTTTTATTATATTTATTTAAAATACTTAAAGTACCAAGTACGTAATACATTAGATATATTTTTTTGACGTGATATATCATTGGTTTCGGAAGGTCTCTAGCTACTAAAAAACAAAATAAAAAGTTTAGGTCCGTATTTGAAAAATTAAATTAAAATAAATTAATTTAATTAAAATAAGTTGATGATGGTATCTAAAAAACGAAACGTCGGAGCTGAAAACTAAAACTATTTTCTTGAGGAGCATAAAAAGTGCCTCCAGAAGGTGCCATTGATTTCCCAAAACTTTTTCGGTTTTTGTCGGATATCTCCCAAAGTATGAAAATTTTTTACATTTTTTCACCAAATTATTTAGCAATAAAATGCGCAACTTTGCCTCAATTTAACTAAAGCTCTATCAACTATAGTTTCTGAGATAACAATGCTAATGCATCGAATTTGTAACACCCTGTATAAATAAACTGGCATTATTTTTCGATGTAGAATAGATTTTTAAATAATTTTTTGCAATCATTAAAAAACACCCTGTATAATACATATTAATTCAATGTTGAGCAATTCGGTTTACTAAAGTGTATAATGATGTTTATTGTGTTAAATGTAAAACAATAATGAAAACAGCAACACATTTCATTTTAATGTTAAGGTGGATTTATGCAGGATGTTAAAATAGAATTAAGCTAAACTAATTTAGTACTAAGAAACATCAACATGTGTAATGGCATCTGGACATTTATGCAACTGAATTTTCTATTAAGTTTAGTTAAGTTAAATTAAGAAGTTGGTCAACTTTTAACTTTCTTAACTTAATATTACTTATTATTATTATTTGCTTATAGCACAGCCTGAATAGGATTTGGACAAATGACAAATGTCAATTACATCTTATCTTGATTAATGTTTTCTTCCTTTGTCAGATTTTTCCGACAAAGGGCTCTGTGGGCCTAATGCCTGTTTCCCCCACACTTCCAAGACAAATTTATGTATGTACCGGTTGACCCAATAAGACTGTTTCTCGGCCATATCTCGGGAGCCGTTCGTCGTAGGACTTTGGTGTAAAAAAAATTATTGGGCCATGAAGAATTCCTATTTCCTACAACTACCCTACTAGAACACTTACACATAACATAATCCTCAAAACTACTTTAGACTAACTTTTTTTTTTAAATATGTTATTTTGTAAATACTTTACCTAGTTAAGTTATACTTTATTTTGTAATCATATTACAGTGTGTATTTCTTATCACATAGGCAGAAAGACCAAACTGGTCGATAGCCTGTTTCGTTGTAAACGAAATAAAGATTGTATATATATACATAAAATTTTCAGTTATTTCAACAACAAAGATGGTGTGGGGTGTTCAATTGATTTTGCAATAACCTGCTTTAACGTTTTAACGGTTTGACCGATTTTAACAATTTTCGTATCGTTGAAAAGAGCATCCTTTGGGCAATAAGAATCAAACAAAATATAGTTATTTTAGTTGAACCTTTCTCCGCCAGGGGGCTAGTTTTGACACCATGACCCATATACTAAAAAAATCAGAACAATCAAATGAAATGATATGTCCTAATATAGATGTAGCCAAATAACATCCAAATAGGCCAGGGAAAACCGTTTTTCAAAATCTCGATCCTAACATCAAACATTGGAAAAATTAGATTAATGGGTCTTTGAAAGCCAAGGATCGCGTGGTAAATGTTCTAAAACTATTAAATATTTAGCTACAAAATGAATAAGATGTTAAAGAGGCAGTTGTGAGTCTAAATAGAATTTATTTAGGCATTATTTAAAAAAATATATATCATCAGAACATTCATGTTGCTCCAAAGGGACTAAACGGATCCTGAACTTATTAAGTCACTTTAATATTACTCTTGGAATTCTTATTTACTTTTAGTTTAAAAAAGAAGCCTAAAAACCTAAATAAATAACTATATCCAAATTTCACATACTTTGGAATCATTAACAAAGTTTTTTTGTAAAATTTGAGGCCCCAAATCATTTTGCGTAAAATTTTATACTGTTTTTTTTTTTTCGTTTTTTAATAAAACCCATGAGAGGAAAAAGAAAGAGATCTAATGGCGACCCAGGTGTTCAAAATGGCCTCCGTTATTTTGAATGCACATCTGCAGACGCCTCAATTTCAGCTCTTGGGATGTTCAAGATGGCATTTCTAATTCTTGCAATCATATCCTCGCGGGAAGTTGGCCTTGTTGCAAAGACTATATCCTTAATCCTTCCTCAGAGATAAAAAATCACAAAAAAAACAGTTTAAAATTTTACGCAAAATGTTAAATTTGGGGCATCAAATTTGACAAAAAATCTTTGTTAATGGTTCCAAAATATGTATAATTTGGTTATAGTATATTTATTTGGGTTTTTAGGCTTCTCTTCTAAACTAAAGGTAAGTAAGAATTTCAAGAGTAATATTAAAGTGACTTAATAATTTCAGGATGCGTTTAGTCCCTTTGGAGCAACATGAATGTTCTGATGATATACAGGGTGTCTAAAAAGTCTGGAATATTGCAAATATCTCGAAAACTGCTGATTTTATTTTTCTCAAAATTTGCGTCTTGTTAAAGTAAATAACAGCGCATGACGTGAGGGTGAAATGAGGTTCGCAAGTATACAGGGTCAGTCACAAAGTATACCAACTTTCTTAATTCAAACCTAACACACTGTATATTACTTCAGATTTTAAGAGTACTCATAAAGGCCAATTCAACGATCTACAGTATTGCTACTTTATTCTTAGTATTAGTCAATTTTATTTGAGGAAATTATGAAAACACTTAAACGTTAAGTAAATTAATTAAAACTAGCCCATCCAAAAAAAAAAAAAAAAAAAAAAATTGTATATCGTTGAATTGGCCTTTATAAGTACTCTTAAAATCTGAAGTAATATACAGTGTGTTAGGTTTGAATTAAGAAAGTTGGTATACTTTGTGACTGACCCTGTATACTTGCAAACCTCATTTCACCCTCACGTCATGCGCTGTTATTTACTATAACAAGACGCAAATTTTGAGAAAAATAAAATCAGCAGTTTTCGAGATATTTGCAATATTCCAGACTTTTTAGACACCCTGTATATTTTTTTAAACAATGCCTAAATGAATTCTATTTAAACTCACAATTGCCTCTTTAACATCTTATTCATTTTGTAGCTAAATATTTAATAGTTTTAGAACATTTACCGCGCGATCCTTGGCCTTCAAAGATCCATTAATCTAATTTTTCCAATATTTGAGGTTAGGATCGAGATTTTGAAAAACGGTTTTCCCTGGCCTATTTGGATGTTATTTGGCTACTTTTTCATAAAGAAAAAGTCTTATCATTTCATTTGACTTTTCTGATTTTTTTTTAGTATTTGGGTCATGGTGTCAAAACTAGCCCCCTGGCGGAGAAAGGTTCAACTAAAATAACTATATTTTGGTTGATTCTTATTGCCCAAAGAATGCTCTTTTCGACGATACCAAATTTGTTAAAATCGGTCAAACCGTTAAAAAGTTAAAGCAGGTTATTGCAAAAACAATTGAATACCCCACACCATCTTTGTTTTTGAAATAACTGAACATTTTATTTAACCAAAATTATAGATAAACTGGTTCTCTTTCAAAATGAGAAAAAAACTTTTTAGTTTATTATGAGAAATTTAGAGAAAATGCGATTTTAAAATTTAAATGGCAGTTATGCCGTCTGGTGGTTATTTTTAGATCTTGAAAATATTTTCCAGCGATTCTTCATGGCCGATTTACCCAATAATTTGTTTTACACCAAAGTTATAGAACGAACGGTTCCCGAGATATGGTCGAGAAACAGTCTCATTGGGTCACCCGGTACAACTAACTAAGTTCAAGTTGGAATGTGACAGATCCGATGCAAAATAACTATGCAACAACAGTCTAAAGTAAACTTATCTAAGATGTCCTTATAATCTACTTAGCCAAAGTTGGGGAAACTGACATAAGTGAATTGAGCAAATAACAAAACACAAAACCAAAACTGTAATCAAACAATTAAGCACAAGGTAAAAAAAAACCTTTTATCTGTGAAAACAAATTAGTACATCAAAAGTTGTTTATACCAATGTACAGGGTGATTGATTGAATTTTGACCACCCCCTTAACTTCCTTAATTTTGATTTTAGCAAAAAACGTTAAATACAAAACTAGTAGATATTTAGGTCTACTTTATTCTTAGATGAACAGTTAATATACAGGGTGTCCCAAATTTGAGTAACAAACGAACTTATGTTTTTTTTAAATGCAATGACCGACTTTTTAATCGATATTTAAATTCTACGTCAAATTCTAGGCCTTACTGATGTAAAATGTCTGTATCGATATTCAACTGTTTCCGCAGCAGTGTCCTTGATTGATTGAATTCTGACCACCCCCTTAACGTCCTTATTTTTGATTTTAGTAAAAAAACATGTTGTATCAATTTAGATGTAGACATTTAACTCTACTTTATTCTTAGATAAACAGTTATTATGCAGGGTGTCCCAAACTTGAGTAACTAAATAAACCCTTAATCACATAGTCGAGGCAACATTGTTAAAGTAACAGATGCTGCTTCGGAAACAGTTGAATATCGATACAGACATTTTACATCAGTTAGGCCTACAATTTGACGTAAACTTCAAATATCAGATAAAAAGTTGGTCATTGTATTTAAAAAAAACATAAGTTTGGTTCGTTACTCAAATTTGGGACACCCTGTATAATAACTGTTTATCTAAGAATAAAGTAGACCTAAATATCTACTAGTTTTGCATTTAACGTTTTTTGCTAAAATTATGAAAGTTAAGGGGGTGATCAAAATTGAATCAATCACCCTGTACCTATCAATCAACTCCCAATTGATATGATTACAAGATAATATAAAGCTCACAAAACAAAAAATTATGATTCAAAAATGATTTGAATTATAAAAACAATTTAGCTAAACAAAATGCCTGGAAAACTATTTCCGAGATCTTAGGACACAACAGTAAGGAGGACTTTATTAATGGTGAGGGTCGAATTAGAATTACCCTGACGACCTTACGTTTCGATTTTTAGATACCATCATCTACTTCAATTTTTCAAATAGGGACCTGAACTTTTTATTTCGTTTTTTAGTAGCTGACAGACCTCCTGAAACTAATGATGTGCCACACTTGTCAAAAAATTATACCTTGTGTACTTAAGTACCTGTTTTTTTTTTTGTTAATATGCATTTGGAATTCATATGTTGTCATAATGAGTAGATAATTTAGTTTGACATGAATTAAGAATTAGGTTTTGCTCTTTTTAACACTAAAAATAAACTTCAAGCGGTTTCATCACAACTCAACCTCAAATTCAAACATGTGATTATCTGAAAAATAAATAATTAACCAAAAACATATTTTTTTTAATTAATAAAAAGTACTATAAGAAACTCTTTCTGTTTTTCAACGGAGCAATGAACCTAATTATTAAATTATATCAAACTAAATTATCTACTCATTATGACAACATATCAATTTCGATTGCTTAATTTATTTAAAAAACTTTAAGTACTAAGTACATAATACACTAGGCATATTGTGTGACAGTATAAGTGTGACATATCATTGGTTTCCGAAGATCCGTAGCTACTAAAAAACAAAATAAAAAGTTTAGGTCCTTATTGAAGTTGATGAGGGTATCTAAAAAACGAAACGTCGGCGCTGAAAACTAAAAACAATTTTCTTAAGGAGCAAAAAAAAGTGCCTCTAGAAGGTGCCACTGATTTTCCAAAACTTTCTGTCGAAGTAATAAAAAAATTTTTAAAAAAATAAAATAGAAATTTGACTTCTCCGGAAGTAATGAAAATGTTTTGACTTTTTTTTACCAAATTATTTAGCAATAAAATGTGCAACTTTCTCTCCATTTAACTAAAGCTCTATCAACTATACTTTCTGAGATAGCAATGCTAATGCATCGAATTTGTAACACCCTGTATAAATAAACTGGCATTATTTTTCGATGTAGAATCGATTTTAAAATAATTTTTACAATCATTAAAAAACACCCTGCATAATACATATTAACTCAATGTTGAACATTTCGGTTTACTAAAGTGTATAATGATGATTATTGTGTTGAATGTAAAACAATAATAAAATGATGATGTATATGAATGATGAATTTGTGCAAGACATTAAAATAGAATTAAGCTAAACTAATTTAGTACTAAAGGCCGTTTTAGACTTCGAAAGTTTTTGCGGAAGGCGGCAATAAACTTGCCAACGCATGCGCAGTACGGATACAGCTGATCGATTTTGGCAAGTTTCTTGCGCTTGCCGGGAGATCGGTTCTGCTCGATTTTTCTTTCAACTTGCCGGACAGTTTGGTAACTTTTCTAGTGATTTTTGAGGTACCATCTTGGCACAAAATCCACTAGTGTTGAGCGGTTGATGTATTATTGGGCTTCAACAGACTTTAGCTTCCACAAATAAACAAGAAACAATTCATAACAATTGACATTGATGACAATATTGACAGTCAGGAATTTCAGGAGGAAGGCAAGGGGTTATTTTTTTCTGTAGGTTGGTAACTAAAAGTTACTTTCTGAAATGACAATAAACTTTCTTACTGTAATGCAAACCATCAATAAACTTGCTGAAAAGTTTATTTTTGCAAGAAAGTTGCAGCAACAAAATTGCACTAAAACTTGCGAAGTGTAAAACGGCCTTAAGAAACATCAACATGTGTAATGGCATCTGGACATTTATGCAACTGAATTTTCTAGTACGTTTAGTTAAGTTAAATTAAGAAGTTGGTCAACTTTTAACTTTCTTAACTTAATATTAATTATTATTATTATTTGCTTATAGCACATAGCCAGAATAGGATTTGAACAAATGTCAATTACATCTTATCTTGATTGATGTTTTCTTCCTTTGTCAGATTTTTCTGCCAAAAGGCTCTGTGGGCCTAATGCCTGTTTCCCTGACACTTCCAAGGCAAATTCAAGTAGGTACAACTAGGTAAGTTGAAGCTTGAATGTGACAGATCCAATGCAAAATAACTAACTATGCAAAAACAGTCTAAACTAAACTAATCTATGATGTCCTTATACTCTACTTAGCCAAAGTTGGGGAAACTGACATAAGTGAATTGGGCAAATAACAAAACACAAAACAAAAACTGTAATCAAACAGTTAAGCAAAAGGTAAAAAAATAACCTTTTATCTATGAAAACAAATTAGTACAACAAAAGTACAAATGTACCTATCAATGAACTACCAAATGATATGATTACAAGCTAATATAAAGCTTGTTAAACAAAAAATTATGATTCAAAAAATGATTTGTATTATAAAAAGAATTTAGCTAAACAAAATGCCTGGAAAACTATTTCCGAGATCTTAGACAGTAAGGAGGACAACTTTGTTAGAAATTGTTCTGATCAAATACAGGAAGCAATTTATTTTAATAACATAAGTACAAAAAACCCAATTTGACAATGCCGATAAACAAAATAACTTGGTGAGGCACATGCATACAGGGTGTTACAAATTTGAGGCATTAGCGTTGCTATCTCAGAAACTATAGTTGATAGAGCTTTGGTTAAATGGAGGCAAAGTTGCGCATTTTATTGCTAAATAATTTGGTAAAAAAAGTCAAAACATTTTCATTACTTCCGGAGAAGTCAAATTTCTATTTTATTTTTTTACCACTTTATTAGCGATTATTTTGTAAAATCAATAGCACCTTGTGGAGGCACTTTTTTATGCTCTTCAAGAAAACAGCTTTAGTTTTCAGCTCCGACGTTTCGTTTTTTAGATACCATCATCAACTTCAATTTTTCAAATAAGGACCTAAACTTTTTATTTCGTTTTTTAGTAGCTACCGACCTTCTGAAAAAAATGATGTGTCACACTTGTCAAAAAAGTATATCTAGTGTATTACGTACTTGGTACTTAAAGTTTTTTAAATAAATTAAGCAATTGAAATTGATATGTTGTCATAATAAGTAGATAATTTAGTTTGATATAATTTAATAATTAGGTTCATTGCTGGTTGGTTTTTTGGTGAATTATTTATTTTTCAGATACTCGCATGTTTGAATTCGAGGTTGAGTTTTGAGGAAACAGCTTAAACTTTATTTGTAGTGTTAAAAAGAGCAAAACCTAAATCTTAAATCATATCAATCTAAATTGTCTACTCATTATGACAACATATAAACTACAAATGCATTAAAAAAAAAACAAGTACCTAAGTACACTAGGTATAATTTTTTGACAAGTGTGGCACATCATTAGTTTTGGGAGGTCTGTAGCTCCTAAAAAATGAAATAAAAAGTTCAGGTCCGTATTTGAAAAATCGAAGTTGATGATGGTATCTAAAAAACGAAACGTCGGAGCTGAAAACTAAAGCTGTTTTCTTGAAGAGCATAAAAAAGTGCCTCCAGAAGGTGCCATTGATTTTCCAAAATAATCAATAATAAAGTAGTAAAAAAATAAAATAGAAATTTGACTTTTTTGGTTTTCATCAGATATCTCCGGAAGTAATAAAAAATTTTTGCCTCCTTTAACCAAAGCTCTAGCAACTATAGTTTCTGAGATAGCAATGCTAACACCTTGAATTTGTAACACCCTGTATATTTTTGGGTCTGGTGCGATATAGGTGCAACCATATTTTTGTTTTTTTTTTTTTTTTTTTGATGAAATTGATGTCATATTGTTTATTTAACTTAGTTCTACCCAAAAACGGGTGGTTGGAGCTGTTTGTTGGGAAAGGAATAGTAAAAAAATGCCTTTGAAAGTGGTCAGGTTACAAAAAGTACATGAAGGGTTTAATAGTTAAATAACTTGAAAATTTGTAAATTAAATAAGTATTTTTAATTTTTACATGCAAAGTGACACTTTACTATCTATAATTACAGTTGACAATGTTAACCTTAGTGTCAGATTCAAGGTCAGATTAGTACAAGGGGCAATGTTTATTTTTTGTAAATGTATTGAAAAAGATGCATGGTAACCTAGTGCTAACCAGAGTGGCTGATTCATATATGTAGCAATAATTATTAAGATCTCAAAAAGAGAAAAAATATGGAAACTTCCATTTTAACAAATTAAAAATCAATTTTTAGAATGACTTTACTAATTTTGAACAGAAAAACAGTTCTGTTTGACAACATTGCTAGGGTTGTTAGGCACCAAACAAAATGTTCAACAATCAGGCACGGTACCGATCAAAAACAAGTCATTTATGTTTAGTATGGAGAATGCCATAGGAGTTTTTCCTGTGTGAAAGTGATTCATCCACCCTTATTTTGGTAAAAGTAAGTTAAATAAACAATCTGACATGGATTTCATCAAAAAAGAACTAAAAATAAGGTGGCCTCTAAATTGCACCAGAACCATATTTTTCTTAGCTGTTAATTTCATGCTGAAAATTGAATGTAACTACAAACCTTACTTTCATTTAGTATAATTCTAACTTGCTTTAATTTAACGTCTGCATAAACCCACCTTTAATTTAAGTAAAATCAGTTAACTCACCTTAAAACTTACTTTTTTATCCACCATTGTAATGTAGTTGCAAAAATTGCACATGATTTGGCTCTTCAACTTTATTGATATGTTGCACTTCTTGGTGGGTAATATGGGCCTCAAATAGGACAATTTCTTCAAAGAAGTTGTGCTTTCTCATCCAGATGAAAAATGGGAAAGTATTCAGCATATACGGGATAAGATTCTGTAAGATTTGTTAAATTTGTAGTAATGCAGCCATGTTGGTTACACAGGTTATGTATCAATTTGCCACTGTAATCAGTGTTCTCTTACCTGGGCAAGCAGCCGTTGTATCCATTGTGCTTATGCATATCAAAAACTCTACATTTCTACATTTGATTTTAGTGTATAATCTTCGTCAATTATTAGATAATTGTAATATAAATTAAAATAAAGTACAATTATTTTAAGCTGCATGCTGCATGCATGGCAATTTTTTTGACAACACGACAAAAAGCTAGCAATGCATAGTGACAAGCTGACAGCTGACAAGTCGGAAGTTTAAGGCGTATTTTGACGGCAGTACTAACCTGAGTTTTACGTTGTAGTAGCATAGGGCGTCTTTTTTTATCAGAATGAGTTAAAATGAGACAGGCATTGTAAACACTCGCAACACAACAGAAATGACAGATCGAAGATATTCAGCCGAGTTTGGGATAAAGCGATACGCTGCATGACGTCACAGTGGGTGCTCGGGTGTACAATATGCAATTAAAACCCAGGTGGAAGGTTGAAGGGGAGCCAGAGGGAACAGCCGTTGTCCATGGTTTGGGTCTTGTTAACTTTAGGTATCCACGAATTTCGAGTTGTTTCTTTTTTTTTAACATGTAGATTATGGCTTATACACGTATGGTAAATCCAAAACCGACCATAGGAAAACCGTGTAACGGACAGAGAAACATAGATAAATGCATGTGCAGGAAAAATATCAAGTAGGCCAAAATTTGAGCGAGTTGCCAAACGCCTAAGTATCTAATACCGTCGACAAAACCAATTTTGTTGTTGGATTGTTCCTAATTTATTTCCATTCATTTGGATAATCTGTCTTCGGTCAGCGAGCTGTATTTAGTCCGATTTCTGTCTATTTGTTTAACAATTTGAATGAAATTATTTATTTTTCATTTAGCAGTCGAATTGCTATAGCGCTACCACACCTCCCTATATTTCATCTGTCATCTGCGATTAAAATCTAACCTCAATTGTCAAATTAAAAGTAAACAAGAAATCATTTACAGTGACAGGCATATTAATACCAGAATGGACTCCTATTAGTCCAATTATTGTAAGATTTTAGGAAAACATGAACAAATAACACTATTTACACAATAGTAAGAGTTCCTCTAGTTGGTGGCCTTCTCAATTTAAGGTAGGAAACTCCCCCCAGACAATTCGTCAGTGAGAGAATAGCAGGAGACTCCCCTAGTGTAGTGTTATTAAAAAGTTATTTTTAGGTAGTAAAGCCGATTTGCTACCTTAGCCATACAACATCGCAACTTTTATTGAGTCTAGAGTCCAGTTACCAACAAAGCCACATTTAAGGAACCAGCTAACAAATGGGGTGTACAGTATTCTGTTGTTATTAGCAAAGTTACTTAGTTGAATGACAATGATATAATAAGGTGTAAAACATCTAAAAGCTTCAGTTCACTAGACAATATACAAGCTATCTGATCCAGTGTTCAGGTTGTGTTCAATCAATTTGCCAAAAGATATAATACTTAGATCAGTGCTCCATTTTAATTAAATTGTAAACAATTTTATGGTTGCTGAGCAATTTTTTGTGTGACAAGCAAGTTCATCCCCCAACTTGGTTGCTGTAAAATGAAGTGTAAAGTTGGCTAATGACTGTGCTTTTTAATTTACAGTTGTAGTTTCAGATCATGCACACAGGGTTGTAACACAGAATTCATTCTCCCACTATCTGTATTGCTAAGGAATGCAACCAAGGATGTACAGGGTGATTGATTGAATTTTGACCACCCCCTTAACTTCCATAATTTTGATTTTAGCAAAAAATGTTAAATACAAAACTAGTAGATATTTAGGTCTACTTTATTTTTAGATAAACAGTTATTACACAGGGTGTCCCTAATTTGAGTAACAAACCAAACTTATGTTTTTTTAAATACGATGACCCTCTTTTTATCCGATATTTGAATTCTACGTCAAATTCTAGGCCTAATTGATGTAAAATGTCTGTATCGATATTCAACTGTTTCCCCACCAGCGTCCTTGATTGGTTGAATTTTGACCACCCTCTTAACTTTCTTAATTTTGATTTTAGCAAAAAACGTTAATTACAAAACTAGTAGATATTTAGGTCTACTTTATTCTTAGATAAACAGTTATTATACAGGGTGTCCTAAATTTTAGTAACGAACCAAACTTATGTTTTTTTAAACACAATGACCAACTTTTTATCCGATATTTGCATTCTACGTCAAATTTTAGGAATTGATGTAAAATTTCTGTATCGATATTCAACTGTTTCCGCAGCATCTGTTACTTTAACAATGTTTCCTCGACTATGTGATTAAGAGTTAATTTAGTTACTCAAATTTGGGGCAGCCTGTATAATAACTGTTTATCTAAGAGTAAAAGTAGACCCAAATATCTATAACTGTTGCTACAACTAGTTTTTTTACTAAAATCAAAAATACGGAAGTTAAGGGGGTGGTTAAAATTCAATCAATCAAGGACGCTGCTGCGGAAACATTTGAATATCGATACAGACATTTTACATCAATTAGGCTTAAAATTTGACGTTGAATTAAAATATCGATTAAAAAGTTGGTCATTGTATTTAAAAAAATCATGTTTGGTTTGCTACTTAAATTTGGGACACCCTGTATAATAACTCTTTATCTAAGAGTAAAGTAGACCTAAATATCTACTAGTTTTGTATTTAACGTTTTTTGCTAAAATCAAAATTAAAGAAGTTAAGAGGGTGGTCAAAATTCAATCAATCAAGGACGCTGCTGCGGGAACAGTTGAATATCGATACAGACATTTTACATCAATTAGGCCTAGAATTTGACCTAGAATTCAAATATCGGATAAAAAGTTGGTCATTCTATTTAAAAAAACATAAGTTTGGTTTGTTACTCAAATTTGGGACACCCTGTAGAATAACTGTTTATCTAAAAATAAAGTAGACCTAAATATCTTCTAGTTGATGATTCACCCTGTACAAGATGATTGATTGAATTTTGACCACCCCCTTAACTTCCATAATTTTGATTTTAGCAAAAAACGTTAAATACAAAACTAGTAGATATTTAGGTCTACTTTATTCTTAGATGAACAGTTAATATACAGGGTGTCCCAAATTTGAGTAACGAACCAAACTTATGTTTTTTTTAAATACAATGACCAACTTTTTATGTGATATTTGAATTCTACGTCAAATTCTAGACCTAACTGATGTAAAATGTCTGTATCGATATTCAACTGTTTCCGAAGCAGCATCTGTTACTTTAACAATGTTGACTCGACTATGTGATTAAGGGTTAATTTAGTTACTCAAATTTGGGACACCCTGTATAATAACTGCTTATCTAAGAATAAAGTAGAATTAAATATCTACATCTAAATTAATACAACAAGTTTTTTTACTAAAATCAAAAATAAGGAAGTTAAGGGGGTGTCCAGAATTCAATCAATCAAGGACGCTGCTGCGGAAACAGTTGAATATCGATATAGACATTTTACATCAGTTAGGCCTAGAATTTGACGTAGAATTCAAATATCGATTAAAAAGTTGATCATTGTATTTAAAAAAACATAAGTTTGTTTCGTTACTCAAATTTAGGACACCCTGTATAATAACTGTTTATCTAAGAATAAAGTAGATCTAAATGTCTACTAGTTTTGTATTTAACGTTTTTTGCTAAAATCAAATTTAAGGAAGTTAAGGGGGTGGTCAAAATTCAATCAATCACCCTGTACTTAATAACTATTATATCAAGTCTATGATTATATCAGTTCATAAAATAATGTAATATGGTTATTTGTAAGTATAATAGTGTGTTTTATCATAGGAAATACAATAACAAAAAGTTTTCAATCAACGTATCTATCTGCCACTGTAACCAAAGTGAAGGTGCAGACACACATGCTCATAAAAAGGCCTGCTTCTTAGCATATGCCAAGAATCATTGTACCCTTCAGCTGTTCACAATTCCTAGCAATAGGCATGCCTGCTTTAAGTAGACACTATGTACTTTATGGCTTGCTCATAAGCAACCGATCTTCAGATGTGCCAAAAGCATGCCCCCCTTCACCTATGCTCCAGATAGTAGGTATACTAAAAAATCTAAATACGTATTGCTATTTTATGAGCATGATATTTGTAGCAAACCATGTCCACACATGCTGCTCCACACAAGTAGCAATTGGTCAGTAATAATGTATGTATGTAATACTAATGACATGCTTTTGTGTTTTTATTGAACATGTTTGTCTGCACCTCTATTCTTAGAGTTTAGTTGATTCCTTATGATTATGAATAAAATACATAGTTAATATTTTACATAGCAAATAGGTGTTATCAAATAATAATATGGTCTAGGGGTTTTACCTTTAGGCATATTTTGGTATTAACTTGAGTTTTAAGCTGTAGGAGTAACATAGCATATCTCATTATATCAGAACAAGTTAAAATAAAGTAGTCAAGATAGACAATGTACACAAATGCCAACATTTTTTTTTTGTTATAACCTACTTAAAAATTAAATTGGTTTCATCGAGAATATTTTTGACCTTCTAATGAATGGAAACATACACTTCTATTTTGTTTAAAAACATGCTGTTTAGTATAACTAAAGGAACTTGTGTTGACAATCTACAGTATAATGTAAAACCCACCATGTTTATAACATACAAGAGGAGAATCAAAGGGCAGTTTTATAAAAATAAATGTTACTTAATATTTTTCTTAATTTCCTTCTATTGATGTTACTGATGTAAGAAAGTTATGGAATGCTACTAAATATTTAATTTAACATTATTGAACTGTCTTTAAGTAAAAATCTGTTCTTTTAAATAGTATGTATGTAAATAAATGTATTAAAATTGTTTGTAAAAGTGTTGGTTTTTTTAAAAAGGCCACAAAATTTTAAATTTTATTTTGTAGCAGGATTCTCTCAAAATTTCAAAAATCTAGACTAGGCTAGTTTGGTACAATTAATTGAATTATTAATACATTATCATTTAGACCACTTATCTTAATAGTATTCTATTAGTTCTTTAGTACGCAAACTCGAAATCATAGTCATTATAAAACAATTATGGATAATCAAAAATTCTGAACGCAGCCTGTCAAAAGTATTCGGCCCAACGCAAAAATCAACGCGGGCTTATTTTCAAATGACATGTCGTTTATCCTTTGTTTTTCAAATAAACATTTTGTATTTGCAAATTGAAGTTTTCTTGTTCTGTTTTATTACGTCCTTATACACTACCTATTACACTATTATTATACAGTGTGACCCATTTAGAATGGAAACACCCCTATAAAATTTTAGGTTATTAACCGATTTCAATGATTTTTTTTTTGAAATAATTAGGAATGAAATGTCTATTACGGGAGAAAATTTTAAATATTTATTTCAGTTTTCAGGTCATATGACGATACTTTTTCTTGATAGAAAATGGAGAATTTTTATTAGCGATTTTTTTATTGAAAAAATTACTACGCCACTGGATCTATAGTGCTTTCAAATAGCTGTGACCAAAATTTCATGAAAATCCATTCATTAATAACAAAGTTATGACAAATTAAAATTCAAAAATCCTCTAAGCTAACGGTCACCTAAAGAACACCCTGCATCAACTGTTGCCATAGAAATGGTGTTACTATTTTACTATTTACTTGTTTATTATTAATTATTAATTGATTAATTTCTAAAAAAAAAAAAAAATAAAAAAAAAAAATAAATAAAAAAATTTGGTCACAGCTATTTGAAAGCACTATAGATTCAGTGGCGTAGTAATTTTTTCAATAAAAAAATCGCTAATAAACATTCTCCATTTTCTATCAAGAAAAAGTATCGTAATATGACCTGAAAACTGAAATAAATATTTAAAATTTTCTCCCGTAATAGACATTTCATTCCTAATTATTTCAAAAAAAAAATCATTTAAATCGGTTAATAACCTAAAATTTTATAGGGGTGTTTCCATTCTAAATGGGTCACACTGTACTTTTTACATTACTGAATATTTATTAATTAGATAAGTGAAATAAATTACCTAATTAACGGTTTGCGCCCCAGATAAAGGTAAGGCTTAAAATGCTTTTAAAATTACATTTTTGGCAACATTTTTTGAGAGAGAGAACGAGTACAAATTATTAAATGGTACTATTCTGGTGGTACAGTGGAGGAAATTATCGGAAGATTCATATTTATGTTTGAAAATCGACCTGTGCCAGCGAGTACGACAATTAAAGATATGGTCTATAGATTTGAAAATACTGGGTGTACGCAAAACTGTACCAAATGTAGAGATCACGATTTTCCGCAGCCTCCCGAAGGTATCCGTCATCCTCGAAAGGAAAAAATCAAGAGCAGCGCGAAACGGCAGTTTACAGTTTGGCAGAAGTCAACTTCCCATGTAATAGTACTGCTATTACTGCGGAGCTTGTCATTGCACGAACTACTGTGCGAAATATTTTAAAACGGAACAAGTACCGGTGCTATAAGTTACGCACAACACAAGAAATATTTCCGGAAGACTGCGAAAAACGAATGTTGTTTTGTGAAGACATTATTGAAAGGTCTAACCAAGACAACACTTTCATAGCTAATATTTTATTTACCGATGAGTCCTCTTTTTCCTTGCATGGTCATCACAATCCGTCCGTTACTGTGGCTTATTCAAGGGAAAATAGGCATATAAGCGTACCTATTCGGACTCAATATCCGCAAAAGGTCAATGTTTGGGCTGGCATTTTAAACAATCATATTATAGGATCTTTTTTTATTGATGGAAACTTAAATGCCAATAAGTATTTAAACCTTTTAAGAGATAACGTGCTACCAGCTGTACATAATCTGAACATTAACTTGCAGGAAATCTGGTTCCAGCAAGACGGTTAGTAGGTACAAGCATTTTTGCACCAAACATTTCCAAATCGTCTGATTTGCAGAAATGGTACTGTCAATTGGCCTCCTCGATCGCCCGACCTCGCCCCAAATGACTTCTTTCTTTGGGGGCATGTAACCCAAAAACTTTACGGTCATCGTCATATGAGGGCTGAGGATTTAGGCCAATTGCGACAGAAAATAGTTGAAATACTAGGTTCTATTTCTAATCAAACTTTCATTAACGTGCGTCAGGAATTTTATGACAGGTTAGGCTACTGCTTGGCTAAAGCAGGAGATTTATTTGAGAACGAAATCAAATAAATGTTACGTTATTATTATTCTCTTACCTATCATTCCTTTCGAGTTTTCTGCTGTTCTTGCCACTTCTGCATAAACAATTTGTTATAAGCGTCCCTAAAGAAATAAATCTGGTGCTCAAATCTGGCATTCTGGCCAGTTAACAGTACCATCACGCCAATCCACCGTAAGAAAAAAAGAATGATTTGGACAGCCGCCATGTTAATACCAACACATGGTCATTCGTCGATTTAAATTTATTTCTTTATTTTCTTCGTTCTCTCTTAAGAAGTAGCGTATTTTGTCGCGTTAATATTTCCAGCAATAAAAAAGACCAATATTATCGCCCACAATGTCACACCAAACATTAACCATTCAAGGTAGGGACCTTTATTTTTCAAAAAAGACAAAAATAATAAAATGTTCTTGCGAAGCGAAGCAACGACAATTTAAGTTTTTTTTTTGAAAAACGTACATTCATCATACACATAGGGTCAACTGACCAGTCAGTGAACTTCACCTAGTAAATGAACAAAATCCCACATTTTAGCCAAAAACAAGAACTCCTTACAAAATATTATATTCCTCTCTTTCTCTAATGCTAACTGCGCATATCAACTACGCCGTTCATTTATTGGAATTTCAAACAAGTGCAACCAGTGTTGCCAGACCTACTGTTTTAACAGTAGATTTACTGTTTTAACCTTCAACCTTCTGTTCTACTGTTTCCATGATAAAATCTACTGAAAAAATTACTGAGTACAACATGCGGAAAAAAGTGGTATTCTTCCCTCTCTACTACGATTTTACCATCAAAAGTCCAAAGAATAGCTAATAAGTAATAATATAATAATTATTACCAACCGGCGGCGATGTTTACAAATTTTTTAGGCCATTGACCACCACTGCCATCTATGATGTATACTCGATAAAACAATGACGTTAATAGGCAATCTGGTCCCCGTAGTTGATTGTGTATCCTGTATTTTTTTACTGTTTACATCATTTTACACGTACCGAACGTTTAGTGACTAAGCTTGGTTTTGTTAAAAACGTCTAACGATTTGTTTTAGAAATAGCCCAGCCGAAGATGAGCAGGTACTTAACTTTTGTAAATTTTAATGTTAGTCCCTACTTAAATTGTAAAATATTTCTAGTTCCGAGGATGGTTTGTCAGGTGGGGAAGGGCCGTCTACTAGCAAAACCCCTGCAAAAAGAGCAAAGTATTATCAGAAATACAGACGCGATTGGGAAAAAGATGTAGAATTGGCAGGTTGGCTAAGACAAGGAAAAACAACACGGAGGCATTTTGCACTGTCTGCAATAAAGCTATTAATATCGGTTCCACTGGCAAACAAATCTTGTTGCGACATAAAGAAAGTGCTGTTCACTTAAAATTATCAAAATCTGCCAAGAAACAGCCCACGTTAACTTCCATGAGTAGTTTTAAAAAGACAAGTTCGCTTGAAGAAGCAGTTAAGAAAGCCGATATACATTTGGCCGCCTATGTTGCTGAACATAACATATCATATAATGCAATAGATCATTTGCCAAAGTTAATAAAAGAAATTTGCCCCGACTCAGAGATTGCCAAGCAAATTCAGTGTGGCCGTACCAAATGCTCAACAATTGTTAAAAACGTAATTGGTAAACAGAATGAGTTGGACGTTAGGAGTATTTTACAAACCAAAAAGTTTTCAATAATCATTGATGAGTCGACAGATAGGTCATGTACAAAGCATTTGGCGATAGTTTGTAGGTATTTCGATGATGAAAGTAAAAGGTAACTGTTTTATCAGATTTTTAGATTACTTTTAAGTAATAACAATTTTAGGATTTGCGACACCTTTCTAACACTAATACCTATGAAGGACGCTAGGGCACAAGATATTTATGGAAATATTATTAGCTATTTTCTGAACAAAAAAATACCATATAAAGAAAATCTAATTGGCTTTGCCTCAGATGGTGCAAGTGTGATGACAGGCAAGTACAATTCTGTGATGAGCCGATTTAAAGAAGAAGTGCCGAACATATTCTTAATGCGTTGCATCTGTCATAGTTTTCATCTATGTGCCTCGGCTGCATGTGAAAAATTACCTAGAGGGGTTGAAGATATAGTTAGGGACACATACAACTTTTTCTCCAACAGTCCTAAACGAATTGAATCTCTGAAAGAGTTTCAGAACTTCACAAATTCATAAATTACTTCATCCTTCACAAAGTAGTTGGTTATCTTTGGAAAGTGCTGTGGTAAGATTATTAGAGCAATATGATTCTTTAATTTTATTTTTCACAGATACGTTGTTTACCGAGCGACTTCTTACGGCAGAAGCAATTTTAACTCGATTGAAAGATCCACTAACAAAATGTTTTCTAGAATTTCTGGAGTTTGTATTACCGTTCTTCAATAATATGAACAAAGAAATGCAATCTTCTAATCCAAAAATACACAAAATGCATGCAAATTTATCTAGTATTTATAAAACATTATTAGAGTGCTTCATAAAAAGAGAGGTAATTCTTACGACACCGATAGAAAAAATAAATTTTAAAAATCCACATAATTATCACCAGTTAACAGACGTTTATTTGGGCGCTAAAGTGGCTTTATCTGAGAAAAATTTATTCAGTGAGCAAAAACACATTCTGCGTACACGTTGTTTGGATTTTTTTGTCGAAAGTTGCGTTCAAATTAATTTAAGATTTGATTTTAGTAACGATATTTTCAAAAACTTAGCGATTATAGATCCGATTAATGTAATAGCTGGTAATACCCCTAGTATTGTTCCCTTAGCACAGCACTTTCCGAATATAATTAGGGACTCGGAAATACAGACACTAGATAATGAATGGCGTTTACTACGTAATACAACGATCGGTTTAGATCATTCAGCCAGTATAGAACACTTTTGGGTTACTGTTAAGAATAAGTGCTTTGGAGACAACTCTCCTATGTTTTTAAATCTTTCAAATTTTGTATTAAATGTGCTTACCTCACTCTTCTGCTAATGTTGAGAGACTTTTTTCGCAAGTCAACTTATTAAAAACTGACTTACGGAATAAGTTATCCACAAGTAGCATTATAGGGTTGCTGCATAGTAAAAGTTTTTTGTCGAGGTCAAATAAAAACTCGTGTTTCAATTTCGACAGTAAAGATTTAATCAAGTGGCACAACTCGAAAATGTACAAAAATGAATCCGAGCTGACGGACTCGGAATCAGAATTAGAATAATTTTTTGGTTAAGTATTTTTTACTTCCTGCGTTTTAATTTTACATTAAGTTTAGCATAAATGTGAGAATTTATTTTTTGTTGATATATTTTTGTGTTATTTTTAAAACTGAGTATTTAATAAATAATCTACTGTTCATATACATCAATCTACTGTTTTTTTTTACGCCGTTCTACTGTTCGGTGAAATAAGTATCTGGCAACACTGAGTGCAACAGTGATATGTAAAATCTCGAGCGACGAGGTGGTGGCACTGCGTGATTCCTGTGGACGCCATATTTGTTAGCGGTGAGTAAAAAACATGTGCTAACCAAAACTTATTTTAAAACTTTAAAATTCTATAAAACCATCTGCTGTAGCTTTGTTAACACTCTATATACATTTAGCAAGTATCTTTTCATCCAGGGAAATTAATATTGCATACATTTATTTTAATAATTTCTATGTTCAATTAATAGACCGACGAAATCATCAAAAGCTAAAGAATGAACATTGTGTTCATTTACTGGGTTTTGGCGCAATTTTCAGAAACATTGTAAAATGAGCCTTATAGTAGGCTAATATTCGTAGGCAAGTTCCTTATTTAGATACTTTTAGTCTAGTCATGTAAAATCCAGTTATTGAACGCCATAATAACCTGTTTATTAAGTGGTGTTCATTCATTAGGTGTGTTGGTTTTTCGCTTCAATAATGAAAAGTGGGAACCTATTTAATATTTGATTACTAATTTCACTCACATCTTTTCAGATGGCAGCCAAATATTTACGTTTTAAATACTCTGAGGAAGACTTAGCCAATGCACTTGCTGAAATTAACTCTGGAAGCATCACCTTAAACAAAGCGTCTTCAAAGTATTTAATCCCGAAATCAACACTTCATAACAAAATAACTGGTAAAGTTCCTAACGCACGAAAAATGGGCCCTTCGCCAATTTTAACTTATTCGGAGGAAGAACGAATCAAGAAATGGATTTTGGATAAAGCCAAGTTAGGATTTCCTATTCACCCGAATGAAGTAAAAGACTCAGTTCAAAAGGTTTTAAAGATTGCGTCTAGACCAAACCCATTTCTTGATGACAGACCAGGAGATAAATGGTTGAAACTATTTTTACAACGGCATCCTGAAATATCAAAGCGAAACACGGAAATAATTTCTAAGAGCCGGGCTTCAGTAACAGAAACTGCAATTAGCCAATGGTTTTCCGAGCTAAAAAAGTTTATTGACGATAAAAATATAATGGACATGATGACCGATCCAAACAGAATATATAATGCAGATGAGACTGGCATGCGAACATGTATGAAATCAGGATTAGTTTTGGGCCCGAGGAGCAGTTTTAAAAACCTTTACGAAATAGCATCTGGGAACGAAAAGGAATCTATAACCGTGCTATGTAATTATAGTGTAGCAGGCGTTGCCGTTCCGCCAATGATCGTCTTTCCATATAAAAGAATACCAAAAGAGCTGTCGTTGTCCGTTCCAGCAGAATGGGCTATTGGCAGATCCGACTCGGGATGGATGACCTCAGCAACATTTTTCGAGTATATTGCAAATGTATATTTATATATGTATTTTTCCTTGGCTGTTAAGAGTGAGAATTGTTTTTCCGGTTATTTTATTCATAGACGAACATAAGTCTCACTACAACATGGAGCTGCACGAGTTCTGTATAGAGAAGGGAATAATTCTCTATTGTTTATACCCTAACTCAACTCATATCTTGCAATCCTGCGACGTCAGTATTTTTCGACCCCTTAAGGCAGAATGGAAAAAAGTGTGTCGAGAACACAAACAGAGTTCAAATACGCATATTACACGTCATAATTTTAGTTTGCTTTTTAAAAAAGCATTTGATAATGCTTGTAAGGTCACCACAATTACAAATGGATTTAAGATTTGTGGTTTGTTTCCACTCAACCCGGATGCGGTAGATTACACCAAGTGTATATCTAAATCAAGATTATGACTCTTGCCTTAAAGTGTTGGAAGAATTTTTAGAGAAAGATAAAATTAACGAGTATGAAAATAGACTTAATGATTGTGAACAAGAAGACATGTACTTATTTTGGAGACTTTGTAAACAAAAGGCAGGACAAGAACAAGCCCCCATCACTGATGAATCGAATCGAGATACATATTTACCCAACTTATACAAAGATCCTTTAAATGAGTCATTTATAAATGACCTACCTTTAGAAATAAATGGAATTGTATATACACCAGTTCCAATCAGCCCTCTAAATAATACTTATGGTACTATAGAAGAAGATGTTCTACTTTAAAACATCTGCACGGATGTCATAGGACTTAACCCCAACAGAGCCTCAATCGAGCCTGATCTAGATGCTGTTAATAAAAAACTAAAAGTCAACAATGATGTAAATACTCAAAACTGTGATAGTACTAATGTCTGCAGGGAATTTCTAGATGATGTTCTGAATAAGATATTTGATACAATCGATAATGTTCGCACTGTACCTGAAGAGGCATTTGATAAGACTGACACAAAATGTGATACTAAATGTAAGGTTAATATAATTTCAAATATTGTTATAGGAAATGCTCAAGAAACTGTACTTAATAACCTCTGGAATGAACATCTATATTGGCCACAACAAGAAAACAAACCAAAGAACAAAGTTAACAGTCGTGTGATAATGCCATTTGCCATAACTTCCGATAAATGGGCCCAGTATCATAAGGAACAAGAAATGAAGAAAAATTTAAAATGTGAAGAAGTAAAAAAGAGGAAAGTTGAAAGAGAGGAAAAGAAAAACCAAAAAGAAAAAAGTGGTAATATTAAAAACGCAAAAAATAGTCGAAAACGTAAAATGGAAAACATTTCAAAAAATGAGTCTACAACGCTGCAAACAAAAAAAAGAAGAGAAACAAGACAACTTTCTGAAATCAATAAGTGTGAAACAACAACTTTGGGCGAACAAGGAATAATAGGACAATTGAATCAAGGACTTCAAAATAGCGACAATGGCGATATTAATCGGAAATCTAAGAAGCAGAAATCGGCTGCAACCAAAATATTTATTATCAATGACTATGTGGCGGTTAGATATGGAAACAAAGTATACCCTGGAAAAGTGATGAGTATAACTGAAGATGAGTATAAAATAAGCGTAATGGAAAAAAAATTACAAACAAATGGCAATGGCCAAAAGTACCTGATAAAATCTGGTACCAGAGTAAACAAGTGTTAAAAAAAATTCCTGAACCAAAACATATTTCAAATGGTTTATTTTCTGTGGAAATGTGAAGTTTTTTATAAAGTATTACTAGCTTCTAAGTAAATATATGTTTTTAAAAAAATTGTATTTTTGTGTAATAAAATAAAATGTTCATTTATTGGAGTTTTGTTGTTCAATGATTAGGTTGATCTGTTCATTTACTAGGAATTGTGACATTGTTACACAAATACTAAATAATATTAAAACCAGTTATCCTCCATATAGTACTGTTTCCATAATACTTAGGAGAATAAACAAACAAATTAATATGTAAAAAAATGTAAGTACATTTCAACCTTATTCATAATTTTCAATAAATGTAAAAGAAGAAGTAGCCTTAATCGTTCATTTACTGGTCAGTTGACCCTATCCAATTATCTAAAAGAAAACTTTTTGACGTATTAATGTCTTACCCGACAAAAAAAATATTGTTAAATATTGATGACAGGACTCAACGCGTAATCTTATATGCGAAAAATATTACCAGTTGTCCTCAGACATTACTTAAGGTAATAAAGCAAAAGACTTCTCGTTTCATGTCAGAATTTATGGCAAAGATAAAAGCTGCTCAGTATAAAAAGGATCGATTTATTACTGAAAATTCAAAATGGCTGGAAGGTACTATAACATTTCCTATGTTCTTACAATCCTCCAACAAATGCAAGCCAAGAATTGGAAGACCTACAAACGATTTTTTACACAGTAGCGAGAGAACCAAAAGAAACAAAACTAAATTAATTCGTTCTACAATGAGTTCAGCTGAACTGACATATGCCGCTCAAATGAGCCTTAGAGCTGAGGGAAGTGTCGACGCTGCAGCCATAGTAAAAGAAGTAAAGTTTAGTACACCTACTCAAGCGTCGAAATATAGACAAGCATTCAAAAGACGAGAAGGGGAATCACTGTATCTGTCTGAAGATAAAGCTTTATCCGTATTAATAGAAGCTAAATTGACTAGACATCAATACAATATTATTAGAGAAGCAGATAAAAAGAAATTTCCGTCTTACAAGAAAATTCAGGAGGCTAAAAAACGTTGTTATCCGTCAAAAGAGCATATGCAAATAAACGGCAAAGTGGCCGAGGTAAAGCTACAGGCACTTCTCGATAATACTGTGAAACGCATTGTTGAAGTTCAGCAAGAGGTATTGCATTCAGTTACTGAAAATGACGACATTCGATTAACATTGATTTCTAAGTGGGGATGTGACGGAACTTCTGGTCAAAGCCAATATAAACAAAAATATAACTACGATGAAGAGTTTGATGATGCCTCTATATTTATAACATCCTTTGTACCTCTTCGATTAATATATGAAACCCCTGAAAAACATATAGTTATTTGGCAGAACCCAAGAACCAGCTCACCACGATTTTGCCGGCCAATTAGGATACAATTTATCCACGAAACTCCTGTCATCATCGTTAGAGAAAAAACATATATAGAAAATCAGATAAAAGAGCTTCAGGCTACAAATATAAACTTAGGAGGAAAGCTTCTCAATATATCTCATAGTTTATTATTTACCATGATTGACGGAAAAATTTGCAATGCGGCATCGTCGACAACGTCTACACAAAATTGTTATATTTGTAGAGCAACATCAACATCTTTTAACAACATTGATCTAGTTCTGAAAAGAGAAATTAAGCCATCAACTTTGTCATTCGGTCTTTCTAGTTTGCATGCCTGGATTCGGTTTTTTGAGTATTTGCTACATTTGTCCTATAAAATGCCAATTAAAAAATGGCAAGCAAGAGGTGTGGACCATAAGAAGGTAGTTGCTGAAACCAAAAGAAAAATTCAGGAGCAGTTTAAAACGCGAATGGGTTTGATTGTTGATCGCCCAAAACCTGGATTCGGTAGCTCAAACGATGGAAATACTGCCAGGCGATTTTTTGAAAATGTATTTATATCCTCTGAAATTACTCGTATTGATGCAGATATCACAAGACTAAAAATTATTCTGCAGACCATTTCATCTGGCTTTAAAATAAATATAGATAGGTTTAAAATATTTAGCCTGCAAACAGCTAGATTATTAGTCGAAAGATACCCATGGTACAACATGCCCGCAACTCTCCACAAAATTCTTGTACATGGACCAGATATTATTAAGTCGTTTTGCCTCCCTATCGGACATTTATCCGAGGAAGCCCAAGAGGCGCTAAATAAAAGCATCAAGCAATACAGGGAAGGTTATGCTCGTAAATGCTCTAGGCAGCAAACACTTGAAGATGTGTTTAAAAGACTTTTGGTAACATCGGATCCGGCAATTTCTAGTATACGAAAATTACCCAAGAAGAAAAGCAAGTCATTTGAGAAGGAAGTTCTGGACTTACTTTCCCCAGAAGAAGATGAATCGGAAACTGATCAAATGAACTCTAGTGATGAGGGCAGTGCTTCTGATGTGGAACTGTGTTAAGTTTTGTTTTGAATAGGACTTTGTGATACATAAAAATGTCAACATATTGTTTATGAAATGTTCACATTATTTCTCTACTTTTTGCTGTTCGACTTTTGTTAATTAAATTATTTTATTTTTTAGTTGTTTTTATATAATTTTCCTATTTTCCTCTGTTAATCATTTTACTTGAAGAAACGAGGCGAGGCGAGGCCGAGGCCGAGGTTATTTCAGCAGCAGAGGTAATTTCACAATTTAAGGATGTGATCATGTATTGTTATGTATGTGTACCTCTAAAACAAGCAAAATAAAAAATAAACTATTATTATATTATTTCTCAAAATCGATTAGAATAAATATATTTTTTGAGTAGAAATTTATTTGACCAATAAAAGAAATTCTAACTAATGCCGAATTTAAGAAAAAAAACTCTCTGAATCAAGATACTCAATAAAAATATAGGTATTTTCTTTAAAATCAAGTCCAGGAAACAAACTCACATTTGTTTTTTTTCTGAATATTTTAATGATGCAGAAAAAATTATAATAATCATAGAATTTTACCCAGTTTTATGTTATAATTATGTCAAATTTAATAAATTAAATATTATTTTTAATGCCAAACCTTTAATTTATTAGAATTCTGGTAATAAACATTTCTGCCACAAATTTAGAATCTTGCCCCTCTGTGCATCGTTGGAAAGGGTATTTAATAAGGAATTAATTGCACTATTTTATTTGTACATTTGCTTTGAATTGAGACCATATGATATACATGATAGCATATGAGAATAATTAAGAAAAATGGCCATTGTTATTATAAAAGATAAAAATAAAAACATTTTTTTGTTATTTTGGTCAAACTGCTGATAACACTACCGAATACTTGTTTTCCATTCCATGTTTTTGCCAGTCGGTCAACTTGTAAGTTCGTTTTGAAGGAACATTGTCAATATGGTTTACACGACTGCCGAAAGAATAGAAATTGTACGTTTTTAATTCAAACATAACGACTGTGCACGAGCTGCCGCGCGCGCTTTCAATGCAATCCATCCAGATAAATTAATTGGTCATTAGTATGTCTTAAAGACGATGCAAAAATTCATGGAAACTGGTTCAGTGACAAACAAAAAACATTAACCTGAAAGACAAATTATTAATGAACCAATTGAAGTTGCTGTTTTGGGACACGTTGCAATGGATAATAATCAGTCTTTAAATCAAATTTCCCATGCATCGGATGTTTCGACAAGCAGTGTATGGAGAATTTAAAAAAAACACAATTTTCATCCATACAAGGTAAAATTGGTTCAGGAATTAAACGAAGATGACTATGATAGAAGACTACAATTTTGTGAAATTATGTCTACTAATCTGACAAACAACGTAAACTTGTTGTACAATATTTGCTTCTGTGATGAGTGTATGTTTTTTTTGAATGGAAAAGTGAACAGGCATAACTGTAGGTATTGGTCAGACACGAATACACATTGGTTTAGGGAAACCCATACCCAATATCCACAAAAACTTAATGTTTGGGCAAGTATTTTAGGAGACCACATGGTCCACATTGGTATTTTAAAGCATTCTGTTATAGGTAAATTCGACGTTAATGAATCAATCAATACAAATATAACAAAGGATTCAATGTTTTGCATTTCAGAAAAAGGCGGATCAAAAAATGGTAAGTTTCAGTCCGATTTTCCTATTCAATCGAAAATGTTACATCCTAATTTACAGAGAAGTAACATAAATGAAATCGATAATATTGATTATCGAAGAAAAGTTGCGATGTTTAAATCAACTCTAAAACTTCACACCAAAGTAGAGACACAGCTGACCAAGTCAAATTAAAAAATGTAACATTCCCAGTATACGAATTTTGTGGATTACAATATTCAAAGCAAGATGTGTGCTTTTAGCATTTCTATTTAGTAGAAGTTTGTATAAAAGTTAAGCTAAAAAATCAAATAGTTTGGAGAAAAAATTGAATTTTACATACTGTAGCATGCTATTAAATTAATTTTTACATGTCTTCTAAATCGGAAGTTAAAAGTTAAATCCACACTGTAAAACAACGGATTGTGGTATTTCGATGTCGAAGTCAAGCATTCCCGATAACGACAAAAAATGTGCCGATGCGGTAAATGAAACTTCTAATTGTCGACAAATCATTTTTTACTTACTATGTGTAAGTCTCCGCTTTTTTTAAAAAAAAGCACAGTGAAGAAATTAAAAGAGGATTTCGATATGTTTCCACCGTTCAAAACAAACAGTACATTAAAAATCGAAGGTTATTATTTGGTTGCTTACAAAAATCGCGACATTAGTGGAAAATAAAGTAAAGCAGACTAATTAGTTCTATTTGATGCCGCGTGCCGGTGTGACAGACTTGCTTTATTGCACTCGTCTCGTCGCATCGCCGCGAAAGTGTCGATAAAGAAACTGCTGATTGATACATTTTAATGTTATGATATTTATTTTGTTTAAATGCACATGATAATTTACCTACATGGAATAACAAGTCGGAATATTGTATTGGCTAAGCATAATTAAATTTGATTTTACTATGGAAAAAATGACAACTGATTTTAAAAGTGACCCAAGTTTTTTTTTTAATACGAATGATAAATGATACATTTGTAATAAAGTATTTCTGAAGTGATATTTAACACATTCAACACACATACTACTCGAATGAGACGATAAGACCCACACATCATGATAATGTGACTTTACTTTTAATTTATTTCAGCTGAATTTTATTACGTTAAATAATTAAGGTGAAAAACGCTAACTGAGCGTAATACCTTCTTATGTAAGTGGCACATAGAGTTTGTTTCTTTAACCGACCCATTGTAATGAGTTTTATGAGTACTAAAGTTTCGACTTACATGCAGTTGAACTATTTTTGGTGCATCTATACGAAGATGTCCAGCTCACGATTCGTAATTAAATAAAATAATTATTGAATTGCCAATGAAAAAATATTGGTATCTATTATAAAGGAGTAATTTAAATACTCAAGAATTCAACAGGAAAAACAGTGTAATTCAATGTTGGTAGGAGTATTAGCTCCTACCAACGTAGTAGGTAGTCTCAAAGTAGTTGTTTCTGATTTTTCCCTTCTCAGTTGAGAAGTTTCTGATACAGAAAGGTCTTTACATGTTGAGAGATATTTGTTTTAGTGCCACACCGCAATACTATTTGCTGTGATCGATGTTAGGGCGCTGCATGAATTTTTCTTAACAAACAAACCAAAAATACTCGTTGAATACGAAATTAGTAGCAGGCTGAAATGATTGTGTGTATGCTAAACCTTATACATACGTTTATTAAGTTTTGAAAATTGGGTCTTTGAAGCAAATCGATACTAACCTTCTTTAAACTCGGATATAAAAAGGTCCATATGAAGTAGCTAAACTTGTCAACATTTTCAGGCAACGGAGATTCCTATTCCTGACAGCAACCGGTTATACGTTATCCTGGAAATTTGCGTATTAGTTGCTTTAATCGTTTACCTTAATTCCGTTTATAGGATCGTCTCATTACGATGTACAATAAATTGTACAGATTTCTAGCAGACTGACTGTAAAGTAATGCATTTTTTTGAGGACCGAACCGGTCAACGATCGATGCCACGGCTAGACGATATTTTTTCTCCGTCATATCAGGGTGTCTGCGTCGCACTCATGCGTTTCTTAAAACCCTGGAAAAATCGGGCAGTCGGAAAGTAGTAGTAAGCCGAATTGGTCGTTCCGCTCTCCGTTTTTTTCGCATTTTTGTTTTGTCAGTTTATACAGTCCACTAATAAAACTAAACCAAATTAACCAACGGGGTTTTATTTAAAAACTGGGTAGTTTTACCCAAGGGAAGAAGGATTCAACATTTTGGTCCTTCGAGCCGGATGATTAGAAGTTCTAATCAATTTATCCAGACTTTGGATTAGCGGTGACTTTATTGGGAAGTAACACCGTTAGGGCAGAAGCGAAAAGACACAGGAAGGCGAATAGGTGCTACTACGATAAGGATTCAAGGCAGGGCCTCTATGGAAGCTGATAGAAGGAAGGAGAAAAAGTGTGCGTATTGAGGTAGAGTACAAGCCGTAGGGTAAGTACGATTAACAATTCATTTTGTGGGACATTATTAGGTTTACAAAGGTCATCAAGGTATTAAATGTAAAAGGTTTCACTTGAGTTGGGGTAATACGTTTAAGGTTGACTTATACAATACAAAAAAAGGGTACATTTGATTATTAATTGTAGTTACAATGTCGGATTTAACTAGTTTAAAGCGTAAACGGGGCATTATTAAGGGAAATATTACAAGACAAAATACTTTTATCAATAGTTTTGATGAATCAAAGGTTAACGAACTTGCAGCGCGGCTATCAAGAGTCAATGAATATTGGGATGAATTTGAAAGTGTTCAGTATGCTATTGAGGAGTTGGAAAATGGTGAAGAACAAGATGAAGAAAGAAATGCTTATACTAAACTATTTTTCGAAGTTGTTGGAAAACTAAATAGTTTAATGCCGATTAATAATGCAGCTACATCATCCTCCAGCACTCAATCAAGCAATGTAAGGGTAAAAACGGAAGTTAAGCTTCCGCCTATGGAAATTCCGTTGTTTAATGGTTCCTACAGGCAGTGGCTTGAATTTCATGATACATTCCATGCGGTTGTAGATAGTAATACAAATTTGTCGGATGTTGAAAAGTTTTATTATTTGAAAAGTGTACTGAAAGGTAACGCGGCCGATGTGATTCATTCTTTAGAGGTTTCGTCCACGAATTATCAGGAAGCCTGGAGTTTATTAAAGGAGCGGTATGAAAACAAAAAGATAATAGCTTTAAGCCATCTAGATTCAATGTATAACTTTCCACCAATGGCGAGAGAATCAGCTCCGGAGCTTCGTAAATTCGTTGACGAAATCAAAAGAGATTTGAGGGCTTTGAAAACGCTAGGGTTAGGAGTGGATAGTTGGGATGTTTTGCTGATCTATATTTTTGAAAGAAAACTTGATCCATTGACTAGAAAAGAATGGCAAAAGCAGAATGCTACAGATTTTTCCGCGGACAATTTTCCAACAATAAATGTATTTTTAAAATTTCTGACAAATAAATGTTCAATTATAGAAACTACCAATAAGGTTGTGCAAACCTCGGAAAATAAATTCGGAAAAATTAATGAGAGAGCACCAAGGTTAAAAGGAGACACATTAAATAGTTATGGCGCCTTTCAGAATTTTCGCTGCGTGGTTTGCAAATCGTCTGAGCATTATATTCAGAGATGTAAACAATTTCAAGACATGTCATTACAAGATAAAAGATTAGTTGTAAATAACAACACGCTGTGCTGGAACTGCCTGCGGACCGGGCATAGAGTACAAGCTTGCACATTTTCAGGTTGCTCGTACTGCAAAGGTAAACATCATAGGCTATTGCATGTAGAAAGGCAGGAAAATTCAAGAGAAGTAGAGGCAAGTCAAGGAGGTAGGAAAAATGAGGACAATAACAATCGGAGTTTTAGCTTTAATGGGCATAGTAGAAATAGTGAAGGTATTCAAACAGTTAATAGTAAAGCAAAATATCAGGAAGTTCTACTGTCAACGGCTTTAGTTAAAATAAAGGATGCAGAGGGACATTTTCATGAAGGTAGGGCTTTGTTAGATGGTGGATCGCAATCATCGTTTATTACCAAGGAATTTAGGAATAAATTAGGGCTCACTATGAGAAGAACAAATATTTCTATTTTGGGTATAGGAACAGGGGCTACAAATATTTCACAGATGACAAAGGGTAGGATTATTTCAAAGGTGTCAGAGTATAGTGCAGACATAGGACTTTTAGTGATCGACAAAATTTCCAATGACATTCCACTGACCAAGGTTCAATTAGTTAATATAGACTTACCCCAGGGATTTCAGTTGGCAGACACTAATTTCAATTGTCCTGGAAAAATAGACCTTCTTTTAGGAGCTCCCGTATTTTGGGACATTTTAGGAACCAACAAATTTAAGTTACGTGAAAATGGTCTAATAATGCAGGAAACAAAGTTAGGATATATTGTAGCAGGGCCTCTTAATTTTGATTATAAAAATGGTGATTCTGTTAATTCGAGCTCATGTCATCTCGTTTCGAAACAAGCCGTGCAAGACCAACTGGAAAAATTTTGGGTTATGGAAGAAATAAGTAGGGATCAGCCAAGGTCAAAGGAGGAAGAAGAGTGTGAAAGCTTCTTCACGAAAACAACTGCTAGGCACACGGATGGAAAATTAGTGGTCAGGTTACCATTCCGTCAGAATGCAGTTGGATTAGGTAATTCAGTAGATAATGCGTTGAAAAGGTTTCATTCTGTAGAGAGGAGAATGGAAAGGGATACACCGTATAAGGAATTGTATCATAAGTTATTCAGATATCGGGTTAGGGCATATGACAAAGCTTGAAGGAAATTTTGATATTGTAGGGCCGAACATATATTATTTACCCCATCATGCAGTTCTGAAGACAACGTCGCTCACCACCAAATTGAGGGTTGTTTGATGCTAGTTCGCGTTCCTCCAATGGAGTTTCTCTAAATAATAATTTATTGGTTGGGCCTAGGTTGCAAGATGACATTTTTGCTATACTTTTAAGGTTTCGAATGCACAAGGTGGTGATAACAGCAGACGTAGAAAAGATGTTCCGGCAGATTTGGGTGGCAGAGAAGGATAGGGATTTTCAGCGTATATTATGGCGTTTTGATAAGGACCAGCCTATAGAACATTACTGTTTAAATACAGTGACGTACGGAATGTCGTGTTCTAGTTATTTAGAGGTAAAGGGTCTTCAACAGGCGGCAGTGTTGCAGGAGGAGGTAGTCGAGGGAAGTCACGAGATAATATTGAAGGATTTCTACATGGACGACCTTTTGACTGGTGCGGAGGATGAAAGGAGGGCCAAGGAATTAAAGGTTGAAATTAGTCGCTTATTAAATGAGTTGGGATTTGTCTTAAGAAAATGGGGGTCGAATGTTCCAACAGTCATTGAAGGAGATAAGGAAGCTGAAGAGATTGAGCATTATATTTCTAGCGGTGACAGTTCAACTAAAACTTTGGGAATACTTTGGAATTCCCGGGCAGACGTTTTGCAATTCGGCTATAGTGGAGAAGCTGAAATGAATAGATGTATGAGTAAACGTCAAATTTTATCATTAGTGTGTCGAGTCTTCGACCCATTAGGACTTATCGCTCCTATTATAATCGGGTCAAAGATACTTCTTCAAGATCTTTGGACGAAGAAACTAGGATGGGACGATGAGGTTCCGGAAGGTATAGCGGGTCAGTGGTATCGACTGGAGGACGAACTACAGAAATTAAGTTTGTTGAAAATTCCTAGGTATGTGCTATGTGAAAATCGTGAGGAGATTCAATTGCATGGATTTTGTGACGCATCCTTGAAGGCTTATGGGGCGTGCGTTTACGTTAGGTCTTATGACCTAGAAGGAAATTGTAAAAGCAATTTGGTATGTTCAAAATCAAAGGTGGCTCCCTTGAAAACGGTCAGCCTGCCCAGGTTGGAACTATGCGGAGCTTTGTTGCTTTCAAAGCTAATTGAATCAGTGGTAAAATCTTTTGCTGACAAGGAACTTCAAGATATGTACAATTTCTTAAAAAATAAGAAAAACCAAGACCTTTTCTCTGAATACTTTTCACAGTGTGGTATTAAATGGCATTTCATACCACCTCGCTCACCGCATTTTGGCGGGCTTTGGGAATCAGGGGTAAGAATGGTCAAATATCATTTAAAAAGGGTTGTGGGGGACCAGCATCTTACCTTTGAGGAACTATACACGGTAATAACTCAAGTGGAATCTTGTCTGAATTCACGCCCGATTACACCTTTGTCCGAGTCACCTGATGATCTTGAAATATTAACCCCTGGACATTTTTTGATCGGAACGTCCCTACGGTCTCTACCTCAAGAAGATCTTAATAATCAAAGGATTTCACGGCTTCAGCGGTATCACTTGTTAACGCAGCTAATTCAGAGCTTCTGGAAGAGGTGGACTAAGGAATATCTTTCCCAACTCCAACAGAGAACCAAATGGCGTGGTGAAAAGGCGTCTGTTAAAGTGGGTGATATGGTAATAGTGAAGGACGAGAATTTGCCTCCATTGAAGTGGCAATTGGGTCGCGTTGTTGACGTGCATCCGGGCCGTGATCATAGATGTAGAGTAGTAGTTACTATTAGGACCAGCAGTGGTACTTATAAAGGAGGTATTTCAAGGTTCAAGGTTATATTATTATATTTTAGGTATTACCTTTAGATACCCTGTAGTTATAACTTTAGGATATTAATTATTATGTTTAAGTAGATTATGAGTTTTGAATTTTTGAAAGACGGAGATTTCAAGAGGGGGTGGATGTAAAGTAATGCATTTTTTTGAGGACCGAACCGGTCAACGATCGATGCCACGGCTAGACGATATTTTTTCTCCGTCATATCAGGGTCTCTGCGTCGCACTACATGCGTTTCTTAAAACCCTGGAAAAATCGATCAGTCGGAAAGTAGTAGTAATCCGAATTGGTCGTTGCGCTCTCCGTTCTTTTCGCATTTTTGTTTTGTCAGTTCATACAGTCCACTAATAAAACCAAACCGAAATAACCAACGGGGTTTTATTTAAAAACTGGGTAGTTTTACCCAAGGGAAGAAGGATTCAACAATGTCTAAGAATGGAAGTTCGTTATTTTGTTCAGTTTCTGTTGTAAATTTGATTGTGGGTTCTATTGAGTTTATGTGAGTTAGAAATTGTTTGAGATGATCATTACCGAATGGATATATTGAGAAAACATCATCAATATATCACCACCAGATTGTTGGTTTATAATTAAAATTATTAATGTTATTTTCTTCGAAATGTTCCATAAAAATATTACTTAATATTGGAGACAATGGAAAACCCATTGCCATTCCAGAATTTTGTTGGTAATAATCATCTCCATATTGGAAGAATGTTGTTTTAACACAAATTGTTAAAAGTTCTAAAATAGTGTTTACGCTTAAGCTTGTACGTTCTCCAAAACTTGAATCATTTTGCAATTTAGATCTAACAATTGAAAGAGTTTTGTCAACTGGGACGTTCGTGAATAAACTTACAACATCAAAACTTACCAGAATATGATTTGGATTAATGTCGATATGTTTGAGTTTTTCAAGAAAATGAGGAGAGTTTTTTATGTAAGAGTCTGTGTTACCTACTAAAGGATACAATATAGTGTTACGATTTTCCCGTGGGTTTACACAAAGTCAATTTAACTCAACAATTAATAAATCTATTTACACTTCAAAACACTCCGTACAATAATTAATTCAGCTACTAAACACAATTATTCCACTATTTAAACTTTACCGCGTTCCCAAATTCACTACTCCCGCCGTCGACACCGCTTCTTTTATATTCGCAAACCACGTTCTAGAATGACGCTTCGCGATTTGCGTCGAACATTAAAGGTGCTCGCCCACTTAGACGAAGCGTCGCGAACGGAAGCGTCGCGAAGCGAAGAGTCATTTAGCCGGTGTCCGCCCACTTGGGCGAAGCGGCGCGTCGCGTCTCGAAATCGAACACGTCGTAGTACATTGTTCAGTGTAGACTTGAAAACATGAGCAGTTCATCGTCAGAAGAAGACCTTGCGGTACTGAGCTTGATTGGCAGTATGGAACAAGAAGAATTAACCCAAAAAAATGCTGGGTTAATAATATTAATCAAAAAAGACTGACTTATGGTGAATTTCATCATTTGTTTTCGGACCTGAGACAAGATAAAAAGAGATTTTTTAAATATTTTCGTATGTCTGAGGAAAAGTTCTTTGAGCTTCTTAGTTTATTAAAGAATTCAATAGAACATAACAACACTAGATTTCGAAGGGCGGTGTCTATTGAAGAGAGACTTGCTGTTTGTTTAAGGTAAGATACTTTAGAATATTTTTGCACGTTTATATTTAGATGAGCATATGTGTATCTTTTTAGTTATCAGTTTTTGACAAAAACGCAATGATAAATAAGTAATTTAAATAATATAAATAACCTATTATTATTATTAGTGTTATTATACATTATTAGTGCAGATACTAAGTACGCTCTATCTCTCTATATAATGCGGCTCTTTCATGAGGCCCCCCTTTATTTCTTAAACCGTTCAACATATAGATTTAAAATTTGGCATACTTCAATGACAATATAAGTACTACTTGTTGACGTAAATTTCATACTTCTTACATTAAATGGCGGCTGGACGCCATTTTGGAAAGAAAAATCAAATAACAAAGGGGGCTGTGTGATACATCATTTGAAAGCTCTTATTGAATAGAGTAGTATTGTCTCAATTGTCTCAAATCATTTGTGGCGTGTCAAATTTGTAGCATATTAAGAAATTCTTTTCAGAATGTCCGTGAAGAATTTTCAAATAGGTTACTTTATTGTTTAGAAGTAAATGAAGAGCACTTCCAATATCTTTTGCAATAAAAAGGTAAGAAATGTTGGTTTTTACACTTTTAACAAAATTTCAAATATTGCAACTTTGACACGCCGCCATTTTTTTATTGTTGCCACAAATGATCTGAAATTTTCAGACAATACTCTATTAAATAAGAGCTTTCAAATGATGTATCACACAGCTGCCTTCGTTATTTGTTTTTTTTTTCAAAATGACGTCCAGCCGCCATCTTTAATGTAAGTAGTATGCAACTTAGGTCAACAAGTAGTATTTATATTGTCATTGAAGTATAAAAAGTTTTAAATTTATATGTTGAGCGGCTTAAGAAATAAAGGGGGGGCTTCATTAAGGAGCCGCACTGTATAAATATTTAGGAAAGGGTTAATAAAACAAACAGATTTTTGTTCCTAGTGAGTTATTTTTATGTTTATGTTATAAGTGATTCAAATATACATTCATACATATTCCATTCCAAAACCGTTCACGTAGTTGACAGAGACCCGTCTTCTTCAGAACATTCGGACATGTTTTGTAGCATTTCCTGTCTGCGTCATTGTGAATGAAGTGAGTAATTGTACTGAACTCCCTCTTCCAGAGTATGATATGATAATTGTTGCACAGATATATTATGTGTTCCATCTCTCGATGTTTCCAAAAAACTTTGTTGTGAATTCCATGTCCCAGGACTTCCATGTCCCAATGTCTGCAAAGTCGATTGGTGTGTTCCCAGATTTTGGAAGCGTAAAGAGGATGCTTCGGATGAACACAGGTTAGGAGATTGTTGAACTCTGTTACCTGCTACTGCCATTTGATTATTGAAGTTTGTAGTGTGGTGAATCGAAGTATTCGAAGTAAACGGTTGCGAGTCTTTTAATTTATTAGAATATGATATAGCTTCATATTCGGCTTTGTGTAAAATTGACGAAAATTCAGATTTTATTTTAATTTGCAGGTCTATTGGGAAAGTTCGCACAGTTTCCTCAACGCTTGCGAAATATTTAGTTAAGTGATCAGATGTCTTGTTGTCTTTGGATTTCTTATAGTTCATATACTCCTCAAATGCTGCCAAAGCGGGTCGTTGAGCGGTTGAAGCTTTTCTTTTTTTGGTTCCTGTCGAGGATTCGGTAGCGGTTGGTGTTATAGGGGAAGCTAGTGGTGTCTCAACTGGGGTTGACTCCCTGGAAGAGGCTTGCGGTATCTCAGTATTGTTTCCTTCATCGTCACTGACAACACTGCCAGGGGATTGTGGTGAACGAACATTGCTTCTGCCGTCTCTCCCATATTCCACATACGGTTTTAAGAACTCCATTTGTTTTTCGAATTTCCAGGGTTTTTTATTCATTGCTGACTGCCCAGACTTTGTAAGTCTCACTTTTAACGCTTTTCTATAGCAATCACGAAGTGATTTCTACTTATTCTTGCAGTCACTACCTGAAAGAAATTATTACTATTAATTTCTTTTTTTTCCAGATTTTTAGCGACGGGTGACAATTTTGGAACTATAGCTTTCAGTTATCGTCTTGGAGAAACCACTGTGCGAAGAATTGTTTAGAGGCAATTTGGAACGTTCTTCAGCCAATCGTAATGCCAGAGCCAGATAGAAAGATGTGGGAGCAAAAACATGAAGAATTTAGCCAGAAATGGAATTTTCCAAATTGTATTGGCGCAATCGATGGAAAGTATGTGGTCTTTCAAAAACCAAAAAAAAGCTAATCGCTGTTTTTTAATTATAAAAAAACATGCTGTATTGTTCTTCTTGCCGTATTTGATGCTAACTATAAACTTACGCTTATTGATGTCGGCGCTTATGGAAAAAACAGCGATGGAGGTATTTTGTCGCGCTGTTCATTTGGGAAAAATTTTTGATGAAAAAGATGATCACGATTTTCCTGCTAACAAACCGTTGCCGGGAACTGCAATACTCATGCCACACCTAGTCGTCCTAGTCGGAGACGAGGCTTTTCCTCTAAACAAACATTTAATGAGACCGTATCCTGGTGAACAACTACGTGGCAATGAAAACAAAAAGGTATATAATTATAGACTAAGCAGGGCCAGAAACGTTAGCGAAAATGGTTTTGGCATTCTCCCTAAAAAATTTCGAATTTACCAAAGAAGATTAGAGATAACACCTGAACATCTTGATACAGTAGTCTTGGCAACTTGTTGCTTTCATAATATTTTAAGAAGCGATTCGGAAGTTTTGTTTGCAGAAACGTAGTGAAGAGGAACTTTCAGGAAACAGTGCCATAACCGACATAACTCATGTAGGTGGTTCATTTTCAGGGACCGCATTTTTAGTGAGAGAAACATTTAAAAATTATTTCAACAGTCAGTTTGGTTCAGTAGACTGGCAGCTAGCAATTGTTCGCCAGGGGTTGACAAGTCAAAATAGGGATAATTAAATGGTAAACAAAGTTAACCCCAATATTATTATTGAAACATTATCAGTTGAAGTAATAAAAATATTGCTATGTAATGGGATATTTTGTATAGCACAAATTATCTTACCCTTGCATTTCATTTTAATTCCTATTTCTTCCCACGCATTTTCCCGGATAAGCTGGTTGCTGTACTTTGCATTTTCCAAGTCATATAAAAAAGGATAACTTTGAACATAATATGTTCTTCTTCGTTCATTTCTCGTACTCTCTAAAAAATAGTTCATTTAAATACTGACAAATTTTTTTTGTTAGATTTTAATAATACATATAATCAAAACAAACATGCACACATATATATAAAGTTTAGGTTATGTTGCTTTGTCCGGTTTATCTATGTAGTAATCTAAATACATAACGTATATTCAAAGTGTATATTCAGAATAAATAAATAATTATCCTGCATTATTATTTTTATTTAATAACATGCATACGTACATATACTATTTTGGTGTAGCACGGCTAAACACAATGTACTTCTGCCAAATATTACATAAAACTGACCTTCAGACACGGAGTAATTAAAATTTGAATCTTTTCTTCGCCTGTTACCCGCCCACTTATGCGAAGCGTCGGGAGAAACGGCTCCTACTTGCTCTCACGACCATCCGCGCATCAACTGACGCGCCTCTTTGCTTCGCGCCGCCTAGGTGAGCGGGTCGCCATTAAATTACATACCAGGTGTCCAAGAGCACCCTGGACATAGGAGATTAACATGGGAAAACAGTTTTGATTTTTTTGCGCCTGTACGGTTGATTTGATTGAAAAATCGTGATAATAAAAGTTGTAGTACCTATCACGGACTAGTTTCCTGTATTTTTTTCGAATCTCTAACTTGAGCCCTTTCGTCGTAAAACACGAACAAAAATGCGAAAATTTAAACTGTTTTTTAAATCAGTTAGGACATTCTCAATATTTCACTTCATTAGATTTGAGTTCTGGTTTCCACCAAATAAAAATGGATAAAGACGATATCCCAAAAACGGCTTTTTCTACACCAAATGCCCACTATGAATTTCTTAGAATGCCTTTTGGTCTAAAATGTGGACCAGCTATATTTCAGAGATTAATGAATAATATTTTAACTGGTTTACAAGGAAATCAATGTTTTGTCTATTTAGATGATTTAGTAATCGTAGGCTCAAACATATCTGACCATGAAGAAAAATTAAATATAGTGTTCCAAAGATTATCAAATAACAATCTTAAATTGCAGCCTGATAAATGCGAATTTATGAAAAAAGAAATAATTTACTTGGGTCAAAAATTGTCACAAAATGGAGTTGAGCCGGATTCTGCAAAAATTGAAAGTATTATTAATTTCCCAATTCCAAAATCATCAAAAAATATGAAACAATTTTTAGGTCTAACGGGATACTATAGACGTTTTATTCCTAATTTTGCAGCTATTGCAAAACCCATGACTTTGTTATTAAAAAAAAGACTCAAATTTTAGTTGGGGTCCAGAACAACAAAAATCATTTGATCAGTTTGAACATATTTTAACCACCGATTTACTTTTGCAATTTCCAGATTTTAGTAAAGAATTTATTCTTACAACAGATGCTTCAGATTACGCTATAGGATCAGTTTTATCACAAGAAGTGAATAATAAAGATTTACCGGTGGCATATGCAAGTCGTACCTTAAATAAAGCTGAACAGTCCTACTCTGCTACAGAAAAAGAACTATTGTCAATAGTTTGGTCTGTCAAACATTTTCGACCATATCTTTATGGAAGAAAATTTAAAATTGTTACTGATTGTCGTCCTCTTATATGGTTATTTAATTGTAAAGATCCTTCATCACGGTTAGTCCGCTGGAGACTAAAGCTCGAGGAATATGACTATCAAATTACTTATAAACCAGGTCGTCTCAATTCAGTTGCAGACGCACTATCGAGAAACCCTGTATTACATATTGATAAATGTAAAAAGACATTTGACAATTTTATTAAATTTCACTATGAAAATCAAGATTTAATTGAGTATCCTATATTAAAAGAAAATATTTTCGAACATTTTCCAAATATACTTTTCTTTTCAAAAGATTTCGATGAATCTAACTCTTTCTACGAGACTCTAAATCAAATATACGATCTAAATAAAATTAATGTTGACAATATAAAATTGTATGACATTATAACATTAAAAAATAATAATTCTACTACATACATTTTAATAACACATCTAAATTATTTTGATAAACCTTCTTCCAAAGATATTTTTTATGCTCTTCAAAGTTTTAAAACAAATGTTGCATTTAAAACTACTAATACACCTCTGTATTTAAAAAATCCGCAACATTATAATCCCTCATTAAAAAAAAGATATAATTAATGAAATGATATTCTATCTTTTCGAAAATGCTCTTAAATTCATTATAGAAGATTCTGAAAAAATTAAACCACACACTAAAGAGGAAATAAGTAAGATAATTAAAGAAAATCATAGTACATCAATTTCGGGTCATCCAGGTTTTAGTAAAACTTATAAAAGAATAAAAGAAAGTTTTAAATGGCAAAGTATGATAAAAGATATAAGAAATTTTATCAAAACTTGTCAAAAATGCCAAGAAAATAAAGTCAATCGCCATCCAATTAAAGCTCCTATGCAAATTACTTCTACCTCAAAACAACCCTTTGAAAAGTTATTTTTAGACATTGTAGGTCCATTGCCACTTACTGAGTTTGGAAATCGGTTTATTTTAACCTTACAGGATGATCTATCTAAATTTTCTTATGCGTATGCTATACCTAACCATGAAGCTCAAACCATAGCTGATAAATTTTGTGAATTTATGCTAATTTTTGGAATGCCAAAATCTATTGTTACCGATAATGGTACTGATTTTACATCTAATCTACTAAAAGAAGTAAATAAGCTCTTCAAAATAAAACATATAACTACCTCTCTTTATAGACCTCAAAGTAATGGAGCGTTAGAACGTTCACATTCTACCTTAAAAGATTATCTAAAACATTTTGTTAATCAAACTCAAGACAATTGGGATTTATTTGTCCACACAGCTATGTTCTCGTACAACACACTTATCCATACAACTACTCAATTTACACCTTACGAGTTGGTGTTCGGACACAAAGCTCTAATTCCCAATAAAGTCACGCAAAATCCCGAGTTCCTTTACACGTATGATTCATATCATAAACAGCTGCAATTGAAATTAAATAGATCATATCAAATTGCCCCAGAGAACATTGAAAAATCTAAAGAAAAGTCCAAGACTAATTACGATAAAAAAATAAACAATTTTGACTTTTCCGTAGGAGACGAAGTGTATGTACTTGATAAATCTTCAAAACCAGGAATGAGTAAAAAATTATCCCCGAATTACAAAGGTCCATATAAAATAATGAAAGTCAATGCCAATAATTCCGTGTCTGTTAAAATAAAATAGTCTCTTATCACAAAGACTTATTGAAACCATTTATTTCAGATGAAAACAGGTGTCATTCGACTTCTCTGGTTGATAACGATAATGTGGTCCATAATCGCCCACACGACGACGCGTGCTCATCAGCCATATCACATTACTCCGATTAGCGAACAAGCCGGAGTGTTTTATCAAAACTTAGGGAAGCTTAAGTTACAAGTCGACTCATTTAATCTTCTTTGTTTACGAAACATAACCTTTTACATAAATAAATTAAAATTAATCGAAAAAGTGAATGTAAAATCTAAAACTATATGTTTTTCTTCGGATATCGAAAACAATAACCTATACACTCATACATTTCACTGTTCTGATTCTATTACAAAGTTTGAGTATCAAATCAAAACATTACAAAGGAAACTTGATACTATTATTCATTTAGTTGGTCATTCTTTAGATAATAGACGAAAACGCCGCGGATTAATTAATGGAGTCTCAACTGCATTTAAATGGTTATTTGGAACTCCAGATGCGGACGATGCAGAATATTATAGTGAAGCAATTGATGCTTTAACAAACACAAATAGAGAGACGCAAATTTTGATGCAACAACAAATAAGAGTAATGTCTTCAGCAATTGAAAACTATAATAATTCTGTCATTTTCACCAATTATGATAACGTATACAAATATTTCTCAATTTGTAAATTACACGTAATTTACAATAACGACATTTTAATATTTGCGATCAAAATTCTAATAACTTCTAATCAGACGTACAACTTGTACAACATGATTCCTCTTCCAGTTTTTGACATCTTCACCTACACTTATTCATTTATTGATACCTCAAGTCCTTTCTTAATGATAAGCACTACCAAAACAAGATTTGCTTTATTGAAAGACTTGTCTAACTGCAAAATCCTGGACGATACTACCAAACTCTGCGAGGATACAACTACATATCTAACTTCCCAAAAACCAGTGTGCGAGGTCCAGCTCAAAATAAGCCAGTCCAGTACAATTCCCGTGGATTGTATTACAAAAACCATCAAAGCTAATTTGGAGGCTTATCACAAGCTAACAGAAAATGAATGGTTATTCATCACTACCGATCCTGTAAGTGCAACCCTCTCTTGTGAGCCAAACTCGGAAGTTCTTTTGGAATTTACCCTTAGTAAAACGGGAATTCTAAAACTCGACATCATATCATTTGTATACATTCAAATGCACCAGAAGAAGTGTTGCAACAGTTTAGACGAGACAGAGAACCCACTGAGCTACTACCCTTAAACTCCAGCCTCCCAGTGACTACCATGACTTCAACCTCGACCAGAGTACCAGTCGTCAGGACTACAAACCCTCAAGACTACAAAAATCATTTCGTCGTTAAATCGCGAAAATCCACCTCGATCAGAGACAATTAACTAATAACTATCTTTATTTGTGGTATTGTTATTTTTAATCACTATTTTTAGTTGGTTAAGTTACCTATCTATCTTATTTATCTACATTATGTTATTTTATGGTATTATTTTTAATCATTATTTTATATGTTTTTCATATTCTTAATTTTATTGTAAATTTATATTTTGTTCTTCTTGAATTAATCAATTACGGTATCTTGTTCTTATCTTATTGATTAATCTTAAGGAGGGAGGGATGTTATATTCCCACGCTTATTCCTATATTTTATTACATTTATACTTAGTCAGCTCTAGACCCACTTCATTCCATCTCTCTCTTTAATCGCAATTCTTTTTCGCTTACTAGTTTAAGTCTTAGTCCGCAAGCATTACCATAGCATTCAATTACCATTCCGACTCTCAACCACATCTCATCATAGATTTTCAGTTTAAGAGCGTAGTCATTAAACACCTTAACCAGTACTCGTGAATTTTACTTGTTCAACAACATCGAACCTAACAAACTCTACCCTGACACTTACCCTCGGTCCAAAATGGTTTGTGCATTTATTATCATGTAAGTACGAACTTGTAATTTATAAATAAGCCAACTTGTGTCTGACAATGTGTATAAAATCTAAAGTCTTCAACTTTACTAGTTTCTCTCTATGAATAAACGTTGTTGTTTTTGTTATCCAATCTTTGAGTTTAACTTGACTACGACCCCAGCCTACACGTCCCCGCGTTACGACTAAAAATTAGATCGTGACAACTTGGTGGAGGTGCCGGGTATTTTTAAATGTAGGTCTTCATTACCTACATGCAGGGTATGTCATAATTAGTATGTATAACTTTAAAGAAGAAAGTTTGAACTATGAAAGAATATACAGAGTTAGTAAATTGCATCAAACAAGCTAAGACAGGTTAGACGACACTAATAACAACGTTAGTCAAAAAAAAAAAAAAAAAATGTTTTTTTTGTTAAAAGGGCTAGTGACTGAAGTAAGATCTTTGAAATAAGAAGAATCGAACTTTAAAAGTTCTAGTTAAAAGTAAAAATTAAAACCAAAAATGCGTTCAATTTTTTTTTGTTTGTTTGTTAAGAAAACTAGCGAGTATGAAACAAAAGAAATAATCGAACTCGTATAAACACCTGATGACGTAGCTTAGTTTTGTATAATAAAAGTGACACATAGAGTTTGTTCTTACAAGCGACCTGTTAACAGGAAAGAAAGGTTTCTTATTATGTTGCGGTGATGTAAACAGGCACAACAATGATTTGTGTTCTTATAGCGACTTCAGCTATTACGTTGTGTACTTACGAGTGTTGAGTGCACATTACCCCTAAAATGGGATGAAAATACCCCTAGATTGGGATGAATTTACCCCGTGCAACGGGATGATGTATAATTATTTTGATGATGTGTGTGTAAATAATACAGAAATGTCTGTATTGGTAGAGGTACATTTATTTTAAATGGCACATAGCAATTCTGTTTGTTGTATGTGTAAATAAGGGCCGTAAAAGAATTTTATAAGAACAAACCCAATGTTAAAGTTGAAAACGGGAAAAAAAAGGCTAATATAAACATGTTTACAAAAAGCTCGATCGATTATTTCTTGTATTTTTACGTTTCCTCAAAGCACATTACACTCACATTTCAATGAATGAATAGATTTGATCAACTTTTTAGTATAACTAAATTATTTTTATCTTAAATAAACTGTCAGACTAAGTTCGGCTCGGACGAGGGTACGTCGAGGGGTACGTGTAACACGAGGCTAAACGATCAGCCACCAAGGTAAAATAAGGTAGTAATAGCGTCAACCTTAGTAGCTGCCGCGAGAGCAGACCAAAAAGAGGAAACATCCTCTGAATATGTACATGGTGTATTCTTTTATACTACTTGTGCGTGCCTCATTCTTTTCGTAATTATTATAGCACATAAACTCATAAAATACGTAGTAAACTGCAGGAAAAGCAGACGCCGTGGAAATCCGAAATCGCCTATAAAAGAAAAAGAAAAAATTGAAATGACTAAGATGGGCGAAAATAAAAGCTCTACAGAATCAAAAATTTTTACGCTCGAATTAAAAGAAAATAAAGAATTACGCTTACTGTCCCAAGGCGAAACAGTATTAGCCCAAATAGAGTGTACTAAAGTACGCAAGTGATTTTCCTTAGTAAGGGAAAAAGGAAAAAATGATACATGTATCAACAATTAATTCTTTTCTTATGCTACAAGCGGGTGACAATCACTTTGTTATTTAAGTCATCGCGGTATGATCATATAAACTGCTGATGAATAAATATCATCGTTATTTCATTTCTAACTTGCACAATCCAGCATACGAGAATAATTAATAAAAAGCGTGCGCGAAGATTAATAATTACATAATGGTATGTAAAAAACAAAATAAATATAAAAATAAGGGGCAAATGAAAGAAAAAGTATATTGGGGCGAAAAAAAGTAGGTACACTACGAACATATGCAGTAATTAAGTACCGTAGTCAAAATATGGGGCGTTAAATTCCACGGGTTTACAATTTCAAAAATTATATGAGTTGCTAAATGAAATAAATAAACGGTTGCAAAATGTAACTTGAAGACTTTATAAAAGTCAAACGGGGCACGTAAGAGAAAGATTACAAAGTTTCAATATTAGGACGTTAACTGTTTTCACATGATATAATATGGGCAAGCAGCGCTTGATAAGCATATTACAAGTTTTCGAAGAATCGCAGTAAGCCTTTACAATGTATTAAAACAAAACCAGTGACAGGCAAATGGACAATTTATAATATAGGTTTATATTCTATTTAAGAAAAACAAAGGGATTTATTTTTTTTATAACTTAACTAAGGCTATTATCAATATGCCTATATATTTTACGAGGAATTTTATGATTATAACGGGAATGTTAGACATTAAGATTAAAATAGCAGTAGGTAGTAATACGTTTTTTATTGCATTTAACACTGACGAGAGTAGCTACGCGAAGAAGCCACTACCAAATCAAGAGCGAACAAGGCTTTGGATCAGAGTCGGTAAAAACTAATACACGCCACTGGAAATGGAAACGGAAATCAGCAAAAGCTAAAAGCAACAGGCACAGGAGACTGGAAACGCTGACGATGAAAAACCAGCCACGGGACGTCAGACCGCGACCACAGTTGAGTCGGTTTGTGATCGTGGCCGCGGTAGGAATAGACACACTAAGCCGTGGTGACCTGCCGCGGGGGATGATCCCAAATCGGCTCCAGTCAAGTTATGTTGACGCAATACGATAAGTTCTGTTGTTGTATCCGGTCATGACAATACAACCAATAAGACGCTGCTGGAATTCCTGACGGGGGTTTCTGGAGTTGCCGCATCCCGTCAGTACGTCGTAGCAACTGTCGATCCTCAACATCTTAAATGAAAGATCCGTAACTAAAATAATGTGAGATTCAAATTGTCGCATTGAAGTCAAGAAACCAGGCATTATTTCTATGTTGTGCTCCCGAATATCAATCTTCATGTTCGGATCAAAATAGTTCCGTCCGATGAGTTGGAAGTTCATATAAGCGAAACACTTCTTGATAATAATGTTAAAGAGTTGTAGATAGTGATAATCGCCGGCGGCCACTTCTCCCACCATACGAATGTTAACGGTCACATTCTCACCAGACGCCTCGTTTGCCACGACAAATTCGCACGGCTCAGGATGTAGCCGATTGGAAGTGTAGAGCACGGTGCCGTCAAACAAATAACCCGTCAAATTGAATTGACGGATGCCGATAGCCAGCAGTTTTTTTTCTCGTTTTCGTGTCGTCAATGTCCACGCTAAAATCAACCCTGTATTGATTTAAGCCCCACCGTTGGGCTGACAGTAGTTGAAAGTAGTTGGCTTTGGAGTCTAATAGACACTCCATCCACCCCCTTCTTATAATAATATACAAATATAAATTATAATTCCTGAGGGGTATCCATGCGGTCACCTCAGCCCCATATAACTAACAAATGGATACCCGCGGTGTACCCTTGTGGTCACCCCGATATAATTCAGTCCCGTTCCGGCTCGTCACTAATTAGATCACGAACCACACACCATGGCAATCGTGAAAATACAGTTCCGGGAATTGTTCCACTTGCACATCCAGAGCAGTAAACGGATATGTAGTTCCAGACTCCAGACACCGTCCAAATTGTCTTCAGAAGCCGTGTTTAGTGCAGTGAAGTGCAGCGAAAAGAAGATAGAATCCCCGAACAAACAATAGTGCGCGGAATATTAGTGAATCGCGAGTGAAAAGTCTTCCCCCGCAGTGTTAAAGCATAGAGACATTAAGTTTTTTTTTTTTACAAACTCTAGAGGTAAGAAAATAACAAAAACATTTATTTTTATTCTAATTGTTATATGTTTTCTTTTATAATTTTTCTTTTGGGGTATGAACGGGATACTAGCGAAAATAACAGAATTTATTTTTTTTATCAACCTATCGGAACTTATGTCCATAGATACTACATTTTATGATTTATTTTTAATTTTAATTCTGTGAAAAACTAGGGGCTATACTTTGTTGGTTAGTGTTCACATGTAACTATGATAAATTTTGTTTGTGTTGTAATAAGGGGGAAAATCCATTAAGGATATTTTTATATTACCTCTTTGTTCTATATTAAGATTTGAAGAAAGAGATTAGAATTTGTGGTGTCAAATTTCTGTTACATTGGCACCACGATTAAAAACTTAAAAGTATAATTAATTTAATGTTATTTTCTTTAGAAGACTTGCATAGTGAACTTTCTGTCAATATAATTAATATTGTGAAAAGCTAGGGACTACCTTTTGTCGGCAGGGGGAATGTGTCACAAGTAGATTTTCGTTAATTACTTAGTCAGCAAATAATCGGCCACTGACCGAAACAAGTCGTCGACCACTTGAGTTGCAAAATAAGCAATCGAACCTTTTAGAACGGAAGCTAGCTAAGGTGTTGCAATCGCCAGTCAGCAATAAGTCATCAATTGTTTGGACAATGATCCAAGTGCTTAGACAAGCAATTAAGAAATTGAACTGACTAAGGGATCGCAATACCTTACAATAAATAGCCGAGAAATATGGAAAGGGGTGTAGTCAGAAATTATCCGCGAAACAAAACGGTTCGGTCGCGAAAGTGAAGGGAACTCTACCCTGACACTTACCCTCGGTCCAAAATGGTTTGTGCATTTATTATCATGTAAGTACGAACTTGTAATTTATAAATAAGCCAACTTGTGTCTGACAATGTGTATAAAATCTAAAGTCTTCAACTTTACTAGTTTCTCTCTATGAATAAACGTTGTTGTTTTTGTTATCCAATCTTTGAGTTTAACTTGACTACGACCCTAGCCTACACGTCCCCGCGTTACGACTAAAAATTAGATCGTGACACTACTTTACTTTTAGCAGTTAATAACTTGCATGAATACTCTTCATTATCTATTTTGATCCGAATGTAGATGCATCTTCCATATGCCCTTTCTGAAGCATCGGCGATAGCATGTACTTCTACATATTGAGAATTGAAATAAAAAAAACTTGCCGTGGAATCTGCAATTTATTAAGATGAACAATGTCTTGACCTAAAATATCAAAAATCTGGCTAGTTATTGACAAAATCAATCGTTTTGTTACAGATTCAAATGAACTAAATTCCCTAATGTTGTACTGAATTGTATCACTTTGAGGTTTCCAATAAATGCCTAAAGTCTTGTTATTTTCAGCTTCACCAACCACTAAAATACTGGCCTCTAAATCTCTGTTTACATTAAAATTCTCTAATAATTCTAATCGAATTGAAAGATATTGTTACGGTTTGGGCCTACTATGCTCGATACTTCTGAACGGGCACTAGATTCGGGATGAAATCGATGCGCCGCAATATCTGGCCGGGCGCGTGTTAAAGTAGGCCACGTTAGATAGCGATACACCGAGAAGCATCTTCGATGTTCGACGCACATTGCAAAGCGTTTTAGAGTGGTTCTAGAACGTTGTTTACCGAATATAAAAGAAGAAGGTGGATTTGGGAACGCGGTAAAGTTTAAATAGTAGAATAATTGTAGTAGTGTTTTTGGTAGCTGAATTAATTATTGTCCAGAGTGTTTTGGAGTGTAAATAAATTTATTAATTGTTGAGTTAAATTAATAACATTCTTTACATCACATTCTTCGATTGCCCAAACTTTGGTAAGATTTTCATTTACTTCATTGTCACGTGATAAGCACTTCACTTATACAAAGGTAAATATTAATGTCACCTCCTATTAGCCAGCCTAATTTGCTAGATTGTAGGGTCAAATATCTATCCAATATAATTTGATTGGTTAGCAAAATGTCATAAAAAATACTTACACCACATAACATGTCAATATCTTTACTAATGTTAAAGTCAGGATCGGCTAGTATTACATGCTCCGGTATCGAAATGCAACTTGAATCAAATGATCTTATCGGCATCGCTTCAGTAATTTTCGGTAAAACTAAACAATTTACTTCTGTTTGGAAACTCCCGATGCGTGATTTTAATGTACACCTAGTTTTATATCCACCTTGCAAAAAGTTGTTACTTCCAACACCCGAAACAGAATAGTTAACTTCTTTTTTATGGATACCAATTTTTTTACAAAAGCTCCCAGTAATGAAATTTGATTGTGAGCCTTGATCTAGTAAAATAGTCGCCTTAAACTGTAATCCTGTATTTAGGATGAAAACAGAAACAGCTCATATTTATTAGCCTGTCTTATTAACGTAGTTTGAGTCGAGACAAGGGCCGCATTCGTTTTCAAGCTTAATGGAGCGAGCAGAGCGTCTTTGACGTCACAATGACGTAATTTGACAATTGGTCCTTCGTTCGTCTGCTCGAGCCAATCGGCCTGCGTTTATTTCGCTTGCTGCAGCAGTTCTTGGAAGGCGCAAGGTCTCGACAGTTTCGATAGGCGTACTATGGAAAGTATCGGCCGTGTCTGAACTGTTGTGTACATGTAATAATGAATTTATTGGTTTCGAACATATTCTACATGGTTCTTTTTAGCAATTTTCAAATGTTTTGGATTCAAACAGTTTAGATACAGTTTCAGCCTTACCGCTTCGTGCTTTCTTTTATTAGGATCAAATTTTAAAAATGAATTGCATTTAAATATTGAATGACTTGATTTACAGTAAAAACAAGTAAATTTGTTATTGCTATTTGTTAGTAATGAGTACGATTTTTGAACTTTTAATTAAAATTTCTATTATTGTTTCATTTTCATTTTTATTACTTTTTGTACTCACAGTTTCACGTTTCTCTAAAAACTCACATTGCTCTTTAACAAAATTGAGCAAGTCCTCAAAAGTGGGTAGATCAGTATTACATTTTTTAGATTCCCAATCCTTACGAGCTGGGTGGTCAAGTTTTGTAACCATTAAATAAACAAGTAACACTGACCACTGATCTGTGGGTTGATTTAATGCTTTTAAACCTTAAACATTTTTATTAAATAAATCAAATAAGCTACGCAATTCAGTATGTGATTCTTTGACTACCGAAACGCTTTAAATAAACCATTGACAAAATTAAAAATAATTAGTCTATTATTTACGTATCTGTCTTATAACATGTTTAAGGCAATACTATAATTATCTTTTGTAGTTTTAATCTACTCTAACATCAAGGTGTGCTTTTAAATAATAAAACTTGTGCAATTCATCCATTGATGAGTTTTGATCAATTATTGAATAAAATGCGTCTCAAAATTCCAACTTATGAATTGTTTATAATGTTTGGTAATTTTATTGAAAACCCCGTAACACGTCGCTGGGAATTATATAATTTCGGTCGGGAGATGTTATCAATTGACTCTATTTTATGATGATTTGACAATATCAGTGAAGCACGCACTTATTTCATAAAATAAATCTTAAAATTGATATCTTCCTGGTTTTTCTTGACTAATATTATCAGCTGATAATGCCAATTCATCATCGGTGTCAATAACAATTATATTTCGTCCTGGTGGTTCCCTAAACTCATCACACAATGGTTGAGTGCGTGCTAAACGACTATCTAATTGCATAAAAGCACTATTATCAACTTGGAGGAGATCAAACAACTCAACACACTCTTTAAAACGAGTTAAAGATTGTTTAATAACTAGCTTTTTTTTAAATTGCAAACGATTAAAATCGTCTCTAAGGTCCTTCATTTTGTCTTGATTTTATAATTAAAATGTAATTATTTTTATCTACTCCTAGCATGGTAATCATTCATTACATAGCTCATTTTGAGTTACGTAATGAGCGATTTTACCGCACTAGTGCGATAATAATCGATTTTATCACACTAGTGCGATAAAACAACTTTAAATGAAAATTTCTGCTGTAATTGTTTATTGAATTTAAACATAACTTTGATACATTTTTTCATATCGCCTTTGACTTGGCAGGCAACAAGCCAGATACCACGTTTGCGGCAGCTTCTTCAATATCTGACGGAAGTTCTTCAGACATGTTCATAACGAAATGCACTTTTAAAAATTTGTGACTGACACTGTTAAATTGTCGCTTAAGTAATATGTGGAAACAAATGGCCACCATAGCAACAACACCAAAACAGTACAGCGTAGATGACAAAATTTAAGGGTAACAAATAACTACCCGTAGCAAGCATATACGAGACGTTCCTAAATAGTTCACATTGCACAAAATATGAATTTTCTTCTTACTTTACGCTGCTTCTGATGGTCGTAGATAAAATGTTGTACATCACCCGTGGGGTATGGCAAATTAACGTACTCGTGTGATCACCACAACTCGGTCTACGACCTCGTCGTGGCAACACTCCCACTCGTGACTATAAAAATGCTCATACCCCACTAGTAATGTAAATAACTATTATAAGCCTTCGTCGAGTCAAGTTAATGTAAGTAAGTGTTATCAAATTGAGCCAAATTCAAGACTTACTGTTCTTTCTGGTAGATTTTCCCTTTTGGTTTGCTTACTGTAACCCACGGTGATCGTCGTCACATGTCAATTTACCAGCCGCTGCTGGAAATCCAGGTCTCCAAGTTTTCAATTCCACCCTTCAAGGTTATCGCCGAGGCTTAACGACACTCTAATCAAAGTCTCTAATCTTTCAATAGCGTTTCGTCTTATGTCTAATCGCTATTCGGCTTTAAGGACCATGTTCTTTCTCCAAGTGGACTGTATTAATTAAACTGGTGGAAAAGTCAAATCCACAACTAATCATCTTAAAATTTAATTACGGTTTTAAACCAGAAAGAAATCAACTGTTGTGCGAGTCTTTCCATTCTCTCGCAGACTGCACATAACTTATCGCGGGCGAACCTCCGCGATGTTGCCGACTTTTTAAAGAGTTAGCAATCTAGTAACGAAGGAATTTTTTTTTGATAAACAAAACCTCACCAATTATATCGCTGTTTACCGAATGATGCGATGTCAATGGTGCTGTTCCTAGATTTTGGGACGCCATTTGAACGTTCTAGCTTATATAGTTGAGTACAGATGTCACTACATGTGGTACAACAGCTATAGGTTATAGTTGATAGGTTGAACGGTTCGGCCGCTAGGAAGCGTCAAATTTGACTCGTTTTTTATGTCTTTTTTGGTGCATCTTTTCTTACAATCGTCAATAACTAGGTTATTTGCAACACTTTGTATAAACTTTTGTAAGTCAATGAATAGCCAATGAAATAAGCTTTCTATTGACGTATAAAAGTTGATTGGTTAGTGCTACGGATTCGAAGCTAGAGAGAGTCAAAATTTTTAGAGTGAAATTATATAATTTATAATTCTTCGTTGTTTTCCAATGGATTTAATTTATGTTTAAATTTAAATGGAAGAAGTTTAAAAATTATTTATAATATAATTAGTACGAAATAGTATTTTTTTATTTGTTTACTTTTAATACTAATGCTAATAGTTCGGTAGCGGGTTAAAATTCAGGTTAGCTTAGTTAATTAGTTAGATTAGGTACTGCAAGTGTATATTTTATTTTTATTTTACATAAAATGGTAAATATCTCAGAAATGGATACAGATAGGTATAACCGGAAGTTTTGAATTTTTGTTTCTTATTTTAGCATATTGATTTAGTGACATAAAATAGAACAGGATACAAATACACTAGCTTCGCACAAGCTTGCCAATGGAAACCACGATTTCTGCCGTTAATAAAGTGAAAGAGTAACCCCCTACCTGAGTTTAGCTGTTACCTTTATTTAAAAAAAGTGTAGTTTACGATTTGGGTCGTTTTATGACAGGACCTTCTTTTGATGGGCGCTCCCAAATAGAAGTACATATTTTTTAGTCACGAAGCTGAAACTGTTAGAATAATAAAATTATATAAGGTATTGAGTCATCTTTCATTTTTCGGGACTCACCATGATGATTTCGGTTATTTGAGAAGACCGGAATTTAGACATAGTTGAGCAATTCGAAGTTCAATGAAATGTTGCTTCTTCCTCTACAACATGGCAAAATTATATTTGAGATACGACGTATTGGTTTTTGGTTTCCATCGTCACTTTTATTAGTCTAATGGGCGTCATATTCTATTTTTAACAATGTCAGTAATTCAACTTGTTTTCTGATTACAGTGCTGTTTCAGAAATTATGTTTTTCGACGACTGACTTTGAAAGTACCACATGTACGCTTCCATTTAACAGCAGAAAGTAGTTATTTGCCGCGCGCGAGCAGAAAATGAATCATTTTCTGCTCTAGAGCGTTTTCGCTTTCTACTAACAATCTACTCACCAACTTTTTCGGCGTTTCCATAACAACGCTTGACATACCTGTTTGAAATAAACACATTCCGTCAAAGTGATTTATCGGTGACAATAAGTTCGAGCTACGAAAATGATGTGAGTTGTCCTTCCACTCCACCTCACAGCAGTCGTCGTAAAAAAGTACTTTTGCCGCTTTTACATGATTGCAGCGTTCGGCTTCGCCTCACGCTGCAAATTTTTTCAGGTTTAAATTTTCTCATTTTTGTTCGTGTTTTACGACGAAAGGGCTCAAGTTAGAGATCTGAAAAAAAATACAGAAAACTAGTCCGTGATAGGTACTACAACCTTCATTAATACGATTTTTCAACAACACAAAAAATTCAGTACAGGCGCAAAAAATTCAAAACCGTTTTCCCATGTTAATCTCCTATGTCCAGGGTGCTCTTGGACACCTGGTATATAATATTAATTTCTCTTGCTGTTGCTGTTGATTGTTTTGAGTTATTTTAATCGAAGCAATTGTTTTTTGAGCAAATTTTTTCCCCTTGAGGGGGGTGAAGAGAGGGGGGTTTTGTCTGATTTTTTTCACCATTTCATTTTTTTTGGGGTGTTGCCTAAGTTGTGTGAAAATTTCATTGAAATCGCTTGAGTAATAACGACCGTAGAGCAAAAAATTTCGAAACTGTCCAACAAATCAGTAACAATTGATATGTCCTAAAGAATTTACAACAAAACTGTCTAAAACACGCCAAAACAGTAAAAAATATAATTTTTTAACACTCTAAAAGATTGTCTGAAAATTTTAGTTTAGTGTCCAAAAAATTAATTTTTTGCAAAAAATGTCCTAAAAATATAGGGTTATGTCAGTGTCCTAAAAAAATAATTTTAAACGAGAGTGTTAAAAAACTATTAGGTTAGGTTAGTGGCCAGAAAAACTGTCAAAAACAATTTTTAAATATATAATATATATATCGAGTGGCTCAAGAAACAACAGTGCGCGCGGGCGCTTTAGCTACGGATGGCGGCCATTTTCTCCCTCTTCCTGGTATGCGTGTCCACGTGCTTGATCATGTGATCCTTCCTGATAAAGCCCTTGCCGCATATCTCGCACGCGTACGGTTTCCTGCCCATGTGACAGCACAAGTGCCTTCTCAAATCCGCTTTGTAATTAAACGTTTTTGGGCACATATCGCACTTGTGCGGTTTATCGCCCGTGTGTTTCTTCGTATGTCGTTTGTAGGTTTCATCATCAGGAAACCGTTTACCGCACCGGGAACACTTGAACGGTTTATCACCACTATGGAAGGTGTTGTTGTGTTGAGCACAGTATAAAAATAGTCTAACCAGTAGAATCACTTCTTTGATCTGTCGCAAAAGCCGGCTTTTTTTGCGGCCGGTCGTAAATCACTTTACTTTACGAATACGAGGGTCGCTCAGGCATACTTACAAAGTTTTCTCTCGGAAGTATTATACGGGGGTATTACCGAAAGAGCGATGCTGATTCTATAAGCGAATCAGCATTTATTTTCAAGACAGAAAGAGAGAGAATTGACACAACCATCATCTACAGAACAATAATACCCATTGGTAGCCATGTTTACGTTTATTAAAACAAGTCACAAGAAAATAAACGCTGCAGCACAAATAACGTAACATACGAAACTTCACCCGTCTTTATCCCACAATGTTCAGTTAGTCTTTGCGAATATTAGATTCTAGCTTGGCTAGTCGACTTTAGGCGGGACGCAAGGTGAGGTAAATTTTACGATTTTCGGAGAGTGATCGGACTGGTTATGTTATATCTTTAGACTGTGGTGTTGAGTGAGATAACAGGGACGATTGAACACCTTATCACAGTCGTAACATTTGATTTTCCGCTCCTCCGAAGCACGAGGGGGAGAATTCTCCTTTTGTTCCTCCTCCAAATTGGTCAACAACACCTCCACCTCATTAATTCCTAAGGTGGTTAGTCCTCCAAATTCAGTTGTCAAATTGGTGGTGTAATTCTCCATTATTACAGGATGAGGGTATTCCTGAAGAGGACAGTAGTACTGTCCCATACCAGCCACGTTCGCATACCCATGTAGTTCCGCCAGAACCTGCGCAAAACTGGGCAAAGGCTGGCTCACATCCAAATCACCCGTAGTACTGCTGGGGGTAAACGTATCCTGCGTAACGTGGGAGGCCAACTCGTTTGGGTACTGCTCCGCCAAGATAGGCACCACATCCACCACGCTGTCGCTGCTCCTCGATTCCTCCTGACTATTATCCTTACTAGCCGAGGAATTCCTAGCTGGATGGTGATGGGCGCTGATGGGCATGATAGCTGGATCAGGCAGCCCACTAGATTTAACCGCTTTCTTGTGCAACGTGGTGTTGTAGTGTCTCTTTAAATGACCGGAACTGGTGAACCACTTGTTGCACGCGGTGCAATTGTAGGTTTTCGGTCTGCGTGCTTCGTTACTCTTCCAGTTGGTACTCTTGGTGGGAGCAGGAGCTAGTGGTGGCGGTGCCGGAGCCTCATAACCACTAAAACACGCTGAAACACCCTCGCTAGCACCACCATCAACCACAAACTCCCCTTGGTAACCTGTTGGTTGATTATTCCCCAAACTAATCATCCCCTGCACGGTATGTCCCTCCTTTTCCTTCTCCCACGTTTGACTGACCATTTTCTGACTATCCAAATCCAGTATCTCACTCTGACTCACCTCCTCCTCATTCATGGGTGTTTCATAATAATACTGGGGGTCACCCAAATTGTTGTGCTCGATGAGGAGGCAAGCACTCTTGTAGACCAAACCACACTTCTCGGACTGTTTGGGACTGGGTGAGGGTGTGGGTTGTAGTGGATAGTTCACACTGTACACCGGTCTGTTGTACGGATTATACCGAGCGTTCAAATATTTACTCTGAGTGCAATCCATATTAATTTTTCCAAAGAGAAAAAACAAAAAAAATACAGTCACCCGAAAATAACGTAGCGTCCGACTCCGACCGTTGACTGACTGAAACTGAAACTTGTGCATTGGCCCACTCTTGGTGGGGGGTTGGTGGAGGTGGTGAGGTGTGGTTTTGGAAATGCGTGAGTTATATACAGGGTGATTCAGGTTTTATTACACGAATTTTAACCACGTATTCTACGTCCCAAAATAATTCCAGTTTGCTCTATAAACTATATCCAGAAAATGCGACTTTTGGGAAAGAGAGGGTGTTGAAGTTTTTTTACCAAAAAAAAAAAGGTTGCGAATTTTACGAGCAGTTAATTCTTCTTCTAGTCTAACGTTGCAGAAAATGCATTGAAGTCAAAGGACACCATTTTGATCAATTATTATAATTTTTTATCAAATGTTTAGTTCTTTGTTGCTTACAATTAGTTTATTGCCTCGATAAGTTCGAATTTCGATTACTCGAAATCGGTGGGTCGGAAAAAAAAATTCCAAGAATCCTTTTTCCTTCAAAATTAAACATTCAACGGAAAATGGAAAAATCAATGATATTTTTATAACAAGCAGTGCCGTACTTTTTTTTTCTTAAAAATTATCAGGTGACTTATTAATACACGCGCCGCGCCACTGGTGAAGATAAAACAATTTTTTTATTGGCGAATAATCGGCTTTTTTTGTTTATGAAAACCACAAAGTTTTATTAAAATATGTATAAGAGTTTTGAAAAAAAAAAAAACTTTGTGTTTTTTTTTATAAAACTTCAACACCCTGTAGTTCCTAAAAGACGCATTTTCGGGATATAGTTTATAGAACAAACTGGGATTATTTTTGGACGTAGAATACGTGGTTAAAATTTGTGTATTAAACCCTTAATAATTAATAATTAATTTTTTTATTTTTTATTTTAACTAAATTAAGTGCGCACCAATGCCAACTTTTTTATTATTGAAAATAGAAAATTGTTTAAATTAACAAACCTGTGGCATTTTTTGCATTCACTGAAACGGCGTCAGACGTTGCTAATGTCAAATAGTTAATTTCAAACGCATAATTTAATATTTATCCGTACATCCCGTATTTTAAGTCTGCTATTAAATGATAAAATACCATACGTTGATACCTTGGTTAGATCAAGTTTTATGACTTATGCTCGTAGGAAGTTTTTTATTGAGAGGTGAGATGGTTTTACTTTTGAAGCAAATTTCACCGTTAAAGAAATTAATAAATAAAAAAAAATGTCCAAGGAATTTACAGAGCTCCTCACACTCTCTCTAACCTTCTTTCAGAAAGGGGGTGAAAGGGTTTCTAAATTACAATCAAACCTAGTACAAAAATAAAAAATTATTTGTGAATGAACTTAAAAATCCATTAGAAAAGGAAAACATTTTAAGCAAATTTCACCCTTAAGGAAATTAATTAAAAAAAACCCTACCATCATTCTTCTGAATAACCTAACTTAAAGTAAAAATGCAAAAAAAAACAGTATTTTTGATATGTACAAACTTAATTGGTTACTGTCAAGGTGACAGTGACAGGTCGACAAATAATTTGACAGACAAGGTCGTATTAAGAAAGTGTTTTGCAAAAACTCCCCTGGCGGGCGAGTGGTCTGTTTTAATCGTGCTTTTTTTTTCTTTTAATTTCAGTGAGTTACGGCCTAAAAATCGCGGTGAAAACACACACACCCAAACCAAAAAAAACTAAACGTAAGGTTCAAGGTGAAAGCTAGAGACGAAATTCAATCAAGACGGCCATGGATTGCACGTTTCGGCGGCTTTGACTCCTTTGACTTAATGTTTTCTTTTTGTTTGGTTTTTACGACCCTTTGAAAAGTATTTCAAGCAACGTGACTTCCTTAGAGCTGTAAACTAGACTAGACAGGGTTGTAAATTAGCGTTTTGACAGGTAATTGGGGCAAAATTGTCCGAAAAATGTCTTTGCCGGCTGGCGTGTAATAACATTTTTATATGCTCCTAAAAATGCTTAAGTGGCAAACAAAATAATGGTTTTTAAAAAACACAATTTTATTTCGGCCAAGTTACAAAATGAGCTTAATAATATGGAACTGAACTCAGACACTACGTGTCTAGTAATTTAAATAGTTAATTAATTTAATTTTTTAATTTAATTTATTAATTTAATTATTTTATTTTTTATTTTTAGACGGTTTTGAAATATTTTGATGCTATGCTGCTTCAGGAGCATTTGGAAGCTTCTAGATGCTGTTTTGGAGCTTCTAAACTGTTTTGGAAGCTTTTGAAATCTTTTTAGACGACTACAAGAGCATTTAGAAGGTTTTTTAGCATCAGTTTAAAAAGCGTATTGAAGGCTCTGAACCGCTTTGACAAAAAAACAACTTGGATAAATTTATATGCTGTGATATACGGTCATCGATTGAATAGCAGATAATTTTGGTTTTTGGGAGTTGAAATGTAGTAGAAGTCAAACTTCACAGTTTAGCTGACGTTTTACATAATTTATTTTTGTATCCTCCGCACCTACGGATTTAAAAATCAAAGTCAAGAGAAAGCATAGCAAAAGCAGCTTTTTCAACCAATTAAACAATTCAATCATAAACTACGAACAGTGCTGCAATTTACGCAAGTGCTGCCCATGTTGACTTATCATTTTGAGTTTATCACATAACATTTTTGATTGAAGCGATATTATTTCATTTGGCCACCTTGTATTTGCAGTCCAAGTTCTGCAAGACAAAACATTGTCTGGGATGTCTTCAAAGGGCGCCTAACAATTTATTAGGATAGAAAGTCATAAAAGTCGCTTTTGGTTAGACTAGAAACCTTATCTGCTTTCAATACTAAAACCAGGTGTCATTTCGGTTTACCAAAGTATAGCAGGGTAAAATAGAGCAATAAAACATTTCATTTATTTTTGCTAGTTAAATTTACAAACTAAATATAATGGTTTTTAAAAACCAGATTTATTTCAGACTAGTTACAAAGTGAGCTTAATAATATAGAACTGAACTCGAGCATTTTATTTCTAACAATTTTGTATAAAAATAGTTGCTTGACTTACTTGCACTACATGACTTAAGTATAAACATTGGGTATTCCTAATTAAAGGGTTAGGTATGCAATATAAAACTTGCTAGGTGAACTTTTGCCAGTACATACATATAACTTAACATTTTATGGAGGCTAAAAGCCCACACAACTCACACCTGTACTTTCCGGTTTCTTTTTTTGAATGTGGTAATTGTAAAAGTTGGCTATAATACAATATATAAATTTTTATTCAAAAACATAGAAGCCTTTGAACCAATTATCAACATTTTATAGGCAATTTCAAAGCTTCAAAACCATTTTTACCTGGAAATGTAAAAATCAAAAACAACAATCATGAAACTCGACTAAAAGGCTTAATTTTTGGCTTTTAAGATACATTTTAAACTATACTAACTACCAACAAGAAAATGATAGCCGAAATCTGGAACATTAATAGATGATAGACCAATTACAGATTTCTGAGCCATTTTCAACATTTTGAAGGCAATTACAACGCTGAAAAACTTTTTTTTATGTGGAAATGTAAAAATCAGTGACAACAATCATGAAACTTGACTAAAACCCTTAATTTTTGGCTTTAAAGGTAGATTTTAAAAGGTATCAATAAAGAAATGTTAATCAAAACCTTGGAAATAGACTTGATAACTTATTTGCAATTTGTATTATTTAATATCCGACAGGGCTATGGTTTCATCAATAATGACACCTATTAAGATCAATTATCTACGAAATAATGTCTAGGGCGTTATTTTTTATAATGCCCTTAGACTCTTTATTTAAAGTAGATTTCCCCTACAATTTTTCTTAAAACTACCTAGAGGAAACATATCCAAAAAGTTTTTTGACGCAAACAAAATTACAATAAGCATTTTTACATAGTTCATGAAAAGTTAAGATATTAACTATTCATTTATTTAGTTTATTGCCATACATTTTCGAATGTAAAAATTTTCATTTATTTTTAGTCGCAATTTTGTCGAAAACGGGGCATGCTACATTATGTCATTCATTTAACAACCCTTTTTTATAATCAATACTTCTATCCAAGAATTAAATAAAATATAGAGTGTACCTCTTAAAAAACAGACCACTTTACCATGCCACATTTGTCTGCGACACCCTGTACAATCCTAATTTTACAATGTGCCTACATTAGCCCCAAGATTTCATTATAATCGAATAAAAAACCAACCCGAATCTTTCCGAAGGAGTAGAAAAACATACTGGCAGAAAATTAAAAAACTATCACGGTACTAGAAAACAAATCCGCTAGGGACAATAATCAAAAATGGCACCGAACAATACACAGACCAAGACAAAGCTAACGCATTTGCCAGACATTTTCAGAAAGGTTTTCAAACATCTACTAACCCTAACTTTAATGATCAAAACTGGACCATAACTTATGGTACATCATCGTAATCAGAAAACTAGGCTCTATTACAATATGCCAAAATTCAATATGGCGCCCATAATAAAAATTAAAGTTGATGATGGTAACTAGAAAACGAAACGTCGGATATCAAAAATGATAATGCCTCGTTGTTTGGAGGAAAAGCGACAATGGTAAGTCATGTGAAATAAGCTTTCCATTAACGTATAAAAGTTGATTGCTTAAGTATAGTCGATTCACAACCCCAATAGACCAAAACAAAACAAAGCCTGGAACGTGATCAGCTCGTGATAACCGATTTGCAGGTGGCTGGCGCGATTCTTATTGGTCAACTCGGAGAAGGCGGCTTGAGCTTTGGGGTTTTCGTTGCAAGTTTTCGGGGACGCACTCATTCGTTTATGTGCCTTTTGTTTGCCGTTAAGCTTTTCTGATTGTTGTTTAGAGTAATTTTTTATTTTTTGTTTAGCAAAAATGTCTAGTACAGACACTGCAAGTGAAGTTGACACTTTTTTAACTCCACCTAAGAGAAGGTCTAAAAAACATTTGAATGTGGAGATGAAACAGGTGATTTTAAATGTATATAAACACGAGATAGTGGAAAACCAAACATCGACTATAGACGAAGTTGTTTTAAAGGTCTCACGCAAAGTAGGAGCGTGTCGTGCTTCAGTTTTTAATGTAATAAGAGAGTACAAACGAAATCACACTTTCTCTGAACCAAACACAAATAAAAATAAGAAGACCATTGTGAAATCATTGGACGAGGCTGATAAACATGCGATCAGAAGAAAAGTGCACGATTTTTTTTTTAAAAATGAAATACCCACAATCGACAAGGCATTGAAAGAGGTTAATGAAGATGCGGTTTTGCCAAGTTTCAAACGATCGACTTTTTATAAGCTTTTAAAGCACTTGAATTTTAAATGGAAAAAGCGTGGACGAAATAGTTTGTTAATGGATAGAGAAGAAATTGTGTTGTGGAGAAGAGATTATCTGATTAAAATAAAGTAATTTAGAGAACAAAACAGGAAAATTTACTATCTGGACGAAACGTGGGTTAACGCAGGCCACACTACCTCTAACGTATGGGTCGATGAAACTATCACAACATCGAGAAAAGCTTTTTTAGAAGGACTGTCTACCGGATTAAAAAATCCCACAGGTATGTTCCAAGCTTTTTCATCTCCTTAAGTTGTTCTTGTTTTCCATTTCAGAAGAAACATGCGTATAAGCTAAATGATTTTAATTCATTCTTCTGTTAAAAAATATTTCCATTTAAATTGTACAGCGAATACATATTAATTTTAATTCTATATTTTTAGGTAAAGGAAAACGACTAATCGTCTGCCATATTGGCAATGAAAATGGATTCGTTGATGACGGCCTGTGGTGTTTTGAATCCAAAAAAACAGGAGACTACCATGAAAAAATGAATGGAGAATCGTTTGAAAACTGGTTTTCCAACATTTTACCCCGTATAGAAGAGAATGCAGTGATTGTCCTTGACTGGAAGACTGGAGAAGATTACAACCACTTCTTCAAATAAATTAGACATTCAAAACTGGTTGCAGTCCAAAAATATCCATTTTGAAGACTCAATGCTCAAAGTCCAACTTTTGGCATTAGTCAAGCAACAAAAGGCTAAATACGAAAAGTACATTATTGATGAACTGGCCGCCAGTCAAAATAAAACTGTACTTCGTTTACCGCCGTACCATTGTGAACTTAATCCAATTGAGCTAATATGGGCTGAAGTTAAAAATTTTGTAGCCCAGCGGAACACTACTTTTAAATTTGGAGACCTCAAGTCAATTTTCAATGAGGCAATACAAAGCATTACAGCGGAGAAATGGGAAAAGTGTGTTGAACATGTAAAGAACAAAGTGGAGAATCAAATGTGGAAGCTGGACAATATAATGGAGGTACAAGTAGAGGCACTGATCATTGACACTGCAGATGATGATGAGGATAGTGATGAAGATGAAAGCACCTCAAGTTCGTAAACACTTTTTTTCATGTTTCGCATAACCCGAATCAGGGATAATATGAAACACCGATAAAAAAAAGTTTATCACAAAAATAAAAATAAAAAAATACAGTGTTATCATCAAAATTTGATTATTCTCCTAAACCATGTATAATTTTGGAAAAATCTAGTAGCAATTTGAAACAAATTATATGCGTTTATGTAAAAGAAACGTTTCATATTACCCCGTTCTACGGCACCTACATTTACTATTCAATATTTGTAAACCATTTTTATGTTGTCAAATAAATACCCCTTAAAATATATTGTAATGTACGTTAATATTCCGCCACTAAAATTAATGTTTCTATAATAGGAAAAACCCTCTAAAGCAAAGTATAATTATTGACGTTACCGTTATTGCCTCTATCTGGTCAACATATAGAAAAACATTCTCTTGTAGTTTTTCCAGACTTTACAAAATTTCTAGCGTTAACAGTGCACATAACTAATGAAATTTTAAAAAATCCATTACAATAGTAAGCATACAATATTTATTCATCGTGGTTCCAAATACGGCCCTGTTTTATAGTACACTTTCCAACAATCACCTGCATAGGGCATGCATTTGTTTACGTTCAGTCTATCCACAAAATGAATATACTATAGTATCGTTTGGCCCCCAAAGGCCGTCAACATTGACCACTTTTGTCGGTGTATCCTTTAGTTTAAGCCTCAACAACTCGTTTAATTGCATTAATTTTGGTAGAGTTTTATACGTATAGAGTTTAATAAGCTTTCTAAAACTATCTCAACTTGGGTTCATAGTAGTGTAGTTTTGTTTTTGTTTATGTATGTTCCTTCTTCAAGTGAACTCTATTAATTTAACTGGTGGAAAAGTCAAACCCACAACTAATAATCTTAAAATTTTGCATATCCGATATACTGGCTCATCCGATTGTCCCTTATGTCACAGTAATCAGGTTCAGGTATCGACGTTAGTGGTCGTCCAACCAAAAAATTCCCAGGAATTAATGGCTGCATATCTTCGGGATCAGATGATAGCGGACTGATCGGTCTCGAATTTAAAATGGCCTCAATTTGTGTCACTATTGTCATAAAATTTTCATAGTCTAAATGTATAGTTCTAATAACATGCTTGAAATGAAATTTGAAGCCTTTAACCCCCGCCTCCCACAGACCACCAAAATTAGGGGCCCGAGGAGGAATAAAATGCCAACTGACAACCTCATTAGCCAAATAATTTTGAAATTTAGGAGAATTTGATTTTCAAAAAGTGCTAAATTCATTATTGGCACCCAAAAATGTAGTTCCGTTATCCGAATACATGCTCTGGGGTTTTCCACGACGAGAGATAAATCACTTAAGCGCAGCAATGAATGACTCACTATCCAAACTAGTAATAAGTTATAGAGGTATCGCCTTGATAGCCAAGCAAATGAAAACACACACATATGCTTTGACAAGCTTAAGTTCCCTGCTCTTACGATCCTTGTCGGTGAAGAATCTGACAAACGGTTAGGTTCGGCAACGTCGGAGCAAGATCGGGTCGCGAGAGCTATTACCGGCAACGCTGGGAGGATTGGCGAGCAAGCGAACGCAAGAGAGACGACTCGATTTACATCGAGACGACGAAAAAACGGCGACATTGAAAAACACAACCATTAATAAGTTTTCTAATGTTAATTCTTTGAATAAACAATTTACAAAGTACATCAAAAACATAAGGCGCGTTATTAACATGGTCCTTCGAGAGCCGTATAATTAAGTGCTTCAAAAAGAATCGGGATAAGTTCCTTTTAGCCAGTAATTTTAATCCTAACCTGAATTTGCGTCAATGTGTTTCGGGCGTACATCGTAATCGTTTATAAATCGTTTCGGGTTTAGGCACATGCGTTTATGCGAAACTGGTAGAATTTACTCGCTTGATTATTTGGGGTTTAGATGCACTTTTTTCTTGTGTTAAACGTTAATCGATTTAGTTATTTTATGCGTGGGCATTTATTTATGCGTTAAACGCCATTTATTGGTTGTTTGTTCGATTTCTTTACTAGTTTCATTCGAAAACGAATTTTAATAATGGCAACTGACGAGATTGGTTCAAAAATAAAAACATTTATTCGTCAACGGGGGTCGGTAAAAGCGAAATTGACCACTTTTTCAAAGTTTCTTGCAGAAATAAGTATACGGATTCAAAATCATAATGTTTTGAATATTGAAGAACAATATGTTGAGTTAGAATTACGTTTGACTCAATGCGAAAAATTATTAGATGAATTTAATCAGGTGCAAGGTTATGTAGAGTCTTTAGTCGATGATGATGATTTAGACCGACAATTCGAGGAACGCGAAAAGTTTACAACAGATTACTACCGTGAAATTGCTAAAGCGAAAAATATTTTGAAACAAAATGAAGGTGAGAGTCAACACTTTTCAACAACAACAAGTTAGACTCCCACCAATCGAAGTTCCCAAGTTCACAGGAAACTATGAATCTTGGTTAGAGTTTCGCGAAACATTTTTATCCTTAATTCACACAAACACGACGTTAAATAACATACAAAAATATCATTATCTTAAGGCGTCTTTATTAGAAGGTTCGGAAGTCATAGCTTCTTTGGAGTTTTCTTATGAAAATTATGAAATTGCTTGGGAGCTGTTAAACGAAAGATATAATAACAATCGTTTACTTATACAAAATCATTTGAAAACAATATTCAACATTGAGATTTCAGGTAATAAATTATCACCAAAATTGCTCAGAAATGTAGTTGATAATTTATCAAAGCATTTAAAGGCTTTAAAGCAATTAAATCAACCTACCGAGTCATGGGATACTTTAATTATCTTTATTGTAGCATCAAAATTAGAAGGTGTTATTGCTCGTGAATGGGAAAGCTATATAGCTGCCAACGAATACCCGACTCTTAATGATTTAAAACTATTTTTAAAGTCAAAGGCGGATCTATTGGAAACATTAGAGCTAAAAAAGGAATCGAATCATTCACCACCGAAGAAAGAAAATAATAATTTTTCAAAATCATTTTATACTAATATTGACGAAACTGATAATTCGACTTCCTCAAAAACTGCTTATCATGATAATAATTTTAACAGCATGAAATGTGCATTTTGCAAAAGAAATAATCATTTTATACGAAACTGTGCAGACTTTCTTAAATTATCTCCAATTGACAGAACTGCTCAAGTCAAACAATTGCATTTATGTTTAAATTGTTTAAGATTTGGACATAGAAACGTAGAATGCAGACTGTCAAATTGTAAAAAATGTAATGGCCGTCATAACACACTCTTACATCACCCAAAATCCGATTCTAACGATAACAATACTCAAACTACGTCTATTACAACATTAAATGCAAATATTCAAAGAGGTGTTTTGATTTCAACGGCATTAATTCAAATTATGGATAAAAACCATAAGTTACATACTGCTCGCGCCATTTTAGACTCGGGTTCTCAATCGAGTTTTATCACGGCCGATTTTTGTAATACACCAGTAGATATGGCTGTAATTAGAATTAATAATGTAAAATCAAAAATTAAACAAAAATGTCATTTAGAAATGCTTCTTTTCACACAATGCAACTTGTTTTGTTATGGATGAAATTACTGGAACTCTTCCAAGTTTTAACATTGATGTAACGGCTTTGAATATACCTGCTAATATTACCTTAGCAGATGCGTCTTTTGCACAACCTGGACCCATCGATGTTTTAATTGGTGCAGATTTGTTTTGGGGGTTACTCTGTATAGGTCAGATTAGATTAGGATCAGGTCTCCCTGTTTTACAAAAAACAGTCTTTGGATGGGTAATTTCAGGGCCAATAAATACAAATAATAACGGTGTAAATACCTTTTGTAACTTTTCAAAGAACGAAGATGTTCAAAATCAATTGGCAAAATTCTGGATTTTGGAAGAGTGTAATATACTACCTTGTTTTTCAAAAGAAGAGAAAATGTGTGAAGAGCACTTTAAACAAAATACGAAACGCAACGAGAATGGGCGGTTTATAGTGACAATTCCTTTAAAGGACAGCTTAGAAAAGTTAGGCGACTCCAAACAACAGGCGGAAAAACGATTTTTAAATTTAGAAAAAAGGTTAAATAAAAATCCGGAATTCAAAAGCGAATACATTAAGTTTATGCGGGAGTATAGAGATCTTGGACATATGAACAAGGTTTCTGACTGTAATACGGTAAATAATTGCTATATTTACATGGAGTCTGGCGGCAAGACAGCACTACTACTCGACTCAGAGTAGTATTTGATGGCAGCGCGATGACTTCAACGGGTGTTTCATTCAACGATTTGCAAATGGTCGGCCCAACAATCCAAAGCAATCTGTTGTCAATTTTATTGCGATTCAGAATATATTCTTATGTGGTATCGGCTGACATCGCAAAAATGTATCGCCAAATTTTAATAACACCCGAACAACAATCACTTCAGCGAATTCTTTGGCGAGAAAATTCTTCTGATCCTCTTTGTACATACGAGCTTAAAACGGTCACTTACGGCACAAGTAGTGCACCCTTTTTGGCAATACGTAGTTTATTTCAACTTGGAATTGATTGTGAGAATTCACATCCTGAAGTCTCTCAAATAATTAAGAACAATTTTTATGTCGATGATGTTCTTTTCGGTGCGGATTCTGTTAAGGATGCATCACGACTTAGGATCTCTTTGTACAAGATCAAATGATGCAGGATTTGAATTAAGAAAATTTTATTCAAATTCAAATGAAGTTATCGAGGAAATCAGTTTAATAAATAATGGATCCACTTTATCAGAAGCAATAGAAATCTGTCCCAGTGAATCTACAAAAACTCTTGGTTTAAAATGGTTATGCGCAAACGATAAATTAGTTTTTAATATAGGTTCAAACGCAAAGGAAAGCAGGGTAACTAAGCGCATAATTCTTTCCAACGTGGGAAAAATTTTTGATCCTTTGGGGCTTGTAAGTCCAGCTGTTATTTTGGCAAAAATATTAATGCAAAAACTTTGGCTGGAAAGGTTGTGGTGGGACGAATCAGTACCTCATTCTATTCATACAGAGTGGATCAAGTTTCGAGATGAAATTCCATTTTTAAAATATTGTTACGGTTTGGGCCTACTATGCTCGATACTCGATGAAACCGATGCGCCGCAATATCTGGCCGGGCGCGTATTAAAGTAGGCCACAGTTAGGAAGCGCCACACCTGGAAGATTCGAAGCAAATCGCGAAGCGTTTCGCGGTCATTCTAGAACGTGGTTTGTGAATATAAAAAGAAGCGGCGTCGCCGAGAGGGTAGTAGAGTAGTAGTAAATTTGGGAACGCGGTAAAGTTTAAATAGCGGAGTAATTGTGGAATTGTAGTAGTGTTTTTAGTAGCTGTGTTAATTATTGTACGGAGTGTTTTGAAGTGTAAATAAATTTATTAATTGTTGAGTTAAATTGACTTTGTGTGAACCCACGGGAAAATCGTAACAATTGGTGTCAGAAGTGCGATCAGACTTTAGTGCGACGTGAATTGGAACTAAACTTCGGGTTAAAGACTTTTGTTCAGAACCGGACTAGAGATTTTCGGAACAGTGGTGTGTTAAATTTATTTTATGCCAATAACAAGACGTCAAAGTGCAAACATGGAGGCCCAACTTGCAGCTATTATGGCAATGCTTGGAAAACAAGAAGAGAAACAAGAACAAACAGAAAGGATTCGACAACAAGACAAGGAAGAACAAGAAAGGATTCGACAAGAACAAGAAAGGATTCGACAACAAGAGAAGGAAGAACAAGAAAAGATTCGACAAGAACAAGAAAGGATTCGACAACAAGAGAAGGAAGAACAAGAAAGGATTCGACAACAAGAGAAGGAAGAACAAGAAAAGATTCGACAACAAGAGAAGGAAGAACAAGAAAGGATTCGACAACAAGAGAAGGAAGAAAAAGAAAGAATGAGACAACAAGATATGGAAATGCGTCAAGAAGATAGAGAGCGGCAAGAAAAACGTAACGAAGAAATATTGAACGTTCTAGCACGGAACAAGACAGAAATCCAAGAGTATGTAACCCATAGTCTCAAAAAGATGGAGTGTGATGTTAAGGAAAAATTAAATGATGTTCGGGAGGACATTAATAAAATTCAGAATGATGTTGAGATAAAGCTACGCGACTTAGAGCAGAAAATTGACAGCAGAGGAGTCAGCTCTACAGTGTTCACCGGAAACGGGCTCAACAAGATCAAGCCTCCCACATACGATGGTCAAACTTCATGGGCAACGTACCAACTCCAATTTGAGGCCGCTGCAAATGCAAATCGATGGAGTAACGAGGAAATGGCTGTAGCACTGGTGGTGGCATTACGAGGACCTGCATTGGAGCTGTTACAGACTCTGCCTATCGCCCAACAAAGCAACTATGACGCATTAGTAGCTGCATTAGAACGACGTTATGGAGATCAGCATAGGAAAGGAGTGTACCAAACACAATTAAAGGCAAGACTGCAGAAAACTGGTGAAAATTTACAAGAGTTTGAGGCCGAAATTCGTCGCCTTGTGCATCTGGCTTACCCAGCTGTCCCGGATGAAATCCAAGAAGAATTTGTGGCACAGTATTTTGTAGATGGGATTCGAGATCCGGAGGTAAAGAAATGGCTGAAGATGTTCAAAGGGAGCAACAACAGCGAATTACTGGTTCGAGCGCTGGAAATTGAAGCTGCGTGCAATGATTTAAAGCCAGAGCCTATTCAAGAGGAAAGAGTACCGCCAGCCGATCATGTTGCTACATTAATAGATGAAATTAAAGCAATGGTAGGCCAATTAGTGCAACAAATGGCAGCATCAGGAAATAGTCAGTCCACACAATTAGAACGATCACGCCCGATCACGAGAGTGGAGTGTTATCGATGCGGACGTACGGGACACATTAGAAGGAATTGCAGACAGCGGTCTTGTTCTCCAAACCCACAGTGTCGACGAAACCAGGACATCAGAACAAATCACCGGAATTCCTCTGCTAAAAGAAACATTACATGTTATATTTGTGGACGTAAAGGACATTACCAATGGAATTGCAGACAGCAGTCTCGTTTACCGACACCGCAGAACTGGTGTAACCAGGAGCAGGAAATGAAGAATCCGGAAAGACATTTACCGCGATATGTAGAGGATCGTCAAGCTTTGGATAGTGACTTAAGGTACCGGAAAGGACAAATTCATAATGGTTGGAGGATTGGTCAAATCGCGATGGTGACAGATAAAGAGGCTACAAAAAGAATGAAGAGCAGCGTTTCTAAGGAGGACATAATAAAAGGACAGCGCTCAGACTCTGATTTGAAAGTAATCAGAAGATGGTTGGAGAAGGATTTGAAACCGGATTGGCAACAGATTTCCAGATATGGACCAACAGTAAGGGGTTACTGGTTGCAGTGGAATTCGCTTCGACTGCGAGATGACTTAATTACTCGCAAATGGGAAAGTCCAGACGGAAAACGCTTTGTTTACCAAACAATAGTGCCCAATTCCTGCAAAGAGAATGTGCTGCGGGAACTACATGACAGTCGCGGAGGAGGACACTTTGGAGTAAATCAGACTTTGGGTAGAATAAGAGATCGATTTTACTGGATTAACTTCAGAAAGGACGTTGAGGAATGGTGTAAACGGTGTGACCAGTGTTCGTTACAGAAGGGATCCATCACAATTCGGGAACTTGAGAGGGAGAAGATGAAACCAAACAACGACCGTATGAAGATGACACTGGACCACAGACCAACTGGTGGCAATTATAAGGAAGGTGATGCTGTGTGAATGTTTCAACCCAGGAGGAGCAAAGGATTAAGTCAAAGATGGCAACGACACTGGGAGGGACCTTACAATGTGGTAAAAAGGTTAAATGACGTCGCGTACAGAGTCCAACGCAGCCCCAAAGACAAGATGAAAATTGTCCATCTGGACAGACTCAAGAAATACCAGGGATTAGATGAAGCGGATCGAGACGATCAGCTTTAAGAGGGGGGCAGTGTTACGGTTTGGGCCTACTATGCTCGATACTCGATGAAACCGATGCGCCGCAATATCTGGCCGGGCGCGTATTAAAGTAGGCCACAGTTAGGAAGCGCCACACCTGGAAGATTCGAAGCAAATCGCGAAGCGTTTCGCGGTCATTCTAGAACGTGGTTTGTGAATATAAAAAGAAGCGGCGTCGCCGAGAGGGTAGTAGAGTAGTAGTAAATTTGGGAACGCGGTAAAGTTTAAATAGCGGAGTAATTGTGGAATTGTAGTAGTGTTTTTAGTAGCTGTGTTAATTATTGTACGGAGTGTTTTGAAGTGTAAATAAATTTATTAATTGTTGAGTTAAATTGACTTTGTGTGAACCCACGGGAAAATCGTAACAATATCTTGATATTTCTCGTCACGTTGTATGTAACAATCCAAAATTTATAGAACTTCATTGCTTTTCTGATGCGAGTGAACAAGCTTACGGGGCTTGCATATACGTTCAGTCGATAGACTCAAATAATCAACCTCATGTTCGTTTAATGTGTTCCAAAACAAAGGTGGCACCATTAAAGGTCATCACTGTACCCAGGCTTGAATTGTGTGGTGCAGTTATGTCTGCCCGATTGGCCAAAAAGGTAGAGTTATCCTTAGAGGCTCAACTAAACAACGTTACGTTTTGGACAGATTCGACGATTGTGCTAGGATGGTTAAAAATGATGCCTAGTTCACTAAAAACTTTTGTTGCAAACAGAGTTTGCGAAATTCAAGAATTGAGTAATAATCATAAATGGAAACACGTACCCACGAAGGATAACCCTGCTGATATCGCGAGTCGAGGTATGTTACCTAGTCAATTAATAAATTGCAAACAATGGTGGTACGGGCCTGAGTGGTTACTAGACGGTTCAATTGATCAACCGGACTGTTTGACAGAAAGCTTGCCGGAGGTTAAAACGATAACATTGATTTCAAAACCTGGAATACAAAAGAATTCCGTAGTTGATGTAACCAAACCATGGCCTATATATTTCGATTTGTACATAACTGCCGCAATTCTGTCAAAAAATGGACAGGACCTTTATCAGTCCAAGAACTTGAAAATGCATTTACATTTTTATTAAAACGAGCACAAACAGATGATTTTTCTTCTTAAGTCAATTTATTGTCAGAAGGACATACCTTGTCTTCAAAAAGTAAGTTATTCAATCTGAATCCGTTTGTTGACAATTTGGGATTGTTAAGAGTTGGAGGTCGTTTAAGTAATGCCGATTTTAATGAAAACAAAAAACATCCAATTATAATTTCAGCAAAACATCACTTATCTAAATTAATATTCAAATTTGAACATGTAAAACTTCTTCACATAGGGCCACAAGCCTTATTGAATCATATCCGGGAAACGCTATGGACGATTTCTGGAATAAATTTAGCAAAACTAACAGTTCGACAATGCGTAGTTTGTTTCAGACATAACCCTAAACCAATTTCAATCAAAATGGATGATATCCCTAAAAGAAGACTACAAATAAGCTATCCTTTTCAAACGTGTGGCGTCGATTATGCGGGACCTTTTTTGATTAAGGACCGCCGAGGACGGGGTTGTAAAATTACAAAGTGTTATTTGGCGTTATTTGTTTGCTTTTCGATCAAAGCTGTGCACTTAGAGCTAGTGTCAGATCTGAGTTCCGATAATTTTTTATTGGCATTAAAACGCTTTATTAACCGACGAGAAAAACCAGAACGAATTTATTCAGACAATGGCACCAACTTTGTAGGTGCCCACTTTGAACTTGAGGAACTTGCTAAATTTCTAAAAAACGACAAAAATAAAACGATTATAACTGATTTTTGCGCAAATGACACCATTGAATGGCGTTTTATTCCAGTAAACTCACCTCATTTCGGGGGGTTGTGGGAAGCCGGAGTCAAATCGAGCAAATTCCATCTAAAGCGAGTAATCGGTAAAACACCCTTAACTTTCGAAGAGCTATATACGATTTTCACACACATTGAGGCAATATTAAACTCCCGTCCACTTTCTCCACTTTCGTCCGATCCTAATGATTTAAATCCCCTGACTCCTGCCCATTTCTTAATTGGACGAAGAATACTGTCTGTTCCTGAACCAAACTTGACGGATATACCAATGGGGCGCCTATCACGATTTCAAATGTTGGAACAAATTCGGCAAAACTTTTGGACTCGCTGGGCTAAGGAATACGTTTCGGAACTACAGCAAAGGATAAAATGGCAAACCACTAAAAATGAGATAAAGAAATACGACTTAGTGCTGGTGAAAGACGACCACCTTCCACCACTATTTTGGAAGCTGGGAAGAGTGACAGCTTTACACCCTGGACCAGATGGGATCACACGAGTTGTTACCCTTCGGACGAGAACTGGTGAAATTCAATAATAAATGTATTTATTTAGCACCGGGCTATTACAGGCAAACAGCATATTACATATTACACTATACATTAAATACATACTAGATTACACATAAATTATCACGAAGTTATCTAACAATATATTAATTTTATGCTTTACTAATTAAATAATTATCTAATCGAGATCTAAACTCACACAAATTATTTGACATTTTAACAACATTTGGTAGGGAGTTGAACATTTGTAGGCCCTCACAGAACAGTGATTTCTGCAGCAAGGTTGTTCGCACAGTTTCAATATTGTAATTCATCCCTGATCTTATATTGTAATTTTAAAATTCTGATCTATTCTCCAGAAACTTTCCCAAGTACTGAGGCATCAGTCCACGCTCTATTTTGAAAACTATTACAAGATTAGCTCTTTCAATACGTTGCCGTACGTTAAGCCAATTTAATGTAGTCAACATGTTTTGAATAGGAGTATATCTATTACAACCCAGTATAATTCTCATCGCCTTATTCTGTTGCAGTTGTAGTCTCATAATGTCCCCCTGAGTACACGCAATCAATAAAGAAGAGCAATAATCAAAATGTGGCAAAATAATAGTATTGTACACCACCAGTTTTGTCCAACCCGAGAGAGAAGCAGAAATACGTCTAAAAAACCCTATTTTTTTTACCGAGCTTTCTACAAATATAATCAATATGATTTGAGAAACAGAGCTGGGGGTCCAATAGAACACCCAAATACTTAATTTCAGTCACAAATTCGATTTGATCGTTGTCCATATGCAATATTAAATCTAGGTCCCTATATGATTTGCAATTACGTTTTGAGCCAACAATCATACATTTGGTTTTTGTAGTATTTAATTTCAATCTATTTTGGCACAACCATTCGCAGAGAGCTTGTAGCTCCAGATTCATAGTATTTGTGATATCTTGGTAATTCTTTCCTGATATACAAATTAGCGTGTCATCCGCAAAAAGGTTAATAACCGCATTATTAAATATTCTATATACATCATTTACATATATTACAAATAGCAAGGGCCCCAGTATACTCCCCTGTGGAACACCATACTTACTAACTACCCTACTAGAACAAATATTGTCACCCAATTGAGTCCTATGATATCGGTTTTTAAGGTAGTCCTCGATCCAGGCCAGTGCTGCACCCACCACACCATAACATCTCAGCTTCTTCACCATAACATCCCGATCAATTGTCTCGAATGCCCGCTTTAAATCGACAAAAACTGCCAGCACCACATTCCCTGCATTAATTCGGCGCTACAGTATGTGTGTGCAAATTCTCCAATTTGCACACACATACTGTAGCGCCGACTCACATGAATGACCGCTCCTGAATCCTGATTGACCACTGAATAAAAGTTTATTTACCTCAAAATATTCTCTGAGTTGTCCGCTAACTACTGTCTCTATGATTTTCTCCACCACATGTAGAAGATTTATTGGTCTGTAATCACTTGGAGTCAATGGTCTCTCAACCTTTGGTATCGGAATGATAAAGCTTACTTTTAAGTTGTTGGGCATTTTACTGGTAGTCAATGAAGTGTTAATCAGATAGAGCAAGGGGTAACCAACTACACAGAATAAGCTTGTTATAAGTTTAACATTCACTGATTTATCGCTGGTGCTTTTATTCAGAGGGCTGTTCAGAAGCTGTGTGTCCTTCCTTTGAAGAACGCAGAAGAAGAAGTTGAAAGTCATTCAATCTTTCAAGGCGGGGTGAAGAATCTGACAAACGGTTAGGTTCGGCAACGTCGGAGCAAGATCGGGTCGCGAGAGCTATTACCGGCAACACTGGGAGGATTGGCGAGCAAGCGAACGCAAGAGAGACGACGAATTTACATCGAGACGACGAAAACGGCGACATTGAAAAACACAACCATTAATAAGTTTTCTAATGTTTAATTCTTTGAATAAACAATTTACAAAGTACATCAAAAACATAAGGCGCGTTATTAACAATCCTTAAGCAAAAAATATCCAGCGTAATCATAACCAGTATGAGCAAACGGATAGTGTTGAGTTCCCCTCTCTTTTGGTAGATTACACATTAAGTACCTAATTACTAACTTGACGTTTACGTTTGACGTTTGACAAGACAATGACATCTGATTTTCCGCGTTTTTGTTTTTGACCGTTGACTTTTATTATTAGGTTTTAGCGGCTTGGTTGTTGAAAACTTTTGGTTTGCTTGTAAATGTGCCTGAGTGCATACTTTTTTAATACAATAAACAAGTCCACAAATGCTAATAAATCGTGTCTACAATACTTTCACATTATTAACTTGGTCATTTTATTCTTATTGTGTAAAATAATAGCATTTTTTCTTGAAAAGGGCAAATTTTACTTAGTAAGTCTACCACCCACTCGGAGTATGCCTTCTTGATCAAGAAACGGGTTTAAGGATAAAATGTGACTATTATTTGAGACGTTTACTTTTCATTAAGTCAGATAATTCTTTTTGAAATGATTGCTGTTGGAAAATTTTTACCAAAGTCAATAAGCTCTGATCAAGTTTATTTGTTGTGATTGCAGCTACTAATTTTTCTTTGGATGTTGTAAATTGAAAATAAATCTTTTGCATAAAGCTACCACTCTTTTTAATTTGGTTAAACTAGAAAATTTTGAAAATAAGTCTAGATCAGATACGTTTACTGCAAAATGCATATGTACTCGTTCTTCAGGAATGGTTTTAAGGTCTCCGGAATCTTTTAAATTTACAGGCCATTTTGAAACATCAGATTTCAAACAAGAAGGTTCCTTAAACCACAAAATACCTTTTAGACAACTCTTCTGCAGATAAGCCCCTTGAAATATGATCTGCTGGATTGTCTTGTGATTTAATATGAAACCATTCATCGATGTTACAGTTTTCCTGGATAAAAGACACTCTATTGGACACAAATGTTTTCCGTTTCTCAGGTAAATCTTTTATCCAACACAACGTGATCATGGAATCACTCAAAAAAAAAAAACATTTATTAAAATCAACATTTACTGATCGTTTTACTTTTTGCGTCAACTTGCATGCCAAAACCACACTGAGCAGTTCAGCAGAGTGACTGAACGAAGTGGTGCTACTTTACTTTTAGCAGTTAATAACTTGCCTGAATACTCTTGAAACAATGTCTGATATTGTAAATAAAATCCATTTTTCTAGTAATGATTCTGACATTTCCTCATCCCAAGACAGTTTTTCTTTCCATAGCAACTGCAAAATAATTTTAGCTCCAATTCTTATTGGCCCTAAAAGACCTAAAATATCTAAAATCTGGCTAGTTATTGACAAACTCAATCGTTTTGTCACAGATTCAAATAAACTAAATTTCCTAATGTTGTACTGAATTTTATCACTTTGAGGTTTCCACTAAATGCCTAAAGTCTTGTTATTTTCAGCTTCACCAAGCACTAAAATACTGGCCTCTCTGTTTACATTAAAATTCTCTAATAATTCTGATCGATTTGAAAGATACTTTTGTAAATCAAATCCTGAATTAGACAAAATCTCACTGACCTCGTTTTGAATCTTTAACAATTCCTCCTTTGAGTGTGATCCAGTTAACATATCATCTATGTAACAACAGTTTTGTATTTCGTTGCTTGCTAAAGAGCGCGTATCTTCTAATGTGAGTTGGTAGAGACACCTAATGGCTAAGAATGGAGAGGATGCCAATCCATAGGTGATCACATTCATTTCGTAACACTTAAGAACATCTGTGGGGTCGCTACGCCAAAATATTCTTTGATATTTTCTATCAGACTTATTAATCAAAACTTGTCTGTACATTTTTGATATGTCTGCGTTTAAGACATATTTGTGAATGGTGGGTCCTACCACTTGAGTGTCATTTAATGACAAATTATTATCAGTGATACCAGATCCGTTAGAAACTACTCTTAAACGGATTGTTAAACTATCTTCACCAATTACTGCGTGGTGGCTCACAGAATAAGCATTACCACAGCTACCATCACCTAATTCATCTAAATTTGCACTCAAAAAAGTCATATGACCTAATCTTTCATACTCCTCCATAAAGCTATTGTACTCATTTCTTAACTTAGAACATTTTGAAAGACGATTTTCTAAAGAATAATATCTTTTTAAGGCCATATCTTTTGAATTACATAGTTGAGCATTATGTTTAAAAGGAATTCTAACTACCAACCGTCCTTGAGAATTTCTCTAGTAATTATTTTAAAAATGGGATTCTGCAAAATTATCAACCACATTCTTTACATCACATTCTTCGATTGCCCAAACTTTGGTAAGATTTTCATTTACTTCATTGTCACGTGATAAGCACTTCACTTTTACAAATGGAAATATTAATGTCACCTCCTATTAGCCAGCCTAATTTGCTAAATTGCCCAATTTGCCCAATTTAATTTGATTGGTTAGCAAAATGTCATAAAAAATACTTACACCACATAACATGTCAATATCTTTACTGATGTTAAAGTCAGGATCGGCTAGATTTACATGCTCCGGTATCGAAATGCAACTTGAATCAAATGATCTTATCGGCATCGCTTCAGTAATTTTCGGTAAACTAAACAATTTGCTTCTGTTTGGAAACTCCCGATGCGTGATTTTAATGTACACCTAGTTTTATATCTACCTTGCAAAAAGTTATTACTTCCAACACCCGAAACAGAATAATTAAGTTTTTTTTTTATGAAAATCAATTTGATTATAAAAGCTCCCAGATATGAAATTTGATTGTGAGCCTTGATCTAGTAAAACAGTCGCCTTAAACTGTAATCCTTTATTTAGGATGAAAACAGAAGCAGTAAACAACAGCGCATATTGATTAGCCCGACATATTAACGTAGTTTGAGGCGAGACAAGGGCCGCATTCGTTTTCGCGCTCCATGGAGCGAGCAGAGCGTTTTTGACGTCACAATGACGTAATTTGACAATTGGTCAAATTATGGTTTTCCCAAATTACGTCATCGTTACGTCAAAAAAGCTCTGCTCGCTCCATGGAGCGCGAAAACGAATGCGGCCAAGGTCATCGTTGCGTTGAATACTGTTTCTATCTTCAACCGGGTCGTGATTATTCGCAATGTTTATGTGCGCCCTTCTCTCGTCTGCTCGAGCCGCTCGGCCTGCGTTTATTTCTCTTGCTGCAGCACATATTCTACAATTTTCAAATGCATATTTTGGATTCAAACAGTTTAGATACAGTTTCAGCCTTACCGCTTCGTGCTTTCTTTTATTAGGATCAAATTTTAAAAATGAATTGCATTTAAATATTGAATGACTTGATCTACAGTAAAAAAAAAATATGTTATTGCTATTTGTTAGTAATGAGTACGATTTGTTGAAGTTTTGATTAAAATTTCTATTATTGTAAGTTTTATTTTGATTTTTATTGCTTTTTGTACTCACAGTTTCAAGATTCTCTAATAACTCACATTCTCTTTAACAAAATTGAGCAAGTCCTCAAAAGAGGGTAGATCAGTATTAAATTTTTTAGATTCCCAATCCTTACGAGTTGTGGTGGTCAAGTTTTGTAACCATTAAATAAACAAGTAACACTGACCACTGATCTGTGGGTTGATTTAATGCTTTTAAACCTTAAACATTTTTATGAAATAAATCAAATAAGGTACGCAATTCAGTGTGTGATTCTTTGACTACTGAAGGCGCTTCAAATAAACCATTGACAAAATTAAAAATAATTAGTCTATTATTTTCGAATATGTGTTTTAACATGTTTAAGGCAATACTATAATTATCGTTATTTGTAGTTTTAATCGACTCTAACATTTTAAATGCATCACTTTCAAGATGTGCTTTTAAATAATAAAACTTGTGCAATTCATCCATTGATGAGTTTTGATCAATTATTGAATAAAATGCCTCTCGAAATTCCAACTTATGAATTATTATTAATGTCTGGTAATTTTATTGAAAACCCCGTAACATGTCGCTGGGAACTATGTGATTCCGGTAGGGAGATGTTATCAATTGGCTCTATTTTATGATGATTTGACAATATCAGTAAAGCACGCGCACTTCTTTCATCAAATAAATCTTCAAATTATATATATTAAATATATATATATATTTTATTATATATTATTATTGATATCTTTCTTGTTTGTCTTGACTAATATTATCAGCTGATAATGCCAATTCATCATTTTCGGTGTCAATTAACAATTCCTGGTACTCCCTAAACTCATCACACAATGGTTGAGTGCGTGCTAAACGGCTATCTAATTGCATAAAAGCACTATTATCAACTTGGAAGGGATCAAACAACTCAACACATTCTTTGAAACGAGTTAAAGGTGGTTTAAAACTAGCTTTATTTTAAATTGCAAACGATTAAAATGGTATCTAACGTCCGTCATTTTGTCTTGATTTTATAATTAAAATGTATTTATTTTTATAAGGCTTCGTCGATTTAAGTTAATGTAAGTAAGTGTTATCAAATTGAGCCAAATTCAAGACTTACTGTTCTATCTGGTAGATTTTCCTTTTTGGTCTGCTTACTGTAACCAGTGGTGATCGTCGTCACATTTCAATATACCAGCCGCTGCTGGAAATCCAGGTCTCCAGGTTTTAAATTCCACCCTTCAAGGTTATCGCCGCGGCTTGACGACCTTCTAATCAAAGACTGTAATCTTCCAAAGGCGTTTCGTCTTCTTCGCCTCTAAAGACCATCCGCTATTCGCCGCTAAAGACCATTTTCCTTTTTCAAGTGGACTGTATTAATTAAACTGGTGGAAAAGTCCATTCCACAACTAATAATCTTAAAATTTAATAACGGTTTTAAACCAGAAAGAAATCAACTGTTGTGCGAGTCTTCCCATTCTCTCGCAGACTGCACTTAGAAACTTAAAAACTTAAACTCATTGCGGGTGAACCTCCGCGATGTTGCCGACTTTTTAAAGAGTTAACAATCTAGTAACGAAAGATTTTTTTTTGATAAACAAAACCTCACCAATCATGTCGCTGTTTACTGAATGATGCGATATCAATGGTGCTGTTCCTTGATTTTGGGAGGCCATTTGAACATTCTAGCTCATAGAGTTGAGTACAGATGTCACCAGATGTGGCACAACAGCTATTGGGTTAATAGGTTGAACGGTTTGGCCGCTAGAGGGCGTCAAAGTTGACTCATTTTTTATGTCTTTTTTGGTGCATCTTTTCTTACAATTGTCAATAACTAGGTTATTTGCAACACTTTGTATAAACTTTTGTATGTCAATGAATAGCCAACGAAATAAGCTTTCTATTGACGTATAAAAGTTGATTGGTTAGTGCTACGGTTTCCAAGCTAGAGAGCGTCAAAATTTTAAAATGTATAATTCTTCGTTGTTTTCCAATGGATTTTATTTATGATTAAATTTAAATGGAAGATGTTTAAAAATTATTTATAATATAATTAGTACGAAATAGTATTTTTTTATTTGTTTACTTTTAATACTAATGCTAATAGTTCGGTAGTGGGTTAAAATTTAGGTTAGCTTAGGTAGTTAGTTAGGTTAGGTACTGCAAGTGTATATTTTATTTTTATTTTACATAAAATGGTAAATATCTCAGAAATGGATACAGATAGGTATAACCGGAAGTTTTGAATTTTTGTTTGTGACATAAGAGAGAACATGATACAAATACACTAGCTTCGCATAAGCTTGCCAGTAAAAACCACAATTTCTGCAGTTAAAGAGTAAAGAATTAATGCAAAAAGAGAAAATTAAATATATGTATCTTATCGCAAATGAACACCACAATGAACACTACAAAAACAATAACTAAAACAAAAAGCGTTAATTATCAAACTTTTGAAACAACACGCAAACTGAACGCATAAAGCTAGCTAACTGATACCTGAGTTTAGCTGTTACCTTTATTTAAAGAAAGTGTAGTTTACGATTTAGCTCGTTTTATGACAGGACATTCTTTTTCTTTTTTTTCATGCTTTTTAATCACGTAGCTGAAATTGTTAGGATAATAAAATTATATAAGTTATTGCGTCATCTTTCGTTCTTCGGGCCTCACCATGGTTATTTCGGTTATTTGAGAAGACCGAAATTTAGACATAGTTGAGCAATTCGAAGTTCAATGAAATGTTGCTTCTTCCTCTACAACATTGCAAAATTATATTTTTTAGATCCGACGTATTGGTTTTTGGTTTCCACCGTCACTTTTATTTGTCTAATGGGTGTCATAATCTATTTTAACAATTTTAATTCAACTTGTTTTCTGATTACAGTGCTGTTTCAGAAATTATGTTTTTATAACGAGTGCCTTCAGCACAATATCTCAGCAATGCTTCTTTAGGTCAAATTACCCTAGTCAACATAATATAATTCCATTTTGCAACAGAATGATCATGTGACACGGAGTGCGCTGTAACCTAATCAATTGTTGCTAATCAAAGCTCACGAGCTGTGACCGGTCAGTCAAATAAGAACGTATCAAATTGACGCTCCCTGAAGAGAATTTCTAATGTTTTAACTGTAAAGCAAGAAGGTTAGATAATACGTAGTCAAAGGCTTTCGTTAGATCACAAAGCAGTCCCCAGCGTCGAAACTGGTATTAACTAATTCCACAAGTTTATTGATAGTCATAGTCGTAGATTATTCATTTCGAAATCCAAACTGACATTCAGAGAAAAGCTTGTGAGTTTCAATAAATTTGCTGATTCTGTTACTAAGTACCTTTTCAAGCAGTTTAGACAATGGCATACTGTAATCCTTTTATATTTAGTCCGCCTCCTCTAGTCAGGATTTCCGAATAGTAAGACAACTCTTTACTTCGATAACCTAGTTTATTCTGTCCTAATCATGTTTTAAAAATACTTAAATATACACCTAATAATCCAATTTAACTACAATTTTTATTAAACTTTGAAAGTATAAACTAAAATAAGTATATATAAAAAAAACTTTATATATAGAAAAAGATAGTTAGAGAGAAAAGAGGCCCCTTATCTAACTTACTCATAATATTATAACGTCCTATTGAATATATAACTTAGTTCTATTTTTGTGAACTACATGTTCCTTATTATCTTTCAAGACCACTACATTTGGAGTGTCTTCCTTAACAACGATGTACGGACCCAGAAAGCAAGGCGTCATTAATTTATTACCGTCCTCGTTTATAAGTAAAATCATATCCCCTGGCTTATACTCGATAGGGTTGACTCGTTTATCATATATCTCTTTTCGCTTTAATTTCGAATGTATTAAGTTGTTTTTGGCGTCCTCGTGAGCTCTTTGTAATCGATATTTTAGCTCAAGAGGGTAACTTTCAAAATTATAAATAGGCTCTACAATATTAGTCAAATTATTGGGAATTTTACACTCTCTGCCAAAAATTAGTTCGAAAGGTGTGTATTTTGTTTCAGTGTGGACCGTTGTGTTATATGAAAAACACCAATAGGGAACCCATGTACTCCATGTGTCATTTAAATTTTCGGTTTGAATTCTTAAGTACGCACCTAATACTTTGTGCGAATTTTCTAATGCCCCGATACTTTCGTGATGATAAGCTGTAGAATTAATCTGTTTTATATTTAAAAGTGTGCATATTTCCTTTACGGTGGAAGATATAAATTCCGATCCCCTATCAGTAGCAATCTCCTGTGGAATCCCGTATCGTAAGATAAAGTTTTCCACAAAAGATCTTGCCACAGACACAGAATCCTTGTTTTTTAAAGGATATGCCTCAACAAATTTAGTAAGTTCACATTGGAGTGTGAGGATGTAATTGAACCCGTCTGAATCGGTTGGTAATGGTCCTACAATGTCCAAATACACCTTCTGAAATGAAAAATTGGCAGTAGAATTAACTACCATAGGTTCTCTGATATAGTGATCAGAATATTTCTGTTTTTGACATTTGTCGCACTTTTTAACAAAGTTATTAACGTCTATGTCTAAACCCGACCAGAAATAATATCTCTTAATGTTGTTTATCATCCTGTTTATACCTGCGTGAGCACTAGTGGAAAGTAAATGGAAATCATTTAAAATAATTCTTTTTTCGTCCATATCTATTACTTTCTTAACTCCTTTTATTACTAGTATACGGGGGCCCCTCCAATTTACTGTATTTTTTATTCCATTACCTATTTCTTTAATAAACTCCATACTCGTACTGTCTTTCAAAATAAACACTTCCTTTATTTTTGCTTTATTACTTATTCCAATCAGATCCGTCAACATTTCGTCTCGCGCCAATGTTGATCCGGCTTCCTGATAATAAAACAAACTAGACTGTGATTTCTGCGCTATGTAACACTAATAACCACAATATACAGGGTGTCTGCCACATACTGCAATACAGCCTCTATTTCTGTTTGTTTAATACAATTAAGAAAAAATGTTTGGGTGCCTACATATATTAAAGTAAAAGAATTGATAAATCATGCATAATAGGACTCTTGACAACTACACTATCTCGCTACGCCTTTCCCCCTTATACACTGGTGGAACATTTTACCAAAAAAAGGACTAATTTTTAAGTTAATTTTTGTATAGGTACTGTAAATAATAGATAGAACGTGAAACTAAGTATTTTCTTTTACCCATATTATACAAATATCTGATACCAATATAATTGTATTATATCACGGTCAGAAAAACCAAAGGGTCGATAGCCCTTTTTATTATTAGGAAATAAATAAGAGATATATACATATACAGGGTGTTACAAATTCGAGGCATTAGCATTGCTATCTCAGAAACAATAGCTGATAGAGCTTTAGTTAAATAGAGACAAAGTTGCGCATTTTATTGCTTAATAATTTGGTAAAAAAATACGTATATATATATACCAGGTGTCCAAGAGCACCCTGGACATAGGAGATTAACATGGGAAAACGGTTTTGATTTTTTTGCGGCTGTACGGTTCATTTAATGGAAAAACGCTTTAGATAAAAGTTGTAGAGCACATTTTCGGCTATCACCTCGTAATTTTTTCAATACCGTAGATTTGACCATTAAGACGAAAAACGGATCTAAAATTCGGAAATTTTAAATCTCCCGCCAAGCGGTCGTTAAGGAAAGTTTATATCCGGTCGGGCTACCAACGTTTCAAAATCATAACAAATCGCTGTCAGTCATTCTGTAATCAAAACATTCAAAACAAGTTTATTTAGTAATAATTTTGAGTTACTACCCACATAATGCGAAGAAAATACAAATAAATCGTGATAAAAACACTTTATCAGAAGCCACAGCCCAAAAATCTGGTAAGTTGCGTTTATAACCTCATTCCATGTCTCTACTCAACTTATTTACTTTGTAGCAAAATTCTTTAAGAAAACACTGGTTTTGCTTGCAAATATTTAATGAGGACGATCGAATCACCTATCTCAAGCCTCTTCATAACACTACCAAACGATTTAAAGTGATGAAAACAGTGGACAATGAAGCCAGATCTTTGAAGATAAGTTTCCTACTGTACAGAGACAACAACAAAGAGGCCAAATACTTCCTTCAAAAGTGGTGTGATTTAGTGCTTAACTTCATGGTGTGAATAATGTGCTTAACTTCATGGACTATCATCAGCGAGGGTCTTCATTAGTGTTGCAACTAAAACTTAAAATGATTCAGTGATGATATCTGACTTAAATCTCAAAATTTGATATGACTGTGAAATGTCAATAATCTTAAACTGGCTATAAAACCTCTGAGAAACCCCTTCTAGGAACAGAATATGGACTTACACAGTCAAATTATCAGTCAGGTGACAAAAGTTTTTGTATATCGGTAGGTATTGTCAAAAAACCAACTTTTCAATTGAGCCATCTACATGAGCTGTTCTATTCCAGGTTTAGGTATTAACATTATAATTGTGTTTTTTTTCCACACACTCAATTGTTCCAAATAAAACTTTGTACACTGAACGTTTGTATTAATTATTTATTTACAGTTCAATTGGTAAGGTAGTATACATTTTCTTCAAGTGAAAAGCTTAGGTACAATAGGTGGCAAAGAAAACTGGTCTTACCACATAAACAGTGATTGTTCCACAGATTGAGCGTGAGTGGGTGAACCTTTCACCATACAAGCTATGCTAAAAACAACTTTGTCTTACTAACCTAATGTTTGTTTGGATAATAGTGGAGTTCCAAATTAGCAAAGGTAGGTGAAATGTAGTGATTGAAAGTGTCTAAAGAGAAACAATTTGCTTCTAATTCAATACACCATTTCACAGGACATACCTTTACTAATCAAATGTGAACTCGAGTTACACATTACTTGCAAATAAACTATTTTTGGTTAGTAGACATTTTACAAATATCCTTGTAGATGAATGATGTTCAAGTTAACTAATGGAGCTAATTAAATATCAGTACTTACCTTACCCTGTAGAGCTAGGGAAAAAACATTGACAATCAGTTATAAAAAATGCCTTTTTATTAACATCATACAATGTAAAACCACTTAAACACTATGGTGTGTTGATAACACTACAAAACAGGAGGATACAATAAAACTATCAGTCACATAGGTCACTAAATTGCACCACTTTTGAGGGAAGTATTTACCCTCTTTTGTGGTCCCTGTATAGTAAAGCAACTTATCTTCAAACATCTGCAGGCCTTCCTAGTCCATTGTTTTTATCACTTTAAATCGTTTGGTAGTGTTATGAAGAGGCTTGAGATAGGTGATTCGGTCATCCTCATTAAATATTTGCAAGCAAAACCAGTGTTTTCTTAAAGAATTTTGCTACAAAGTAAATAAGTTGAGTAGAGACATTGAATGAGGTTATGAACGCAACTTACCAGATTTTTGGACTGTGGCTTTTTGGAAAGTGTTTTTATCACGATTTATTTGTATTTTCTTCGCATTATGTGGGTAGTAATTCAAAATTATTACTAAATAAACTTGTTTTGAATGTTTTGATTACAGAATGACTGACAGCGATTTGTTATGATTTTGAAAGGTTGGTAGCTCGACCGGATATAAACTTTCCTTGACAACCGCTTGGCGCGAGATTTAAAATTTCCGAATTTTAGATCCGTTTTTCGTCTTAATGGTCAAATCTACGGTATTGAAAAAATTACAAGTTGATAGCCGAAAATGTGCTCTACAACTTTTATCTAAAGCGTTTTTCCATTAAATGAACGGTACAGGGGCAAAAAAATCAAAATCAAATAATTTTATATACCAGGTGTCCAAGATCACCCTGGACATAGGAGATTAACATGGGAAAACGGTTTTGATTTTTTTGCCCCTGTACCGTTCATTTAATGGAAAAACGCTTTAGATAAAAGTTGTAGAGCACATTTTCGGCTATCAACTTGTAATTTTTTCAATACTGTAGATTCGACCATTAAGACGCAAAACAGCTTTAAAATTCGGAAATTTTAAATCTCGCGCCAAGCGGTCGTTAAGGAAAACTTATATCCGGCCGTGCTACCAACGTTTCAAAATTATAACAAATCTCCGTCAGTCATTATGTAATCAAAACAATTCAAAACAAGTTTATTTAGTAATAATGTTGAGTTACTACCCACATAATGCAAAGAAAATAAAAATAAATCGTGATAAAAATATTTTATTAGTAGCCACAGGCCACAGCCCAAAAATCTGGTGAGTTGCATTTATAAATTTATAACATCATTCAATGTCTCTACTCAACTTATTTACTTTGTAGCAAAGTTCTTTAAGAAAACACTGGTTTTGCTTGCAAATATTTAATGAGGACGACCGAATCACCTATCTCAAGCCTCTTCATAACACTTCACACGATTTAAAGTGATGAAAACAGTGGACAATGAAGCCAGATCTTTGAAGATAAGTTTCCTACGGTACAGGGACAACAACAAAGGGGCCAAATATTTCCTTCAAAAGTGATGTGATTTAGCTTCAATGTGCTTAACTTCATGGTCTATCGTCCATGAAGTTGTTCCAAATAAAACTTTGTACACTGAATGTTTGTGTTAATTATTTATTCACAGTTCAAGGTACAGTATACATTTTCTTCAAGTGAAAAGCTTAGGTACAATAGGTAGCAAAGAAAACTGGTCTTACCACATAAACAGTGATTATTCCACATATTGAGTGTGAGTGGGTGAACTTTTCACCATACAAGCTATGCTAAAAACAACTTTGTCTTACTAACCTAATGTTTGTTTGGATAATAGTGGAGTTCCAAATTAGCAAACGTAGGTGGAATTTAGTGATTGAAAGTCTCTAAAAAGATACAACTTGCTTCTAATTCAATACACCATTTCACAGGACATAATTACCTTTACCAATCAAATGTGAACTCGAGTTACACATTACTTGCAACTATACTATTTTTGATAGGTAGACATTTTACAAGTATCCTTGTAGGTGAATGATGTTCAAGTTAACTATTAAAGCTAATTAAATATCAGTACTTACCTTAACCTGTAGAACTAGGGAAAAATCATTGATAATCAGTTATAAAAAAATGCCTTTTTATTAACATGATGCAATATAAAACCACTTAAACACTATGGTGTGTTGACAACACTACAAAACAGAAAAATACAATAAAACTAGCAATCACGTAGGTCACTAAATCGCATCACTTTTGAAGGAAGTATTTGCCCTCTTTTGTGGTCCCTGTATAGGAAAGCAACTTATCTTTGCTATGGATCTGGCAGGTTTCATTGTCCACTGTTTTCATCACTTTAAATCGTTTGAAGTGTTATGAAGAGGCTTGAGATAGGTGATTCGGTCGTCCTCATTAAATATTTGCAAGCAAAACCAGCGTTTTCTTAAAGAACTTAGCTACAAAATAATTAAGTTGGATAGAGACATTGAATGAGGTTATAAATGCAACTTACCAGATTTTTGGGCTGTGGCTACTGATAAAGTATCTTTATCACGATTTATTTGTATTTTCTTTGCAATATGTGGGTATTAACTCAAAATTATTACTAAATAAACTAGTTTTGAATGTTTTGATTAGATAATGACAGACGGCGATTTGTTATGATTTTGAAAGGTTGGTAGCACGGCCGGATATGAATTTTTTTTAACGACCGCTTGGCGCGAGATTTAAAATTTCCGAATTTTAAAGCTGTTTATATTATTTAAAATTATATATCCGACAAAAACCGAAAAAGTCTAATTTATATTTTATTTTTTTACCACTTTATTATTGATTATTTTAGAAAACCAATGGAACCTTCTGGAGGCACTTTTTTGTGCTCTTCAAGAAAATAGTTTTAGTTTTCAGCTCCGACGTTTCGTTTTTTAGATACCATCATCAACTTCAATTCTTCAATTACGGACCTGGACTTTTTATTTCGTTTTTGAGTAGCTACAAACCTTGCGAAACTAATTATTTGTAACACTTATCAAAAAAATATACCTAGTGTATTACGCACTTGGTACTTTAAGTTTTTTAAGTAAATTAGGCAATTGAATTTGATATGTTGTCATAATGAGAAGATAATTTAATTTGATATGATTTACTAATTAGGTTTTTCCTTTTTAATGCCAAAAATAAAGTTTAAGCTGTTTTATCAAAACTCATCCTCGAATTCAAACATCTGAAATAGTATATTAAGTATCAAGAACAGTAAGTAAGCTTTACTGATCGATGACAAAGTTTGTAGGCTGAGCGAAGCCTCTAATTTGTCTGAGATCAGTAAAGCTATTAGTTCGTAATGCTTACACTATTTTTTGTACGACTTCAACAATATCATCCGAATTATTAAATAAAATGAAAATATTCTAACAAATTCCCTTTAAAAATGGTGAGGTTTTGTTTTTTGTTTATCAATCCCAATCCTCTGACCGGTTTCGCCGTATTACGGCTCGTCAGAGAGAATAATTAATTAATTAATAATTAATTATTAATTAATAAAAATTAATTCCCTTTAATCCTGTATGTTACTTCCCGTTCGGCTGAACGGTAAGTACAGCAGGTATTTACTTCCCAATTTGTTAGCCCTAGCAAGCAGAAACTAGGCAGGAACTAGTCCTTCCCGCGTTCAAAACAGGTGCTGTAATCACTCAAAATTATACGTCGTAAAAAAAATAAATAATTAACCCAAAACATATTTTTTTTTGAACGAATGAAAAGTACCATAAGAAACTCTCTCTCTTTTTCGAAGCAGCAATAAACCTAATTATTAAATTATATCAAACCAAATTATCTACTCATTGTGACATCAATTTCATTTGCTTAATTTAGTTAAAAAACTTAATGTACCAAGTACGTAAAACATTAGGTATATTTTTTTGACTAGTGTGACACATCGTTAGTTTCGGAAGGTCCGTAGCTACTAAAAAACGAAATAAAAAGTTCAGGTGGGTATTTGAAAAATTGAAGTTGATGATGGTATCTAAAAAACGAAACGTCGGGTCTGAAAACTAAAAATATTTTCTTGAATAGCACAAAAAAGTTCCTCCAGAATGTGCCATTGGTTTTCTAAAATAATCAATAATAAAGTGGTAAAAAAATAAAATAGAAATTAGACTTTTTCGGTTTCTGTCTGATATCTGCGGATGTAATGAAAATTTTTTTATTGTTTTTTTTACTAAATTATTAAGAAATAAAATGCACAACTTTTCCTTCATTTAACTAAAGCTGTATCAACAATAGTATCTGAGAGCAGTAATGCTAATGCCTCGAATTTGTAACACCCTGGCTGTTTAACGAAATAATTTGCATTCGGTTTTCGTTCCTTTAAAAAGTCTGTTAATACATTGGTCGACGCAAAACCGCTTCTAACGGATGCCAAATTCTAATATCTCTTTATCGTTATGACCCGCCATAAATGTTAAAAGTATTTTTTTTTAGAATGACACCGTTAGTTGTTGTGCATTATTTCTTCTATACCTGAGTTATGCCCCACCTATTTGATTACATGTCCTTTTAAGTAGAATCTCTTTAGCTGGACATCAGTATTTCTTTTGTCGAGCAGCAAAGATGTCTAGTCTAAGCAACTCTACAAGATCGGCGGTTACCGTCCTCAAAGACTATCCTAAAAATATAAACGGAAAAATAAAACGGTGCGTTTCCTATAAGAGAAATTGGTTTGGTAAATTAATCGCGGCGGAAAACCAAAACAAAATTGTGTGGTTGTGTACAGTAGGAGGATGCAAATCTATAGTGTTTACCGACGTTAATCTAACCTTCCTTGGGATCGTGAATGATCACAGACACCATCGCTACTATGTCAATGACCGGCCTAGTAGCTTAAGAACTTGTCTGGAAACTGATTTTTTCGGCCATTTACGAACTAAGGACCAAATCGGGAATTTAATTTCAGTCGCAAAGGATTTGGAGAAAAGAGCCAAAGGGAAAAACGCACTAAAAGGGAAACTGATAATAAGTTGTCTTTTAGACAAGATTTTCCAGACGAGCTGTATAAAGCTAGTTGAGAAAGGGGAACAGTGGGAAGGTGATGAATTTGAGTTGGTGACAAAATTTTCTACAGGTAATGACTTCAAGGTTAACTTGGATAGTTACTAAATTTGGTTCCTTTCCTTTCAAAGTAATTGTCAATATACGCTACATTTTCTTTGTTTCTTTATAGATTTTTCTTGTTTCAAAATTATATGTATATTATGTATTTTTCGTGTGTTTCGTTCTAATTTTTAATTTTCGGTGGGTGCACTATTAGAATTTAGTTTCTGCATATTTGTATTTTGTTGGCTGTAGGATTTGCTGCTTGTTTATTTTGAGCTGTTCATTTAGACACTAGTCTTAGCGTTATTTGGTTGGAAGTGGAGAAATGTGGTTTACGACTCTGTTGCTTGGAATGGGTTATATTTACTAAAAGAAAAAAAGATTGCCTATGTTAACATATTGTTTTATAAAGCCCTGTTCAAATTTAAAACTTAAAAGGTTCATTTTTTGACAATCTATAATTGCAATATTTTTTTTTAAGATAAAATCGAATTGTTCATAAAAGTATATTTAAAGATAAGTAGTAGGTTAAAAATCAACCTACTTCTAATCTAAAAGTTTCACTTCCATGGAGCTGTGTGACCTTGACGTCGGTGGATGGGCTTAGTAGATCATTGTTTTCAATCTAATCAGATTAGATAGACAACAATGATTGAAGCTAACGACAGCTCAAATTATAATTTGTTTAAACACAAAAATATACACAATCATGAAGTTTTTAATAAATATTTCTATATCCAATGTATGAAAATTTTAGTCAGGTAAGTAAATATTGAATCGTCTGTACAGGGTGGTCCAATGGGAAGTGCTCTTATTAATATAGGTAGGCATAAACTGATGTCGGTGTCTGAAGCTTAAGTTTGATACAAAGCTTAATGGCGAAAACCGTTGGTTATTCTTGGGCTTAATGAGGAAAACCTTATTTCCCGGGTAGATATGAGGAACTAGTATACATGCCTACAGGTCGATTTTTGAGAAAGGATTAATGACAAAAACCGTATATCTATATGTTGTATAGTATAACTCAAAGCCAATAACTAAAGTAAAATTAGTTTTTATTGAATTATTTTATCATTTATCAAGCAAATCATAAGTTATTATACATCACTAAAATCAGAATAAAACGTACTATTTGGTGGGCTAAAAATCCGATATGGCGCCCATAAGAAAAAATAAAGTTGGTGATGACTGACAAAAAACGAAACGTCGTGTGGCAAATCTGAATTCGTCATCGAATAGCTAGGAAAAAGTGGCAATGAAAAGATGCTTTTAGTTTTGGGATATCTCTTCAAATAAGGTTAGAAATAAATAAAAACAAAAAATCCAATTTTTCAGGTTTTTCCGGATATCTTCGGAACTACTCGGAAAATCGAAATTTTTAAAACGGGATTTGGTTGAACTTTTAATTTTTTTAACTTTGCCCCAATTTAAACTTTCTCGTATCTCTTATAGTTTCCGAGATCCCAATGGTGAGGGTCGAATTTGAATTACCCTGTATATATATACAGGGTTTTTCAATGAAAAGTAGCCACCCTGAATATCTTCCAAAATAATTTCTCTGTTAAAAAATGCTAAGACACGTCAACAAAGATTGCAAGGGGGACATCTTTTTACGTAGGATTTGAATTTCTGCATTAGCCCCTTTGCCGCCATAGCCACCCCCACTAAATTTTCAAATGGCACCATACCCTGTGTGGCACATCGTTGGAAAGGGTATTTCATAAGGAATTAATTGCACTATTTTATTTGTACATTTGCTTTGAATTGAGACCAAAAAAAATAAAAACATTTTTTTGTTATTTGGTCAAACTGCTGATAACACTACCGAATACTTGTTTTCCATTCCATGTTTTTGCCTCAGTCGGTCAACTTGTAAGTTCGTTTTGAAGGAACATTGTCAATATGGTTTACACGACTGCCGAAAGAATAGAAATTGTACGTTTTTATTTCAAACATAACGACTGTGCACGAGCTGCCGCGCGCGCTTTCAATGCAATCCATCCAGATAAATGAATTGGTCATCAGTATGTCTTAAAGTTGATGCAAAAATTCATGGAAACTGGTTCAGTGACAAACAAAAAACATCAACCTGAAAGACAAATTATTAATGAACCAATTGAAGTTGCTGTTTTGGGACACGTTGCAATGGATAATAATCAGTCTTTAAATCAAATTTCCCATGCATCGGGTGTTTCGACAAGCAGTGTATGGAGAATTAAAAAAAAAACACAATTTTCATCCATACAAGGTAAAATTGGTTCAGGAATTAAACGAAGATGACTGTGATAGAAGACTACAATTTTGTGAAATTATGTCTACTAATCTGACAAACAACGTAAACTTGTTGTACAATATTTGCTTCAGTGATGAGTGTATGTTTTTTTTTGAATGGAGAAGTGAACAGGCATAACTGTAGTATTGGTCAGACACGAATCCACATTGGTTTAGGGAAACCCATACCCAATATCCAGAAAAACTTAATGTTTGGGCAGGTATTTTAGGAGACCACATCGTTGGTCCGTTTTTTATTGACGGTAATTTGAATGGTGCTACTTATCTTGAGCTTCTTGACACCACTGTTGATTCGACCATAACAGAGCTACTAGAAAATGATGAAAATTTATTTGAAAATCAACTAATTTTCCAACAAGACGGTGCACCTCCACACTATTCACTTCCCGTTCGAGAAAATCTGAACAATCGATTTCCTGGAAGATGGATTGGTAGACGTGGTCCCATGGAATGACCTGCGAGATCACCCGACCTCACTCCGTTCGACTTTTTTATATGGGGGCATTTAAAATCTAAAGTCTGCAACACAGCCGGCCAATATTGCAGACCTTAGGCAGAGAATAATACATGAATGACAACTGACTTTCCTTGACGACCGCTTGGCGCGAGATTTAAAATTTCCGAATTTTGGATCCGTTTTTCGTCTTAATGGTCAAATCTGCCGTGTTGAAAAAATTACAAGTTGATAGCCGAAAATGTGCTCTACAACTTTTATCTGAAGCGTTTTTCCATTAAATGAACCGTACAGGCGCAAAAAAATCAAAACCATTTTCCCATGTTAATCTCCTATGTCCAGGGTGCTCTTGGACACCTGGTATATACTAAAAATAAAAAGCACACATTACAAGAATATGAAACTGAATTAAATGTTTTTTAGGTCTGTAGCAGCGGAAATGCGGCAAATAAAGGATCTAAAAAAGAGCACGACCCTGCGGAAAAATATAATGAATCTGATCTATGAAGCCCAACAAGAAGAAGATGATTAAGTAATTTAGATTTGTTCATTCATCTTCCTCTTGTTGGGCTATAATAAAGATGTTTTCATTTATCATTAAATAAAACACGAAATATAAATAAATTATAATTATTATTAAAAATGTAAATAAAACACTTTGATTTGTATTGACATTTTGCAGTAGTCTCGATAATCTTATTTTGAACCCTTATTATTTGCTGGCAGAAGAAAGACCACAACTTTGAGATCAATCTGAATAAAATTATTTATCATGGAATAGCACACTCATTATTAAAGTAATTTTTGAACTCTTCCCGCGTATCTAAACTTGACCTTGTTGACCTATTGCCACTTTGTTTAACAGGTTAAGCGCTACGGGGTTTTTAGCAAAACTTTCCTCTTGGCCAAGATGTTTTTATTATCTTATACTCATCATTTTGGGTTGCTTATACTTATAGACTTTAATTTTTTTTACCCCGGACACCGGTGTCCTCACTGTCTCTTGGCTCATGAAAACAGAGCGGACACCGGTGCCCGCTATGGCCTGTTAAAACTGGCTGCCGAGCGTTTCCGATTATGTCCGAACAATTATATGTCTCGACAAGTTTATCAACGCTAGCCCATTGTTTTATGCGATTGCATATGCAGAATGAACTTATTGGGAGGTCCGCTGAGAGTCCGTGTGGTAGTAGTGTTTTGACTGGTTTTATTACACCTGAAATTTGTTCTAAAATAAATAACCGTACCAAAAGAATATTTCAATTAGCTGTGGACAAAAAACGACAACAAGAATCGGACAGTAAATAATTAATCTCAGTTTCGTATTCAATGTAAATTGCTTTAGTATGACAGATGATTTTGAAGAACATCATACCCAAATAAAACAAAACATTGAGGTTATGACATCTTTGCCAATTGACAACACGTTATTTCACTTTTTTCTTAACTTCGTGGCCTACGTTTACCAGGTTCTTTTTAGGTGACTATTCAAATGATTCGTTCTCGGATAATTTCTTCGACGATCCAATCTTCAGTCCGTCAAGCGGTAGTGAAACTGATGAAGATGACTATAATATTCCCGGACCTTCTAGCCGCTCGACGTCTAAACGTCCTAGACTTGCCAGTGGAATTTCAAGTAGTGATGAACTAGTTCAAGAAGTTAACATGCAGCTGCATTCTAAAGGTAAAAATAAACATAAGCGCGATGACAATCGACCAGCGAAAGCAAATCCGGCTGCAGTAGCGGAACCGGAAGCAGTAGCGGAACCGGCTGCAGTAGCTGAACCGACTGCGGAAGCGATACCGGTTGCAGAAGCAGATCTGGCTCCAGAAGCGGAACCGCCTTTTATTGAAAATGAGGTACTGATTACTTTACGTGATTTATCTACATCAGTTTGGGGGCCACCCATTAGAAATCACTTGGTTTTTGAAGAAAATTTTGAGGGCGGCATAAAACCGGAATGGCACGCTACATTACAAAGATGTAATCCAAAAAAATATTATATGGCTTTCGTAAGTACTCAGATTCTTCAAGATATAGCAGAGCAGACAAATCTGTATGCAACACAGTTTCTTTTGAAAAATCCGAGCATTTTAAATAACGCGCGGGTACAATCATGGGAGCCAACTACAACGAAAGAAATCGCAAATTTGCTAGGCATCCTGGGTTACATGGGAATGGTACGAATGCAATCTATTCGCGACTACTGGTTAAGAAAATGGCTGTTTAGAAATGAAGTAGCGGGTAACATCATGAGCCGTAATAGGTTTGAGTTATTGTTGAAGATGCTTCATTTTTCCGACAACTCACAGTGCCCAGAAGGAGACATGCTATATAAAGTTCAGCCTTTTATAGATAAAATTCTCCATAACTATCAAGCAATTTATACCCCAGGCAAAACTTTTTGCATTGATGAGACTATGATACCATCCAAGGTCGGCTGTTATTCAAACAATATAATCCACAAAAGGGTCACAAATACGGCATCAAGTTTTCAAGTTGTGTAGTGAACAAGGCTATACTTGGAATCTATCCATTTATGCAGGAAAAGAGAAAAAAGACGGATTGTTATCAGTATCCACCAACATTGTCCTAAACTTCGCGAATGATCTTCTAGGATGTGGTAGAGTTTGTGTTAGGGTGCGTTTATGTTGGAGCTGCATCACAGTCGTAAATAACTATTTACGTCTGTGATGGTATGACATTAATTATGTAATATAGGTACGTAGTTATATAAGATGTCGACAAAAGTACATTTTAAATAAATTCCGAATATTTTCTCCAGCTTGATTTGGTCTTCCCATAGCAAATGGATTTCAAACCATGTTTATCGTATGTTTTTTTTTTTTCTGTAAGGTGGTGTTCCATACCTTCTTTATCAATTATAATATTGTGCAGTAAGCATATGCATTTAACAATATCGTCAACTACGTCTACAGAGGTTTGGATTGATGTGGCTAAAATTCGCCATTTAAAATAGAGTATCCCAAATGCACATTCCACACTTCTCCGTGCCCTTGATAACCTCCTATTGAAGTATTCTTTGTCAGCATCTAACTGCTGTCTTCCGTAAGGCTTTAGTAAATTCGGTAAAAGAGGATAGGCTTCATCGCCTACGAAAACGAAAGGCACAGTGATTTCTGAATTTGGCAAAGCACACGGATCGGGTGATAAAATAAATTAGACGACCTAAACGTTCCACCATCGCTCTGCTTTCCACATCCACCAACATCTATGTTTATAAATTTATAGTTAGCATCAACCAATCCTTGTAAAACAATTGAAAAATAATTTTTATAATTATAAAACATTGAACCGGAATGCGCGGGAAATTACTCTAATATGTTTTCCGTCAATAGCCCCTATGCAGTTCGGAAAATTCCATAGGTTATAATATTCGTCTGCTATTTTCCTAAAGTCATTTTCATCTGGAACTTTCATGTGACAAGGCTGAAGTTCTTCTCATATGACTTTTACTACTTCTCTTACAATTTTAAAAACTGTTGCAACTCCAACACGGAAAAAAAAGGCTAAGCTTCTAAATGATTGGCCAGTTGATAAATACCTACAAATGCAATTGTTAAGTGTCGTGTGGGATGTCTGAATTATGAAAGAAAATTAGTCCACTCATAAGGCCCAGGGCACTCCATTAATCGAAATTAGGTAGTCAATTAAACGATGATATGATCGATTCGAATTTTCGATCAATCGAAAATTAATCGGTTAATTCAATCCCCGGTAATTAAGATTGATTGTTTACATTAAGTCTTTTTTTGCAGCAACTGCGGTACGAAATAAGTGGAAAAGTCTACGCGATAAATTTCGAACTACGCTAGCGTCTATTCCCAAACCAAAATCTGGCGATGCAGCGTTAATTAACTACAGAGGTGAATGGAAGTATTTTAGCAGCCTCTTATTTTTAAAGGACCATTTCACTCCGAGAAAATCTGGAGGAAATTTTGACGACACAAGTCAACATGAAACCGTTGTCGACGAGTCATCTAACAGTTTGACGGGTGCGGTGCATTCTGAAGAAGATGATGAAGACAATGAAAATCAACCGTTACCGTCGCCAATGCAATATGGTTCTGAAACCCCACATCATACTGTGCACTCAGCATCTACACCATCTTTATTTCGACCGTCAACTTCTGCTGATACACATCATAAAACAAAGTATCCAAGGAAAGAAGACATAGGAGATGCATTACTTCAAGTGGAAAAAGAGAAACTACAATATTTCCAAAATAAAAGAAATAAAAGTGAAGAGGAGGATGAAGATTTAAGCTTATTTAAAAGTCTATTGCCTCATGTTAGGACATTTTCAGCTTATAACAAAATGGCATACCGAATGAGAGTTATGAAAATAACCCAGGACTTTTTAATGAATAATGAAGCAGCAACAGCAAGAAACTATTATGATAACGCTGAAAGACATTTAAATATATCACAAGAATCCTTAGAGTAATAACCAAGATTAGAACCAGCGAACGACAATCTGTTTACATTCCGACATACATTTGTTAGGGTTTGACCCATTTGCGACGCTGCCAAGTCCCATCATACCACCCAGGTTTTGAAGCAGTCTATGTTATGTTTTGAAATGTGACTTAACAATATGATTAATAAAAATAAGTAGTTTTCACCAATATCGAATAATCTAATATAAAAGTGGGTTTACGTTACACTATACTGCAGCTATAAAAGGAATATGTTGAAGAGAAATGGAATTTAAATTTGATTTAAAATGGTAGGAACTTCTATTAGCGGGTATGGCAACGCCGCGGTACGAACAGTAATTTCTTGTTTACGTTTTGTTTTCATTGGTTCGTCTTTATATTCGTACGGTTTTATTCGTTTTATCTAAGAAAATAGTTACTTTTGTGCAAGTTTAGTGGTGTATCAGGTGGATTGCGAAAGATAAAAACAAAATATGGTGTTTAAGTGGGTAGCGTGTCATAAACTAAGCCGATTTCATCCAGACTTATCGTTTCATAGGTAAGTAAACAAAGCAGTCATGTTTTTTAAGCACCAGCAGCGTCCATGTAGGACGCCACGCACAATTCTTCATTTGATTTGAAAAGAAAAGTTATTCAACAGCAATATTTGTTGATATTTTTCTGCCTAAATTACAATTTAGTCCCGAGATAAGTACTCAGTACGTACTGAGTTGATTGGTACTGCCGTCTTCATAATTTTCTGTAAATTTTAGATTTCCTGCAAATCCAGAAATTGGAAACCTCGGGTTGGCACTTTTGGATCTTGATGAAAATCTTGTAATATGGAAAAGAAGAGTTTGTTCAGATCATTTTGATGCTACAGACTTTTACTATCGTAGTGATAATGCCAAGTTTTTAAAACGAGGAGTGCTTACAAAACCCTTGAATCCATTTTTCGAAGACAAATCCAGGTAATTTTTATTAATACATTTTACACATTGTGACAGTTCTACAAACGTAGTAGTAAGTACAAATCTATTAGCCATTGAAAAATCAGATTTTGAATTCCATGGGCAAAATGACCTTTAAGTAATGTTTTTTGAATCAGTAATCAATTTATTTCAGTGCATTCATAAGAAAATAGTTGCAGTGTTATATTACAGGATTGTAGAACTGACTACATTTTTTCTTCAGTATTCCCTTTTCTAGTTCTGACTGGAAAACTTAACATAATTTACCTATAATCCTTTTTATATTGCAGTTCTGAATCGTCTAACCCTTCGTCAATAGGTAGTTCTCCAATAGTAACAAGGTAAGTAAAGACTAACTATTTTGTAAGTACTAAATACTATTATTAGTTATGCATATTTTCTAATAGGTTAGTTATAATCTATTTCAAAATTTAAGTAGCTGCTTGTGCAGAATTATTCAGTTTTTATAATGTTCGTTAACTTTCACATTCAAGTTATACACTTTTGCTTAAAATGCCCTTTAAACTGCATATTTTTTTGATATTCATATTTATTATACCAGGTGTCCAAGAGCACCCTCGACATGAGATTAACATGGGAAAACAGTTTTGATTTTTTTGCGCCTGTACGGTTGACTTGATTGAAAAATCGTATTAATGTAGGATTAGTTAATTAGTGTTAGTGTGTTTGTGTTGTTTTATAAAATTTCCTAACTATGACGTGGTGACGCTTATCGACCAAAGCAAACATTTAACTATCGATAGATTCGCGACAGCACTATGAATTGCTAACCGGTGCGCGGAACGTGATTGGCGAGAGTCAGTATTGGTTGAGACTTGAAAGAGTTAAAAGACGAAAGAAAATACGAAAGTTAAAGAAAGCAGACGGCTTTTAATTACTTTAAAATAGACGTAGTTATCAATATTGTCATCCAGTTGATAATTAATTCTTTGCTGTTAGTGTTAACGAGAAGATCCGTTCAGTGTAACCACATCCAAACCAAAAGACGATTCAAGATCAAATACAAAGAGGAAGGTACGCGGTCGCCGCCATTAATTTGACGAACGGTCGGAACAACGCAACCTTGGCAATTCCAAAAATACCTCGCAGCGCGGCTAGAGGTGAGACCCTGCTACAAGGCTGGAATTGTGACGAAGGACGCTGGAAGACGGAGCGCACAACTGCTGCAGGTCTGAATTGACTGAGTTTTCAAATACGACGATTTGGAAATGGGAATCGTATGACCGGTGCGGCGTTCTCGACGAGTAGTTAACCTGGAGGACGGCGTCAGCGCTTTGGTGACGGAACGTCGGACTGTTTTAGCCACTAGGACTGGTAGAGAAGGTCTATTCCAATTACCTGAGTTGGGTATGGTAGAAAAGCATTAGTATAGCGGAATTTAAGGTAACATTTTTGATTATTTTTACTGGTTGAAGCCCATTGATGATGTTCTAGCAAAATACATTTTTATGTGTATTTTGAGTACTGTTGATTTGATTAATTTCATTCAGTTTGATTTTGGTGACTTAAGCGCCATTGTTTTGATTGAAATTTCATATTTGATTAGTGACGTAGTATTAGAAATAAATACTTTGTTGTGTTTTATTTTATGCAAATTGGTATACTGTTGTATGTATATGACTGATATGTTTTTATTTGTTGGATTCTGTTAAAAGGTCGTCTGTGAGTAAGTATAAATAATTTGACTAATTTGAGTTACCTAATTGATAATAATTTTTGGGTTTTTCTCTTACGTTTTTGACTTTTGAGTGACACATACGTAGGTATCAAAACATTTTTACAAAATGGTTTCTTTGCAAGACCTTGACAAAGTTTCTCAAAGAATTAAGACGGGACAATTACAAGCTGTCAAAGCTTTGCATTTGGTTGCTTATGGAACGGAAGCACCACCACGTCAGGCAAGGAAAAGAGTATGTGAATTTAGGGGTTTTAATTTAGATAAAGAATCTGACGAGTGTGAAAATAAATTGAGTGATGTTGAAGAGTTTGAATTATGTGATTTGGTCGCGGTGTGTAACTTACTAGATTTAGATTATTCTGGTGCCAAAAAAGAAGTCGTTAGTAGAGTGTGTGATTTTCTGAATAATTTGTCTTCCGAAGATCAGAATGAGAAGGACAAGGAAAATAATAACTTTGATGATGATATTGAAGTTCCAAACTCCAGTTCTGAGGACGATATCGAAGAGGTTAGCTCAAAAAGTTCAAAATCTAGTAGGAGAACAAAACCTACAAATGTTAAAAAGGAGCAACAGTCTTTTTCCTTAACTTTTCGAGACGTGGAAGACAGTATACGTCATTTTGACGGAGGAGATGATTACCCAGTTGACAAGTGTATTAATGATTTTGAAGAGGTGGCTGAAATTAAAGATTGGAATAAACTTCAAAAGCTAATATTTGCGAAAAAAGTACTTACCGGTTTGGCTAAATTGTTTGTTCAAGCCGAAAAGGGCATCAAGACGTGGAGTGAGTTGAAAAAAACGATTGACAGATGAATTTCAGTTGAAAGTCAGTAGTGCTCAAGTGCATAAGATGTTAATGTCTCGAAGAAAACGACCTACTGAACCAGTACAAGAATATGTTCTATTAATGCGAGAGTTGGGCAGCAGAGCAAATATTGATGCAGAAACTATAATTCAATACATAATCGATGGAATTCCAGATGATCAAGTGAATAAAATTGTTTTGTACGGAGCAAAAAACTTTGGAGATTTTAAAGAAAAAGTAAAATTGTACAATCAAATTAAAACAAAATCGACATTTGTTTCCAATGACTCATCGAGAATGAAAGTGAAGTCTGACAAAAATAAAGAGGTATGTTTCAATTGTGGACAAAAAGGTCATGTCGAATTTATGTCCAGATAAAGCAAAGGGAGCTAAATGCTTTAAATGTGGTAATTTTGGTCACATATCTACGAAGTGTGTGAAAAATAAGCCAGAAGTGAGCAAGAGTATAATGTTTTCAGGTAAGGTAAAGTGACAGTTAATGATGTGGACGTAGATTTAGATTTTCATATTATTCCGTCAAGTGCTATGAAATATGAGGCTTTAGTGGGTGAAGATTTACTAAGTCAAGTGTCAGTGAGTTTAAGTGATAATGAAGTTGTGATTTATAAAAAAGAAGAAGATAGGCTACTGATGCAAATTGATTTGGTTTCTTCTAAAGATGATGCAGTAGACGTTACTAATATTGAAAATAAAGATTGTCAAGAAAAGGTCAAAAAGATGATTGAGTGTTACTTCCCAGAAAAAACAAAATCAGTAGATATTAAAATGAAGATAGTTCTGAAAGATGAAGAACCGATTTACAGTAGCCCAAGAAGATTGTCTATTGAAGAAAAACAGATAGTGGAGAAACAAATGCAGGAATGGTTAAATGAAGAAATAATAAGAGAAAGCTATTCAGATTTTTCGAGTCCTATAGTTCTAGTAAAAAAGAAAAATGGTGAAACTGGAATTTGTTGCGATTTCAGAAGAATCAACAAGAAGATAGTGAAGGACCGTTTCCCACTACCACTGATCGAGGACGTATTGGATAGACTACAAGGAGCGAAATATTTTACTACCATTGATTTGAGAAACGGATTTTTCCACGTTAGCGTAAGTGAAGAAAGTAGTAAATATACTTCTTTTGTCACGCATAATGGACAATATGAATTTTTAAAGTGTCCATTTGGACTTTGCAATAGCCCTGCTGTGTTTCAGCGGTATATAAGTCATATCTTTCGAGACTTATCGAACAAGAACATTGCGATGTATTATATGGACGACATTGTAATTTTGAGCTCTACTGAGAGGGAAGGTGTTAAAAATTTGGAGATAGTCTTAGATGTTGCCAGGAATTACGGGTTAGACATTAAAATGGAGAAATGTCAATTTTTGAAAAAAAGAATTACATTTTTGGGATACATAATTGAAGACGGTAAGGTCAAGCCATCAGAAGAAAAGGCAGCTGCAATTCGAAATTTTCCTGAACCGACGACCTTGAAACAAATACAGTCATTTTTGGGTTTGACTGGTTATTTTAGGAAATTTATTCCAGGTTATTCTATAGTGGCAAAACCTTTGAGTAATTTGTTGAGAAAGGAGCAGATTTTTATGTTTGGCATAGAGCAGAAGTCAGCCTTCAATGTGTTGAAAGATATGTTATGTAATGAACCGGTGATTCATCTTTATCATCAAGACAGAGAAACCCAGGTACATACTGATGCTAGTAAACACGGATATGGTGCTTGCTTGATGCAGAGGAGTCCAGAAGATAATAATTTTCATCCGATTTATTATATGAGCAGGAAAACGTCTCCTGCTGAAGAATGTTATAACAGCTACGAGCTTGAAGTTTTAGCTGTCATTCAAGCTGTTAAGAAATTTCGAGTATACTTGCTGGGTATTAAATTCAAGATAGTAACGGATTGTGCCGCTTTTCAAAAAACCATAGATAAAAAAGATTTGACTACACGAGTTGCTCGATGGGCACTAATGTTAGAAGAATACTCTTACGAGATTGAACACCGAAAAGGGACTCAAATGGCGCATGTCGATGCCTTAAGCAGATGTTACTCAGTTTTAGTAATTGATCATTTGATTTCCGCAGAAAATGGAGTTTTAAATCAACTGAAGATAGCCCAAGAACAAGATGACTATATTAAAGCTATAACTCACCTAGCGGGAACAGAAAGCTATTTGGATTATTTTGTCAAAAATGGTGTTTTGTTCAAATACGACAATGGACTAGAGTTGATAGTTGTACCAAAGCAGATGCAGACAGAAATTATAAGGAAGGCGCATGAAGTTGGACATTTTTCAGTTATGAAAACTGCTGAAGTAGTCCAAAGAGAATTTTATATACCTAAATTGACAGAGACGATAAAGGCTTGCGTAAGGAATTGCATACCTTGCATATTAGGACAAAGAAAAGAAGGTAAAAAAGAGGGGATGCTCCATCCTATTCCTAAAAGTGATTGTCCACTTTCTACTTATCACATAGATCATTTAGGACCGTTACCTTCTACTAATAAGAATTATCAGCACATCCTAGTTGTTATTGATGATTTTACTAAGTTTGTTTGGATATACGCAACAAAAACAACTTCAACGAGAGAAGTACTGGATCGATTATCACTTCAACAAAAAACTTTTGGGAATCCTGCGAGAATAATATCCGACAAGGGATCAGCCTTCACATCCAAAGAGTTTCAAGATTATTGTAAAAGTGAGTCCATACACCATACAACCATTACTACTGGAGTACCACGAGGAAATGGTCAAGTAGAGAGAATAAACCGAATCATAATACCTGTTTTGACTAAGTTAAGTTTAGACAATCCTCAGAAGTGGTATACACATATAGACAAACTACAAAGAATATTGAATTCTACTTTTCAACGTAGCATCAAAACGACACCATTTGAAGTTTTGATTGGAGTAAAAATGAAAAATAAAGAAGATCTATTGATTAAAGAGTTAATAGAAGAAGAAATGATAGAAATATTTAATGAGCAGCGACAAGAAATAAGAGAGGAAAGTAAGCAACAAATTTTAAAGGTACAAGAAGAAAATAGGAAACAATATAACTTGAGAAGGAACAAGGCAACAAGATATAAATTGGGAGACCTAGTGGCAGTCAAACGCACTCAGTTTGGATCTGGATTGAAATTGTGTAAAAAGTTTTTAGGACCTTATGAAATTACCAACGTGATGCCAAATGAGCGCTATGAAGTAGTTAAAGTTGGAAATCATGACGGACCAAGAAAAACTTCATCTTGTTCAGAGTATATGAAGCCATGGATTGATAACTTCAGTGAATCCGAGTCGGATCACTAGTCAGTATGGCCGAATTGTAGGATTAGTTAATTAGTGTTAGTGTGTTTGTGTTGTTTTATAAAATTTCCTAACTATGACGTGGTGACGCTTATCGACCAAAGCAAACATTTAACTATCGATAGATTCGCGACAGCACTATGAATTGCTAACCGGTGCGCGGAACGTGATTGGCGAGAGTCAGTATTGGTTGAGACTTGAAAGAGTTAAAAGAACAAAGAAAAGACGAAAGTTAAAGAAAGCAGACGGCTGTTAATTACTTTAAAATAGACGTAGTTAACAATATTGTCATCCAGTTGATAATTAATTCTTTGCTGTTAGTGTTAACGAGAAGATCCGTTCAGTGTAACCACATCCAAACCAAATGTACATATTGTAAATAACCCTAGACAATAAACAACGTTAAAAGTACAAAGCCTACATATGTTGCACTTTGAAGATAAAATGTAAACATTTAATAATACAGTTTTAAATTATTACGTTTTTAAACAAATTGTATGCACTAGTTATTTGCCATAGCCTTTTTTATCGACCTATGTAGTAGTTTTTTTTATAAAAGGTTCGACAACAAATTTATACCTTTTATTTATTTTGAAGTGTGTTTATCCCTTACATAAATGTGCCCAATTTGCTAAAAGGTGGCATGCGTTTTAAGCAATAGAAAACATGTTCTACTAAAAGATGGCATGGCCATTTTGCAAATAGATGACACTCGCAAAGTTACATTGGTACTCAGTTTCTTCCAAACATAGCTAATTCTCTCTCTCTTTACACTGATTTCCGGCAGCCATACATAAATATATTTTGGTCCATATTCATGGCAGGTAGTACATCAGTTTCTTTGGGAACAACTTTTGTTATTTTTTGGACACACTATACTGTACTGATATGGATACATTAACTTATTTCAAGGAACATAAATTCTACCCCACTGGTCAATATGAACCTCTGTCATTTAAATTAATTTCTGAGCAGGAAATCTACAGTATCTTCGGGAGGCTTAAGTCAAAAGCTGCAGGAATAGATTGTATAACGTATGATATACTTTTATTTAGCCTCGACTATATAGTTAAGACTTTATGTAAATTATTTAACCAGTGTATTCTGACTGGAGATTTTCCGGAGGAGTGGAAAATTGCCCTGGTGCATCCGTTACCAAAAAATTCGAGAATTACCTCTTATGGGGAACTTAGACCTATAAATAAACTTCCAATACTTGCTAAGATGTTTGAAATTGCAATAGCTGATAGGGTCAATGACTTTCTTGCTGATAGGAATATTCTACCTGAGATACAATCCGGGTTTAGAAACAAACATAGAACAGCAACTGCGCTGTGTAAAGTATCTACAGATATTTCGGTAAGCTTATTTTTTTATTTTTTATAACTATCTTGCCTCATGCTGCTAGACTATACAAAGGCGTTTGATATGGTGATACATGACATGTTGTTGGCTAAACTTCACTATTATAACTTCAGTGAACTTGTTCTTTCTTTCTTCTCAAGCTATCTGCTTGGAAGAAAGCAGATGGTCGAATTAGATGGCGCGAGGTCAAATTTTGTTACGGTTGATAGAGGAGTGCCCCAGAGCAGTATTCTGGGCCCATTGCTTTTTAATTTATATACTGCCGATCTGCCAGCACAGATCCGATTTTGTACTGTGCACCTGTATGCAGATGACACCCAGCTAGTCGCAAATTTCTGCCCTGAAGCGACTGGTTGAGCGTTGGAAAAAATAAATGAGGATTTAAGTAGAATAGATCTATGGTCGGCAAATAATGGGTTGAGATTGAATGTGGCTAAATGTATGTATTTGCTGATAGGCTCAAAAGCCAATATAAATAAGGTTCCTGTGTACAACTTCAATACCATACATATAAATAACATAATAATTCCCCAAGTAGAAACGGCAAAAAATTTGGGAGTGGTGTTTGACAGTAGTTTGAATTTTGAAGCGCATGTCATTAGAAAGATATCAGCCATATTTATAAAACTGAGATCTCTGTATCCCCTCAAATTTATTGTACCACCTGAGGTTAAACTTAGACTAGTTGACACTCTTTTATTACCGTATCTCGATTACTGTGATGTACTTTATTACGAACATCTTACTGATGAATATAAGAAAAAAATTCAAAAGGCGCAAAATGCTTGTATGAGATTCATTTACTGTGTAAATAAATACGATCATATATCTCCTCTGTATGTAAGTAACAATATTTTAAAAATGAATTACCGTATAAAACTACATACCGTGTTGTTTATACAGAAAATACTTTTAACTAAAACATCCAAGCTACCTTTATGAACTCATTATAGCAAGGGATGATATGCATTCATTAAATCTAAGAAATATTGTTAGATTTAATATTCCACGTCATTTCGATGGTTTTACGGGGTACAGAGAAAACGGTAATAGATCGAAAAAAAGTAGCATACGTGTTCTGATCTCTTTTTCTGAGCTGAGATGACTGGCGAAAAGTGGGCGGCGCAAACTTCTTTTGTTTCAAAGATACGGGGGGTTTTCGAAAATTGGTAATTTATGAACCTCTTCTGTATTTCAGTTGCTCTTAAAGTTATCAAAAAAGGAAGAACGGTTCCAGGTAGTAGTTTTCATGTAGAATCCAATGGCGTAGTCAGTTTTTTCTATTCCGTTTAGTTTCCGACATATGACAGTAAGTTACACTTTTTTAAATGGAACATCCTATATATTTTTACGTCATTTAATTCTGTTGATTTTTACCTTTTCAACGGTGTATTACAACATATAAGTTTGTAGAGGTTAATCCTGTTATTTTAAAAAAAGACCTTTGCTAATCTAAAAAAAGGCCAATATCTAAAATACCAAACAAAATCGGAAATCAAATAAACTAACACATCAGAAAATTAAATATTTTTAATAAATCTTATTAAAAATCTAAGTTACAAACAGTTCTACCGTCACTATATTTTCTACTATTTTTAAGGTAAAAGTTGAAAAAACTGTTTATAAACAACATGTAACATGTTAATAAGAACATAGCCAAATTTTGTTTCGACTGGGTATTTTTATACATATTATTTAGTACTTTTTTGTTAAGGAAACGCTTTTTTTCTAATTACCAAAATTAACGTTTACAAACCTGCTGTTTATATGTTTTAATACACCGTTGAAAAAGTAAAAATCAACAGAATTAAATGAACTAAAAATATATAGGGTGTTCCATTTAAAAAAATATAACTTACTGTCATATGTCAGAAACTAAACGTAATAGAAAAAAACTGACTACGCCATTGGATTCTACGTCAAAATTTCTACCGGAAACCGTTTTTCCTTTTTTGATAACTTTAATAGCAAATGAAATACAGAGGAGGTTCCAAAATGACCAATTTTCAAAAACCCCCCGTATCTTTGAAACAAGAGAAGTTTGCACCGCCCACTCTTCGCCAGTCATCTCAGCTCAGAAAAAGAGATCAGAACACGTATGCTACTTTTTTTCTATCTATTACCGTTTTCTCTGTACCCCGTAAAACCATCGAAAATGCAGCACCCTGTACAAAAAGTCTCACATGCGACACCCATAAGAGGATCTACTTTTGACACTCGTGAGTTACCTAAATAACATTTAGGAGAAAACCTTCGGATACTTATTTGCGACTCTTAAGTGTAGCCATGGGGATGTCTAAATAAAGTTCTGTATGCGATTCCGATAAGACGCTTTTGCAAGGCATGGTCAAATTCATCATAAAAGTCGCCTGGATGACTATGAGCGAGACCTTGTCGCGGACATTCGGATAGCTGAGGGAGTGGATTCGCAATGTCGCGTTGTGATCGTTTTAGGCATTGTATGGGACTTACATTGTTTACTGGGAAGGTTTCCATTTAATAAGAAATCAGGAAAAGTAACAAAAAGACCACTAGAGTTACTACACACAGATGTTTGTGGACCAATTACACCAACAACTTATGATAACAAAAGTTACTTTGTTACTTTTCTAGATGATTTTACTCATTTTACCATGATATACTTAATTGAAAAAAAAAGTGAGGTATTTTATTGTTTTAAAAAATTTGAGGCCTTGGTTACAAATCTGTTAGGCTGCAAGATTGGTTCACTTCGTTGTGATAATGGTGGTGAGTATTGCTCTAATGATTTTAAAAATGTTTGTGAAGCTCGAGGAATCCATCTTAACTATACAGTACCTTATAAACCTCAGCTCAATGGATGTGCTGAGCGATTAAATAGAACTCTACTTGAGAAAGGGAGAGCTATGTTATTACAGTCAGGCTTATCTAAAGATATGTGGGGTGAAGCATTGTTGTGTGCTACCTACTTGACTAATCGGAGTCCAACAGTTGCTTTAAAAACTGTAACTCCTGCTGAAATGTTTTATCAAAAGAAACCAAATATTAAAAATATAAAGACTTTTGGTTATATTGCTTACAGTCATATACCAAAAGAAAAGCAAGGTGGAAAATTTGATGTAAGAGGTGAAATAAAAATAATGGTAGGATATTCAGATAATGGTTATCGTCTATGGGATCCTGTAAATAAAAATATAACTTTGCCAGAAATGTTACTTTTGATGAGAGTCATAACATAAAAAACCTGAACAATGATACAATTATTAAAATAAAGTATTTAGGAGTAGTGCTCGATGCAGAGTTGAAATTCCGGGCCCATGCAGAATACTGTATGAAGAAATTTGCGCGTAAGATGGGTTTTATTGCAAGAATAGGTAAATCTCTGTCAATGTATACAAAGCGACTGCTGCATAATGTCCTGGCTCAACCACATCTTGAGTTTTGCAGTACTTTGCTTTTTAACATGCCAAACTACATTATCGATGAATTCCAGCGGATTCAAAACAAAGCGATGCGGATAATGATAAAGTGTGACAGATATACGCCTATTAGAAACATGTTGAGCTGTACTGATTTGTTGTCTGTTAAGCAAAAAATAGTTTTCAACGCTTTTATTTTTATTTTTAAAATTAAGAATAGGATTTTGCCTGATTATGTGTGCAATAAGGTAAAGACTTTTAGTGATACTCATGAATACAATACTCGGAATAAAACTGATTTTATTATTAATGTGAGACCAGGGACCAATATTGTTTCAAACTCGTTATTGTATAGAGGATTATTGGATTTCAATAATCTCCCGCCGCATCTCAAAGACTGTGAGAGTTTGAACGTTTTTAAAAAACAACTTCGTCGATATATACAAGCTCATTGTTTTTAATTTGTAATAATTGTGTGTATATTGTTCTTTTTTTACGAGACGGTAACTGTGTCTACGATTTTATATTTTAGCGGTGTTTTGTGCCATTTGATTATTGTAGTTTTAATAGTATGGTATGAGATCTGTTGATATATTTGTGAAATTATGTAGCCATTGGGCTAAATAAATATCATTATTATTATTATTATAAAACTTAGAATTGGATAAAGAAAAAGATGATAAGATTGGTGAAACACATGATTATGAAGAACCTCAAAATGGTGAGGAATCAGACAGTGATAATGGGATTAATGACAATAAAAGTTTAAGGAAAAGTAATAGATTAAGACGAAGACCAAATTATTTAAATGATTATGTTGATCATGAAGATATTGAACATATGGCTTTAAATGCAACATTATTTGTGGATGAAGTACCCAGAAATTACAGTGAGATTGAAGAAAGGTCAGATCGAGTCTTTTGGCTCAAGGCCATTGAAGAGGAGATTGAATCCCTAAATCGTAATAAAACATGGACATATATCAAAAATTCACCACATAAGAAACTAATAAACTGCAAGTGGGTGTTTAGAATTAAAAGGGATGAACAAGGAAATATATTGAAATATAAGGCAAGACTAGTAGCACGTGGTTTCTTGCAACAAGAGGGCTTTGACATAATGAGACTTATGCACCAGTTGCAAGATTAACAACGTTAAGGACTTTGCCTGCTGTTTCAAATTTTAAGCATTATCACATAGAGCAACTTGATGTAAAGTCTACATTTTTGCACGGGGAAATTGAAGAGGAAATATACATGTCGATACCTGAAGGATTCCAAAATGCAGGGGAAGTTTGCAGATTAAATAAGGCTCTATATGGTCTTAAGCAGGCACCTTTTTGCTGGAACAAAAAGTCTGATTGTTTCATCAGAAGTGAACAATTTATAAAGTCTAATAGTGATACATGTCTTTATCTGAAGAAACTTAGTGAATCAAACATCTATTTGCTGTTATATGTTGATAATATAATTGTCAGTGATAACAAAAGAGAGATAAATGATTTAAAAGTAAAATTACAGAACAAGTTTGAGATGGAAGATATGGGAAAACTAAAGAATTTCTTGGGAATAAATATTAAATTTGATGAAAAAGGTATGTATTTATGTCAGAAAAGTTATGTTGAGTCCATTTTACGTCGTTTTAATATGAGTAACTGCAAACTAAAAATCAATCAAGTGAAGAGAACTGGCCTATACGAGAACTAATAGGTTCTTTAATGTATTTGATGTTGGCGCAAGGGCGTACCCAGGTAAGGGCAGCTGCCCCCCCCTAGAAGATGAATTAAATGTAAATTTTTTTGGCAAATAAAAATTAAAAACGTGTTACCTACTCTGCGCAAAATGAAGTGTTGGAAACAAAATATCTTTTCAGCCAGATTTGTTTTTTTCTATAGTTAAATATTCTACAACATTCGAATTTATTCGATATAGAGTCTGTATAATGAGTCGTGTCGGTCGTGTCACAATGTATTTATTAGAATATTTTTCAACACACTTGCTCATAATGTGGCTTTTATTACACAGTAATTAGATTCATAATGCTTCAAATTACTCACGCGTGCGTTTTTGTCTTACCATTACCGCACGCGTGTTTTTGATTATATATAGTTTTAAATTGTCGCTGTTCATCCAATTATCCCAATGGGGACAAGCTAAGGACTGTACAGTCCATGCAGCCTAGTCTTATGTGCATCCTTTTTGAAAAAAGTTTTGTCCCGAAAATGTTAATTATTTGCAAATAAATTAAACAATCTTATTCAAATAGATAATAATTCTTTTTACCAATGATTTATACGAATAAATATTGTTTTCCTATACGCTATTATTTATTATCCGCTTTATAATTTCATATATCTACTCATTTTATCGTGTTTGACTGTTTGCGACTTTTTTATTTGTGCGCGCACCAAGTTCGCGCTGAGTAAAAAAAAGTTCTTTCTCCAGTAAAAAGAAATAGGATCAATTTATACGGTCAATAGCGACATCTTGTATTGAATAGCAATGCCACGAAGAACGTTCTAGCATGGACTATTCTGGAAAGAAAAGACAGTGATAGCAAGTATAAGACAAGGATGGAAATAGAGTCGAGTATTTTCTACATATTTCGGGAGCGAGAATATTTCAATATATAAGCGGAAGCGTGAGGCAGAGCACGTCAATTTAGTTCGAATACAATTCAGTTCCGAGTGTAATACGAGCGAATATTTCATACGCCATAGTGTCTTATAGTTTCGTTGCGGCGACACGAGATTTACGTTTACTGCACAACAACTGGAAATATTACTCCGTCAAATGGATATCAGGAAATTCTTTGAAAGAGGTGAGTCAAAACAAAACACTTAAGTAGGTACCTAATATGATTATTTGATTTGTTTAAGGGGGGCTTTGACTCTCTTGTAAGTGTATATCTTAAGCATTACTTACAATATTTAAATTTATTAATTACAAGACGTGGTTTTGTTAAAAAAAGTTAAAAAAAAAACATAAAAGAAAGATCCTTGCAATATTTTGGATTTATTAATAAGTCCATACCGACAACAAAGTCCCTTTTCTCTAACGTCACAAGTGTATTATTTCAAATTACTTACCTAGTTTTGATTATTTGGCGTTCAAACCACAAAGTTTTGAATATCGCGATTTTACTTTTACTGATAGGAAGCAAATACCAGGTGTCCAAGAGCACCCTGGACATAGGAGATTAACATGGGAAAACGGTTTTGATTTTTTTGCGCCTGTACGGTTGATTTGATTGAAAAATCGTATTAATGAAAGTTGTAATACCTATCACGGACTAGTTTTCTGTATTTTTTTCGGATCTCTAACTTGATCCCTTTCGTCGTAAAACACGAACAAAAATGAGAAAATTTAAACTTTTGGCCTGCACTGTATAGGCGGTTGTCGGGCAACGGGTAAACATTTCATTGTTGCTGGTACGGTTGCTCGGCAACCGCTTATACAGTGCAGGTAAAAAGTTTAAATTTTCGCATTTTTGTTCGTGAATTAAAGCTCTATTCCGATTGAAGATGTTTTAAAAAAAAGATTTATTTTCGAAATAAGGCACTTATAACTAATGAGCAATACTTAAACAGCAACAAACGGTTAGCTTGGCTTTGACATAAGTAATGATGATAGTACGAACGCAACAAATGGTTTTAAAGAACTATTCTGCTTACTACAGCGGTTTTCTAGCTTACTCTAGTGTAGTACGTGGGTTTAGGGACATTTCTCCTCCACCCTTAGATTTTTCAACGTCCTCGTTGAGAAGTTTTTGTAACGTTTTAATAGGAATATACTTCAAGTATTTTTGTTTTTTCCATTGATAGATTACGATACCTATAATACAAATAATCAATATGAATACAATAATAAAAATACTAGTTGTTATAATGTTTGATTGTGACTGTGCAAAGTCTTCAAATTTGATAGGTTCTAAGAGATCTTCTTCAATTAGGCCTGGATCATTTAAATGTTTTACTTTAAAATTCAACGTATAGTTTGTTATTTCAAAATTCAAAGATTCGACTAATGTTGCCGTTATATTATTACTAGCCAAGGCATATCGATATTGATTAAAAATTACATCACATTGACTTCCGACAATATTACAGCCTTTTAAGTGTTTTTTCTCAAATTTGAAACAGTTTTCATAGATTACTTCACTTGATTTAGTACATATTAATAATGCCTTATGATAAGTTAAAGAATGTACCTTATAGTTATTTGCTATGTTTGCGTAATAACAATTCTTCCTTAAAATACAACTATTTTCTAAGGGTTCCGCACAAATCCACTTCGCGTTGATTTCCTCGCACTTTGTGAACCATAACTCGCCACAATAGAACTTACTAGGACTTATAAGGATTTTAGATTGATTATTTGGGATTGGGTAGACGAATTTTAAGTCACAAAAACTTTGTTCGAACACTGGTATTTTAATCGCTAGAATGACCATATCATTAAGTATTAAAGCTCCAGTTTTACAAATTAATGTTAACTCAGTCATGTGACTTATTGACCATAGGACTTTCTTTGGGTAGTGATATAGCAAGTATTGCCAGATTTCACTAATTTCTAATGGAGAAAGAATTTCTAGGTCTAATGTCTCCAGATGAGCAAAAGAAAGCACTCTTATAAGTTTTTCCAATAAGTCATTTACGTGATGAATTTGTATGTATAAATCTTGTATTGACAGCGTGAGCATCAATTGATTATTGATTTGCAATATTTGTTTTTGAATCATATCAGAATTATCATTAATGCTTTTCAAAGTGTCTCTGAATTTTGACATTACATGGCCAGCAATTGAGCTGAGTTCATTGATTTTATGCATTGAATTCAGCTGATTTCTTTTAAGAACCTCAAAATTTTGAGTTATAGTTTGCAAATCGTTATCGTCTAGATTTCCGGTAACAAACTTAATACCTGCTCCAAGAAAATTGAATAATCCTCGTTTAGTGCGGGTTTCCTTATGTAACTTTAATTTGTCATATGTGTCAAAGGTTCTATTGAGCAGTTTACATGTGTGCAAATATAGTGTTTCAATGGTGTTATTTGTATGTTCGTCCACTAGAGGCTTAATAATTATTATGTTAGTAAGAAGCTGTGATAAAATATTTCCTATATTAGTAATATTAAAAGGGATATAAGTTGTATGATAATGATTAATTATTTGCGTACGAGCAATATCTTCTTCATAGAATCCGTTGTTTGCCAGTTCATGTATTTGAAGGGCCTGGACCGGAAGAGTCAGAATCAGGAGGATCGGGATCAATATCCTGTGGAACAACAGATTTTTTCCTAAGTCTCTTGATTTTTCTAACGTGAGTATTAATAGTTTTCTTTTTCGATTGCCCAGAAATTTTGTTTCCTGACGCATGAGTTACGTTTGTAGGAATATACTGGGGATTCATTTTATTTCGTAAGGGGTTTTTTCGATAAACAGTGTCACCAGTTTGAATTACAGGGGGTTGTTCGACATTTTTATTTTGTTTCTGTGTATTTTCAGATTGTTTCTTGTATGTAGTTTTATATACATGCTCATGGAACGGTAAAACTTCCTGTTTTCGTTTTTCATTGTATTGTTCGTAAAGGGTTAAATCAGGATCGAACTCTGGTTCATTTATGTACGGACCATATAGGAGGGAAAACGGTGAATGACCAGTAGTCGAATGAATACTTTGGTTATAAATAAGAACAGCAGAAATCATTAAATTTTGGGGAGTCTCATCAGGATTCTTAATTTTCATGACACGTAACTTTTCTAATAGCGTGGAGTGTAGTCTCTCTACTGGGCTATTTGACGAGGAATTTCCAGGAGTTGTATAATGTACTTCGATATTAAAAAGTTGACAAAACTCTTGAAAAACATGATTTTGAAATTCTTTTCCTCTATCAGCAACAATTCTTTGTGGAGTGTTGTGATGTGAAAAGTAGTCTCGTAATTTACTTAAGACAGTGATAGAATTTTTATCTTGAATAAAATATGCTTGTGCGTATTTTGAAAATGAATCGATAATAGTTAAAAACTGACAATTAGAAAATTGGAATATATCGATATGTAATGTCTTAAAGGGTCTTTCAGCTAGTAAGGGTCCTTCGTAGGCAATTCTGTAAGGGTGACGTTCATACTTACTTTGCAAACAGATTTCACATCGATTTATGTAGGTAGTGATTTGATCTCGTAATTTCGGCCAATAGTACTTTTGTTTTAAATGGTTATAAGTTTCGTTTATTCCATTATGATTTTTCTGATGGTAAGAACTAATGAGATCAGCTTGATCTTCTGTATTGGTCACATCTATTAGGTTAATGTTTGAGAATACAAGTTTGGCTGTTGTGTTTAAATTTGCAGCAACTAATCGCTGAAATTCTAGTTTTAATTCAGGCTCTTTTATACAAATTGTAAACACTACGTCAGGCTTAATTATTTCTTTAAAAATTTTAGAAATTTGTTCTTGACTATTTTCTTTCTTAATCTGAACTAAATGGTGATTTTTGTTAAATCGTTTGGAAAAAGTATGTTTGAATTCATCTCCATATCTGATAATCAATCGATTGGAGGCGTAATTCACTGGTAATTCAGAAATAGGTAGACCTTTAGCATCAGGGTCATTGTTAGAGTGAACTGTGGTGTCAGAAATATTATCTGGGTTAATGTTTACTGGCGCATTCTTATCGCTACTAAGATAACGCTGATTAACACAGTAGTCCGCTAGATCAAATTCCTGCAGGTTTGCAACTGTATCGTCAGCATTTGCGATATGAGATTGCGTTTCTGTATTATCGTTTTGTTTTTTCGTTTCACTGACATTGAGGTCAATTCTAGATAACGCATCAGCAACTACGTTTCCTTTTCCTTTTTTATATTTTATTTCAAAATTAAACTCCTCTAATTTTAATTTCCATCTTACTAAACGTGAGTTTGGTTCCTTGATTTTTGATAACCATACAAGTGGATTATGATCAGTTTCGATAATAAATTTGGTTCCATAAAGATAACATCTAAAATGTTTTGTGGAATCTAAAATAGACAATAATTCTTTCTCGATAGTTGAGTAGTTCTTTTCTGCAGAGTTTAAAGTTCTTGAGTAAAATGCGATAGGATGATCATTTTGAGATAAGACCGATCCAATTGCAATATTTGAAGCATCTGTTGTTAATTTAAATGGTTTCGTAAAATCGGGATATTGAAGTATTGGAGAGTTTGTTATTAATTCCTTGCATTTTTGAAAAGCTTCACAATATTCTTGATTTCCAATGTTTTTCTCACATCCTTTTCTTAAACATTTAGTTAAAGGAAAAGTTATTTTAGAAAAATTACGAATAAAGCGTCTGTAATATCCTACTAAACCTAGAAAGGCTTTTATTTCCTTTTGGGTTTTAGGTATGGGATATCTTTGAATAGCTTCAATCTTTTGCGGATTTGGTTTAATACCGTCAGGTGTAATTATATGACCTAAAAATGATACTTCTTTGTTTAAAAACTCTGATTTATCTAATTGTATTTTTAAGTTTACTTCTCTCAATTTTTTAAATATGATTCTAATGTGGTCTAGATGTTCTGGCAGTGATTTTGAAAATATCACTACATCGTCCATATAGACAAAACAAAACTTATACAAGTAGTCCCTTAATATTTCGTCCATCATACGTTGAAATGTAGCAGGCGCGTTTTTTAGACCAAAGGGCATACGCAAATACTCAAAGTGTCCATTGTTTACTGAAAATGCGGTTTTTTCGATGGATGAAGAATCCATTTCTATTTGATGGAAACCTTGGGCTAAATCGAGTGTTGTAAAATACATACACTTTCCTAAATTGTCCAAGATTTCTTCGATTCTTGGTAAAGGGTTCAGTCAAATTACAACCTAGGTATATGGAGATCGGTCGAAAACATGGCGGACGACAGACATTCTCAAGTTTACTCAGAGTTAAAAAAGTTTAATAAAGACACTCTGCTACATTTTATTGTTTACCGTGAGTTCCCGGAAAATACAGTGATTAGTGACTATGTGACGAGGTTTATCGAAGACAAATACCAAAATAACTTGGAGATTTTTCGTGATGCCAGTGACAGTGTGGTGGTGTCTCAACCCTGCAATAAACTATCCTGTATCACAACACAAGCCGACTTACGTGTGGCTAAGTGTGAACTAACATCAAACATAAAAATTTTGAATCAGATGGAAAACCGAATCTCTGACTTGGAAACAATAATTTCACTATTAAAAACATATCAGGCTAATCAAAACAAATCCGACAATGCTGTGGCTGGTATGTTTACACCCGCCAGTGTAAACAAAAATAATAATAAGGGCCCCACCATCTCGGACCGTCCTGCGAAAGTCAAGGCATCACGACCAGCGGTGTCTCGGGGCTCCAGTAGTTCCAGTACTGCAAACAACGCCAGTGCTGGGAGGGTCAGCGCAACAGACCACATGAAATCGACTGGGTCCGTAACGGCGAAATCGAACGAATCAGACAGTGGTCGACGTTCTGAACGCACCGCTAACATAAGCATACTTGGTTCCGCAGATAATGCGGATAATCAGGATTTTGCACCAGCCACTAAAATGGGTTGGTTGCACATCTCAAAATGTAAAGAAGGTTCCACGGTTGAGGGACTAAACAAGTTCTTGAAGCAAAAACATCCTACTAAAGAATTTGTTGTAGAAAAGGTGTCAAAGAATGAAAAGGGAAATGTGTCATTTAAGTTGGGATTGGATTTTGATCTTTTGGATGCCGTTATGATCGAGAGTTTCTGGCCGAGAGGAATTCAAATAAAGCCATTTCGTTTTCAACGATTCCACAAACGTGCACCTACTCCACAGGGCGAGGAGGGGAGGTTCATATTGTAATAAAAGAAATACTTTAAATAGGTTCGTTTTGGCTCACCAAAATGTAAGATCTATGAGAAGGTCCGTGGACAAGATCGAAAAGCTCATATCTGACCTTGGGGTCGACATAATGTGCATCACTGAACATTGGCTTAGCACTGAAGAAATAGAATCTACGGGAATTGCCAATTTTAAACTGGCTGCTAAATTTTGCCGTGTTATGGGACAATACGGTGGAGCGGCAATTTACATTCGTTCAACAATCAACTATCGACCACGACCGGACATAGATCTTATGTCAAAAGAGGGCGTTTTCGAGTGCGCGGCGACGGAGCTTGTAATCAAGCAGAAACATTATATTTTTGTTGTGGTATATAGGCCTCCTAAGGGAGACTTTAACATGTTTTTAGAATTACTTGACGATGTATGTCGGTGTGTGTACAGGGAGCGTGCAATGCTGGTCATTTCGGGCGATTTTAACGTAAATATTATTGGGTACGACTCTGCGAGTGAGCAGGGTGATGTATTGCTGGGTCATTTGGAGACCTATAATTTACACAACCTTATCAGAGAGCCCACTAGGATATCAGGTAAAAGCTCATCCTGTATTGATAATATTTTTGCTGATCAAACAGTCAATGTTATATCGGGTGTTGCAGAATACTTTGTTTCTGATCACAGGGCACAGTTTGCAAGTTTTTTGTTTGAATCTACAAGTAACAAAAATAAGGCGAAGGCAACATTAAAGCGTCATTTTCCTGACGCCGCTGTTGCGTCCTTTGTTCGCGATCTATCGGTAGAGAGTTGGGAAGAAGTTTACACATCGGGGACCACGGATGAAATGTGGGATTCTTTTATGACCACGTTTCATCACTACTTTAATCTGCACTTTCCTTTAAAGTCTACCCATGAAAAGGTGCCGGTGTATTCCTTTTTTGAATCTCCTGAAATTGATGAATGTCGAAATCGGCTTTCGGCCGCAAATGCTTTAAGAGCTTGCTTTCCCGAGCATAATTATTTGTATTGTGAGTTGAAAAAAGAGTATAATGAACTTTTAAAAAAATCGAAGGCAAAACACTTTTCAAATAGAATTATAGCCTCTAATAATAAAAGCAAGACTACCTGGAAAATAGTACATGATCTGACTGGAAATAAAGAAAAGCAACACGCTATTGTTCCTGAGGGTGATTTGCAATCATTGTCTGAGGATTTTAATGTCACATTTCAAAGTGCGGCGTTGAGAGCTCTGTGCAGGCTGGGCAATGAGCCGCACAGTCAGAATATAGACTCAAACTGTTCAAATATAAAACGAAACGTTAAATCGTTTTTCTTGCGTCCAGTTAGTGAAATGGAACTCATAAATATTACGATAAATTTTCATTCTAAACTTTGTGCTGGGGAAGATGATATTCCGTTGTTTCTGTTGAAGAGATGCATTACAGAGATTTCTGCCCCACTCACCTGGGCGATAAACACCTCTTTTGCTGAAGGGGTCTACCCAGAAAAGTTAAAAAATGCCATTATTAAACCGCTTCATAAGAAGGGTGATACCAATTGTCTGCAAAATTATCGACCTATCAGTATTTTGTCATCGTTCTCCAAATTATTTGAGAGGACTTTTTTTGATAGGCTATTGAATTTTTTTGTATCAAACAACCTTTTATCAGATTTTCAACATGGATTTCTGCCTGGAAGATCGGTTGAGACGGCAGTCTTTGAGCTCGTTTCTTCCGCGCTTCGGGCTCTCGAGAGGGGCGAGCTTGCTCTCGGGCTTTTCCTTGATTTATCGAAAGCTTTTGACTGCTTAAGCCACCCCGATCTTCTCGCAAAGCTTGAGAGGTACGGAGTTAGAGGACCAGCTTTGTCGTGGGTCGGCTCGTATCTTCAAGACCGGCCTCAGTGCGTTGTACTCCGAAGCTGTAAATCTTCCAGGTTGGTTACTAATTTGGGCGTTCCTCAAGGTAGCGTATTGGGCCCCCTTTTATTTATTATCTACTTAAATGACCTCTGGCAGGCTTGCCCTTCCGCTTGTCTGGCAAATTACGCAGATGACACTAATCTTGTAATAAGTGGTGGAGGCTTGGCAGAACTTGTAACGCGGGCTGAAGAATATTACTATTCTTTAAAGTCATGGTTTTCCAAAAACAAGCTAATTCTAAACGCTGAAAAATCACTTTGTATTGTGTATAGAACCCAACAAAATAAAATGCACGTTCCATCTGAGGTGAGGTTCGGTGACGATGTGCTGGCTGTGGTTGAGGAGGCCAGACTTCTTGGTGTCCAGATAGATTATTCGCTTAAATGGAAATTTCACGTGCGCAATCTCTGTAAAAAATTGAATACTGCATGTTATGCTCTGAGAACTGTGGTAAGATTTCTTGACTATGAAGCATCGGTGGTGGTGTACTATGGCAATTTCATTTCGATGCTTCGATATGGAATTGTGTTTTGGGGTAATGCCAGCAACTTGGAGCAACCTTTTGTTATCCAAAAGAAAGCGTTGAGAATAATTTTAAATCTGGCATTTAAACAATCATGTAGGGGGGTTTTTCGACAGAACGGGTTTTTGACTGTTCCAGCCATATATGTGCTCGAGTGCCTAATGTTCCTCAAGAAGCATCCTAGATGTTTTTCTTTATCAGCCATCACACATGAACATGGTACTCGCAATAAATACCGCTTGTACAATTGTCCTAAACATCGATTAACATTGACTGAAACCAACTGCATGTACTCAATGATAAGCATATACAATAAACTGCCTGCAAGGATAAAGGAGATTAACTCGATTCAGGCTTTCAAAAACTCTTTAAAGAAGTACCTATGTGATGTTGAACCGTATTCACTGCAGGAGTTTCTGGACTCTGATGGAAAATAATTTAGAAAATAAAAAATAATAATAAAAATGAAAGAGGTACTTTCGGTCTAGCAGTGCACGCTTATGCTGTCTGTCTTGTGTTAATTTTATATGTATTTGTTTTCATTATTCTGCATCTATCTAAGTTTATTTTAAGTAATAATTGTACTGTAAATGTTCTTTGTGTCAGTTTTGACGTTTTGACGCAACCATTTGACGTATTTCAACACATTTCTGTTAACTTATTGTTGTTGAAATAAAGGCATTTTATTTATTTATTTATTTAAGCGTTCAACATTCTCAAATCTTTTGTACCGATAAGAGCATCAAAATTGTCATGCCAATTTAGCACACGCATTTTGAAAGAGTACTGAATGCCAAGTTCTTCTAGCAATTTTAGACTGAGATTTTTGTCTTCTTTGTAATTTTGCTTACAGGCAATTACTTCAAATGGCTCAATATACACATTGTTTGGAAAAAGTTTTGCAATTTTGGGTGAAATAATAGAGTCATAGGCTCCAGAATCTATTAAAATCGTAACTTGTTTATTTGGAAGGTAAAAGTAGGGTAATTCAATTGTTTGTGCAACATTGTTTAAGTTAATTCCTTGTTGGAGGCTACATCCTGAAAATTTTCTGGTTCTTGAAAATTTTGATTTTGACAATCAATTATTTCTTCAAATTCTGTGTTAGGATCTTGAATATACTCGTCATTCGGCATTTGAGGGTAGTTATCAAAACAACAATTATTAGGCGTATTATTGTCATAATAAACTTGGTCTTCAAATTGAGGATTTACTTCAAGATTAGTTAACTCTTGTGATATGAAATTTCTTTGTCCCGAAGGTTGGAAATTATTATATCTTTGAGGTTGTCTTTGTTGGAATAATCGGGATGGTCCTGCTGTGGATGTTGACATAGGAGTAGGTGTATCAAATTTTGGTTTGAATTGGGGTTGTCTCCCAAATACTTGTGAATTAGTCGGGTAGTGTCTATTAACATTGGGTCTTGATTGAATGTTAATTGGTTGACTAGGAAATTGTTTTGGTTGTGTAAACTGATTTCCTGGTGTAAATGGATTGAATAGGGGTTTGTGTACTGGTCGTGTATGTCTATTTTGTGTATTGGTGTTAAATTGTTGGTTTTGATTTTGTTGATGGCGTTGATGGTGTACAGTATTAATTTGTGTAAAATTAACTTGAGATTCAATCATGTTGTAATTAATTACATGTTGAAAAGCAGCATCTAACGAGTTAGGCCTTTGAATCATAAGCATTGTCTTTAATGTTTGCGGCGAATTTGCTGTAAGAATAAGAACTGCAGTATTTTCTACTTGTGAAAGTAGGGTTAATTTAGAAGCTTGATCTAAAACTTCACACTGAATTTTGGCTATAATTCTCTGTACAAAGGTCTTAATTCTTTCTACAAATTGCAACAATGATTCATATTTATTGATTTTAATATATTGGAGTTCTTGCAATAAAATTTGATATGTTACAGGATCTCCAAACTTTTGACGTAGACCAGTTTTAATGGCATTCCAATTATTTAAATCAGGACGTGAAAGGCAAAAATTCCTTGCATCCTCAACCAACTTAGACTTAATTGCGGCTGTCACTAACTGTTTCTGTTCATTTGTCCCATTATAATAAGTAGCAAAAAATTCATCTACTGACAAAATGAAACTTTCTAAATGCTCTTGTTTCCCAGAGAAGGTAGGTAAGAGAGTAGTGTGGAAACGAATATTTTCCATTTTTATCCTATTACTATTACTTTGTAAAGGTGCACTTAAAGTATTTATGTTTAAATTATCAATTAATTCAACGAGTTCTTCTTGCTCGTGTGTAACAACTTTATCTAAATTACACTCTTCGTCGAGTTGATCAGTTTCACTATCTGAACTTTCAGAATCAAAAATTTGTCCTAACCCTAAGGAAGCCCTATGTTCATATAAAACCTTTTTCAACCTATTAGACATGTAACAAAAATGGTCATTTCAACGACTTACACAATCGTAGAACCCATGGGAACCGCTTTGTCACTATCTGGTGGAAAATCCCTATATCTCCAGCACTGACATGCAGAGGCGTGCGATGATTCTCTCAGGAACCCTTCACTGACGTGATGCGACACTTCCAGGTGATCTCAGGTTGCTATCTTCTTTTCGGAAATCGGCTCGGTTCGATGTGTGGCAGATAGCGCGATAAAGATTTTGAAAAATCACTTCCCGGCAACGAAAACTCGATAAAGACGGAAACTCGCACTATCCTACCGGCTGCGCCAATTAAAGCTCTATTCCGATTGAAGATGTTTTAAAAAAAAGATTTATTTTCGAAATAAGGCACTTATAACTAATGAGCAATACTTAAACAGCAACAAACGGTTAGCTTGGCTTTGACATAAGTAATGATGATAGTACGAACGCAACAAATGGTTTTAAAGAACTATTCTGCTTACTACAGCGGTTTTCTAGCTTACTCTAGTGTAGTACGTGGGTTTAGGGACATTTCTCGTGTTTTACGACGAAAGGGCTCAAGTTAGAGATTCGAAAAAAATACAGAAAACTAGTCCGTGATAGGTACTACAACTTTTATTAATACGATTTTTCAATCAAATCAGCCGTACAGGCGCCAAAAAATCAAAACCGTTTTCCCATGTTAATCTCCTATGTCCAGGGTGCTCTTGGACACCTGGTATATTAGAATGTGAAACTTGATCTTTATTTTCGTCCTATGCAACCCGCCTACACACTGTAAGAGTAATTTTGTGTATCCATTTTTTAGGGAGGACACGCGAAAAAAGAAAAAAATGTCGGGAAAGTAGCAGAGGAAGCGATGAAAATGACAACCATGATAAAACCATTCATGTAATGCCAAGATCATTGCATGCTAACATTGGACAAGCGTCAAATTCTCCAGCAGAACCTGTTAATATATCTGTTGCCGACTATTCTTCTCCATCGACATCCCAACAAACTTATGACGTCAACGTCGATCCTGAAATTATAGTGGACGATGGCTATCATGAAAATGATCTGGGTCGTTATGTTGGGTTGGCTACCCAGCTATCGACGGAAAAGAAGAGGGAGTTGTTACAAAATCCTTGGATCCCGCCCAGAAATTACGATTTTGAAAGTGATGCAAGCCATTTAAAAAGAAAATTTAATCATGCTTGGTTGGATCAATATTCACCATGGCTAGTATATTCCAAGCGACTAAAAGGTGCTCTTTGTAAGCATTGTGTTTTGTTCCCTCCGCCCATTAGCACTGTGAGAGGAATTTTGAGATCGTTTATGGTCAGGCCATATACCAGGTGTCCAAGAGCACCCTGGACATAGGAGATTAACATGGGAAAACGGTTTTGATTTTTTTGCGCCTGTACGGTTGATTTGATTGAAAAATCGTATTAATGAAAGTTGTAGTACCTATCACGGACTAGTTTTCTGTATTTTTTTCGGATCTCTAACTTGAGCCCTTTCGCCGTAAAACACGAACAAAAATGAGAAAATTTTAACTTTTGGCCTGCACTGTATAGGCGGTTGTCGGGCAACGGGTAAACAGGTCATTGTTGCGGGTACGGTTGCTCGGCAACCGCTTATACAGTGCAGGTAAAAAGTTTAAATTTTCGCATTTTTGTTCGTGTTTTACGACGAAAGGGCTCAAGTTAGAGATCCGAAAAAAATACAGAAAACTAGTCCGTGATAGGTACTACAACTTTCATTAATACGATTTTTCAATCAAATCAGCCGTACAGGCGCAAAAAAATCAAAACCGTTTTCCCATGTTAATCTCCTATGTCCAGGGTGCTCTTGGACACCTGGTATAAAGTTCAAAAATATGCATGAAGACTGCCGAAAGCATGCAACGACCAACCTTCACCAAACGGCGACAAATGCTGCAAAAAATTTTCTTAACAATGTTCCTGTAGACATCCAACTGCAAAGTGGACACCAAAAAGCAATCGATGAAAACAGACAAATATTGTCATCAATTATTTCTTGTATAGTATTTTGCGGTACACATGATATGCCTCTTAGGGGCAAACAAGCAGATGAGGCTGTTTTATTAGATTTATTGAAGTTGAGAATCAATTCAGGGGACGACAAATTAAAGAGTCACCTGGAAAAGTGCCGTCGCAATGCAGTTTACACATCGCCAAAAATACAAAACGAATTGATGAATTTATGTTGCGAAGTTATTAAGGAGAATATAATTAGTGAGGTTCAGAAGACCATGGCTTACGCAGTCTTAGCTGATGAAACAGCAGACGTATCTGGGAAAGAACAACTGTCAATAGGCGTGCGGCTCTACGACGAAAGTAAAAGGAAAATCAGAGAAGAATTTGTAGGGTTCGTTGAACTAAAAGCACAAAATGCTTCCGCAATTGCCGAAGCAATTGACAATTTCTTAATTAGTTCTAACCTCTCAACCGAAGATTGCGTAGGGTTTGGATTCGATGGCTGTTCTACAATGGTAGGGAAAGAGGGTGGCGTACAAGCCATTTTGAGAAAAAAATATCCTCGTGCTTTATATTTTCATTGCTCAAGTCACAAACTCAACCTTGTTGTGAATGATGCGAACGCAGTGCCAGAAATTAGAAGTACTGTCGCCACTGTAAAGGATGTGATAACGTTTTTCAGGGAATCGACTACACGTCGAAACTACGCTCCAAACCTATCACGATTATGTGAGACGAGATGGTCCGAAAAATATAAATCAATCAGAAAGTTTTCTCAGCATTTTTCAGAGCTTGTGAAATCTCTAGAAACGTTATCCGTAGAGGGAAATTATGCCAGCAGAAAATCTGCATATCAGTTGCATTCAGCCGTTACAAAACCAGTGTTTATTGTTACTCTACAAACAATTGCCAAATATTCAGCAGTTTTTAGAACCAGTAGTTAACGCACTGCAAGCTAAATCGATCGACATGATCTCGGTAGGGGATGTTCGATGTTCAGAGTGTAATCCTGAACATACTATGACAGATGTCAATAAGGTTAGGTTGGTTTTATATTATTATTAGACATAAGACAAGTTGATGTTCACGCTCACCATAAAATGATATATTGATGATTAAATTAATATACATTAAAAATATGTACTTTCATTTGAATTCAACATAAAACATGGCGCAGTCGTTTGTCAAAATATATTGACAGAAGTTCAGTTAACTAAGTCTAAAGTAATTGAATCAAGTTTCAAGTGTGGTGTGAAGTACAAGAGAGTAGGTGAACAAAATGGCCGGAGCTAACGCAAGTATCGGTGTAAAGTTACCCCCTGATTTTGACCTTCAAGCACAAATTGCTGCTGTGGAATGGCGTTTCTGGAGAACATGCTTTGAAGACTATTTAATAGCCACAGGCCAACAAGACTCATTAGATAAAGTAAAATTATCTATCCTAAGAAATATTATTGGGAATGACTCAGCAAGAATCATGTCAACGTTTGAGGTACCTGGAGATGAACCAAATAAATTTGAATTTACCATGAGTCTAATCGACAAATATGTTAATCCAAAAGTAAATGAGACTTTTGAAAGATATAATTTTTTGAAGCGAGTTCAAAAAGAAGGCGAATTGTTTGAGCACTTTTTGACGGATTGTAAACACCTTATACGTTAATGCAATTATAACGAAGTAGACCCAGACCAGACCCCGGAGGAGAAGGCATTAAGGGACAAAATTGTGATGGGTATAAAAGATCCAGTGACCAGGGAAGCCCTACTACGTTTTGAAAAGCTCACCTTGGGAAAAGCCATCGATTTGTGTAGAACCAGTGAACTCAGCAGGCAACAGAATCTACAATTCCAGCAGAATGGTGATGAAAGGCAAAGGGACATACATGCTGTTAAAAAAGTAAACAATAGAAAGTTAGAGAGAGAGGTAAGTGATAGATCTAAGGAAAAATATGAAAAGTTTGAGAGAAAAAGTGATAAATTTAAGTGTAGAAGATGTCAAACATTGCATGGACCTCGTGCATGTCCTGCATTTGGTAAACCTTGTAAAAAATGTGGTATACTAAACCATTTTGCAATAGCATGTAAAGTCAAAAATGTAAAAAATGTAAACAAAAATTCTGAGAGCGATAGTTCAGATGAATTTTATATAAATAATGTTAAAAGCTCTTGTAATAATTGTAAAAAATGTAAATTTTGCAGAAATGAAAATATGTGGGATGAAATTATAGAAATAGAAAATAAGAAAGTAAGGTTAAAGCTTGACACAGAAGCAGATATTAGTGTAATTCCTAAAGAAATATTTCAGAAAATGGATACACATTTTAAGATTAGAAATACTGGTTGCATTATAAAGGGATTTGAGGGTACTAAAGCAAAGACTGAAGGTATTGTAAATTTGCTTTGTAAATACAAAGATAACAGTATATATGAAGACTTTGTTATAATTGAAGGTGCCACAAAAGTTTTATTAGGTGGTCAAGCATGTGTAAACTTAGGTTTAGTAAAACGAGTAAATAAAGTAGAATTAAGAAAACATAAATGAAAATGACTTAAAATCAGAATTTATTACTAAGCATAATGATATATTTTGTGGCTATGGAAAGTTTGGTGGAAAGCATGTAATTACTACAGTTGAACATTTTGAACAAGTATCACACCCCCCCACCAAAGTTCCACGAGTCATAAAAGATAAGTTTAAAAAAGAACTGGATAGGTTGATAGAGAGAAAAGCAATAGTAAAAGTGTATGATTTTGATCCTCGAGCAAGTGTTAACCGTATAGTTGTTATTGAAAAGCCCACTGGAAAACTGAGATTATGTCTGGACCCTTCTGACCTCAATAAACAAATAATTCGTAAACATGGATTAGTTCCCAAACTTGAAGACATTTCATCACAGATTTTAGGTAAAAAATATTTTACAGTTTTTGATTTAGCTGAAGGGTACCACCATATTGAGCTTGATGAACATTCTTCTTGGAAATGCTGTTTTTCAACCCCTTTTGGAATGTATAAGTATATAGTATTACCTTATGGTTTGTCAAGTTCCCAGGATATATTTCAGGAACAAGTAGAAAATAATTTTTCTAACATAAAGAATGTACAAATATGTCATGATGACATGATTGTCATGGGATCTGACAAATTTGAACATGATAGAGCAGTTGAACAAGTAGTACAGCGAGCTCGACAAGTAGGTGCTAAATTTAACAAAGATAAATTGCAGTATTTTCAAACAGAAGTAAATTTTATGGGACAAGTTTTTTCAGAAAAAGGAATAGAAATCGATCCGGATAGAGTAAAAGCTTTAGTATTATTGGAAAATCCAAAAAATAAAGTTGAACTTCAAAGAGTATTAGGTTCATTTAATTATGTAAGAAGGTATGTTGTAAATATGGCACAATATATACAACCTTTGTGTGAATTATTAAAATCAAATACTGAGTGGCTATGGCTTCCTAAACATGAAGAGTGTTTTAAAAAACTAAAAGAGATTGTTTGCAAGTCACCTGCATTAACACCTTTTGATCCTAGTAAAAAAATTATCTTGCAGTGTGACGCTTCAAAAAATGGTCTTGGTTGTTGCATGTTTCAGAAGTATCAGGGCAATTTAAAATTGGTTGCTTGTGATTCTCGCAACATGAATGATCATGAAATAAATTATAGTCAAACAGAGAAAGAATTTTTAGCTATATAGTTTGCTACTCAGAAATTTCATAGTTTTATATATGGTTATGACATAGATGTACAAAGTGACCATAAACCAATAATTGCGATAATGAAAAAAGCAATTTGCAAAATTGGTTCAGTTAGATTGCAACGAATTAGGCTTAAATTACTAAAATATTCTCTAAATGTGTACTATGTTTCAGGAAAAAATGTACAATTTGCTGACATGTTATCTAGGTCAAGCTTAAAAGAAACTGAATATGATAAGGATATGTTTGATATGGTACATTTAGTGTCAAAACATTTACCAATAAGTGAGGAAAGGAAATCTGAACTTCGACTAGAGAGCAATAAAGACCCAACTCTGTCAAAAATAATTGATTTTTATTTCAATGGTTGGCCAAACAAAACAAATAATATCATCTCTCAACAATGTAAGTCATTCTATAACCTTAAAGAGTCAATTTATGTAGAAGCCGGTATCGTGTTTCTTGATGAAAAAATTATTATTCCTGAGAGCCTTAAACAACCAATGATTAAACTTTTACATAAAGGACACATAGGCATAAGTAAAACTATCAATAAAGCTAGGAAACTGTTTTATTGGCCGGAAATGTCAGAAGATATTGTTAACTTTATAAAAAAATGTAGAACTTGTGAAAAGTTTATGTCCAGTAATTATAGAGAACCTTTATTACCACACTCTATTCCAAAGTATAGGTTTAACAAAGTTGGCACTGATATTTTGGAATATGGAGCAAACCCATACTTAGTTGTCGTTGACTATTTTTCACACTGGATTGAACTGTACAAATTGAAAGACAAAACGTCTAAATCAGTTGTAGATGCTTTCCAAGATATTTTTACAAAATTTGGATATCCTTCTTATATTATAGCAGATAATTTACCATTTTTATCGAGGAAATGTCATAGTTATTACTCCAATAAAGACAGTACTGTTTTAACATGTACTCCACATTATCATCAGAGTAATGGTCTGGCGGAGAAAGCAGTGAGTATTTGCAAACCAATCCTTAGAAAGTCATTTGAAGAATGTACTGACTATAGAGAATCAATTATGGAATACAATAACTCAATCTTAATATCTTTGGGTGCTTCACTAGCACAAATATTACAAAGTAGAAATTTGAAAACAGAACTTCCTATAATGGGTTCAAACTTAGAACCAAGAATAGTCAGGGACATTTTTAACAAGTTATGTGTCAAAAAACAGAATATGACATTACAATACAACAACACAGCTCGTAAAAAAACCACCATCTTTGAAAAAGGGGATAAAGTAGTGATTAAAAGTGCAAAAGACCGAATTTGGCATAAAGGTATCGTTATTGAAAAGCGTAAAGAGCCTAGGTCATATTGGATAAAAAAAGAGAGTAATGGAAAAATTGTTAGGCGAAACTCCTTTCAAATGAAACATTCACAAACAAGTAATAAGGAATTTTCATTGGACCCTCGATTGTATCCAATTGACGAAACTCAGTTCTCCCATACTCCTACGACTAGTGACTTTAATAACTTATCATTAAACAACGAACTAAATGGTAGCACATTAAACAACGACACTGAAACAGTATATAATTCAGATGGAAATGAATTGATGTCAACTCATAACAGAGTATCGCGTTCAAGGATACCAGTTCCAGATGGATCAAATTCATTTACTTTCATTAGTGCAACACGTTCTGGTAGGGTAGTTAGACAACCCCATAGACTTAATCCTTAAGGGGAAGGTGTTCGATGTTCAGAGTGTAATCCTGAACATACTATGACAGATGTCAATAAGGTTAGGTTGGTTTTATATTATTATTAGACATAAGACAAGTTGATGTTCACGCTCACCATAAAATGTTATATTGATGATTAAATTAATATACATTAAAAATATGTACTTTCATTTGAATTCAACATAAAACAGGGGAACACATCAAAAATATCAAGGACATTCTCAGAAATGACCGCGAGTTTCCTGATAGAATAATGAAATACTTCAAAAAGCACGAGCTGTTGCAATGGATTTGAACATAGAAATTTCGGTTCCACGTCTTGCTCACAAGCAAACACATAGAAGTAACCCAGCGGGCCCTGTAGTTTCCATACACCTTTTTAACATTGGAAGCCTCTATAGTGCATTTGTGTGTAACAGTTAGTTACACTTAGTTACTTAACTCGTTTTATTACTTTCAACGTTTTTTTTTTTGGTGCGTTCTCGCATACCCAAACAATACACAACCAAAATATTAACATCACTTTTCGAAAAGATTACCTGTAAATTATTGCACGTACATGTTATAAAAATGAAGGTGCCTTTCCCTTTTTACGATCCGTTACTAATCTGTTTTATGGTATTTGAACGTGATAACAATATACGTGCCCTTACCTTTTTACGATCCTATCCTTATCTGCTTTTTTGGAGATTGGACGTGGTAACAATATACGTGCCCTTACCTTTTTACGATACGTTACTTATCTGCTTTTTTGGAGATTGGACGTGATAACAATATACGTGCCCTTACCTTTTTACGATCCTATTCTTATCTGCTTTTTTGGAGATTGGACGTGGTAACAATATACGTGCCCTTACCTTTTTAGGATCCTATCCTTATCTGTTTATTGGTAATTGGACGTGATAACAATATACGTGCCCTTTACCTTTTTACGATCGTATCCTTATCTGTTTATTGGTAATTGAACGTGATAAAAATGTACGTGTTCTTGCCTTTACTTTTACTTCTCTATTTTTTTTTTGATAATTGCACGTACATGTACAATTATTAACGTTGCTAAAAATGTTACGTAACCCCGGAATATTGCACCATTGTGCTTCCACGCGAATTTCTTTTAATGTTATTTGGTGGTTCTGAAAAGAACCGATTTTTTTATAAAAGGTGCTTAATAATATTCAAGCACCTTTTCCGCCTCGGCCACCACTAGCACGCAAGCAACGGCCGTTTTCTCCACTTCCACGCCGTTATTGTACATCTCCGTGTGGAATCGGAGACGTACTGCCTTGGATGAAAGTGATTTCTTCTCGGTCATTTCGTCAACCGTGAACTGCAGTTTGGCCATCTCTGCCTTCGTACGTCTTATTTGGCGCGTCAACTCCCGCCGGATGTTGGCTGCCAAATAGAACGGTAAAGCACCCCGTTCACCACTCGACATCGCTAACAACTGAAAACTGAACCACGATGCGCTCCGGTACCATATTTATACGGCCCGGCAGACCAATCACGTCGCTCCGTTTGGCAAAACCGGGGTGGGTGTGGCTTGTTAACGGACTCGGAAAACGTATAAATAGTCAAGGGTAGTTTTTTTCGTTTCAGTATCGTTTCGCCCACCGTCAGAAAAGCAGCGCAGCAACCATGGCCGACGAATTTGACTTCTCCGACACAGACGACAATCTGCTGGAACAAAGTTTTGTTGCAGGGATTGAAAATCTTTATGAAAAGGAGTTGAAACGCCTGACCCTACTCCTTCATTCTTTAAAGGCACTTCTTTTGAAAAGAGAGAAGGGCCTTGAAAAGTTTGAAAGGGAAATGGCTAAGAAGCATGAGGAAATTCTTCGTCTTCTAACTCAGCTGAGGAGCCTGGACAATGCCATTTCGGACATTGACAAGATCCTGGAGTTAGCAGAACGACGTTTATCTGTTCATGCTTCAGAAAACTAAACAATTTACATTGTTTAACAATAAATCGGTTTTTTTAAAAACCACAAACATTTTACTAAAAGAAATTCGTAGTTCAACTTTATAGTACACAACATAAATACATACTGAATATACGTACAAACTAACCAAAGTATTATTATTGATTGATAAAAGCAGCAAAATAACATACTGTTTACCGTTAGTCAGTCCGGGCCGACGGTCGTTCTAGGCGTCATAACAAACGCTCCGTCTAGGCAACGGTACAATGGCGCCACTCGACCGACCGCATGGAAATTTTCAGTTGTTTTTGTATTTAAACGTAAATATTGCATTGCTAAAATGTTTTCTAAGGTCGTACAATTATATTTCAAATCAAATTTCTTTTAATTATATTTTGTGGTTCTGAAAAGAACCGACTCCGTTTGGCAAAACCGGGGTGGGTGTGGCTTGTTAACGGACTCGGCGAAAGTATAAATAGTGCCCGTTTCAGATCGCAACATTCAGTCGTATTGTTCCAGTTATGGCGTCCAGAGACCTCCCACTTCCACAGCAAGCGCTGTTGCAAATACGGCAACTTCGTGCTCAATGTCGTCGGATTCACTGCGAAATACGGAGTACGACAGAAGATTTAAAAGACGCCGTCGCCGAAATCGACAAGGAAGCAGATTGTAGATTGTCTAAGATGCAGAAGAGTGTTCTACAACTTAGGCAAAATATCAGTGCCCTTGACGAAACAATAAAAAAAGCTAGTAAAAAAAATTAGTTTTTTTACTAGCTTTTTTTAGTGTTTCATAAAAAAAACGGTTTTTTTAAAAACCACAAACATATTACTAAAAGAAATTTGTAGTTCAGCTTTATATTGAACAATATAAATACATACTGAATATACGCACAAAACTAACCAAAGTATTATTATTGATTGATAAAAAGCAGCAAAATAACACCCTGTTTACCGTTAGTCAGTCCAGCCCGACGGAGTGGCGCCACTCGACCGACCGCATGGAAATTTTCAGTTGTTTTTGTATTTAAACGTAAATATATCTCCATTACTTACAATAAACATTGCTTAAAATGTTGTCTAACGTCGTACCATTATATTTCAAAGCAAATGTCTTTTAATTATATTTTGTGGTTCTAAAAAGAACCGATTTTTTTGGATAAAAAAGTTAAGAATATTAAAATTTTCGCATCTGGACAACAAATCGTTAGTTTTATTGGCAATCTCTTGAACTGCCACCGTCAACTGCGATTGTTAAATTAACAAAAAATAAGGTCAATATGAAATATTTTTATAATACAAATTGTGTTATATAGCATTAGGGTGGGTCCTAGGAGCATACTGCTGCCAAAAAACTTAATATTTTTGATTTTTTTTTCTAGGTCTGATGATATCGAACTTCTTCGCTTCATTTTCAAAGTCAAAAAATGGGGTTAATATGGAATATTTTTATAATACAAATTGTGTTATATAGCCTTAGGCTGGGTCCTAGGAGCATTCTGCTACAAAAAAACCTAATATTTTTGTTTTTTTTTTTAGGTCTGATGATATCGAACTTCTTCGCTTCATTTTCAAAGTCAAAAAATGGGGTTAATATGGAATATTTTTATAATACAAATTGTGTTATATAGCCTTAGGGTGGGTCCTAGGAGCATTCTGCTGCAAAAAAACCTAATATTTTTGATTTTTTTTTCTAGGTCTGATGATATCGAACTTCTTCGCTTCATTTTCAAAGTCAAAAAATGGGGTTAATATGGAATATTTTTATAATACAAATTGTGTTATATAGGCTTAGGACGGGTCCTAGGAGCATCCTGCTGCAAAAAAACCTAATATTTTTGATTTTTTTTTTTCTAGGTATGATGATATCGAACTTCTTAGCTTCATTTTCAAAGTCAAAAAATGGGGTTAATATGGAATGTTTTTATAATACAAATTGTGTTATATAGCCTCAGGCTGGGTCCTAGGAGCATTCTGCTACAAAAAAACCTAATATTTTTGATTTTTTTTTCTAAGTCTGATGATATTGAACTTCTTCGCTTCATTTTCAAAGTCAAAAAATGGGGTTAATATGGAATATTTTTATAATACAAATTGTGTTATATAGCCTTAGGGTGGGTCCTAGGAGCATTCTGCTGCAAAAAAACCTAATATTTTTGATTTTTTTTTCTAGGTCTGATGATATCGAACTTCTTCGCTTCATTTTCAAAGTCAAAAAATGGGGTTAATATGGAATATTTTTATAATACAAATTGTGTTATATAGGCTTAGGACGGGTCCTAGGAGCATCCTGCTGCAAAAAAACCTAATATTTTTGATTTTTTTTTCTAGGTCTGATGATATCGAACTTCTTCGCTTCATTTTCAAAGTCAAAAAATGGGGCTAATATGAAATATTTTTATAATACAAATTTACCGGAAAATTTTGGGAAAAAAATGTTGTTAACTAAATCGGGGTTGCTCTACAACCCTACGTAATCTTCGAAAATCCGATCCGCAACCCTTTTTTTTTCCCCCCCTCCTCACAGGGGGGATCGAAAAGGGTTAAAATTTTAGCAGATGGGTCTGCGGGCGACCAGTCCTATAGCAAAGGAGTTAAAATTTGGATATCCCAAAGATGAGGATTTTTTCCCCCCTTTCAACCCCCTGGGGGGAAAAGGAAGTGGTGCCCCAAATGCTCCCCCCCAAACCCCTCCCACACCCCAAAGTACAAATTGATCGCATCAAGGTTTCTCAGGTCTCGGGCAATAAACTGTAGCCGCCTTACGCGCATGCGCAGAAAGTTGACCTTCGGGGGGGATGGTAGGTCAGTCATAGGGACCTCAAAGACCTTGAGAGGTCTTTTACCAAAGTTATATTGTGCCAGATACAAAAATTTTTGAAAAAGGGGGGAGGGGGGGGGATGACCCCCCTTTTCCCTCCCGGCCCCCCTCTGTGTGTCCCTCAAGTTTGGTGGTCCTAGCTCTAAACCCCTTTAAGTTATGGAGCCTCAAAGTGTTTGCCGCCCCCCAATTTTGACGCCAATTTTTTTCTGGACACTATTCGGGCCCTTCTAACACCCCTCCAAGGGACAACGCGTGGAAATGATTTTAAAAAAGTTGCCACCCCTTGCCGCCCCCAACTGGGTGCCACCAACGGGTCTTCCCAAGATTCCCCCCCATGCCAAAGCCCATCCCGATCGGTCAAGGGGTTTCCGAGTTATGAGCTATAAACCGTTCGCGCATGCGCACAAAAAATTCTTATTTGCCGATTATTATATGCCGAGATACAGGTATAAACATTTTTTGGGGGGGGGTGGGGGGAAAACTAAAGTCCTACGTAAAAAGTTTTTGGGGACCTTAGTATGACCCCCAAATTTGGTTAGAATCCCCCCATAAACCTGGGCACACCAGCCTGTCTAATTAAGGAAGCAAGTAGCATTTTCGGTAGTTTCAAACTTTGAACCTCCATAACTCCCGAACGGGTTGAGTCACCATCATGAAACTTGCAGGACATAATAAGACCCCCCTCCTGCATCGATTCCTGGCAAAACCTACACAAAAACGCAGAATCATTCCAAGAATTTTATAACCTGGATATCACCGGAGAACTGAACCTTTGGCATAATTTATGGGTGACGAAGGCTTTATCAGATGATCAATTAAGGGACATAGAAGTAGTTGATCTGTTCAACGAAGCCAACATTTTTCACCCTGCTGTCAGAAAGGCATTAATTATTTTAAGCACTATCCCATGCACCACAGCGACCGTAGAACGGTCCTTCAGTACGCTGCGAAGAGTTAAAACGTGGCTTAGAGGCACCATGGGTGAAGAAAGGCTTACGGGTTTATGTTTGATGAACGTACATCGTAATTATTTAAAAGACAACAGTGAGTTTATTGAAAAGACTGTCATAGACAAATTTTCGGCAAATCCGAGAAGATTACTGTTAAATTAATATATACATACATAATATATATATTATACATAATGTATAGTATAATTATGTATAATATTTTGTTTTGTGTCATCATCAAAATTAATGAATAAAAGTAAATTTTCATGATTTTTTGTTTCAATATACCCGACCGACGATCTTTTCGAAACAGGGGGCTGATTGTGTAACCATTTCGAACGTCGGTCGGTAAGATTTATACGTCATTTTGAAATTTGCTCCATATATTAAACTTCAAAAATGACGTATAATTCTTACCGACCGACGTTCAAAACGTTACACAATTACCCCCCAGGTATAAGCAGCCCCCTGCCTAAAGTGACCATACGTCCGTCATTGTGACGGACAGTCCGTCATTGAAGAAGTGGGTCCGTCATTAATATTTGTCCGTCAAAACGTCCGTATTTCAAGTATTTATGGATTTATACAAATTAATGATAAAATAGCTTGTTAAATGACCATTATATTATTGCACGGCGCTCACCCGCTATCAGGAACATTTATTTTATTCGATTTTACATTCGATTAATCATTCATTCTACTGCCCTGCATAATTTTACTTGAAATGTGGCGGCATCTAGCGGCAAGCTTTGAAAACTTGAATTTCTTCCATTAACTATTTGTAGTCATCTTCTCGTGATTAATTGCGCAGTTTAGCGTTCTCCCGGTAGGAAAAACAAATGGGGTTAGGTAGAATGTTTTGTTTTGCCTTTGCGCCGCCGCATGCACATGATCATTAAGTGGAAATATTAACCGCTTTTAGTTTAGTTTCTTTTTGAAGTTCAAAATTAATTTTTAGTAATATCTTTGTATCTGTAACTGTTTGACTCTGCCCTGGTAAGTTGAAATATTTTATTTGAACACTTCTAAACTACAGGGGTGGGCATAAGTCACCTGGCAGCCTTGAAAACAGTTCATGCGTCAGACCCACCACTCTCGCTCGGATTTCAGGTGCGCGTAGCAACGCGGCCGGGTGAGCATAAGTTAGTATGCTTGTCGACCTCAAGCAAGACAGATCAAACCGGTTTTTTGCGTTGTTAGATTGTAATTTTTGAGTAAAATGGCACAAAACGTTCGAGTCAAGTTTTCATTATGAAAAGTACCTAATTATGAAAGCAGCCGATCCTTTTTTCGAGAGACAAATCTTGTGGAGTGATGAAGCACAATTCAAGGTTGATGGCAGGGTAAATAGGCATAACTGCGTTTATTGGGCCGATGCTCATCCTCATGAGATCCTCGAAAAGGAAGTGAATTCTCCTGGAGTTATGGTTTGGGCCGGAATGAATCATCGAGGGATAGTTGGCCCCTATTTCTTCGACGTGTCCGTTAATTCGGAAACTTACTTGGAGCTTTTACAAGAATTACGCGTCACCTTGGATGAGGACGACAGATTCGAAGGACGGAACATAATTTTGCAGCAGGATGGCGCCCCGCCGCATTTCAGCTTGGAGGTTCGCGCTTTCCTCAACGAGCACTTCCCAGGATGGATTAGTAGAGGTGGTTGCATTGGTTGGCCCCCAAGGTCTCCGGACCTCACAGCGATGGACTTTTCAATTTGGGGCCTAATGAAGAACCGGGTTTATACGCATCCGATAGCACATGTCGAAGATCTCAAACATTGGATAACAGTCGAGTTCGATATCATCAATGAAGACCTCGCGATGCTCGCCCGTATTGTTAATTCGATCGAAAAACGTTATTTGAAGTGTATCGAGATGAACGGTGACCATTTTCAACACCTATTATAAATATTTTTGTGTTATAATGAAATAAAACGAACGTTTCTTAAACTTGTGTTTCCGTTTTATAAAATTTCTTGAATTTTTGCAAATTTGCCAGGTGACTTATGCCCACCCCTGTATATAAATTATTACTAGTTTACTAGTGACAGTATAAGTACTTTAAGTACTTAATTTTCAAGACGTTTGGGCGTGGCACCTTAAAATTTTTCGCCTACAGGCGCTTCTTTTCCTTTTGTCCGTCATTGAGCCTCAAAAGTTATGGTCACTTTACCCCTGCCCCCTCCTAGCTGAAATCCTGGGTACGCCCTTGTGTTGGCGACTAGGCCAGATATCTGTTTTGCAGTAAACTTGTGTAGTAGATTTCAATCAAAACCTTCACAACTACTTTGGCAAAAACTGAAAAGAATCTTGGGATATCTCCAAGGAACGGTAGAATATAAGTTATTTTATCCAAATGATGATAATAATCTGCTAGTTGGCTATGCAGATGCAGATTGGGCAGGTGATCTAGAAGGAAGAAAATCCACAACTGGATATCTATTCAAGATTTTTGGTTGTGTAGTATCTTGGACAACAAGAAAACAGTCAACTGTGGCGTTGTCATCTACTGAGGCAGAGTTTGTAGCATTGTGTGAAGCTGCAAAAGGAGTATAGTTGGTAAGTTTATTGGAGGATTTGAGTTTCCAAAAGACGGTTTTCACTATTTTTGAGGACAACCAATCTTGCATGCGACTGACAACCAAGTTTGAACATAAAAGGCTAAAACATGTAGATGTAAAGTTTAACTATATTAAAGACTTGATCACTGATAATGTACTTAATGTCATGTATGTAGACACAAATAATCAGGTTGCTGATGTATTAACAAAAAGTTTATCATGTAACTTGTTTTCTAAACATGAATGTATTCTGATTTGGTTTGTTTTAGCAAATAAGTTTTTTAAATTATTGTATTGAGGGGAAGTTTTGATCGTATGTCCAATACAATAATTGTATGTAAATTGGCAACAGTGTTGTAGCTGTCTTTTACAGTTATGACTTTTGGCGGCTCTCTCTTATTAGGTCTAGATTAGATTAGTTCAGTTGTTGTTAATTGCTTTTATTCACATGTTAATTGTACTATTATTTTTCACTGCACTTAACTAAATTAAACTTAGTTAATTCACTTTTTACTTAGTTTGGTTCCACACGCAACCTTTACAATAAAAGGTTGATTCTTCGATATAATTCGGAACTGGGCAGACACAAAAAGTTAATTTTGCTGTAGGATGTTAATCAGTTGGAAAATAAATTGTACGTTTGATAGATATTAATGACTGATTGCTGGTCGGGTTCAATTCCAATGTCAACTTCTGCACAGTTACTCAGTTCGCCATGCGTAGATTGACATTTAAAGGAATGACAATTCTTTTAATACATCCCCATTTAGACGGACATTAAATAAAAATTATGCGGCCAAATATTGTGGATAGGAAAATGCTGCATATGGCATAACAGCAAATCGAAATAGTAAATAAAACTACACACAACCCGCGCCCCAATTTTGTTTATTAGTAAAATAAATAAGAATTCCAGCATTCCCCTGTACGACTTTTTATGCATCTCGCTTCACCGGGAGAATATCTGAAACAAAGAAAATAATATTACGACAAGAACATAAAAAACGTCAACGTGTTTTAACCGATTTCAGCTAAATACCTAACAAAAAATTCAAAAACTTTTTATTACATCTAGAGATTTCCTACAAAAACCGAAAAAGGCAAATTTTTATTTGTTTTTTACCACTTTATTAATGATTATTTTGGAATTTACTCCAGACGTAATAAAATTTGAATTTTTTTTTACCAAATTATTAAGCAATAAAATGCGCAACGTTGTCTCCATTTAACTAAAGCTCTATCAACAATAGTTTCTGAAATAGCAATGCTAATGCATCGAATTTGTAACACCCTTTATACAGGGTGTCCCATAACTATATGACAATCTCTCGGGAGCATACAGAGGAGGTCAAAATAATACGATTTGTTCATATAAACATTTTTCCTAAAGTCTCTCCTAAGGGAGATATCGAGCCCCAAAGAACTGCCTTCCAATTAACGTTTTTGGCGGTAACTTCTGAACCACTTTGCATATTGTAATGATTTTTGGGTTTAATGTTTTACATCAAAACCATTTATCTCGTCTTAGCAGAAAGACAGGAACTAACTGGTACCTAAGACAAAATTTGCTTAAACTTTGATAGCTGTCATTATTTTCAGCTGCAAACGCCATTAATGAATACTAATAATATTAAAAATAATACATATACAGGGTAATTCAAATTCGACCCTCACCATTGGGATCTCAGAAACCATAAGAGATACGAGAAAGTTTAAATTGGGGCAAAGTTGCGCAATTTAAAGCTCAACCAAATGCTGTTTTAAAAATTTCGATTTTTCGAGTACTTCCGAAGATATCCGAAAAAAACTGAAAATTTCATTTTTTGTTTTTATTTATTTCTAACCTTATTTGAAGAGATATCCCAAAACTAAAAGCATCTTTTCATTGCCACTTTTTCCTAGCTATTCGATGATGGATTCAAATTTGCCACACGACCTTTCGTTTTCTGTCAGTCATCATCAACTTTCTTTTTTCTTATGGGCGCCATATTGGATTTTTAGCCCACCAAATAGTACGTTTTATTCTGATTTTAGTGATGTATAATAACTTATGATTTGCTTCATAAATAACAAAATAATTCAATAAAAACTATTTTTACTTTAGTTATTGGCTTTGAGTTAATGGGCCGTTTTAAAAAATGTCATTGTTTGACAATACTTGTCAAACACGATAATTCGGACGATCATTAGAGCGCCAATCATAGTTAAAAATGTATCTAGAAAAGAAACCCCCACAGAAAATTTATTATTATACAAGCATTGCTGAACTATTTAGGTTAATCAGAAAAAGAGATTTGTTAGCATTATCTCTAACTTAAAAGGCTTATTTATGTTTCCAAGAGAAAGATCATCATTTTAGGAACTTAATTTTTTGCCAAATTTCAATTTTTTATAATGTTAAGTGCAAGTTTATAGTTATTTATTTTGGAAGTGACAAAGCATTTTTTATTCATTCATATTTATTCGAGTGAATAAACCGGTTTAAGTCACGTGTCTTATACAGTATTTTATTAAATTTCGACTTCTTATGTTAAAAAAAAAAAATAAAATTACAGTTCTATTAAATTTGCACCGCGCCCCGTAGATGTAACATTGATGTTTGTTTGTTTACATCTGTAAATAGGCGAATGTCATTCAGAGTGATTTAATAGTTGCTTTGCAGCAAGTGACAAACCATTTTTTATTCACGAAAAGAACAACCAGGTCCACAAGCGTAGCGAGTGGCCTAAGCTCTTCGAGTGAATAAACCGGTTTAAGTCACGTGTACACCTTTGTGACTAAGTATGTTCAGGCCAATTGCGTGTGACAAGTACTACCAAGTAATCTTCATAGAACGTCTCATTAACTCAAAGCTAACTAAGGTAAAATCTCTAAAAGCTCTAATGATCGTCCGAATTATCGTGTTTGACAAGTACTGTCAAATAATGACATTTTATGAAACGACCCATTAACTCAAAGCCAATAACTAAAGTAAAAATAGTTTTTATTGAATTATTTTGTTATTTATGAAGCAAATCATAAGTTATTATACATCACTAAAATCAGAATAAAACGTACTATTTGGTGGGCTAAAAATCCAATATGGCGCCCATAAGAAAAAAGAAAGTTGATGATGGTTGCCAAAAAACGAAACGTCGTGTGGCAAATTTGAATCCACCATCGAATAGCTGAGAAAAAGTGGCAATGAAAAGGTGCTTTTAGTTTTGGAATATCTCTTCAAATAAGATTAGAAATAAATAAAAACAAAAAATCAAATTTTCAGTTTTTTTCGGATATCTTCGGAAGTACTCGGAAAATCGAAATTTTTAAAACTGCATTTGGTTGAGCTTTACATTGCGCAACTTTGCCCCAATTTAAACTTTCTCGTATCTCCTATAGTTTCCGAGATCCCAATGGTGAGGGTCGAATTTGAATTACCCTGTATAAAATAATACTAATAAAATTGTACTCTTCTTTTATTTTGATAAAATAAACGGTTTTCGAGATAAATCGATTTTTCATTGAACTGCTTACACCACAATGTTATTAAAAATATTCGTTAAACTAGTTTTTTTAAGTAAATTAGTATTCAAAGTTTATGTGTAGAATAACGAAAGATACGGAAGAATACTCTTTAATTGAATAAGCATTTAATTATTATTTTTTTTATTAATTTAATTTAATTGTTTAATTATTATTTTACATTACAAAGTAGTTCAGAAGTTACGGCCAAAAATGTTAATTGGAAGGCAGTTCTTTAGGGCTCGATATCTCCCTTAGGAGTGACTTTAGGAAAAATGTTTATATGAATAAATCATATTATTTTGTTTTTGTCATATAGTTATGAGACACCCTGTATAGGGTAAAAGTTTAAGAAATAAGTGTAGAATTTAAAATGTATTAAAAAATGTGGTTCTATTTAAAAATACCAATATTTATTTCTGCCACAAATTTATGCTCCACCCTGCATAGTCAAAACAAAAAGAAAACATTTCTAATTTTTGTTTTAAAAAAAATTGCCCAGCCTAAATTAAAACTAATATTATCACATAGCTTATAAAAAACAAAGATTACAAAACGGTGCACGTTAGATGTAACAAGTCTTCCTGATCAATCGATCAATGAGTAAATTCAAAAATTCAATAATACTTTGTTTCATAATGTACAGGGTGTTACATTATAAAACAAAGAAAATTTGGACTGTCACAGTTTTACAAGAGACTTTTTGTAGCTACCCAAACAGTTTACTCTCATTAAAATAATCAAATCAACCTTAATGTTAATTCCTGTCTATCTGAGATATTATTTATAGAAAAAGAATAGCTTGAATAATGAAATTATCTAAAAATTCAGAAAAATTTACTTATTTTAAAAACACTGCAACTACACAAAGGTGTTTGCTTTATAATCATAGTACTCATAAGATAGAAGATTTCTCATACAAGCGGTGTCTTGAGTTCATCATTTGTACTCACTGCAAACTACCTCATTATTACTATTACTTTAAACATGCTTTTAGATAACACTAAATATAATGACGTTCAAAAAGGCAATTTACCAAATTAAATAATGATGATTATTGGGTTAACATAAAACAATAATGAAAACTGCAATGCTTTTCATTTTAATGTCAATTTCAGTAAAAATAGTTAACTAACATTAAAACTTGCTCTTTTATGCACTGTTCTAATGTAGTACTTCTTGGTGGGTAATTTAAACCTTGTTTAAGTCAATTTGTTCATAAAAGTTATGCTTTCTCACCCACATGAAAAAGTAGTGAAGTATTCAACATATTCCATATACAGATCTGTAAGATAGGGCTAATTTGTTACTTGAATTATACTTAAAAAATGCCAGACAAGAAAAATGTGTAGTAATTATGCATCAGCAGGGTTAAATACATAGGGTAAGTATGAAATTGGCATTGTAATCTTACACGGACCAGCAGAGGCTTGTCCTTCAAAAAATATACATTTACTTGATTTTAGAAATTATACAATTTTCAACTATTATTGAAATATTGTATTAAAATTAAAAATATAACTATTTTAGCTGCATGGGAATCTGTTTGACATAACAAAATAAAAACAAAAGCAAAGTGACAAATTCGAACTTTAGTTGACATAACAACAGATGGAAGTGATAAGCCGCGTGACGTCACACACAATATGCACTTAAAACTTTTTATATTATTTTTTACATTGAACAGTAGAAACTAGAAATCTACTATCTCTACTCTCTCTATCTTGACTTTCACAGAATGTACGCACTACTTTCCATCTGAGACCATATTTATAGAAAATGGTAAATTCAAATAATCAAAATATCAAAAAATTGAACTTTATTAAGTATTGGATTGTTAAAAAAAACATTGCAGCTGCACAAATACAGGGTATTACGAATTAGATGCATTAGCATTGCTATCTCAGAAAGTATAGTTGATAGAGCTTTAGTTAAATGGAGGCAAAGTTGCTCATTTTATTACTAAATAATTTGGTAAAAAAAAAATAAAATTGTTTTTATTACATCCGGAGATATCCAACAAAAACAATTAATCAAATTTCTATTTTATTTTATTATTGATTATTTTGGAAAATCAATTGCACCTTCTGGATGCATTAATTTATGCTATTTAAGAAAATAATGTTTGTATTTAGCTACAACGTTTAGTTTTTTAGATACCATCATCAACTTAATATTTTAAAATACGGACCGGGACTTTTGATTTCGTTTTTTTAGTAGCTACCAACCTCCCGAATATAATAATGTCAAAAAATTATACCTAGTGTACTTAAGTATTTGTTTTTTTTCAAATAAGCATTTGAAATTCATATGTTATCATAATGAGTAAATAATTTAGTTTGATATGATTAAGCTGTTTCATCAAAACTCAACCTCAAATTCAAACATTTGAGTATCTGAAAAATAAATAACCAAAAACTTTTTTTTTTAAATAAATGAAAAGTACCATAAGAAACTCTCTCTCTTTTTCGAAAGAGTAATGAACCTAATTATTAAATCATATAAAACTAAATTATCTACTCATTATGACAACATATCAATTTCAATCCCTTAATTTTTTAAAAAATCTTAAAATACTGTTGCGAAGCGAACTTTTGATTATTAGTTAGGATTTCTTTAGTTATTTGTTGTTACCCCTGTATGTTACGTTGCTTTGTTTACGTTCTACATTCTTTTGTCTGTGTTCTAGAAAATCCTGGCTCCGTTGCTTATATAGAGAGAGATTTATGTTATAGCTTAATGAGTGTGAGAGAGAAAGTCAATTTCATGAATATTTGGGAACTTTCTAGAAACCATGGAAGCCTATATAAGCAGCTGTTGAGTTGATGGTTGTAGTGAAGTCGAAGTTGTCAGATTACGAGCTTAAGTGTCAGTGTCAGTTTATTGTTTGTAAACAATATACAGTGTTGTACAAGAAGTGTGTCATTAAGGAGTACGACGGTACAATACCAAATACATAATACGAGTAGGTACACTAGGTTTATTTTTTTGACAAGTGTGACTCATTATTAGTGTCAGAAGGTCTGTGGCTACTGAAAAATGAAATAAAAAGTTGAGGTCCGTATTTGAAAATTTGAAGTTGATGTTGGTATCTAAAAACGTTACATCTGAGCTGAAAACTAAAACTATTTTCTTGAAGAGCATAAAAAAGTGCCTCCAGAAGGTGCCATTGATTAAAGTGGTAAAAAAATAAAATAGAAATTTGAGTTTTTGAGTTCTGAGATAGCAATGCTAATGCCTCGGCTAATGCATCGAATTTTTAACACCCTGTATGTTTGCTTTACCATTATGGTACTAGATAAGCAAATGTCGTATCATATAAGTAATTTCGTAGCCATCATTTGATCTGAAAAATTGACACTTATATGAATTGGATTATTACTGTTCCTTCAAACATGCATTTAGATAACACTACATACAGTGCTTTTGTAACATGCATACTGCATAAGTTCAATAAAATTAAAGACTCAAACTTTTCACCAAAAGCCTTGGATGTTTTTAATTTTATGCTTTATAACTGCTGCTTGTGTTATATGAATTGGAATTATACAGGGCCCAAAAACTGGGTATTTAAAATATTTTTGATCTTTTAAATGGCAACACTTCTTTATTATTGTATTTTGGATTCTAGAAACAAATGTATTGATCCATGCAACTTGTACCACAATTGTCCTGGAAATATTGATAATTTGAAACCAATAATGTTCAAATAAATCAGAATAACATCCCCAAAAATTATTAATGACATTTAAAAAAAAAATGTAAAATGATAGTAAACCGTCTTGGTTATTGTTGTTGTAACAGTTCATTTTGAACAGCTGATTTTAATTTTTTTAGAAAAAAGTAAAGTAAAATTTGTGGGACCTATAATTTTGAAAAGTGTTTTTGACATTTGTTTAAAAACAATTGAATATCAGTATGGAGTATGTTGCATGAAATATGTGAAGAATTGTTCAAAGAATCCAAAACATCCTATAAAAATAAGGTTCCAAGTGTTTTTGCAAAAAGTAAAGCCCAATTTATAGAACAAAATTTAGTTTAAGTATTAGTATTCACTGTAAAAATTGAAGGTGATTATAAATGATAAGTTTATGGAGGTTATTACATGACATATAGACTGACAAGTGCCAGTACATAAATAGTAAATATTAAATAAAAAGTTGTAGCTTGTAGCTGCAATCCTTTTTCTTTAAGCCGGAACCCAAAACAAAAACGAAAAAGTTAATAAGGTCCTGTACCTAAAAACTATAATTTTTGTGATAATATTCATCTGTCAATGCCAGGTTAACCATACTGCAGGTCCGAAAAAGGCAAAAATATTTAATTTTAATATTAGCCATAAAAAATTTTGCTTTTTAAAATGAATTCAGTTATTACTAATTCTAAATTTAAATAACTTATTCTATAATCTCCTTCCGTCATAACATTGGTTCTATTCTTAGTACTAATATAAATACTATTACTAAAATTAAATTTTGTTTTATAAACTAGGCTTAAGTCCTTTCCATTTCATCAAATTTATGCAGTACCTACTTTACAAAGACACTGCATAATACATATTAACTCAAAGTTGAGCAATGCAGTTTATTAAAATGTTAAAGAGTATAATATTAATTATTGTGTTAAACATAAAACAATAATGAAAACTGCATTGGGTTCATTTGAATGTTAATTTAAGTAAAATCAATATACTGACCTTAAAACTTGCTTTTTTATTCACTGTTCTAATGTAAGTAGTTGAACCCATTGCACACAATTTCACTCTTCAACTTGATTAATTTGTTGCAATCTTCTTAGTGGGTAATTTGTTCTTCGCTTAGGTCAATTTCTTCATAAAAGTTGTATTTTCTTATCCACATGGAAAATTAGTGAAGTATTCAGCATATACAGGATACAGATCTGTGAAATAGGACCAATTTGTTAGTTGAACCACCCTTAAAAAATTGTCAGACTAGAAAAATTTTTAGTAATGTATACAAGTGATGCATCAGCAGAATTTATTCAGGTTAGGTATGAAATTGCCATTGTAATCTACTGGTGTGAAGGCAGCAAGCCGAATTCCAGCAAGCCGGAGCCGAGGATGTCCGATGGGTCAGTGGCGTCGGACTTATTTTTTTCTTCACTTAAAATGTGTTAAATAAACATTGTGAGCAGTTACTTCGTTCTTTCACTATCCACAGGACATTTTAGAACAACATATTTGCATACCTTTATTTCCAGCATTCTCCTTTTATATCTATAATTCCACATATATCTATTTAACGCTTAACATCTGCACAATCAACAACAAAACCAACAAACAGGCTTCTTACCTACCCTGTATGGTGTATATCAGGTTTTGCAGCGTTGCCACATCTACGATCTACATATAAGCGCGTTCAATAATACTATTCCTAATAATAATAATAATAATAAAAAACCCCCTTTGGTACGTTTATAGGGTTCATAATGAAGTATCTTTAGAGGGTAGTGAGAACTCCTTACACCCCGTCAGAGGGCGGCAAATTTGAATTCACTACTCTAGCAAGCCAGCGCATACGATATTCAGATTCAAATTAATCCAAAACTAATCATAGTATCACAACCCCCTTTGGTACATTTATAGGGTTCATAATGAAGTATCTTTACAGGGTAGTGAAAACTCCTTACACCCCGTCAGAGGGCGGCAAATTTGAATTCACTACTCTAGCAAGCCAGCGCATACGATATTCAGATTCAAATTAATCCAAAACTAATCATAGTATCACAACCCCCTTTGGTACATTTATAGAGCTCATAATGAAGTATCTTTAGAGGGTAGTGAGAACTCTTTACACCCCGTCAGAGGGCGGCAATTTGGAATTCCCTAGTCTAGCAAGCCAGCGCATACGATATTCAGATTCAAATTAATCCAAAACTAATCATAGTATCACAACCCCCTTTGGTACATTTATAGGGCTCATAATGAAGTATCTTTAGAGGGTAGTGAGAACTCCTTACACCCCGTCAGAGGGCGGAAAATTTGAATTCACTACTCTAGCAAGCCAGCGCATACGATATTCAGATTCAAATTAATCCAAAACTAATCATAGTATCACAACCCCCTTTGGTACATTTATAGGGTTCATAATGAAGTATCTTTACAGGGTAGTGAAAACTCCTTACACCCCGTCAGAGGGCGGCAAATTTGAATTCACTACTCTAGCAAGCCAGCGCATACGATATTCAGATTCAAATTAATCCAAAACTAATCATAGTATCACAACCCCCTTTGGTACATTTATAGAGCTCATAATGAAGTATCTTTAGAGGGTAGTGAGAACTCTTTACACCCCGTCAGAGGGCGGCAATTTGGAATTCCCTAGTCTAGCAAGCCAGCGCATATGACATTCAGATTCAAATTAATCCAAAACTAATCATAGTATCACAACCCCCTTTGGTACATTTATAGGGTTCATAATGAAGTATCTTTACAGGGTAGTGAGAACTCCTTACACCCCGTCAGAGGGCGGTAAATTTGAATTCACTACTCTAGCAAGCCAGCGCATACGATATTCAGATTTAAAAAATTCGCGGAAAGCACGGATTAATTTGCCGACAAAAAAGTCGGCACGCTTTGTGTAACGGTCAAAAATGTTCGTTCTTCGTCTTTCTTATAATTTTTGTCTTTTGTCTTTGTTTATTTTAAAGTTTCGGCCATTCCAATTTTGTCCGGCGTCAGTTATTTTGCTGGATAGTGCATTCATTTCTATTTGGTTTGTTGAAGTGAGAGGTGGTTGCTGGAAAAATGTAAGTAATTAAATACTGGTCTAGCATCAATGATATCTGGTGTTAAGTAACTAAATTGCTGGCAAATTGAAAGAAACCGCTAGATTTCTTTCAAAGAAATTTCAGTTAAAATATTTTGAAGTTTAAGCGATATGTTTTAATTGCCCATCGTTTAATTTAGTAAAATTAGACCAGTAGTGATCGACCGATACCGATACCGATATAGCGGCCGATATATGTATAAAATATCTGCCTCGCGGGGCCGACATTTTTTTATAAAGAATTAAAAGCTACCAATTTTGGGAAGGAAAAACAGTATGGGTCCAAAATTTCATATCGGTCGATCACTAGACTAGACTACATTGTTGGTTGTTTAAATTACCCGCTTTTCAATTACATTACCAAATTGTTTCAGGAGCGAAAATAATACTGGGGGTGAAGGGATGATGCCAGAATTTAGTCTGGCATCCATCCCTGAGGAGGATGAGGACATTTTGTTGTCCGATGGTATGTAGAATTAACATTTACAACAAATTTATCGCACCACCAAAACTTAAATAAATCGGAAAAATTTGTATTTTTTTTTTTTTTGCAGGATCGATGGTGGAGGAAGTGAAGGAACAACCACGCCCGCAGCGGCCCGAGCCTGGTCAACAGGCCAGCGTGCACAGCACTTACAGGTGCAGGGGGGCACTTGCAGGTGCTAGTGGCCCTGCAGGTGCAGGCCGGAGCCGTGGGCGAGGAGGCCGTGGAGGTGCAGGCCGGAGCCGTGGGCGTGGAGGTGGGCGAGGCCGTGGAGGTGGCCTTCGACTTACCAATAGTAAGCTTTCAGCAATAAAGCATATATTTTTTAAATAATAATTATTTTCTTCTTTTTGCAGACCAATTAATTATAGCCCTGCTGAGGAACATGTTAAGATAAGATTGTTAGAATAAAATTATTTGAAAATACCATGTTTGCTTTATTTACTGCCAACTCGTTACAGCCACCAGAACAGCAACAATTTTGAAACTTATTTTTTCTAGGAATAATATACTATATAGGGTGATTCACGGTGATGGTTAATTAGAAGTATCTAGAGAACAACTCAATATTTTTTGTTGAAATTTCGAGTGTAGCCTAGGTTGGGTCCAATCTCTCTATTTAAAATATTTTAAACTTTCCGGTGTTGCCAGATCAGTCAGAATAAACACCAACTTTTGATTTTCAAATGGAAGTCTGTTTTTAATCTCATTTCTGAATTCCTCGCAAGAAGGCTAGTAATTAATTGTTAATACTTCCCTATACCTATACCTATATACCTATCGCACCGTTCCTTAGATATTTTATAAAAATGGTGAACTTGTCAGCAAAACGGTGGTCTAAACTTTAATTAATTTCTCCTGACAACATTAAGTCCTGACAGTTTTGCTGATGTGACCTTTTGTCTTCAGTTAGACAATACTACATGGTTGAAAAGCCCAGACACAAAAAATGAAAAAAACCTACAGTGTGGTTAATATTAACCTTTTAGTCGGACAGATAAAAAAACTGTAAAAAGTCCATTTTATTAAATGGATATACCAGGTGTCCAAAAGCACCCTGGACATAGGAGATTAACATGGGAAAACGGTTTTGATTTTTTTGCGTCTGTACGGTTGATTTGATTGAAAAATCGTAATAATGAAAGTTGTAGTACCTATCACGAACTAGTTTTCTGTATTTTTTTCAGATCTCTAGCTTGAGCCCTTTTGTCGTTAAACACGAACAAAAATGCGAAAATTTAAACTTGCTTCGGCTTCGCCTCACGCTGCATATATGTCCTTTCCGCTCTTAATATAGAATATACTATTTTACAACGAGCGCCTTCAACACAATATCTCAGAAATGATTCTTTAGGTCAAATTACACTAGTCAACGTGATATTATTCCATTTTGCAACAGAGTGATCATGTGACACGAAGTGCGCTCTATAAGCTCTCGTCAAATAAGAACGTATCAAATTGACTCTCTCTTAAGAGAACTGTTGTGTGTTAACTGTAAACCAAGAATATTAGATAAGACGCAGTCAAAGGCTTTTGTTAGATCGCAAAGCAGTCCCCAACGTCGAAACTGGTATTAACTTATTCAACAAGTATATTGATACCCATAGTCGTAGATTATTCATTACGAAATCCAAACTGACATTCAGTGAAAAGCTTGTGAGTTTCAAAAAATTTGATGATTCTGTTACTAAGTGCTTTTTCAAGCAGTTTAGACAATGGCATATAGCCTCTATTCCTGTTTGTTTAATACAATTAAAAAAAAATATTTGGGTGCCTATATTAAAGTCGTTCATTAAAGTAAAAGAATTGGTAAAGCATGCATTAATAGGACTCTTTACCAACTACATTATATCGCTACGACTTTCCACCTTATACAGTGTTGGAATATTTTACCTAAAAAATGGACTAATTTTTATGTTAATTTTTGTATAGGTACTGTAAATAATAGGTAAAACGTGAAACTAAGTATTTTCTTTTTGTACTCATATTCTACAAATATCTGATACCAATATAATTGTATTATATCACGGTCAGAAAAACCAAAGGGTCGATAGCCCTTTTCATTATTAGGAAATAAATATGAGATATATACAATGGTAAATAATTTAATGGCGTATTTATTGGGTCAAAATAATCCGATTTACCACAACTTACCTCAGACGAAAAGTCAAGGGAAACAGAAATACAGGGGGTCAAAGTAATTTTTTTAAAATAGTATTTTTCAAATAACTTTCAAAAAACTTAAGTAATGGTAAATAATTTAATAGCGGCTTTCTGGGATCAAAATAATTCGATTTAGCACAACTTGCCTCAGACCAATCGTCAACGAAAATAGATATACAGGGAGTCAAAGTAATTCTACGATTTTTCGTATCCCCGACCAATTCAACGATTCGGAATATTTTTATTTAAGTTATTTCTCACTTGCAGTGAAAAATGAGCTAAATTCCATCCTCCAAGAAGATGACAAATTGCAATCATGTATGGCACCAAATAATTTAATTCCGAATATCTCGGAAACGGTTGATTCTCTAAGATCTCTCTAAGACCTACCAACTAAGTACACCTTTTCTGTTCAGAAAATATTGGATAACAGATACTCTGATGTCAGTTGTCACTTCGCTTTACCAGAAAAAAGTTAGAGCGATTTAAAAGCAAACCATTTATTGTAGATGGCGCCCTCTATAAGCTAGCACCCTCAGAAACATTGGAATACCTAATTTTAGCGAAAAACTCCAAGTGGATCGCGAGTTATTCGAAAAAGTGAATTTTAAAAAAATAACTTTGATCTCCTGTATTTCTGTTTCCGTTAACTTTTCATCTAAGGTAAGTTGTGCTAAATCGTATTATTTTGACCCAATAAATACATACCAGGTGTACAAGAGCTGCCCTGGGCATAGGAGATTAACATGGGAAAACGGATTTTTTTGCGCCTGTACGGTGGATTTGATTGAAAAATCGTATTAATGAAAGTTGTAGTACCTATCACGGACTAGTTTTCTGTATTTTTTCAGATCTGTAACTTGAGCCTTTTCGTCGTAAAACACGAACAAAAATGCGAAAATTTTAACTTTTTACCTGCACTGTATAAGCGGTTGTCGAGCAACAATGACCTGTTTACCCGTTGTCCGACAACCGCCTATACAGTGCAGGCTAAAAGTTAAAATTTTCTCATTTTTGTTCGTGTTTTACGACGAAATGGCTCAAGTTAGAGATCTGAAAAAAATACAGAAACACAACCTTCATTAATACGATTTTTCAATCAAATCAACCGTACAGGCGCAAAAAATTCAAAACCGTTTTCCCATGTTAATCTCCTATGTCCAGGGTGCTCTTGGACACCTGGTATATAATATTAATTTCTCTTGCTGTGGCTGTTGATTGTTTTGAGTTATTTTAATCGAAGCAATTGTTTTTTGAGCAAATTTTTTCCCCTTGAGAGGGGTGAAGAGAGGGGGGTTTTGTCTGATTTTTTTCACAATTTTAGTTTAGTGTCCAAAAAATTAATTTTTTGCAAAAAATGTCCTAAAAATATAGGGTTATGTCAGTGTCCTAAAAAAATAATTTTAAACGAGAGTGTTAAAAAACTATTAGGTTAGGTTAGTGGCCATAAAAACTGTCAAAAACAATTTTTAAAGGTAAAAAAAAAATAAAATATACAGAGTGAACTAAAAATTATATATACCGAGTGGCTCAAGAAACAACAGTGCGCGCGGGCGCTTTAGTTACGGATGGCGGCCATTTTCTCCCTCTTCCTGGTATGCGTGTCCACGTGCTTGATCATGTGATCCTTCCTGATAAAGCCCTTGCCGCATATCTCGCACGCGTACGGTTTCCTGCCCGTGTGACAGCACAAGTGCCTTCTCAAATCCGCTTTGTAATTAAACGTTTTTGGGCACGTATCGCACTTGTGCGGTTTATCGCCCGTGTGTTTCTTCGTATGTCGTTTGTAGGTTTCATCATCAGGAAACCCTTTACCGCACCGGGAACACTTGAACGGTTTATCACCACTATGGAAGGTGTTGTTGTGTTGAGTGAGATAACAGGGACGATTGAACACCTTATCACAGTCGTAACATTTGATTTTCCGCTCCTCCGAAGCACGAGGGGGAGAATTCTCCTTTTGTTCCTCCTCCAAATTGGTCAACAACACCTCCACCTCATTAATTCCTAAGGTGGTTAGTCCTCCAAATTCAGTTGTCAAATTGGTGGTGTAATTCTCCATTATTACAGGATGAGGGTATTCCTGAAGAGGACAGTAGTACTGTCCCATACCAGCCACGTTCGCATACCCATGTAGTTCCGCCAGAACCTGCGCAAAACTGGGCAAAGGCTGGCTCACATCCAAATCACCCGTAGTACTGCTGGTGGTAAACGTATCCTGCGTAACGTGGGAGGCCAACTCGTTTGGGTACTGCTCCGCCAAGATAGGCACCACATCCACCACGCTGTCGCTGCTCCTCGAATCCTCCTGACTATTATCCTTACTAGCCGAGGAATTCCTAGCTGGATGGTGATGGGCGCTGATGGGCATGATAGCTGGATCAGGCAGCCCACTAGATTTAACCGCTTTCTTGTGCAACGTGGTGTTGTAGTGTCTCTTTAAATGTCCGGAACTGGTGAACCACTTGTTGCACGCGGTGCAATTGTAGGTTTTCGGTCTGCGTGCTTCGTTACTCTTCCAGTTGGTACTCTTGGTGGGAGCAGGAGCTAGTGGTGGCGGTGCCGGAGCCTCATAACCACTAAAACACGCTGAAACACCCTCGCTAGAACCACCATCAACCACAAACTCCCCTTGGTAACCTGTTGGTTGATTATTCCCCAAACTAATCATCCCTTGCACGGTATGTCCCTCCTTTTCCTTCTCCCACGTTTGACTGACCATTTTCTGACTATCCAAATCCAGTATCTCACTCTGACTCACCTCCTCCTCATTCATGGGTGTTTCATAATAATACTGGGGGTCACTCAAATTGTTGTGCTCGATGAGGAGGGAAGCACTCTTGTACACCAAACCACACTTCTCGGACTGTTTGGGACTGGGTGAGGGTGTGGGTTGTGGTGGATAGTTCACACTGTACACCGGTCTGTTGTACGGATTATACCGAGCGTTCAAATGTTTACTCTGAGTCCAATCCATATTAATTTTTCCAAAGAGAAAAAACAAAAAAAATACAGTCACCCGAAAATAACGTAGCGTCCGACTCCGACCGTTGACTGACTGAAACTGAAACTTGTGCATTGGCCCACTCTTGGTGGGGGGTTGGTGGAGGTGGTGAGGTGTGGTTTTGGAAATGCGTGAGTTATATACAGGGTGATTCAGGTTATATTACACAAATTTTAACCACGTATTCTACGTCCCAAAATAATTCCAGTTTGCTCTATAAACTATATCCAGAAAATGCGACTTTTGGGAAAGAGAGGGTGTTTTTTAACAAAAAAAAAAAAGGTTGCCAATTTTACGAGCAGTTAATTCTTTAGTCCAACGTTGCAGAAAATGCATTGAAGTCAAAGGACACCATTTTGATCAATTATTATAATTTTTTAACAAATGTTTAGTTCTTTGTAGCTTACAATTAGTTTATTGCCTCGATAAGTTCGAATTTCGATTACTCGAAATCGGTGGGTCGGAAAAAAAAATTCCAAGAAACCTTTTTCCTTCAAAATTAAACATTAAACGGAAAATGGAAAAATCCATGATATTTTTATAACAAGCAGTGCCGTACTTTTTTTTTCTTAAAAATTATCAGGTGACTTATTAATACACGCGCCACTGGTGAAGATAAAACAATTTTTTAATTGGCGAATAATCAGCTTTTTTTTGTTTATGAAAACCACAAAGTTTTATTAAAATATGTATAAGAGTTTTGAAAAAAAAAATAACTTTGTGTTTTTTGTTATAAAACTTCAACACCCTGTAGTTCCTAAAAGACGCATTTCCGGGATATAGTTTATAGAACAAACTGGGATTATTTTTGGACGTAGAATACGTGGTTAAAATTTGTGTATTAAACCCTTAATAATTAATAATTAATTTAAGTGCGCACCAATGCCAACTTTTTTATTATTGAAAATAGAAAATTGTTTAAATTAACAAACCTGTGGCATTTTTTGCGTTCACTGAAACGGCGTCAGACGTTGCTAATGTCAAATAGTTAATTTCAAACGCATAATTTAATATTTATCCGTACATCCCGTATTTTAAGTCTGCTATTAAATGATAAAATACCATACGTTGATACCTTGGTTAGATCAAGTTTTATGACTTATGCTCGTAGGAAGTTTTTTATTGAGAGGTGAGATGGTTTTACTTTTGAAGCAAATTTCACCGTTAAAGAAATTAATAAATAAAAAAAAAATTTCCAAGGAATTTACAGAGCTCCTCACACTCTCCCTAACCTTCTTTCAGAAGGGGGGTGAAAGGGTTTCTAAATTACAATCAAACCTAGTACAAAAATAAAAAATTATTTGTGAATGAACTTAAAAATCCATTAGAAAAGGAAAACATTTTAAGCAAATTTCATCCTTAAAGAAATTAATTTAAAAAAACCCTACCATCATACTTCTGAATAACCTAACTTAAAGTAAAAATGCAAAAAAAACAGTATTTTTGATATGTACAAACTTAATTGGTTACTGTCAAGGTGACTGACAGGTCGACAAATAATTTGACAGGTGACAGACAAGGTCGTATTAAGGAAGTGTTTGCAAAAACTCCCCTGGTGGGCGAGTGGTCTGTTTTAATCGTGCTTTTTTTTTTCTCTTAATTTCAGTGAGTTACGGCCTAAAAATCGCGGTGTAAACACACACACCCAAACCAAAAAAAACTAAACAAAACAAATGACGCGCTTTGATGATGGCTAATACAACAAACAAAACAAAAAAAAACAAAACGTGAGGTTCAAGGTGAAAGCTAGAGACGAAATTCAATCAAGACGGCCATGGATTGCACGTTTTGGCGGCTTTGACTCCTTTGACTTAATGTTTTCTTTTTATTTGGTTTTTACGACCCTTTGAAAAGTATTTCAAGCGACGTGACTTCCCTAGAGCTGTAAACTAGACTAGACAGGGTTGTAAATTAGCGTTTTGACAGGTAATTGGGGCAAAATTGTCCGAAAAATGTCTTTGTCGGCTGGCGTGTAATAACATTTTTATATGCTCCTAAAAATGCTTTAGTGGCAAACAAAATAATGGTTTTTAAAAAACACAATTTTATTTCGGCCAAGTTACAAAATGAGCTTAATAATATGGAACTGAACTCAGACACTACGTGTCTAGTAATTTAAATAGTTAATTAATTTAATTTAATTTATTAATATATTAATTTAATTATTTTATTTTTTATTTTTAGACGGTTTTGAAATATTTTGATGCTATGCTGCTTCAGGAGCATTTGGAAGCTTCTAAACTGTTTTGGAAGCTTTTGAAATCTTTTTAGACGACTTCAAGAGCATTTAGAAGGTTTTTTAGCATCAGTTTAAAAAGCGTATTGAAGGCTCTGAACCGCTTTGACAAAAATACAACTTGGATAAATTTATATGCTGTGATATACGGTCATCGATTGAATAGCAGATAATTTTGGTTTTTGGGAGTTGAAATGTAGTAGAAGTCAAACTTCACAGTTTAGCTGACGTTTTACATTGTAGTATATGTACATAAATATGTTAGGGTCCGAATCCAATGGAATTTATTAGTTTTAGGTTTATCAGTTATTTATAGCACTTGTGGGTCGGTCAGTTGGAAACGGGGGATTAAAGGAGACAGTTTAGTTTAAAATGGTAGTCTTATTTGTCGTACATTATATACATAATTTATTTTTGTATCCTCCGCACCTACGGATTTAAAAATCAAAGTCAAGAGAAAGCATAGCAAAAGCAGCTTTTTCAACCAATTAAACAATTCAATCATAAACTACGAACAGTGCTGCAATTTACGCAAGTGCTGCCCATGTTGACTTATCATTTTGAGTTTATCACATAACATTTTTGACTGAAGCGATATTATTTCATTTGGCCACCTTGTATTTGCAGTCCAAGTTCTGCAAGACAAAACATTGTCTGGGATGTCTTCAATAGGCGCCTAACAATTTATTAGGATAGAAAGTCATAAAAGTCGCTTTTGGTTAGACTAGAAACCTTATCTGCTTTCAATAAAACTAAAACCAGGTGTCATTTCGGTTTAGCAAAGTATACCAGGGTAAAATAGAGCAATAAAACATTGCATTTATTTTTACTAGTTAAATTTACAAACTAAATGTAATGGTTTTTAAAAACCAGATTTTTTTCAGACGAGTTACAAAGTGAGCTTAATAATATAGAACTGAACTCGAGCATTTTATTTCTAACAATTTTGTAAAAAAATAGTTGCTTGACTTACTTGCACTACATGACTTAAGTATAAACATTGGGTATTCCTAATTAAAGGGTTAGGTATGCAATCTAAAACTTGCTAGGTGAACTTTTGCCAGTACATACATATAACTTAACATTTTATGGAGGCTAAAAGCCTACACAACTCACACCTGTACTTTCCGGTTTCTTTTTTTGAATGTGGTAATTGTAAAAGTTGGCTATAATACCAAATTTTTATTCAAAAACATAGAAGCCTTTGAGCCAATTATCAACATTTTATAGGCAATTTCAAAGCTTCAAAACCATTTTTACCTGGAAATGTAAAAATCAAAAACAACAATCATGAAACTCGACTAAAAGGCTTAATTTTTGGCTTTTAAGATACATTTTAAACTATACTAACTACCAACAAGAAAATGATAGCCGAAATCTGGAACATTAATAGATGATAGACCAATTACAGATTTCTGAGCCATTTTCAACATTTTGAAGGCAATTACAACGCTGAAAAACTACTTTTTTATGTGGAAATGTAAAAATCAGTGACAACAATCATGAAACTTGACTAAAACCCTTAATTTTTGGCTTTAAAGGTAGATTTTAAAGGGTATCAATAAAGAAATGTTAGTCAAAACCTTGGAAATAGACTTGATAACTTATTTGCAATTTTTATTATTTAATATCCGACAGGGCTATGGTTTCATCAATAATGACACCTATTAAGATCAATTATCTACGAAATAATGTGTAGGGCGTTATTTTTTATAATACCCTTAGACTCTTTATTTAAAGTAGATTTCCCCTACAATTTTTCTTAAAACTACCTAGATGAAACATATCCAAAAAGTTTTTTGACGCAAACAAAATTACAATAAGCATTTTTACATAGTTCCTGAAAAGTTAAGATATTAACTATTCATTTATTTAGTTTATTGCCATACATTTTCGCATGTAAAAATTTTTTATAATCAATACTTCTATCCAAGAATTAAATAAAATATAGAGTGTCCCTCTTAAAAAACAGACCACTTTACCATGCCACATTTGTCTGCGACACCCTGTACAATCCTAATTTTATAATGTGCCTACATTAGCCCCAAGATTTCATTATAATCGAATAAAAAACCAACCCGAATCTTTCCGAAGGAGTAGAAAAACATAGTGGCAGAAAATTAAAAAACTATCACGGTACTAGAAAACAAATCCGCTAGGGACAATAATCGAAAATGGCACCGAACAATACACAGACCAACACAAAGCTAACGCACTTGCCAGACATTTTCAAACATCTACTAACCCTAACTTTAATGATCAAAACTGGACCATGACTTATGGTACATCATCGTAATCAGAAAACTAGGCTCTATTACAATATGCCAAAATTCAATATGGCGCCCATAATAAAAATTAAAGTTGATGATGGTAACTAGAAAACGAAACGTCGGATATCAAAAATGATAATGCCTCGTTGTTTGGTCAAGTCATGTGAAATAAGCTTTCCATTAACGTATAAAAGTTGATTGCTTAAGTAGTATCGTTTGGCCCGCAAAGGCCGTCAACATTGACCACTTTTGTCGGTGTATCCTTTAGTTTAAGCCTCAACAACTCGTTTAATTGCACTAATTTTGGTAGAGTTTTATACGTATAGAGCTTAATAAGATTTCTAAAAATATCTCAACTTGGGTTCATAGTAGTGTAGTTTTGTTTTTGTTTATGTATGTTCCTTCTTCAAGTGAACTCTATTAATTTAACTGGTGGAAAAGTCAAACCCACAACTAATAATCTTAAAATTTTGCATATCCGATATACTGGCTCATCCGATTGTCCCTTATGCCACAGTAATCAGGTTCAGGTATCGACGTTAGTGGTCGTCCAACCAAAAAATTCCCAGGAATTAATGGCTGCATATCTTCGGGATCAGATGATAGCGGACTGATCATTACACACACATATATTGTCATAAAATTTTCATAGTCTAAATGTATAGTTCTAATAACATGCTTGAAATGAAATTTGAAGCTTTTAACCCCCGCCTCCCACAGACCACCAAAATTAGGGGCACGAGGAGGAATAAAATGCCAACTGACAACCTCATTAGCCAAATAATTTTGAAATTTAGGAGAATTTGATTTTCAAAAAGTGCTAAATTCATTATTGACACCCAAAAATGTAGTTCCGTTATCCGAATACATGCTCTGGGGTTTTCCACGACGAGAGATAAATCACTTAAGCGCAGCAATGAATGCCTCACTATCCAAACTAGTAATAAGTTATAGATGTATCGCCTTGATAGCCAAGCAAATGAAAACACACACATATGCTTTGACAAGCTTAAGTTCCCTGCTCTTACGATCCTTAAGCAAAAAATATCCAGCGTAATCATAACCAGTATGAGCAAACGGATAGTGTTGAGTTCCCCTCTCTTTTGGTAGATTACACATTAAGTACCTAGTTACTAAGTTGACGTTTACGTTTGACAAGACAATGACATTTGATTTTCCGCGTTTTTGTTTTTGACCGTTGACTTTTATTATTAGGTTTTAGCGGCTTGGTTGTTGAAAACTTTTGGTTTGCTTGTAAATGTGCCTGAGTGCATCCTTTTTTAATACAATAAACAAGTCCACAAATGCTAATAAATCGTGTCTACATTACTTTCACATTATTAACTTGGTCAATTTATTCTTATTGTGTAAAATAATAGCATGTTTTCTTGAAAATGGCAAATTTTACTTAGTAAGTCTACCACCCACTCGGAGTATGCCTTCTTGATCAAGAAACGGGTTTAAGGATAAAATGTGACTATTATTTGAGACGTTTACTTTTCATTAAGTCAAATAATTCTTTTTGAAATGATTGCTGTTGGAAAATTTTTACCAAAGTCAATAAGCTCTGATCAAGTTTATTTGTTGTGATTGCAGCTACTAATTTTTCATTTGGATGTTGTAAATTGAAAATAAATCTTTTGCATAAAGCTACCACTCTTTTTGGCTAAGAATGGAGAGGATGCCAATCCATAGGTGATAACATTCAGTTCGTAACACTTAAGAACATCTGTGGGGTCGCTACGCCAAAATATTCTTTGATATTTTCTATCAGACTTATAAATCAAAACTTGTCTGTACATTTTTGATATGTCTGCGTTTAAGACATATTTGTGAATGGTGGGTCCTACCACTTGAGTGTCATTTAATGACAAATTATTATCAGTGATACCAGATCCGTTAAAAACTACTCTTAAACGGGTTGTTAAACTATCTTCACCAATTACTGCGTGGTGGCTCACAGAATAAGCATTACCACAGCTACCATCACCTAATTCATCTAAATTTGCACTCAAAAAAGTCATATGACCTTCTCTTTCATACTCCTCCATAAAGCTATTGTACTCATTTCTTAACTTAGAACATTTTGAAAGACGATTTTCTAAAGAATAATATCTTTTTAAGGCCATATCTTTTGAATTACATAGTTGAGCATTATGTTTAAAAGGAATTCTAACTACCAACCGTCCTTGAGAATTTCTGTAGTAATTATTTTAAAAATGGGATTCTGCAAAATTATCACCAAACTTTGGTAAGATTTTCATTTACTTCATTGTCACGTGATAAGCACTTCACTTTTACAAATGGAAATATTAATGTCACCTCCTATTAGCCAGCCTAATTTGCTAAATTGCCCAATTTGCCCAATTTAATTTGATTGGTTAGCAAAATGTCATAAAAATACTTACACCACATAACATGTCAATATCTTTACTGATGTTAAAGTCAGGATCGGCTAGATTTACATGTTCCGGTATCGAAATGCAACTTGAATCAAATGATCTTATCGGCATCGCTTCAGTAATTTTCGGTAAACTAAACAATTTGCTTCTGGTTGGGAACTCCCGATCCGTGATTTTAATGTACACCTAGTTTTATATCTACCTTGCAAAAAGTTATTACTTCCAACACCCGAAACAGAATAATTAAGTTTTTTTTATGAAAACCAATTTTATTATAAAAGCTCCCAGTAATGAAATTTGATTGTGAGCCTTGATCTAGTAAAACAGTCGCCTTAAACTGTAATCCTTTATTTAGGATGAAAACAGAAGCAGTAGACAACAGCGCATATTTATTAGCCCGACATATTAACGTAGTTTGAGGCGAGACAAGGGCCGCATTCGTTTTCGCGCTCCATGGAGCGAGCAGAGCGTTTTTGACGTCACAATGACTATACAGTTTCAGCCTTACCGCTTCGTGCTTTCTTTTATTAGGATCAAATTTTAAAAATGAATTGCATTTAAATATTGAATGACTTGATTTACAGTAAAAAAAAAATTGTTATTGCTATTTGTTAGTAATGAGTACGATTTGTTCAAGTTTTGATTAAAATTTCTATTATTGTAAGTTTTATTTTGATTTTTATTGCTTTTTGTACTCACAGTTTCAAGATTCTCTAATAACTCACATTCTCTTTAACAAAATTGAGCAAGTCCTCAAAAGAGGGTAGATCAGTATTAAATTTTTTAGATTCCCAATCCTTACGAGTTGGGTGGTCAAGTTTTGTAGCCATTAAATAAACAAGTAACACTGACCACTGATCTGTGGGTTGATTTAATGCTTTTAAACCTTAAACATTTTTATGAAATAAATCAAATAAGCTGCGCAATTCAGTATGTGATTCTTTGACTACTGAAGGCGCTTCAAATAAACCAGTGACAAAATTAAAAATAATTAGTCTATTATTTTCGTATATGTGTTTTAACATGTTTAAGGCAATACTATAATTATCGTTATTTGTAGTTTTAATCGACTCTAACATTTTAAATGCATCACTTTCAAGATGTGCTTTTAAATAATAAAAGTTGTGCAATTCATCCATTGATGAGTTTTGATCAATTATTGAATAAAATGCGTCTCGAAATTCCAACTTTGAATTATTATTAATGTCTGGTAATTTTATTGAAAACCCCGTAACATGTCGCTGGGAACTATGTGATTCCGGTAGGGAGATGTTATCAATTGGCTCTATTTTATGATGATTTGACAATATCAGTAAAGCACGCGCACTTATTTCATCAAATAAATCTTCAAATTATATATATTAAATATATATATACCAGGTGTCCAAGAGCACCCTGGACATAGGAGATTAACATGGGAAAACGGTTTTGATTTTTTTGCGCCTGTACGGTTGATTTGATTGCAAAATCGTATTAATGAAAGTTGTAGTACCTATCACGGACTAGTTTTCTGTATTTTTTTCAGATCTCTAACTTGAGCCCTTTCGTCATAAAACACGAACAAAAATGAGAAAATTTAAACTTTTGGCCTGCACTTTGGGCTCAAGTTAGAGATCGGAAAAAAATACAGAAAACTAGTCCGTGATAGGTACTACAACTTTCATTAATACGATTTTTCAATCAAATCAACCGTACAGGCGCAAAAAAATCAAAACCGTTTTCCCATGTTAATCTCCTAGGTCCAGGGTGCTCTTGGACACCTGGTATATTTTATTATATATTATTATTGATATCTTTCTTGTTTGTCTTGACTAATATTATCAGCTGATAATGCCAATTCATCATTTTCGGTGTCAATTAACAATTCTATTTCGTCCTGGTACTCCCTAAACTCATCACACAATGGTTGGAGTGCGTGCTAAACGGCTATCTAATTGCATAAAAGCACTATTATCAACTTGGAGGGGATCAAACAACTCAACACATTCTTTGAAACGAGTTAAAAGTGGTTTAAAACTAGCTTTATTTTAAATTGCAAACGATTAAAATGGTCTCTAACGTCTGTCATTTTGTCTTGATTTTATAATTAAAATGTATTTATTTTTATAAGGCTTTGTCGATTTAAGTTAATGTAAGTAAGTGTTATCAAATTGAGCCAAATTCAAGACTTACTGTTCTATCTGGTAGATTTTCCTTTTTGGTCTGCTTACTGTAACCAATGGTGATCGTCGTCACATTTCAATATACCAGCCGCTGCGGGAAATCCAGGTCTCCAGGTTTTAAATTCCACCCTTCAAGGTTATCGCCGAGGCTTGACGACCTTCTAATCAAAGACTGTAATCTTCCAAAGGCGTTTCGTCTTCTTCGCCTCTAAAGACCATTTTCCTTTTTCAAGTGGACTGTATTAATTAAACTGGTGGAAAGGTCAATTCCACAACTAATAATCTTAAAATTTAATAACGGTTTTAAACCAGAAAGAAATCAACTGTTGTGCGAGTCTTCCCATTCTCTCGCAGACTGCACTTAGAAACTTAAAAACCTAAACTCATTGCGGGTGAACCTCCGCGATGTTGCCGACTTTTTAAAGAGTTAACAATGTAGTAACGAAAGATTTTTTTTTGATAAACAAAACCTCACCAATCATGTCGCTGTTTACTGAATGATGCGATATCAATGGTGCTGTTCCTAGATTTTGGGACGCCATTTGAACATTCTAGCTCATAGAGTTGAGTACAGATGTCACCAGATGTGGCACAACAGCTATTGGGTTAATAGGTTGAACGGTTTGGCCGCTAGAGGGCGTCAAAGTTGACTCATTTTTTATGTCTTTTTTGGTGCATCTTCTCTTACAATTGTCAATAACTAGGTTATTTGCAACACTTTGTATAAACTTTTGTATGTCAATGAATAGCCAACGAAATAAGCTTTCTATTGACGTATAAAAGTTGATTGGTTAGTGCTACGGTTTCCAAGTTACAGAGCGTCAAAATTTTAAAATGTATAATTCTTCGTTGTTTTCCAATGGATTTTATTTATGATTAAATTTAAATGGAAGATGTTTAAAAATTATTTATAATATAATTAGTACGAAATAGTATTTTTTTATTTGTTTACTTTTAATACTAATGCTAATAGTTCGGTAGTGGGTTAAAATTTAGGTTAGCTTAGGTGTTAGTTAGGTTAGGTACTGCAAGTGTATATTTTATTTTTATTATACATAAAATGGTAAATATCTCAGAAATGGATACAGATAGGTATAACCGGAAGTTTTGAATTTTTGTTTCTTGTTTTTAGCTTATTGATTCAGTGACATAAGAGAGAACATGATACAAATACACTAGCTTCGCATAAGCTTGCCAGTAAAAACCACAATTTCTGCAGTTAAAGAGTAAAGAATTAATGCAAAAAGAGAAAATTAAATATATGTATCTTATCGTAAATGAACACCACAATGAACACTACAAAAACAATAACTAACACAAAAAGCGATTATCAAACTTTTGAAACAACACGCAAACTGAACGCATAAAGCTAGCTAACAAAACTGATACCTGAGTTTAGCTGTTACCTTTATTTAAAGAAAGTGTAGTTTACGATTTAGCTCGTTTTATGACAGGACATTCTTTCATTCTTTTTCTTTTTTTTTTCATTCTTTTTAGTCACGTAGCTGAAATTGTTAGGATAATAAAATTATATAAGTTATTGCGTCATCTTTCGTTCTTCGGGCCTCACCATGGTTATTTCGGTTATTTGAGAAGACCGAAATTTAGACATAGTTGAGCAATTCGAAGTTCAATGAAATGTTGCTTCTTCCTCTACAACATTGCAAAATTATATTTTTTAGATCCGACGTATTGGTTTTTGGTTTCCACCGTCACTTTTATTTGTCTAATGGGTGTCATAATCTATTTTTAACAATTTTAATTCAACTTGTTTTCTGATTACAGTGCTGTTTCAGAAATTATGTTTTTACAACGAGTGCCTTCAACACAATATCTCAGCAATGCTTCTTTAGGTCAAATTACCCTAGTCAACATAATATAATTCCATTTTGCAACAGAATGATCATGTGACACGGAGTGCGCTAATACCAGTTTCGACGCTGGGGACTGCTTTGTGATCTAATGAAAGCCTTTGACTACGTATTATCTAATATTCTTGCTTTACAGTTAAAACATTTCAAATTCTCTTCAGGGAGCGTCAATTTGATACGTTCTTATTTGACTGACCGGTCACAGCTCGTGAGCTTTGATTGGCAACAATTGATTAGGCTAATTCCACAAGTTTATTGATAGCCATAGTCGTAGATTATTCATTTCGAAATCCAAACTGACATTCAGAGAAAAGCTTGTGAATTTCAATAAATTTGCTGATTCTGTTACTAAGTACCTTTTCAAGCAGTTTAGACAATGGCATACAGCCTCTATTTCTGTTTGTTTAATACAATTAAGAAAAAATGTTTGGGTGCCTACATATATTAAAGTAAAAGAATTGATAAATCATGCATAATAGGACTCTTGACCAACTACACTATCTCGCTACGCCTTTCCCCCTTATACACTGGTGGAACATTTTACCAAAAAAAGGACTAATTTTTAAGTTAATTTTTGTATAGGTACTGTAAATAATAGCTAGAACGTAAAACTAAGTATTTTCTTTTACCCATATTATACAAATATCTGATACTAATATAATTGTATTATATCACGGTTAGAAAAACCAAATGGTCGATAGCCCTTTTCATTATTAGGAAATAAATAAGAGATATATAGATATACAGGGTGTTACAAATTCGAGGCATTAGCATTGCTATCTCAGAAACTATAGCTGATAGAGCTTTAGTTAAATAGAGAGAAAGTTGCACATTTTATTGCTTAATAATTTGGTAAAAAAATACGTATATATTTATATAAAATTATACCAGGTGTCCAAGATCACCCTGGACATAGGAGATTAACATGGGAAAACGGTTTTGATTTTTTTGCCCCTGTACCGTTCATTTAATGGAAAAACGCTTTAGATAAAAGTTGTAGAGCACATTTTCGGCTATCAACTTGTAATTTTTTCAATACTGTAGATTCGACCATTAAGACGCAAAACAGCTTTAAAATTCGGAAATTTTAAATCTCGCGCCAAGCGGTCGTTAAGGAAAACTTATATCCGGCCGTGCTACCAACGTTTCAAAATTATAACAAATCTCCGTCAGTCATTATGTAATCAAAACAATTCACAACAAGTTTATTTAGTAATAATGTTGAGTTACTACCCACATAATGCAAAGAAAATAAAAATAAATCGTGATAAAAATATTTTATTAGTAGCCACAGGCCACAGCCCAAAAATCTGGTGAGTTGCATTTATAAATTTATAACCTCATTCAATGTGTCTACTCAACTTATTTACTTTGTAGCAAAGTTCTTTAAGAAAACACTGGTTTTGCTCGCAAATATTTAATGAGGACGACCGAATCACCTATCTCAAGCCTCTTCATAACACCACACGATTTAAAGTGATGAAAACAGTGGACAATGAAGCCAGATCTTTGAAGATAAGTTTCCTACTGTACAGGGACAACAATAAAGGGGCCAAATATTTCCTTCAAAAGTGATGTGATTTAGCTTCGTCTATCGTCCATGAAGTTGTTCCAAATAAAACTTTGTATACTGAATGTTTGTGTTAATTATTTATTCACAGTTCAAGGTACAGTATACATTTTCTTCAAGTGAAAAGCTTAGGTACAATAGGTAGCAAAGAAAACTGGTCTTACCACATAAACAGTGATTATTCCACATATTGAGTGTGAGTGGGTAAACTTTTCACCATACAAGCTATGCTAAAAACAACTTTGTCTTACTAACCTAATGTTTGTTTGAATAATAGTGGAGTTCCAAATTAGCAAACGTAGGTGAAATTTAGTGATTGAAAGTCTCTAAAAAGATACAACTTGCTTCTAATTCAATACACCATTTCACAGGACATAATTACCTTTACCAATCAAATGTGAACTCGAGTTATACATTACTTGCAACTATACTATTTTTGATAGGTAGACATTTTACAAGTATCCTTGTAGGTGAATGATGTTCAAGTTAACTATTAAAGCTAATTAAATATCAGTACTTACCTTAACCTGTAGAACTAGGGAAAAAACAATGATAATCAGTTATAAAAAAATGCCTTTTTATTAACATGATGCAATATAAAACCACTTAAACACTATGGTGTGTTGACAACACTACAAAACAGAAGGATACAATAAAACTAGCAATCACGTAGATAACTAAATCGCATCACTTTTGAAGGAAGTATTTGCCCTCTTTTGTGGTCCCTGTATAGGAAAGCAACTTATCTTTGCTATGGATCTGGCAGGTTTCATTGTCCACTGTTTTCATCACTTTAAATCGTTTGATGTGTTATGAAGAGGCTTGAGATAGGTGATTCGGTCGTCCTCATTAAATATTTGCAAGCAAAACCAGCGTTTCCTTAAAGAACTTAGCTACAAAATAATTAAGTTGGGTAGAGACATTGAATGAGGTTATAAATGCAACTTACCAGATTTTTGGGCTGTGGCTACTAATAAAGTATCTTTATCACAATTTATTTGTATTTTCTTTGCAATATGTGGGTATTAACTCAAAATTATTACTAAAGAAACTAGTTTTGAATGTTTTGATTAGATAATGACAGACGGCGTTTATTTTGTTATGATTTTGAAAGGTTGGTAGCACGGCCGGATATGAATTTTTTTTAACGACCGCTTGGCGCGAGATTTAAAATTTCCGAATTTTAAAGCTGTTTATATTATTTAAAATTATATCAAAAACCGAAAAAGTCTAATTTATATTTTATTTTTTTACCACTTTATTATTGATTATAGAGTAGCTCTCAAACAAATTGGGGCGCGTTTAGAAGTAATCTGAATCGCCTCATTTCTTTGGACGTGCCACTAAAAAGTAAAATAGACATAGAAGACGCTGTATTAAATTTAACACAAAATATACAAACAGCCTCATGGTCTGCAACAAAATTAATGGTAAAATCCCAACAACAATTAGAGACAAGCTTGCAGAAAAAAGAAAACTAAGGAAGCAATGGCAATATAACAGAACAGAAATCAATAAAAGAAAATTAAATAGAGCTACCAAGGAACTCAAAAATCTTATTCAGGAAAACCGGAACCAGGAATTCCAGAAGTATTTAGAAAATCTGACACCAACAGAAGCTACAGAATATTCACTCTGGAAAGCAACTAAAAGGTTAAAAAGACCACAACAACACAATACTCCTTTAAAAAACGACAACAATACATGGGCGCGAAGTGATAAAGATAAAGCCGAGACTTATGCAAAACATTTAAAAAATGTTTTTACACCACATCCTTCTCAACTATCTCCTAACGAAGAGAAAGATATAACTGACCTTCTAAATGGTCCCTGTGCAGCCGAACATGTGCGTCATCGGAAGTTCAAGATCGCTGACATAAAGCAAACAATTATGAACAAAATTAATACACAGAAAGCACCTGGTTTTGACCTAATATCTGGAAAAGTTTGAGTTGCCCGAAAATTGTTTTAAACTAATAACTTATATATTTAATGCCATATTGCCACTCAATCACGTTCCTTCCGCCTGGAAAGTTGCCCAAATCATCATGATTCCTAAACCAGGGAAAAAGCCTGAGGAAGTTTCGTCATACAGGCCCATAAGTTTACTAACGATGCTTTCTAAAGTCTTCGAAAAATTATTTGCCAAAAGACTAAACACTGTAATAGAAGAAAGAAAAATTATTCCAAATCACCAGTTCGGATTTCGTAACAAGCATGGAACAATAGAACAAGTACATCGTGTGGTATGTCATATCAACAGAGATCTAAACGCGAAACGGTACTGTTCCGCTGCGTTTCTTGATATATCACAGGCTTTTGACAAAGTGTGGCATACTGGGCTGCAGATAAAAATAAAGAAACTATTTCCTCATTGTTACTATCTGCTCTTAGAGTCTTATTTATCGGAGAGGCACTTTCAAGTCAAGCATGGCAACGAATACACCAAGTTATATCCCATACATTCTGGTGTTCCCCAAGGTAGCGTGCTCGGCCCGATACTATATTTATTATACACTGCGGACCTACCCACAACAAGGACGACTTCGGTGGCGACATACGCTGACGACACTGTTGCCTTGGCCTCCCATACGGGTCCTGTATCTGCTTCAAGAAACTTCCAACTGAAGAACCTTAACAAGTTGCAAATCTGGCTAAAAAAATGGCGCATAAAAGCCAACGAAACAAAGTCCGTTCATGTCACATACACTCTACGGAAAGAAACCTGTCCGCCAGTAAAAATCAATAACTGTCAGCTCCCACAAGCAGAGGAAGCTAAGTATCTTGGCATGCATTTAGACAGGCGTCTTACATGGAAAAAACATATATTCACAAAACGCAAACAACTAGGATTGAAACTGAGTCAGATGTACTGGTTGATAGGCCGCAAATCGAAACTCTCTTTGGACAACAAACTGTTGCTCTACCAATCCATTCTTAAGCCCATCTGGACTTATGGTATTCAGTTATGGGGTACCGCTAGTGACTCTAACATCGTTATACTTCAGAAGCTCCAGAACAAAGTATTGCGTATGATTGTTGATGCGCCTTTCTACATTTCCAACGAAATAATATTACACGACATTCCAATGAAGTCCGTATTGGCAACTGTCCAACGATACAGTGTGAGATACAGCGAGAGACTGTCAGTGCATCCCAACGCATTAGCTAGACAAATAAAATCGGGCGAGGCTAGGGAACAGCGCAACAACAACAACAACAACAACAACAACAACAACAACAACAACAACATTAATAATAGTATTTATTTAGCGATAATGCTACATGAAAAACAAAACAATACAATGCACACATGTCCCAAAAATTAAACAACAAGCAAATCACTGGCAAATTACATATACATTTTTTCTCGAATGGGTTTTCGCAGTTCTATTTTAAATAGTTGTACATTAAGCGATTCCTTTATATTGACTGGCAACCAATTAAATCGAAGAAGTCCCTTATGCAGTAATGAATTAAAACCTAAATTTGATTCACATTTTCTACTAATTATAAAATCTTTACATTGTCTTGTATTATAATTATGTACATCAGAAAAAAAATCTTTTTACAAATTTAATAAGGCAATATTTCATTCTTTAGTTTGTACACAAAGAAATGGGTATCAAACGATATTTTTTGTTCTACAGGGAGTATGTTGAGGGTTGTCTGCATTGCGTGTATGGAAGTGTACCTAATGCATTTCAAAATTGTTCTCATTGCTCTGTTTAGAACCACTTGAAACTCACGTACTTTGTAGTCGGGTAGGCTATAGAGAAGTGTCGAGCAGAACTGCAGATGCGGTGACGCAATACTATTATACAACATCAACCTAGTATAAACAACCAAATGGTGTCCCACTCTTGAAATAAAATTAATTTTCTTTGAATATTTTCGCATAACATAATCCGCGTGTACTCAGAAATTTAGATTTGGATCGAGAATTACTCCAAGATACTTTTTTTTTTTCATAGGTTTTTCTACTTCCCTTCATTTCAATGTATATGTTGTCCACATTTATATTACTAACTCTCTGTTTTCTCCCAAATACACTAAATTTAGTCTTACTTACATTTATACTTTGGTTATTTTTAACTTAAAACCAATGGGTGATTCTTTACATTGAACAAGTTGAAGTCTACCTCCACTGAGTGGAGGTATTACTTTCCTTCTGATAAAGTATTTATATAAAGTAGTAAGCTCAAATAATCAAAATATCTAAAAGTTCAGCTTTATTAGTATTGGCTTATTTCTTTAAACAAAAACATTGCAGCTGCACAAAGATGTTTGCTTTACAATCATACTACTAGATAGGTAAATATTGTCTCATATGAGTAGACCTATTAGTTAAACTCACAGCAAACTACCTTATTACTGCTATTACTTTAACAATGCTTTTAGAAAAGACTAGGTATAATACATATTATTAGCTTGAGGTTCAGCAATAGAGTTTACTACACTATCTGATGGTGATTATTATGTTAAACAAAAAACATTAATGAAAACTGAAATACTTTTGACATCCACATGAAAAAGTAGTGATTTATGCAGCATATACCAGATGCAGATCTGTAAGAAAGGCACTTGACCATCCTTAAAAAAATTAATTAATTAAAAAAAATTTCAGACTACAAAAACTTGTAGTAATGGTGTAGCATCTATGCAATTTTGTAATCTTACCTGGGGCAGCATCAGCCATAGTATCCCTTATAACTAATGTCTGAACGCAGCAAGCTAGGATTCCAGTAAAGACTGCATATTAATTTTAAGACTGTAGTCTGGTTTAATAAAAATAGTAACTTTATTTCAAGATTGTCATAAACAACGTATACAACAAAATGAAATTGCGTCAGCAAAAGAAAGACTACTTAGGTATATTTGTTGTAAACAATGACTAAGTTTATATCGAGCAAATTGAATCCGCTTATTCAATACGATCAAGTAAACCGCCATAAAATCGTCGATAATGTCACGTTTAATTTATGAGCCCTTCTGGGTTCATCAATTAAACTGACTCACGACGTTAAACGTCGCGCCGGGATCTCAGTTTTAGGGATGGAATCAAACACTGAGTTTTTCTCATATAACACTTAAATCTATTAAATATGGTATACACAAACGTGTCTGAACAATACGGTTATAAACACTAAAAGTTGACAATTCTACAATTGTACTTACATAGTCACAAGCTAAGGTCTTAGCATTTCTGGCGGCTGGCTTGGTCACTTTCGCGTTTTGAACAATTTTGGAGAACTGACTACTTAACTTGATCTTTCCCCGAGGAGAGTCGACATCTCGACTTCTCAGGTCAGCTGGTCGCACTACCGTTAATCGGTTCACACTTCTCCCATACTGCTAAAATCGGCGTATTTTATACCCGATTGATCGGCTGACGTAGTTTGTTATTGTCGCTTGTTTTTCACATTTCTGTAAAGCAGGTGGTGGTGACTCATCACCGATACAGTGCACCTGGTGCATGACACACTCGGTGCATCATGGTGCGACCTTGCCTCGTGCGCTTAATATTTCGCAATCCTCGAATACTCTTATGTTTTTTAAGTTAATCAGTCCATTTTTTCAATTAACGGATTTTCCATTTGTGACATATGCCTCCGCCCCAGAAAAACTGGTCCCCAGTTTTATATGAACAATAATTAAAAATTGTAACAATAGTAACAATATATCGTTAGCCTAACCCAAATTTAAAAATTACATGTGTACATACGAAGGCATTATGATAAATGGTTAGTAGGTTTACATATGTGAGTATTCCATGGTACTCAGTTAAGTTTACAATCATTTCTTAATAATAAGTTAGTACTTATCCTAACAAGAAACCTAATACAATCTTTCCTCTCCAGTAACTATACATAAACAATATTATGTACTTTTATTTACCCTAAATCTATTCGGTTCTGGCAATGGCAGAACAACAAAAAATACTGCAACACTGAGAAAAGTTTAATAGAGGCTTAGTCCTATGAGCCAAACTTCGCATCTCACCTCACTGAACACCATTATGATCACTGTTCCATAAATGTTTGTGGTGTGGGTTGATTATTCAATCGATGATTCGGCTAGCTTGGACCTCCGTATCAACGTACAGGCCCATCGTGAGTTCCAATAACAATAATGGCTCATCATAGTCTGCTTCCTTCTTACATAGTCCTCAGTGTTACATGAAATATAAGACAAAAGGTTAGTATGTGCTACTTAAGGCTTAATAACAACAGATCTTTTTCTTCATGTGCCCTATCCGCTGCGGACGTTGGCTATTATCATGGCAATTCGGATCTTGTTCGCGGCGCTTCTGAATAGCTGAACAGTCGTGAGTCCGAACCACTGTCGCAAGTTGTGGAGCCACGAGTGCCTTCTCCTACCAGGACCTCGTTTGCTATCCACCCTACCCTGGATCACTAGCTGCAGCAGGCGGTATTTTTCGTGTCTCATTATATGCCCTAGGTATTCGAGCTTCCGTCGTTTAATTGTGAAGACAATTTCTTTTTCTTTTCCGATTCTCCGTATGACTTCTATGTTGGTAATGTGGTCGGTCCAAGATATTCGGAGAATGCGTCGATACGTCCACATCTCAAACGCCTCCAGTCTTTTCATCAATGCTTCGGTCAGTGTCCACGCCTCCGCACCATACAGCAAGACAGAGAAGACATAGCACTTGACTAGTCTTATTTTTAAGGAGAGCGATAAGTCCCTGCTTGTGAACATGCTTCTCATGCTGTTGAATGACGCTCTAGCTTTCTCTATTCTTGATTGGATCTCTGTGGATTGATCCCATTTTGCATTTACTGTCGTGCCAAGGTAAGCATATGAATCTACATGATTGATAATTTGGTTGTTTAACATTAGTTGTTGAGGCGGTTGCTGGCTTTTGCTTATTAACATCCAGTTTGTCTTGCTCAAGTTGAGGCTTAGACCAAATTCCGAACTCACATCATTAACCCTTTCCATTAACTGCTGCAACTCTTCGACATTACTTGCAAGTACGACTGTATCATCGGCGTATCTGATGTTATTGATTAGTTCCCCATTTATTTTGATACCCTCTCTGGCGTTTTCTAATGCTCTTCTAAATATTTCCTCGGAGTAAATATTAAAAAGGAGAGGAGATAAAACGCAGCCTTGACGCACGCCCTTCTTGATCTCGATATTTCCAGTGAGCGAGTTGTCTATTTTCACCTTTGCGCACTGTCCCCAGTAAAGGCTCTTTATGATCCGAATGTCCCTGTCGTCGATGCCAGCCTTTCTAAGGATTTCCAGCAGTTGCTCGTGTTTAACATTATCGAATGCTTTGGAGAAGTCAGCAAAGCACACGTATGCGTCCTTGTTCATATCTCTGCATCGTTGGATAAGTACTTGCAGGCTAAAAATTGCTTCTCTTGTTCCAAGGGCATTTCGGAATCCAAACTGGGATTCGCTAATATTTGCTAATATTTGCTAATATTTTTTTACAACAGATAATAATATATAATATTACGCGCATATTTCTTTTATATCTCAATTAAATCAATAACCTTTAACCGAGTGAATTTTATTCACTGGTATACTTCGAACCGATTGCAATAACTTTTGCATATGTTTAACTAATGTCCCAATTTCCATATCAACTAAATTGCTGTAAAAACTGGAACATTAACATTCTAATTTTATTTCAAATCCGTGCGGAGAAATATTTTATTTATCCAAAAACAAAACTAAATTGACGATAACCTTTGATTGCTTCTCCCCTAGATTATCTGTAAACAAAAACAAAAAAGTAAATTATCAAAACGTAAACACAAAATAAAATTTATGGTTGTCCAACGACCCCATGGTCTGAAATGCACCTAAGTGGTGTAAGCAACCTATACTCGGTTCATTTCGTCTTGGCAGCGGTTTTGACGTAGGTCAGGGTAACGCTTGTATCAGCGTGCGGTCGCATATTATTGATGCATTTGTTTCGACCTAATACATTATGCTGGTATTCAAAAATATCCAACACTTAAATAAAACGAAAACTCGTTATTTTAATCTTGTCTATCCCCCCATTATCACATACCCCTGACATTTATATTTATTCAAGTATTTACTTGTTCGGCACCTACGGCATTTCCCGATATATTTAACGTCCCTCGTATTTTTTGTTTAAGTATGCCATTTTAATTATATCATTTTCCTCATTGTAGGCAAATAACTTGTAACACGCGCGCTTAGATAATCATTTTACACACTTTTGGCGTAACTGCGGAAAATTAGACTAATATCCGTTCGTGAATCTTTCAATTGGCCATTAAATTCAGACGCGGATAAGAGAATAAAAATCCCTGAGCTCAGTAACTTCAAATTTAGGTACAACTCGGTATGTGAAGTTTGTACTCAACAAACGTAATGTTCTTATTTCAACAAAATTATTACTTTGTATACAAAGTGTTACAATCTTTATGTCAGTTAGGGATAGACGGTGCCTTATTATCGTTTATTTATTTTACTTATGCGGCACTGCATTCACAGCAGTTTTGTCATTTTATGGACGACACGATCCTTTACTTTTTCGTCTCCAGTCACTTTCTCTGTGAGCCTGAGTGTCTGAAGTTGTCTCTACTCCGGTGAAATTTCGGTGTTAATTTCCCCTTTTTTTTTTTCCTGTCTGTTTTAATAGTCATGGGCGGTAAGTTGATTTGTGCTCTTTAGCTCATTACTCGTAGGGTATGTAACCTCATGTTTTTCTTTATTTCATAGACAATTCACCTCCACGATTCACTCCAACTCCCGACAGTGCGCGCGCGGGTTGCGTATTACCGCCCTACGTGCCTTGGGCTCCCTCTCAGCGTAGTAACCCGTGGGGGTCTCCTGACCCGTCGAGGCCAGCGACGCCCCCGGGCCAGGCCGTGGAGCCTGCTACGGGGAACAGGACTGCACCGCAGCCCGCTGATAGGGAGGCTCCTGCCCCTAGGCATGGAGCCACGATCATAATTAGTGGTGCTAATTGCACTATTAATTTTAACTACTATTAATTTTTAATTTCCTTATTATTTTTTTTTTATATATTTTTTTATATTTTTATTTCGTTTGTTTAAAAAAGAAAAGTTTTAGTAGTAATATACACTTTAGTGTTTAAAGTTGTTTCTTTTGTGTGGTTTTCCCAACTTTTTTCCTTATAAAGGCGTGCATTCCGTGGTTCAGGGATCATAATAGGGTAATATTCTGCTTACGTGCACAACTTCTCTTTTTGCTTTATCTGATCTGCCTTTCTGTATCTCATAGTCCACGTCCGACTTTTTCCGTCTTATATAATAAGGTCCGAACCACCTAAGCAGCAATTTTTCACTTTTCCCAACTTTCCTTACCGGGGTGAAAACTTTCACTTGGTCACCCTCATTAAACTCCACATGTCTATGTTTACAATCATAACGAAGTTTATCTATGTTTTGTCGTCTTTTTATGTTTTCAGCAGCAAAATTACGTATTGCCAGACTAGTTTCCCTCATTTGATTGCTATCAAGAGCGGCATAATGTTTGCTTCAGTTGGTAAAACAGGTTCTCGTCCATACACTATATATATATTTGCAAGAGTCTTATTAAATCGCTCCGTAAGACCATTTGTTGCTGGGTGATATGCCGTTGTAAATTGACTTGTAGTGCCCATTTCTTTCAATAGTTTTGTCACCAATTCTGATTGAAACACTTTTCCTCTGTCAGTTAATAATTCCTTAGGCGCTCCATGTCTCGTAATTATTTTTTCCAAAATAAATTTTGCTACCGGCCCTGCTTTTCCACTTGGTAACGCCTCAGTCTCTGCCCAACGTGTTGCATAGTCTGTTGCTACCACTATCATGGTTTTACCATTGCTACTTCGGCGAAAAGGGCCTAAAAGGTCAATTCCCACCTTTCCAAATGGTGTTCCCACAGGAATTGGGTGTAAAAACCCTATCGGCTTTTGATTCTGCTGACCTTTCCTAGCTTGACAATCTGGACAACCCTTAACAAAATTTTCAACATCTTTTTGCCACCCTTGCCAATAATACCGTTGATTTTTTTCAGTTAGATTCAGGAATCCCCCCATAGCCATGGAACCAGCAAGGAGGAAGCGACCAAGGTTTTGCCATAACGGCTACTTCTACAAATTACGAGCAAATCGTAATGGTAATCGGTGAGTACTCAAATATTGGTTCAGAATCATAGAACCCCCACAAACTATTATTAAATTAACCATTGTTTTCTTTGAATATGTACTACACCTGTAGCCAATACCCTCACACTGGATGTTCAGCTTCAGGAAAAGTACAAGCCGAAGGAGAATTCCAGGACATCAATCCCCACCACAACCATCCAAGAGTCGACGGAGCAGCAGCAGCCCAACTTTTGAGGACTCAGCTAAGGAATGACTGTACTGTGGAGAGAGGAAACCTCAAGAACATTTACGATAGAATTGCCTTAAAGTAGGTGTACATAAATTATATTTTTATATTATAAATAAAGAAAAAAAAATAGTAATAATCTGATTTTTCTTGCAGCAATGTCGAAGGAACTGAATTGGTGACATTCAACTCCATCAGACGTTCAATGAGGAGATGGCGGCGGATTAACACACCACACATTCCCCAAGCCAAGTACAGCAACTGTGCTAGTGGTTTGTTTTTTTCAGGATCTGTGAATGCTGGAGACGCTGAAACGCCGACTTTCTACAGAACTTCGTGGACTTTACCTTTAAAGCTGTACCGAGAGGACCAAGATTTTCCCAGGTACTAACCATTTTTGGAACATGCATGGACCATGTAAGTTTCATTAAGTTTTTTAAATTGAATTATTTTTGTAAGTGTGTTTAATAATAATATTACTAAAATATTACACACCTTGCTTGAAATGTGACATAATTCTTAAAATTAAAAAAAAACATTTTCTGTATGAAATCAAAAATTACTTAACAGCATTCTGGTAAAAATAATAAAATAATTTTTTTTGTCACATTCTAAATGTTAATATCCCAACAAGGCTGAATAATATTGTGATATCAATTTCATGGAATATACACTGTATTACAAGACTCACAGATAAGCCCACTGGCATGTTATGTTGTCATTGTCATACAGGAAATTTTTCCTAGATATAAAATTATTGGTTAAATATTTTATTTTTCCCCCAAAACCCGCTTCACAACCCATCCAATGAATTTTTGTACGAACGAACTAAAATGACAAGAATTACTGAACGACTAACACAACTACAGACAAAATGGAACAACAACCCCCAGAACTGGACCATAATAAACCCTATTTCCCTTCAAAGACCAACTCGACAATCCCGTTTCACGTCTCCCCACTCTACTCTGTTGGAGCATTTCAATTAAGTGTAAAAAACATCTGTATGTATGTAAATATTAGTGTATATAGACATTATTGTTATGTTAATTAAGTGTGTTGACCAGAATTTATTTTTTTTTTCTCTCGCATGTTCCATGGGCAGAAAGGCCGATAGCCCTTTTTACTGTACCTCGGTATTGTGAAATAAATATTGTCACGAATAACATAAGTTGCACTATGTTCCGTTACCTAGTCTGGCCCCGGTCTCCCCCAGTGCTAAACGTGACAATATTACTAATAATAATTATACATTAATCTTAACATCAAGATATTGTATAAATAAAACCAATGATACAGTTATCCAGATACACCATGTTTAGGCCGTATTAAAAACAAATTAACTTGATAAAGGCAAAATGTCACTTTAGAGAGTTTTTAAATTTGATTAGGTTCAATATTAAAGTCATAAATAGGTAGTTAATACGTCAAATAAAAAAGTCGTATAAAAAAGTCGCAAAATAATAGTATGTATGTAAAAAAAAACATCATTTTATTAAGTCGCGTCCTACAGTGGGCCGCGGCCGTCCGCTCCTAATCGGGTATGTTACTGCGGTGCATCTCTGCTGTGATGTGGAAAGGTTTACCTCAGGGGAGCTCTCGGCTTGTCGTCTATCGAGTATATGATAAACTTTTTGCTTGCAGTTTTACATTTTGGGTAGTGTACAGTAATTGTCTGACAATTTCAGTATTCCTCAAACTGTATTTGAATTTTTGTTATACTTTTCGTTTGTATTTTTATTTTGTTTTATTAAATGTGTACGGTTATGTGAGTTTAGTTTTGCTATATTGAGTGCTGTGTTACCTGCATATTTGCAATACAGACTTGTATCTTTATCTATTTTTTTAAATAGGTTTTTATAATTAGTTTTATTATTAGTAGAGTAGTAGAATTTTCATACTTTTAATTTAGTTTTAGAATTATACATTTTTTGGTTTCAGTTTTTTTTAATCTAAACTTGTTTCCGAAATATTTGTTTTGATAAATTACAAAGAGTTCTGTAGGTACAAATATGGATCGAAAAGTAGCAAACATTTGTGCTAATATTAAAATGATAATGGGGGATGTCAGCTATGAAAGACTCTTAACTATCCCGTACACAGATGAGTTATATACTAATTTAGTTAAACATATAATGGATCCAAAAAGCAGGCTTAATAAAAAAAAGTGGGTATTTTCTATAATAAAAAGAAATACCGAAAATGTTAAACAATTTTTCCGTTCTGAAAAAGTTGGGGAGAACCTTGCCCTTGCCTTAGAAACTCGAAATGAGGATGAAAATTACACTATTTTAAAAAATCTAAAGGAAAAATACGGATCTACTTTGCATCAAGATGCACAATGGAAGCCTACTAAAGACGATAATAATACCAAAGTTGCACCTTCGACTAAAACTCAAATTTCTATTGAAAGTGACAATAATGTTTCAAATGAACTCAAGAGCAGTTTAAATATTAATCATGAGGACAACAAAATGCATGCTAATTTTGACTTCTCCTGTCTAGATGATACCGATGATGACATTAAAACCACTCCTAGTTCCGAAATATCCGACAAATTTTCAAATAATGATGACCATGTACAAAATCTAACAGATAGTTCGTATGTAAGTGACATGGAATTTTCAAATCTAGGCAAGAATGTTGCCTCGTGTCAAATTCTTCCGAAAGGTAGTCAGAACGTAAAAGATTCTTGCTGTGGACAAATTGAACGCACAAATTACTCTAAGTGTTGTGTTTTCGAGGGAGAATGTATAGTATCGAAAAGTCAGACATTTGATTCATAATAACATCAACAACAGTTGCAATATTGCATTTTATAGAGTAAAATATAGAAATAATTTACCTTTCACTATTTTGGCATATTGTCGAAATAACAAACGGATGTGCAAAAATTTTAAAATCGAAATCAAGAGAACTGTTCAGAACGAAATACTTGTCAAAGTTTTTAGCACGTCACTCAACTTTTGCCACCCATATAAATTGACAGACCAGGTAAAATATCGAGATAGATCTTTACTTAGGAATAAATTGAAAAGAATGACCGCTTCTGAATATAGGCAGAAAGCAATAACAATTGCCGATAAAAATGCTGTCAAAAGAGGCAATTTACAAGGAATCAAGATGGAACCAACCTTACGAAAAATACGTTCTGAGGGAAAAAAACATGTCAACGCGGCATAAAGACTGCACTTTAGATCTAATTTTATATATGAGAAATCACAAAAACTTTATTCAGCAGGTTGTAAATCCATTAAATGTAAAGATTTTTAGTGCAGAGCAAAATACATTAGCCAAAAACTCAAGAGATCGTGTACTCTATTTTGATGCTACAGGAGCTGTTGGAAGGGAAACGGATAATAAAAGGATATTGTATTACGGCGGAGTTGTGAGTTTGAACGAATCAAGGTTTTGCCCAATTTTTGAGATGCTTTCATGTGAACATGATTCATCTACAATAGCCGATTTTTTTCTACGCTATATAAAGTTTTGCAAAAAACAAAATTCTTTGCCAAATTTTGATATTTTTGTGACCGATTTCAGCTTCGCAACTTTATATGCATCTTCAAGGGCATTTAATGGCATGGAGTTAATAGATTACATTAATATATGTTATGAAGTGGCCCATAACTCAAGAAACTTTCCCAGCAACTGTGTCAAATTGTCGTTATGTTGTGCACACTTTATAAAAAATTTAGTACTTCTGGTTAAAAAACATTATCAGGATAGACATGTGATAAAAGTAGTTATCTCTATACAGGGTGTCCCACGACGAAAGACCTCGATTGATATTGGAAAAAGTATAAATAGGAGAGTTTTGAAAATTTGGTAGGATGCTGATGTGGGCATGCCCAATCCAACTAAAATATTTTCAAGATGGTTGCACTTCCGCTTATACCGGAAGTCGATCACAACTTTCTTATTTTAAATAGAACACCCTATATATTATTACATATTTGGATTCCTCACAAAATTCTGACCAACTTTTGTATAGAATGCCCTATGCCTATCTCTAGCCGTTTTCGAAATATTTGATGTTTTTCCAAAAAAGTGACAGTTACAACGCTCAACATATTTTTGTACTATGTTAAAACCGTATTTCATTTTGCAATGAAAATTTGGGTTATTGTAAATAAAGGATCGTTTTATTAAACTGAGGGTGCGTAACGACTCATTTGTATACAGGGTCGTCAAAAAAAAATCATAAACTTGCCACTAAAAAAAATGAGAAATCTCAAGTTTTTTAAATGGAAACCCCCATTTTTTATGACGGAATCATTTTGAGCATTAAAAATTACTATAAGTTTCAATTTACTTGCCTATACCTAAATCCAACCCATTTCGTTTTATTTGAGAATAAACATTTTTTTATTAGGCTGCATGGTTGGGATTAGCTGGTACTCTAGTTAGCCATGCTTTTGACACACGGTGATATTGGAGAACTGCAAAGCATGTTATGTTGAGCGTTGCAACTGTCACTTTTTTGGAAAAACATCAAATATTTCGAAAACGGCTACAGATAGGAATAGGGCATTGTACACAAAAGTTGGTTAGAAATTGCAATATCTACATTTGTATTATTAAGGATTGGTTTTGTTTTAATAGCTTTTATCTTCACAGATCCCGTATTCTTAAAATTTTCAATTATTTGCTTGACAGCTTTTCGTGATGGCTTTGGTTTTTCTGGATAACGAGCGGCAAATACCTCACATGTTCTACTCACAACTTTATCACATTCTCCGTAAATAAACAGATTTAAGTAACCCCCTTTGGTCCGTTTATAGAGCTCATAATGAAGTATCTTTAGAGGGTAGTGAGAACTCCTTACACCCCGTCAGAGGGCGGCAAATTTGAATTCACTACTCTAGCAAGCCAGCGCATACGAAATTCAGATTCAAATTAATCCAAAACTAATCATAGTATCACAACCCCCTTTGGTACGTTTATAGGGTTCATAATGAAGTATCTTTAGAGGGTAGTGAGAACTCCTTACACCCCGTCAGAGGGCGGCAATTTGGAATTCCCTAGTCTAGCAAGCCAGCGCATATGACATTCAGATTCAAATTAATCCAAAACTAATCATAGTATCACAACCCCCTTTGGTACATTTATAGGGTTCATAATGAAGTATCTTTAGAGGGTAGTGAGAACTCCTTACACCCCGTCAGAGGGCGGCAATTTGGAATTCCCTAGTCTAGCAAGCCAGCGCATACGATATTCAGATTTAAAAAATTCGCGGAAAGCACGGATTAATTTGCCGACAAAAAAGTCGGCACGCTTTGTGTAACGGTCAAAAATGTTCGTTCTTCGTCTTTCTTATAATTTTTGTCTTTTGTCTTTGTTTATTTTAAAGTTTCGGCCATTCCAATTTTGTCCGGCGTCAGTTATTTTGCTGGATAGTGCATTCATTTCTATTTGGTTTGTTGAAGTTGAGAGGTGGTTGCTGGAAAAATGTAAGTAATTAAATACTGGTCTAGCATCAATGATATCTGGTGTTAAGTAACTAAATTGCTGGCAAATTGAAAGAAACCGCTAGATTTCTTTCAAAGAAATTTCAGTTAAAATATTTTGAAGTTTAAGCGATATGTTTTAATTGCCCATCGTTTAATTTAGTAAAATTAGACTAGTAGTGATCGACCGATACCGATACCGATATAGCGGCCGATATATGTATAAAATATCTGCCTCGCGGGGCCGACATTTTTTTATAAAGAATTAAAAGCTACCAATTTTGGGAGGGAAAAACAGTATGGGTCCAAAATCTCATATCGGTCGATCACTAGACTAGACTACATTGTTGGTTGTTTAAATTACCCGCTTTTCAATTACATTACCAAATTGTTTCAGGAGCGAAAACAATACTGGGGGTGAAGGGATGATGCCAGAATTTAGTCTGGCATCCATCCCTGAGGAGGATGAGGACATTTTGTTGTCCGATGGTATGTAGAATTAACATTTACAACAAATTTATCGCACCACCAAAACTTAAATAAATCGGAAAAATTTGTATTTTATTTTTTTTTGCAGGATCGATGGTGGAGGAAGTGAAGGAACAACCACGCCCGCAGCGGCCCGAGCCTGGTCAACAGGCCAGCGTGCACAGCACTTAGAGGTGCAGGGGGGCACTTGCAGGTGCTAGTGGCCCTGCAGGTGCAGGCCGGAGCCGTGGGCGTGGAGGTGGGCGAGGAGGCCCTGCAGGTGCAGGCCGGAGCCGTGGGCGAGGAGGCCGTGGAGGTGCAGGCCGGAGCCGTGGGCGTGGAGGTGGGCGAGGAGGCCGTGGAGGTGGGCGAGGCCGTGGAGGTGGCCTTCGACTTACCAATAGTAAGCTTTCAGCAATAAAGCATATATTTTTTAAATAATAATTATTTTCTTCTTTTTGCAGACAAATTAATTATAGCCCTGCTGAGGAACATGTTAAGATAAGATTGTTAGATTGTAAGAATAAAATTGTTTGAAAATACCATGTTTGCTTTATTTACTGCCAACTCGTTACAGCCACCAGAATAGCAACAATTTTGAAACTTATTTTTTCTAGGAATAATATACTATATAGGGTGATTCACGGTGATGGTTAATTAGAAGTATCTAGAGAACAACTCAATATTTTTTGTTGAAATTTCGAGTGTAGCCTAGGTTGGGTCCAATCTCTCTATTTAAAATATTTTGAACTTTCCGGTGTTGCCAGATCAGTCAGAATAAACACCAACTTTTGATTTTCAAATGGAAGTCTGTTTTTAATCTCATTTCTGAATTCCTCGCAAGAAGGCTAGTAATTAATTGTTAATACTTCCCTATACCTATACCTATATACCTATCGCACCGTTCCTTAGATATTTTATAAAAATGGTGAACTTGTCAGCAAAACGGTGGTCTAAACTTTAATTAATTTCTCCTGACAACATTAAGTCCTGACAGTTTTGCTGATGTGACCTTTTGTCTTCAGTTAGACAATACTACATGGTTGAAAAGCCCAGACACAAAAAATGAAAAAAACATACAGTGTGGTTAATATTAACCTTTTAGTCGGACAGATAAAAAAACTGTAAAAAGTCCATTTTATTAAATGGATATACCAGGTGTCCAAAAGCACCCTGGACATAGGAGATTAACATGGGAAAACGGTTTTGATTTTTTTGCGTCTGTACGGTTGATTTGATTGAAAAATCGTAATAATGAAAGTTGTAGTACCTATCACGAACTAGTTTTCTGTATTTTTTTCAGATCTCTAGCTTGAGCCCTTTTGTCGTTAAACACGAACAAAAATGCGAAAATTTAAACTTGCTTCGGCTTCGCCTCACGCTGCATATATGTCCTTTCCGCTCTTAATATAGAATATACTATTTTACAACGAGCGCCTTCAACACAATATCTCAGAAATGATTCTTTAGGTCAAATTACACTAGTCAACGTGATATTATTCCATTTTGCAACAGAGTGATCATGTGACACGAAGTGCGCTCTATAAGCTCTCGTCAAATAAGAACGTATCAAATTGACTCTCTCTTAAGAGAACTGTTGTGTGTTAACTGTAAACCAAGAATATTAGATAAGACGCAGTCAAAGGCTTTTGTTAGATCGCAAAGCAGTCCCCAACGTCGAAACTGGTATTAACTTATTCAACAAGTATATTGATACCCATAGTCGTAGATTATTCATTACGAAATCCAAACTGACATTCAGTGAAAAGCTTGTGAGTTTCAAAAAATTTGATGATTCTGTTACTAAGTGCTTTTTCAAGCAGTTTAGACAATGGCATATAGCCTCTATTCCTGTTTGTTTAATACAATTAAAAAAAAATATTTGGGTGCCTATATTAAAGTCGTTCATTAAAGTAAAAGAATTGGTAAAGCATGCATTAATAGGACTCTTTACCAACTACATTATATCGCTACGACTTTCCACCTTATACAGTGTTGGAATATTTTACCTAAAAAATGGACTAATTTTTATGTTAATTTTTGTATAGGTACTGTAAATAATAGGTAAAACGTGAAACTAAGTATTTTCTTTTTGTACTCATATTCTACAAATATCTGATACCAATATAATTGTATTATATCACGGTCAGAAAAACCAAATGGTCGATAGCCCTTTTCATTATTAGGAAATAAATATGAGATATATACAATGGTAAATAATTTAATGGCGTATTTATTGGGTCAAAATAATCCGATTTACCACAACTTACCTCAGACGAAAAGTCAAGGGAAACAGAAATACAGGGGGTCAAAGTAATTTTTTTAAAATAGTATTTTTCAAATAACTTTCAAAAAACTTAAGTAATGGTAAATAATTTAGTAGCGGCTTTCTGGGATCAAAATAATTCGATTTAGCACAACTTGCCTCAGACCAATCGTCAACGAAAATAGATATACAGGGAGTCAAAGTAATTCTACGATATTTCGTATCCCCGACCAATTCAACGATTCGGAATATTTTTATTTAAGTTATTTCTCACTTGCAGTGAAAAATGAGCTAAATTCCATCCTCCAAGAAGATGACAAATTGCAATCATGTATGGCACCAAATAATTTAATTCCGAATATCTCGGAAACGGTTGATTCTCTAAGATCTCTCTAAGACCTACCAACTAAGTACACCTTTTCTGTTCAGAAAATATTGGATAACAGATACTCTGATGTCAGTTGTCACTTCGCTTTACCAGAAAAAAGTTAGAGCGATTTAAAAGCAAACCATTTATTGTAGATGGCGCCCTCTATAAGCTAGCACCCTCAGAAACATTGGAATACCTAATTTTAGCGAAAAACTCCAAGTGGATCGCGAGTTATTCGAAAAAGTGAATTTTAAAAAAATAACTTTGATCTCCTGTATTTCTGTTTCCGTTAACTTTTCATCTAAGGTAAGTTGTGCTAAATCGTATTATTTTGACCCAATAAATACATACCAGGTGTACAAGAGCTGCCCTGGGCATAGGAGATTAACATGGGAAAACGGATTTTTTTGCGCCTGTACGGTGGATTTGATTGAAAAATCGTATTAATGAAAGTTGTAGTACCTATCACGGACTAGTTTTCTGTATTTTTTTCAGATCTGTAACTTGAGCCTTTTCGTCGTAAAACACGAACAAAAATGCGAAAATTTAAACTTTTTACCTGCACTGTATAAGCGGTTGTCGAGCAACAATGACCTGTTTACCCCTTGCCCGACAACCGCCTATACAGTGTAGGCTAAAAGTTTAAATTTTCTCATTTTTGTTCATGTTTTACGACGAAAGGGCTTAAGTTAGAGATCTGAAAAAAATACAGAAAACTAGTCCGTGATAGGTACTACAACCTTCATTAATACGATTTTTCAATCAAATAAACCGTACAGGCGCAAAAAATTCAAAACCGTTTTCCCATGTTAATCTCCTATGATGTCCAGGGTGCTCTTGGACACCTGGTATATAATATTAATTTCTCTTGCTGTTGCTGTTGATTGTTTTGAGTTATTTTAATCGAAGCAATTGTTTTTTGAGCAAATTTTTTCCCCTTGAGGGGGGTGAAGAGAGGGGGGTTTTGTCTGATTTTTTTCACCATTTCATTTTTTTTGGGGTGTTGCATAAGTTGTGTGAAAATTTCATTGAAATCGCTTGAGTAATAACGACCGGAGAGCAAAAAATTTCGAAACTGTCCCACAAATCAGTAACAATTGATATGTCCTAAAGAATTTACAACAAAACTATCTAAAACACGCCAAAACAGTAAAAAATATAATTTTTTAACACTCTAAAAGATTGTCTGAAAATTTTAGTTTAGTGTCCAAAAAATTAATTTTTTGCAAAAAATGTCCTAAAAATATAGGGTTTTGTCAGTGTCCTAAAAAAATAATTTTAAACGAGAGTGTTAAAAAACTATTAGGTTAGGTTAGTGGCCAGAAAAACTGTCAAAAACAATTTTTAAAGGTAAAAAAAACAATTAAATATACAGAGTGAACCAAAAATTTATATATATCGAGTGGCTCAAGAAACAACAGTGCGCGCGGGCGCTTTAGCTACGGATGGCGGCCATTTTATCCCTCTTCCTGGTATGCGTGTCCACGTGCTTGATCATGTGATCCTTCCTGATAAAGCCCTTGCCGCATATCTCGCACGCGTACGGTTTCCTGCCCGTGTGACAGCACAAGTGCCTTCTCAAATCCGCTTTGTAATTAAACGTTTTTGGGCACATATCGCACTTGTGCGGTTTATCGCCCGTGTGTTTCTTCGTATGTCGTTTGTAGGTTTCATCATCAGGAAACCGTTTACCGCACCGGGAACACTTGAACGGTTTATCACCACTATGGAAGGTGTTGTTGTGTTGAGTGAGATAACAGGGACGATTGAACACCTTATCACAATCGTAACATTTGATTTTCCGCTCCTCCGAAGGACGAGGGGGAGGATTCTCCTTTTGTTCCTCCTCCAAATTGGTCAACAACACCTCCACCTCATTAATTCCTAAGGTGGTTAGTCCTCCAAATTCAGTTGTCAAATTGGTGGTGTAATTCTCCATTATTACAGGATGAGAGTATTCCTGAAGAGGACAGTAGTACTGTCCCATACCAGCCACGTTCGCATACCCATGTAGTTCCGCCAGAACCTGCGCAAAACTGGGCAAAGGCTGGCTCACATCCAAATCACCCGTAGTACTGCTGGGGGTAAACGTATCCTGCGTAACGTGGGAGGCCAACTCGTTTGGGTACTGCTCCGCCAAGATAGGCACCACATCCACCACGCTGTCGCTGCTCCTCGAATCCTCCTGACTATTATCCTTACTAGCCGAGGAATTCCTAGCTGGATGGTGATGGGCATGATAGCTGGATCAGGCAGCCCACTAGATTTAACCGCTTTCTTGTGCAACGTGGTGTTGTAGTGTCTCTTTAAATGTCCGGAACTGGTGAACCACTTGTTGCACGCGGTGCAATTGTAGGTTTTCGGTCTGCGTGCTTCGTTACTCTTCCAGTTGGTACTCTTGGTGGGAGCAGGAGCTAGTGGTGGCGGTGCCGGAGCCTCATAACCACTAAAACACTCTGAAACACCCTCGCTAGAACCACCATCAACCATAAACTCCCCTTGGTAACCTGTTGGTTGATTATTCCCCAAACTAATCATCCCCTGCACGGTATGTCCCTCCTTTTCCTTCTCCCACGTTTGACTGACCATTTTCTGACTATCCAAATCCAGTATCTCACTCTGACTCACCTCCTCCTCATTCATGGGTGTTTCATAATAATACTGGGGGTCGCCCAAATTGTTGTGCTCGATGTGGAGGGAAGCACTCTTGTACACCAAACCACACTTCTCGGACTTTTTGGGACTGGGTGAGGGGGTGGGTTGTAGTGGATAGTTCACACTGTACACCGGTCTGTTGTACGGATTATACCGAGCGTTCAAATATTTACTCTGAGTGCAATCCATATTAATTTTTCCAAAGAGAAAAAACAAAAAAAATACTGTCACTCGAAAATAACGTAGCGTCCGACTCCGACCGTTGACTGACTAAAACTGAAACTTGTGCATTGGCCCACTCTTGGTGGGGGGTTGGTGGAGGTGGTGAGGTGTGGTTTTGGAAATGCGTGAGTTATATACAGGGTGATTCAGGTTTTATTACACAAATTTTAACCACGTATTCTACGTCCCAAAATAATTCCAGTTTGCTCTATAAACTATATCCAGAAAATGCGACTTTTGGGAAAGAGAGGGTGTTGAAGTTTTTTAACAAAAAAAAAAGGTTGCCAATTTTACGAGCAGTTAATTCTTTAGTCCAACGTTGCAGAAAATGCATTGAAGTCAAAGGACACCATTTTGATCAATTATTATAATTTTTTATCAAATGTTTAGTTCTTTGTTGCTGACAATTAGTTTATTGCCTCGATAAGTTCGAATTTCGATTACTCGAAATCGGTGGGTCGGAAAAAAAAATTCCAAGAAACCTTTTTCCTTCAAAATTAAACATTCAATGGAAAATGGAAAAATCAATGATATTTTTATAACAAGCAGTGCCGTACTTTTTTTTCTTAAAAATTATCAGGTGACTTATTAATACACGCGCCGCGCCACTGGTGAAAATAAAACAATTTTTTAATTGGCGAATAATCGGCTTTTTTTGTTTATGAAAACCACAAAGTTTTATTAAAATATGTATAAGAGTTTTGAAAAAAAAATTAACTTTGAGTTTTTTTTTATAAAACTTCAACACCCTGTAGTTCCTATTATTTTTGGACGTAGAATACGTGGTTAAAATTTGTGTATTAAACCCTTAATAATTAACAATTAATGTATACAGGGTGTTCTAAATTAAGTGCGCACCAATGCCAACTTTTTTATTATTGAAAATAGAAAATTGTTTAAATTAACAAACCTGTGGCATTTTTTGCGTTCACTGAAACGGCGTCAGACGTTGCTAATGTCAAATAGTTAATTTCAAACGCATAATTTAATATTTATCCGTACATCCCGTATTTTAAGTCTGCTATTAAATGATAAAATACCATACGTTGATACCTTGGTTAGATCAAGTTTTATGACTTACGCTCGTAGGAAGTTTTTTATTGAGAGGTGAGATGATTTTACTTTTGAAGCAAATTTCACCGTTAAAGAAATTAATAAATAAAAAAAAATGTCCAAGAAATTTACAGAGCTCCTCACACTCTCCCTAACCTTCTTTCAGAAGGGGGGTGAAAGGGTTTCTAAATTACAATCAAACCTAGTACAAAAATAAAAAATTATTTGTGAATGAACTTAAAAATCCATTAGAAAAGGAAAACATTTTAAGCAAATTTCACCCTTAAGGAAATTAATTTAAAAAAACCCTACCATCATTCATCTGAATAACCTAACTTAAAGTAAAAATGCAAAAAAAACAGTATTTTTGATATGTACAAACTTAATTGGTTACTGTCAAGGTGACAGTGACAGGTCGACCAATAATTTGACAGGTGACAGACAAGGTCGTATTAAGGAAGTGTTTGCAAAAACTCCCCTGGCGGGCGAGTGGTCTGTTTTAATCGTGCTTTTTTTTTCTCTTAATTTCAGTGAGTTACGGCCTAAAAATCGCGGTGTAAACACACACACCCAAACCAAAAAAAACTAAACAAAACAAATGACGCGCTCTGATGATGGCTAATACAACAAACAAACAAAAAAAAACAAAACGTAAGGTTCAAGGTGAAAGCTAGAGACGAAATTCAATCAAGACGGCCATGGATTGCACGTTTCGGCGGCTTTGACTCCTTTGACTTAATGTTTTCTTTTTGTTTGGTTTTTACGACCCTTTGAAAAGTATTTCAAGCAACGTGACTTCCCTAGAGCTGTAAACTAGACTAGACAGGGTTGTAAATTAGCGTTTTGACAGGTAATTGTTAAAATAATTGGGCATGCTTTAGTGGCAAACAAAATAATGGTTTTTAAAAAACACAATTTTATTTCGGTCAAGTTACAAAATGAGCTTAATAATATGGAACTGAACTCAGACACTACGTGTCTAGTAATTTAAATAGTTAATTAATTTAATTTTTTAATTTAATTTATTAATTTAATTATTTTATTTTTTATTTTTAGACGGTTTTGAAATATTTTGATGCTATGCTGCTTCAGGAGCATTTGGAAGCTTCTAGATGCTGTTTTGGAGCTTCTAAACTGTTTTGGAAGCTTTTGAAATCTTTTTAGACGACTTCAAGAGCATTTAGAAGGTTTTTTAGCATCAGTTTAAAAAGCGCATTGAAGGCTCTGAACCGCTTTGACAAAAATACAACTTGGATAAATTTATATGCTGTGATATACGGTCATCGATTGAATAGCAGATAATTTTGGTTTTTGGGAGTTGAAATGTAGTAGAAGTCAAACTTCACAGTTTAGCTGACGTTTTACATAATTTATTTTTGTATCCTCCGCACCTACGGATTTAAAAATCAAAGTCAAGAGAAAGCATAGCAAAAGCAGCTTTTTCAACCAATTAAACAATTCAATCATAAACTACGAACAGTGCTGCAATTTACGCAAGTGCTGCCCATGTTGACTTATCATTTTGAGTTTATCACATAACATTTTTGACTGAAGCGATATTATTTCATTTGGCCACCTTGTATTTGCAGTCCAAGTTCTGCAAGACAAAACATTGTCTGGGATGTCTTCAAAGGGCGCCTAACAATTTATTAGGATAGAAAGTCATAAAAGTCGCTTTTGGTTAGACTAGAAACCTTATCTGCTTTCAATACTAAAACCAGGTGTCATTTCGGTTTAGCAAAGTATACCAGGGTAAAATAGAGCAATAAAACATTGCATTTATTTTTGCTAGTTAAATTTACAAACTAGATATAATGGTTTTTAAAAACCAGATTTATTTCAGACGAGTTACAAAGTGAGCTTAATAATATAGAACTGAACTCGAGCATTTTATTTCTAACAATTTTGTATAAAAATAGTTGCTTGACTTACTTGCACTACATAACTTAAGTATAAACATTGGGTATTCCTAATTAAAGGGTTAGGTATGCAATATAAAACTTGCTAGGTGAACTTTTGCCAGTACATACATATAACTTAACGTTTTATGGAGGCTAAAAGCCCACACAACTCACACCTGTACTTTCCGGTTTCTTTTTTTGAATGTGGTAATTGTAAAAGTTGGCTATAATACAATATATAAATTTTTATTCAAAAACATAGAAGCCTTTGAGCCAATTATCAACATTTTATAGGCAATTTCAAAGCTTCAAAACCATTTTTACCTGGAAATGTAAAAATCAAAAACAACAATCATGAAACTCGACTAAAAGGCATAATTTTTGGCTTTTAAGATACATTTTAAACTATACTAACTACCAACAAGAAAATGATAGCCGAAATCTGGAACATTAATAGATGATAGACCAATTACAGATTTATGAGCCATTTTCAACATTTTGAAGGCAATTACAACGCTGAAAAACTACTTTTTTATGTGGAAATGTAAAAATCAGTGACAACAATCATGAAACTTGACTAAAACCCTTAATTTTTGGCTTTAAAGGTAGATTTTAAAGGGTATCAATAAAGAAATGTTAGTCAAAACCTTGGAAATAGACTTGATAACTTATTTGCAATTTTTATTATTTAATATCCGACAGGGCTATGGTTTCATCAATAATGACACCTATTAAGATCAATTATCTACGAAATAATGTCTAGGGCGTTATTTTTTATAATGCCCTTAGACTCTTTATTTAAAGTAGATTTCCCCTACAATTTTTCTTAAAACTACCTAGATGAAACATATCCAAAAAGTTTTTTGACGCAAACAAAATTACAATAAGCATTTTTACATAGTTCCTGAAAAGTTAAGATATTAACTATTCATTTATTTAGTTTATTGCCATACATTTTCGAATGTAAAAATTTTCATTTATTTTTAGTCGCAATTTTGTCGAAAACGGGGCATGCTACATTATATAATTTATTTATTTATTATTACAACTCTTTTTTATAATCAATACTTCTATCCAAGAATTAAATAAAATATAGAGTGTACCTCTAAAAAAACAGACCACTTTACCATGCCACATTTGTCTGCGACACCCTGTTCAATCCTAATTTTACAATGTGCCTACATTAGCCCCAAGATTTCATTATAATCGAATAAAAAACCAACCCGAATCTTTCCGAAGGAGTAGAAAAACATACTGGCAGAAAATTAAAAAAACTATCACGGTACTAGAAAACAAATCCGCTAGGGACAATAATCGAAAATGGCACCGAACAATACACAGACCAAGACAAAGCTAACGCATTTGCCAGACATTTTCAGAAAGGTTTTCAAACATCTACTAACCCTAACTTTAATGATCAAAACTGGACCATAACTTATGGTACATCATCGTAATCAGAAAACTAGGCTCTATTACAATACGCCAAAATTCAATATGGCGCCCATAATAAAAATTAAAGTTGATGATGGTAACTAGAAAACGAAACGTCGGATATCAAAAATGATAATGCCTCGTTGTTTGGAGGAAAAGCGACAATGGTAAGTCATGTGAAATAAGCTTTCCATTAACGTATAAAAGTTGATTGCTTAAGTAGTATCGTTTGGCCCCCAAAGGCCGTCAACATTGACCACTTTTGTCGGTGTATCCTTTAGTTTAAGCCTCAACAACTCGTTTAATTGCACTAATTTTGGTAGAGTTTTATACGTATAGAGTTTAATAAGCTTTCTAAAAATATGTCAACTTGGGTTCATAGTAGTGTAGTTTTGTTTTTGTTTATGTATGTTCCTTCTTCAAGTGAACTGTATTAATTTAACTGGTGGAAAAGTCAAACCCACAACTAATAATCTTAAAATTTTGCATATCCGATATACTGGCTCATCCGATTGTCCCTTATGCCACAGTAATCAGGTTCAGGTATCGACGTTAGTGGTCGTCCAACCAAAAAATTCCCAGGAATTAATGGATGCATATCTTCGGGATCGGTCTCGAATTTAAAATGGCCTCAATTTGTGTCACTATTGTCATAAAATTTTCATAGTCTAAATTTATAGTTCTAATAACATGCTTGAAATGAAATTTGAAGCTTTTAACCCCCGCCTCCCACAGACCACCAAAATTAGGGGCACGAGGAGGAATAAAATGCCAACTGACAACCTCATTAGCCAAATAATTTTGAAATTTAGGAGAATTTGATTTTCAAAAAGTGCTAAATTCATTATTGACACCCAAAAATGTAGTTCCGTTATCCGAATACATGCTCTGGGGTTTTCCACGACGAGAGATAAATCACTTAAGCGCAGCAATGAATGCCTCACTATCCAAACTAGTAATAAGTTATAGATGTATCGCCTTGATAGCCAAGCAAATGAAAACACACACATATGCTTTGACAAGCTTAAGTTCCCTGCTCTTACGATCCTTAAGCAAAAAATATCCAGCGTAATCATAACCAGTATGAGCAAACGGATAGTGTTGAGTTCCCCTCTCTTTTGGTAGATTACACATTAAGTACCTAGTTACTAACTTGACGTTTACGTTTGACAAGACAATGACATCTGATTTTCCGCGTTTTTGTTTTTGACCGTTGACTTTTATTATTAGGTTTTAGCGGCTTGGTTGTTGAAAACTTTTGGTTTGCTTGTAAATGTGCCGGAGTGCATCCTTTTTTAATACAATAAACAAGTCCACAAATGCTAATAAATCGTGTCTACATTACTTTCACATTATTAACTTGGTCAATTTATTCTTATTGTGTAAAATAATAGCATGTTTTCTTGAAAAGGGCAAATTTTACTTAGTAAGTCTACCACCCACTCGGAGTATGCCTTCTTGATCAAGAAAAGGGTTTAAGGATAAAATGTGACTATTATTTGAGACGTTTACTTTTCATTAAGGCAGATAATTCTTTTTGAAATGATTGCTGTTGGAAAATTTTTACCAAAGTCTATAAGCTCTGATCAAGTTTATTTGTTGTGATTGCAGCTACTAATTTTTCATTTGGATGTTGTAAATTGAAAATAAATCTTTTGCATAAAGCTACCACTCTTTTTAATTTGGTTAAACTAGAAAATTTTGAAAATAAGTCTAGATCAGATACGTTTACTGCAAAATGCATATGTACTCGTTCTTCAGGAATGGTTTTAAGGTTTCCGGAATCTTTTAAATTTACAGGCCATTTTGAAACATCAGATTTCAACCAAGAAGGTTCCTCAAACCACAAAATACCTTTTAGACGACTCTTCTGCAGATAAGCCCCTTGAAATATGATCTGCTGGATTGTCTTGTGATTTAACATGAAACCATTCATCGATGTTACAGTTTTCCTGGATAAAAGACACTCTATTGGACACAAATGTTTTCCGTTTCTCAGGTAAATCTTTTATCCAACACAACGTGATCATGGAATCACTCAAAAAAAAAAACATTTATTAAAATCAACATTTACTGATCGTTTTACTTTTTGCGTCAATTTGCATGCCAAAACCACACTGAGCAGTTCAGCAGAGTGACTGAACGAAGTGGTGCTACTTTACTTTTAGCAGTTAATAACTTGCCTGAATACTCTTCATTATCTATTTTGCTCCGAATGTAGATGCATGTTCCATATGCCCTTTCTGAAGCATCGGCGAAAGCATGTACTTCTACATATCGAGAATTGAAATAAAAAAAACTTGCCGTGGAATCTGCAATTTATTAGGATGAACAATGTCTTATATTGTAAATAAAATCCATTTTTCTAGTAATGATTCTGACATCCCAAGACAGTTTTTCTTTTCATAGCAACTGCAAAATAATTTTAGCTCAAATTCTTATTGGCCCTAAAAGACCTAAAATATCTAAAATCTGGCTAGTTATTGACAAACTCAATCGTTTTGTCACAGATTCAAATAAACTAAATTTCCTAATGTTGTACTGAATTTTATCACTTTGAGGTTTCCACTAAATGCCTAAAGTCTTGTTATTTTCAGCTTCACCAAGCACTAAAATACTGGCCTCTAAATCTCTGTTTACATTAAAATTCTCTAATAATTCTGATCGATTTGAAAGATACTTTTGTAAATCAAATCCTGAATTAGACAAAATCTCACTGACCTCGTTTTGAATCTTTAACAATTCCTCCTTTGAATGTGATTCAGTTAACATATCATCTATGTAACAACAGTTTTGTATTTCGTTGCTTGCTAAAGAGCGGGTATCTTCTAATGTGAGTTGGTAGAAACACCTAATGGCTAAGAATGGAGAGGATGCCAATCCATAGGTGATCACATTCAGTTCGTAACACTTAAGAACATTTGTGGGGTCGCTACGCCAAAATATTCTTTGATATTTTCTATCAGACTTATTAATCAAAACTTGTCTGTACATTTTTGATATGTCTGCGTTTAAGACATATTTGTGAATGGTGGGTCCTACCACTTGAGTGTCATTTAATGACAAATTATTATCAGTGATACCAGATCCGTTAAAAACTACTCTTAAACGGGTTGTTAAACTATCTTCACCAATTACTGCGTGGTGGCTCACAGAATAAGCATTACCACAGCTACCATCACCTAATTCATCTAAATTTGCACTCAAAAAAGTCATATGACCTAATCTTTCATACTCCTCCATAAAGCTATTGTACTCATTTCTTAACTTAGAAAATTTTGAAAGACGATTTTCTAAAGAATAATATCTTTTTAAGGCCATACCTTTTGAATTACATAGTTGAGCATTATGTTTAAAAGGAATTCTAACTACCAACCGTCCTTGAGAATTTCTGTAGTAATTATTTTAAAAATGGGATTCAGCAAAATTATCAACCACATTCTTTACATCACATTCTTCGATTGCCCAAACTTTGGTAAGATTTTCATTGTCACGTGATAAGCACTTCACTTTTACAAATGAAGACCACAGGCGAAAAAGGCGCTTTGTCAATTTTTGGAGGAATTGAGATAATGGTGCCATCTATTAGAGCATTTCGCAAACTTTCATTCCCTATTACCGAACTTGCAATAAACGCGCTAAGTCTGGAGATATTTATCATTCAAATATTTGGGTACAGAGGAAAAAGGCGCCATGTCCATGCGACACTGGCGAATAAGGCGCTTTGTCAGCAGTGCCACTGAGTTGCACAGACATGTTTGGTTTTTTATTCTAGGTCTAGGATAATTTCGCCATTTTAGTCGTTGTTTTTGAGGGGTTATGTTGGTTGTTTAATTCGGTGAAAACGTGAGATCTTTAAAGCAGGGCGCCCACTGAATCGGCACAGACCGACCGGCACGACCGGCAATTTTTAATATGTACGTAAACACGTAAGCAAGCGCCTATCGAGTCGGCACCGGCCGGCCAGCACAGCACGCACAGACCCGCCACCGCTCCGTATTCTCGAAGGGGCAAAAACTGCCGGTAGGTCCGACAATCTGAGACCATTTGAGCAGTAGCAAAGCAAGCAACAACACGTTACCACAATGACAGACGAGCTGCTAATTGAAAGTGTTCGGCATTATAATTTTTTATATGATCCAAAAGATCGTTTTTATCATGACAACATGCGAAAGGAAAACGCGTGGATGGAAATTCAGAAAAAAACTGGAATGTCCGGTAAGTATTTTTTTTTATTTTAATTATAATATTTTACACGATATACACGGTGATTGATAGTCGATGGTAGGTTAGACATTTAGGGAAAACAAAACATGGAAATTTTTTGAAAATTGGGTTACTTAGGTATAAGTCTTCTATCGATATAAAATATTTTCAAAGTTGTAACACTTCCGGTTATACCGGAAGTTGACCATAGCTTTCTTATTTTAAATGAAACACCCAGTATATTACATATTTAGATTCTACGGAGAACTTTGAACAACTTTTATGTACAATGTCCTATACCTATACCTGTATTAATTTTCAAAATATACCAAAATACATAAATAAGTTACCAGTAAAAAATGACAATTGCTTTGCTCAACATAATTTTGTATAGTGTCTAAATGCCTACTTACTTTTGGCTAAAACTTTGAGCTATGGTCAATAAAGGTTCATTTTATTGAACTAATAAAGCAAAATGACACATTTATACTTCCGATATAACCGAAAGTGTCACAACTTTGAAAATATTTTAGATCGTTAGATCAGCAGTCATAACCTAGGTAGCCAAGTTTTCAAAAAATGTACATGTCTAGTCTTTCCTAAACGACTAATACCTACCATCGACTATCAATCACCCTGTATAACTAGGTATTTAATTTATCCTCCCTACATTAATTTTTTCATTTTGCCATGGCACTCTTCCTTGATTAGAGACAAAATATTGCTTAAATTGTTCTCTTATCTCAAAGGCATCCCGTTGGAAATTACCACCAATATTTAGTAAATCATTTAGGCCTGCTAGTAATTCTTCGTTGTCAAGTTCTCCAGGTTGCCAAAAACAGGAATCGTTTCTTAAGAAATTATGTAAAGCAGTACATGCTAGAGTAATTATATCAAGATGCTCCGGTGAAATATTGAATTTTTTGTAGAAAATGCGAAACTTTTTAGTCATTATTCCGAAGGCATTTTCACTGACACGTCTAGCTCGGCTATGACGATAGTTATAAATTCTTTTTGCTTCTTCATTTGCTGCCTGGGCTCCAGGGTATGGCCTCATAAGGTTTGGCAATAAAGGGAATGCTTCATCTCCTACAAAAACATTTGGCAAAGCAATATTTGTTTCAGGCAAAAATTTGTCTTCAGGAATATTTAGCGTTTTTGTTTGAAGGCTTTTTCCTAGTTGGGAAGAACGAAATATCCCACCATCACTATTTCGACCGTAGGCTCCAACGTCGACAGCTATGAATCGATAATCGGCATCTACCAAAGCCATTAAAACAATACTAAACTCTTTCTTGTAATTATAGTATAGTGATCCAGAGTTTGGCGGTTTTTCAAACACAATATGTTTTCTGTCCAAGGCTCCGATACAATTTGGATAATTCCACTTTGTTCGGAAGCCCTCCTCTATTTTCGTCCACTGTTCAGTCGTAGGCTTAGGCATTACCAAAGGAGACAAAATGGTCCATATTTGTTCACAAGTATCGTAAATTATTCTTCTCACCGTAGTTTCCCCTAGTCTATAGCTGAACGCTAATGAAGAAAAACTATCTCCATGTCCCAAAAACCTGAAATAATAAATAAATAATTCCTAAAGCACGTTTCTCGAAATAAGCACTATCAAAATTAATATCTGAAGTAATTATTTGGTTGAGACTTGGTTTTCCCATTTTTTTCTAATTAATTGTTCTAGTTTCAGAATGTAAAAAAAGATGGGGTTTACTGAGAGACGGATTTCGGAAGGCCTTGAAAAACAGGCAAACCAGAAGCGGACAAGCAAATGTTCCAGTAAAAAAATTGAAATTTGAAGATATCATGTCGTTTATGGTTCCCTTTTTTGCTGAGAGAAATCAAAGATCTAATCTTTCTGTAGACGAATCCCAGAATTCTCCTAATGACATTATCATTGACACGGAATCTGTGGATCTTCCTGAGATCGAGCACACTCTTCTCTCACCAACCAGCATCACATCCGAACGAACTACTTCACCGCCACTACGTTCTATAGAGTCACCATCGCTGTCAACAACTTCACACATATCAGAAAAAAGAAAACAACAAAACCAACCACAACCTGCTTTATCGCAGGTACTTCAAGAATATTTAGGGGAAAGAAAGCAGTTAAAACTCGAAAGAAAACCCGACCATTTAAAAAAATTTTTTGAAAGTATGGAGGCGACCGTACGGACATTTCCACCTCTTTATCAAATTGAAGTTAAAAACAAAATTTATAACCTTGTATCAGAGTACGAATATAAGACTTTGATCAGTAATGATAACCGACCTGCACAGGAAGCCACGGAAATCTCTTGTAACTTCCAGCAACGAGCTCAAACAGCACAAACCGAAAGTTTGAAAAATTTGCACCCAACAACTTTCCAACCAAGTTTTCAGCAGACATTTTTACATCAATCACATTGGGAACCATCAGGAAATTTGTTAGCAAACACCAATCCCGATGAGCAGTTACAAGAACGCAGCTATGATTATTCTTTAAATAAAATTTAAATATTTAAATAATATTTATTATTATCACCCTGTATATTTTAATACTTCACAGTGTTTTGAAATAAAGTTGTTTTTTAAAATAAGTGTATTTTTAAAAAGAAAATATTAATACCATTTAAAAGTATATTAATTATGTAGCTTAGAAGGTTGGCAACCAAGCATGCAATAAATCTATATTAGGATTAATATATGAGTACTTACTTTAATGTAACTGCTAGGCGTTCTTCGGGTGGTACAGCTTTTCGAAAATTGGTATTTTGTTTTCTTAATGGTAACATATTTAAAAGTTCATAAAACTTGGTACTCGACATTCGGAAGTACTTAAAAAATTTTTCATTGTCAGCCAACAAATCCGGAAATAAATGATGAAACTCGCCGTGAATCTCCCGCTTTTTATTAATATCGTGTATCCAATACCTTCTTTTGACTTTTTGATCCTCTGCTTCTGCACAGGCTGCAGCCAATATCAAAATTTCCTCTTCTGAATCCGAAGAATTAATCATTTTCCGAATATTATATATTTTTTAAATGCCTCGTGTTCAGTTCTAAGTACGTTGATGGTCAAAGACGTTTTAAAAGCATACGCGTGTCGATTATGCTGATTCAATGGGCGGTGGTTGCCGAACCGTCGGCCGTGCTGTGCCAGGCTGGCCGGTCTGTGCCGATTCAGTGGGCGCCCTGCTTAAGACAACAAAAAGTTAATAAGTTTAGTAGTATACTTGCCTAGTTAAATAAGTATGTCGAGTTCGGAAAATAGTGAGAGTGACGTGTCTAATAGAAAAATCGAGAGAAAAACTAAAAAAAGGAAAAAATACGGGAAACTAACTGATGTGATGAAAACATTCAATTTAAGCAGCCATGAGATTGGCGAGGACTGTCTTTGTAGTCGATATAAATGTTTCCAGGCTGTTCGTGTAGCAGCACGAAAAGAAATTATTCGAAAGTTTAATGAATTGAAATCAGTTAATGAACAAAATCTTTATCTATGCGGCCTAATGTCAGTTTTGCCAATAAAACAGAGAAGGCCCCGAAAAGCGGAACAACTTGCTCAATTTCACGATGCTTCTTATCATTATATTCGATTTCATGACAACGAAGAATTAAAGGAAGTTTCAGTATGTCGTAAAGCATTTCTGTCAATACACGGCATAGGTAGGAAAAAACTAGAAGTGTTACAAAGATCATTAAAAGAAAAAGGTGTAGCACCCATTGATAAAAGGGGCAAACACCATAACCGTCCTCATAAGCTCTCGGAGGTGTCAAAAAACGTAATAAGAAATCACATCAAATCCTTCAAAGGGAGAAAAACTCATTACAGTTTACACAAAACATCAAAGCTGTATCTTCCTGAAGAACTAAACGTTAAAAAGAAGCATAATATGTTTTCACAAAAGTTTCCAGATGTTAAAATATCTTATGAAACTTATCGGACGATATTTTCTACAGAATTTAATATAGGATTCGGATTTCCTAGATCGAACACTTGTAGTCAATGCGACATAAACATCGCGAAAATGAAGGGTCTTGAATCTGAAAGATTCAATTTAACAACTAGAGGAATGACTGAATCTTTACAGTTCAGACAAGTAGAGAGGAATATCAGAAATTTGAAAATAGAAATTAAGCTGCATAAATTAAAGGCTGACCAATTTTACAAGAGGAAGAGAGAAGCCAAAATGACTTGTCAACGAGTTTTATCTACTGAAGCAATTTGCTTGGATTTCTCCAAAAACCTTCCACTTTCCAATATAACGACCAATGACGTCTATTACAAAAGACAGCTATCTCTATATTCGCTAAATATTCATGTACTTTCGACTTCTCAAGCAATATTTTATACATTTCCAGAAACTGTTGGAAATAAGGGAAGTGATTCGGTCAGTTCCTTGCTTCATCACTTTGTATTCAACTATCTCAACGAAGAAGTTCAACATGTAGAAATATTTTGCGACTCGTGCGGGGGGCAAAATAAGAACTATACTGTGTTCCGACTTCTTCACTATACAGGGTAATTCAAATTCGACCCTCACCATTGGGATCTCGGAAACTATAAGAGATACGAGAAAGTTTAAATTGGGGCAAAGTTGCGCAATTTAAAGCTCAACCAAATGCTGTTTTAAAAATTTTGATTTTCCGAGTACTTCCGAAGATATCCGAAAAAAACTGAAAATTTGATTTTTTGTTTTTATTTATTTCTAATCTTATTTGAAGAGATATTCCAAAACTAAAAGCACCTTTTCATTGCCACTTTTTCCTAGCTATTCGATGATGGATTCAAATTTGCCACACGACGTTTCGTTTTTTGGCAGCCATCATCAACTTTCTTTTTTCTTATGGGCGCCATATTGGATTTTTAGCCCACCAAATAGTACGTTTTATTCTGATTTTAGTGATGTATAATAACTTATGATTTGCTTCATAAATAACAAAATAATTCAATAAAAACTATTTTTACTTTAGTTATTGGCTTTGAGTTAATGGGCCGTTTTAAAAAATGTCATTATTTGACAGTACTTGTCAAACACGATAATTCGGACGATCATCAAAGTATCGAAAAGAAAAGAGGCTACAATCGATAAAACTTACTTTTCCAATAAGAGGGCATTTCTATTTGGAGTGCGACAAAGACTTTGGTTTGATTAATCAAAAGAGCCGAGCTGAAGTACCGGAAGATTGGATTGAAGTATTCAAATCAGCTAGAGTTAAACCAATGCCCTTTGAAGTGGTTGAAGTTGAACAAAGCAATTTTAAGAACTGGACGTTCTTTTTTAAAGAGAGGTACAGAAGAAAATGTCTCTTTCCAACTCGACCGATTCGAGAACTAAAAATAGTTAAAGAGCATCCTCGCCTAATTTACTACAGGACTACATATAATGGGATGTGGGAATCCAGCCCTGTAACAGACCCAAAATTTAAACCTACTCAAAAGTGCAGAGACGGAGAATTTGAACTGCCCGATTATTTATACAATGGTACGTAAGTTTTCTACTGATAGTATTACAATGGTATAATCATAATTTATTTAAAAATTTCAGAGCTTTTACCAATAAGTCACATTAAGTGGAAAAATCTGCAAGATTTGAAAAAATTTTGTGGGCCCGAGGCGCAGAATTATTTTTCCAATATTCCACATTCAATAAATTAAAATACCTGAAGCCTCTCTGACTCGAAATTAGTTTATAGTATCATGCAGGGTAAGTTTTCTATTTAAAAACAAAAAAAATAATAAAAAATCCTGTTTTTTAATAGATCAAGCATGCAAGTATTTTGCTGAAAACACCATTACTTGAGTGTTCACTTAATGACATGGCGCCTTCTTAGAATGTCGCGCATGGACATGGCGCGTTTTTCCATTTTTTTTTTATGACGTCAAGTGAAAGAATGTTGTTTTTGTAAACCACGCTACATGCTACATTAAAATCTACCTAATAGGTGCTACTACAAATGCTGAGTCGTCATTTCTACCCTAGTTCAAAAATCTAGTTAAAATTTAAACAAGACTGTAAGGAATTAAAACCTTTAAACTGGTTTTTCTCGAAATCGATTTTTTTGACAAAGCGCCTTTTTCCCCTGTGGTCTTCAAATGGAAATATTAATGTCACCTCCTATTAGCCAGCCTAATTTGCTAAATTGCCCAATTTTCCCAATTTAATTTGATTGGTTAGCAAAATGTCATAAAAAATACTTACACCACATAACATGTCAATATTTTTACTGATGTTAAAGTCAGGATCGGCTAGATTTACATGCTCCGGTATCGAAATGCAACTTGAATCAAATGATCTTATCGGCATCGCTTCAGTAATTTTCGGTATACTAAACAATTTGCTTCTGTTTGGAAACTCCCGATGCGTGATTTTAATGTACACCTAGTTTTATATATACTTTGCAAAAAGTTATTACTTCCAACACCCGAAACAGAATTTAAGTTAATTAAGTTCTTTTTTATGAAAACCAATTGTATTACAAAAGCTCCCAGTAATGAAATTTGATTCTGAGCCTTGATCTAGTAAAACAGTCGCCTTAAACTGTAATCCTTTATTTAGGATGAAAACAGAAGCAGTAGACAACAGCGAATATTTATTAGCCCGACTTATTAACGTAGTTTGAGGCGAGACAAGGGCCGCATTCGTTTTCGCGCTCCATGGAGCGAGCAGAGCGTTTTTGACGTCACAATGACGTAATTTGACAATTGGTCAAATTATGGTTTTCCCAAATTACGTCATCGTTACGTCAAAAAAGCTCTGCTCGCTCCATGGAGCGCGAAAACGAATGCGGCCAAGGTCATCGTTGCGTTGAATACTGTTTCTATCTTCAACCGGGTCATGATTATTCGCAATGTTTATGTGCGCCCTTCTCTCGTCTGCTCGAGCCGCTCGGCCTGCGTTTATTTCACTTGTTGCAGCACATATTCTACAATTTTCAAATGCATGTTTTGGATTCAAACAGTTTAGATACAGTTTCAGCCTTACCGCTTCGTGCTTTCTTTTATTAGGATCAAATTTTAAAAATGAATTGCATTTAAATATTGAATGACTTGATTTAAAGTAAAAAAAAAATTGTTATTGCTATTTGTTAGTGATGAGTACGATTTGTTGAAGTTTTGATTAAAATTTCTATTATTGTAAGTTTTATTTTTATTGCTTTTTGTACTCACAGTTTCAAGATTCTCTAATAACTCACATTCTCTTTAACAAAATTGAGCAAGTCCTCAAAAGAGGGTAGATCAGTATTAAATTTTTTAGATTCCCAATCCTTACGAGTTGGGTGGTCAAGTTTTGTAACCATTAAATAAACAAGTAACACTGACCACTGATCTGTGGGTTGATTTAATGCTTTTAAACCTTAAACATTTTTATGAAATAAATCAAATAAGCTACGCAATTCAGTGTGTTTAGTCTATTATTTTCATATATGTGTTTTAACATGTTTAAGGCAATACTATAATTATCTTTTGTAGTTTTAATCTACTCTAACATCAAGGTGTGCTTTTAAATAATAAAACTTGTGCAATTCATCCATTGATGAGTTTTGATCAATTATTGAATAAAATGCGTCTCGAAATTCCAACTTATGAATTATTATTAATGTCTGGTAATTTTATTGAAAACCCCGTAACATGTCGCTGGGAACTATGTGATTCCGGTAGGGAGATGTTATCAATTGGCTCTATTTTATGATGATTTGACAATATCAGTAAAGCACGCGCACTTATTTCATCAAATAAATCTTCAAATTATATATATTAAATATATACCAGGTGTCCAAGAGCACCCTGGACATAGGAGATTAACATGGGAAAATGGTTTTGATTTTTTTGCGCCTGTACGGTTCATTTAATGGAAAAACGCTTTAGATAAAAGTTGTAGAGCACATTTTCGGCTATCAACTTGTAATTTTTTCAATACCGTAGATTTGACCATTAAGACGAAAAACGGATCTAAAATTCGGAAATTTTAAATCTCCCGCCAAGCGGTCGTTAAGGAAAGTTTATATCCGGTCGTGTTACCAACCTTTCAAAATCATAGCAAATCGTTGTCAGACATTCTGTAATCAAAACATTCAAAACAAGTTTATTTAGTAATAATTTTGAGTTACTACCCACATACTGCGAAGAAAATACAAATAAATCATGATAAAAAGACTTTATCAGGAGCCACAGTCCCAAAATCTGGTAAGTTGCGTTCATAACCTCATTCAATGTCTCTACTAAACTTATTTACTTTGTAGCAAAATTCTTTAAGAAAACACTGGTTTTGCTTGCAAATATTTAATGAGGATGACCGAATCACCTATCTCAAGCCTCTTCATAACACTACCAAACGATTTAAAGTGATAAAAACAATGGACTAGGAAGGCCTGCAGATGTTTGAAGATAAGTTGCTTTACTATACAGGAACCACAAAAGAGGGTAAATACTTCCCTCAAAAGTGGTGCAATTTAGTGACCTATGTGACTGATAGTTTTATTGTATCCTTCTGTTTTGTAGTTTTATCAACACACCATAGTGTTTAAGTGGTTTTACATTGTATGATGTTAATAAAAAGGCATTTTTTATAACTGATTGTCAATGTTTTTTCCCATCTCTACAGGGTAAGGTAAGTACTGATATTTAATTAGCTCGATTAGTTAACTTGAACATCATTCACCTACAAGGATACTTGTAAAATGTCTACTAACCAAAAATAGTTTATTTGCAAGTAATGTGTAACTCGAGTTCACATTTGATTAGTAAAGGTATGTCCTGTGAAATGGTGTATTGAATTAGAAGCAAATTGTTTCTCTTTAGAGACTTTCAATCACTACATTTCACCTACCTTTGCTAATTTGGAACTCCACTATTAGGTTAGTAAGACAAAGTTGTTTTTAGCATAGCTTGTATGGTGACAGGTTCACCCACGCACACTCAATCTGTGGAACAATCACTGTTTATGTGGTAAGACCAGTTTTCTTTGCCACCTATTGTACCTAAGCTTTTCACACAAGAAAATGTATACTGTACCTTGAACTGTGAATAAATAATTAATACAAACGTTCAGTGTACAAAGATTTATTTGGAAAAATTGAATGTGTGGAAAAAAGAACACAATTATAATGTTAATACCTAAACCTAGAATAGAACAGCTCATGTAGATAGCTCAATTGAAAAGTTGGTTTTTCGACAATACCTACCCATATACAAAAAGTTTTGTCACCTGACTGATAATTTGACTGTGTAAGTCCATATTCTCTTCTTAGAAGGGGTTTCTCAGAGGTTTTATAGCCAGTTTAAGATTATTCACATTTCACATGCACATCAAATTTTGAGATTTGAAGTCAGATATCAACACTGAATCATTTTAAGTTTTAGTTGCAACACTGGTGAAGACCCTCGCTGATGATAGTCCATGAAGTTAAGCACATTGAAACTAAATCACATCACTTTTGAAGGAAGTATTTGGCCCCTTTGTTGTTGTCCCTGTACAGTAGGAAACTTATCTTCAAAGATCTTCATTGTCCACTGTTTTCATCACTTTAAATTGTTTGGTAGTGTTATGAAGAGGCTTGAGATAGGTGATTCGGTCATCCTCATTAAATATTTGCAAGCAAAACCAGTGTTTTCTTTAAGAATTTTGCTACAAAGTAAATAAGTTTAGTAGAGACATTGAATGAGGTTATGAATGCAACTTACCAGATTTTTGGGCTGTGGCTACTGATAAAGTGTTTTTATCACGATTTGATTGTATTTTCTTCGCATTATGTGGGTAGTAACTCAAAATTATTACTAAATAAACTTGTTTTGAATGTTTTGATTACAGAATGACTAACAACGATTTGTTATGATTTTGAAAGGTTGGTAACACGACCGGATATAAACTTTCCTTAACGACCGCTTGGCGGGAGATTTAAAATTTCCGAATTTTAGACCAGTTTTTCGTCTTAATGGTCAAATCTACGGTATTGAAAAAATTACAAGTTGATAGCCGAAAATGTGCACTACAACTTTTATCTAAAACGTTTTTCCATCAAATGAACCGTACATGCGCAAAAAAATCAAAACCGTTTTCCCATGTTAATCTCCTATGTCCAGGGTGCTCTTGGACACCTGGTATATATATTTTATTATATATTATTATTGAGTGCGTGCTAAACGGCTATCTAATTGCATAAAAGCACTATTATCAACTTGGAAGGGATCAAACAACTCAACACATTCTTTGAAACGAGTTAAAGGTGGTTTAAAACTAGCTTTATTTTAAATTGCAAACGATTAAAATGGTATCTAACGTCCGTCATTTTGTCTTGATTTTATAATTAAAATGTATTTATTTTTATAAGGCTTCGTCGATTTAAGTTAATGTAAGTAAGTGTTATCAAATTGAGCCAAATTCAAGACTTACTGTTCTATCTGGTAGATTTTCCTTTTTGGTCTGCTTACTGTAACCAATGGTGATCGTCGTCACATTTCAATATACCAGCCGCTGCTGGAAATCCAGGTCTCCAGGTTTTAAATTCCACCCTTCAAGGTTATCGCCGCGGCTTGACGACCTTCTAATCAAAGACTGTAATCTTCCAAAGGCGTTTCGTCTTCTTAGCCTCTAAAGACCATCCGCTATTCGCCTCTAAAGACCATTTTCCTTTTTCAAGTGGACTGTATTAATTAAACTGGTGGAAAAGTCAATTCCACAACTAATAATCTTAAAATTTAATAACGGTTTTAAACCAGAAAGAAATCAACTGTTGTGCGAGTCTTCCCATTCTCTCGCAGACTGCACTTAGAAACTTAAAAACTTAAACTCATTGCGGGTGAACCTCCGCGATGTTGCCGACTTTTTAAAGAGTTAACAATCTAGTAACGAAAGATTTTTTTTTGATAAACAAAACCTCACCAATCATGTCGCTGTTTACTGAATGATGCGATATCAATGGTGCTGTTCCTTGATTTTGGGAGGCCATTTGAACATTCTAGCTCATAGAGTTGAGTACAGATGTCACCAGATGTGGCACAACAGCTATTGGGTTAATAGGTTGAACGGTTTGGCCGCTAGAGGGCGTCAAAGTTGACTCATTTTTTATGTCTTTTTTGGTGCATCTTTTCTTACAATTGTCAATAACTAGGTTATTTGCAACACTTTGTATAAACTTTTGTATGTCAATGAATAGCCAACGAAATAAGCTTTCTATTGACGTATAAAAGTTGATTGGTTAGTGCTACGGTTTCCAAGCTAGAGAGCGTCAAAATTTTAAAATGTATAATTCTTCGTTGTTTTCCAATGGATTTTATTTATGATTAAATTTAAATGGAAGATGTTTAAAAATTATTTATAATATAATTAGTACGAAATAGTATTTTTTTATTTGTTTACTTTTAATACTAATGCTAATAGTTCGGTAGTGGGTTAAAATTTAGGTTAGCTTAGGTAGTTAGTTAGGTTAGGTACTGCAAGTGTATATTTTATTTTTATTTTACATAAAATGGTAAATATCTCAGAAATGGATACAGATAGGTATAACCGGAAGTTTTGAATTTTTGTTTGTGACCTAAGAGAGAACATGATACAAATACACTAGCTTCGCATAAGCTTGCCAGTAAAAACCACAATTTCTGCAGTTGAAGAGTAAAGAATTAATGCAAAAAGAGAAAATTAAATATATGTATCTTATCGCAAATGAACACCACAATGAACACTACAAAAACAATAACTAAAACAAAAAGCGATTATCAAACTTTTGAAACAACACGCAAACTGAACGCATAAAGCTAGCTAACAAAACTGATACCTGAGTTTAGCTGTTACCTTTATTTAAAGAAAGTGTAGTTTACGATTTAGCTCGTTTTATGACAGGATATTCTTTTTCTTTTTTTTTTTCATTCTTTTTAGTCACGTAGCTGAAATTGTTAGGATAATAAAATTATATAAGTTATTGCGTCATCTTTCGTTCTTCGGGCCTCACCATGGTTATTTCGGTTATTTGAGAAGACCGAAATTTAGACATAGTTGAGCAATTCGAAGTTCAATGAAATGTTGCTTCTTCCTCTACAACATAGCAAAATTATATTTTTTAGATCCGACGTATTGGTTTTTGGTTTCCACCGTCACTTTTATTTGTCTAATGGGTGTCATAATCTATTTTTAACAATTTTAATTCAACTTGTTTTCTGATTACAGTGCTGTTTCAGAAATTATGTTTTTACAACGAGTGCCTTCAACACAATATCTCAGCAATGCTTCTTTAGGTCAAATTACCCTAGTCAACATAATATAATTCCATTTTGCAACAGAATGATCATGTGACACGGAGTGCGCTTTAACCTAATCAATTGTTGCTAATCAAAGCTCACGAGCTGTGACCGGTCAGTCAAATAAGGACGTATCAAATTTACGCTCCCTGAAGAGAATTTGTAATGTTTTAACTGTAAAGCAAGAATATTAGATAATACGTAGCCAAAGGCTTTCGTTAGATCACAAAGCAGTCCCCAGCGTCGAAACTGGTATTAACTAATTCCACAAGTTTATTGATAGCCATAGTCGTAGATTATTCATTTCGAAATCCAAACTGACATTCAGAGAAAAGCTTGTGAGTTTCAATAAATTTGCTGATTCTGTTACTAAGTACCTTTTCAAGCAGTTTAGACAATGGCATACTGTAATCCTTTTATATTTAGTCCGCCTCCTCTAGTCAGGATTCCCGAATAGTAAGACAACTCTTTACTTCGATAACCTAGTTTATTCTGTCCTAGTCATGTTTTACCATACATTCACCTGGCCCGCGCTTACTGCTGCCTCAGCGAGTTTACAATTATCGCTATGTAACACTAATAACTAATAACCACAATATACAGGGTGTCTGCCACATACTGCATCTCCCCCGGTTAATTGAAAGAATTTGCATTTCCTTTAAATGTAAATTCTTTCAAAGATCCCTTTCATGTGATATAATGTTTTAAAAATACTTAAATATACACCTAATAATCCAATTTAACTACAATTTTTATTAAACTTTGAAAGTATAAACTAAAATAAGTATATATAAAAAAAAAACTTTATATATAGAAAAAGATAGTTAGAGAGAAAAGAGGCCCCTTATCTAACTTACTCATAATATTATAACGTCCTATTGAATATATAACTTAGTTCTATTTTTGTGAACTACATGTTCCTTATTATCTTTCAAGACCACTACATTTGGAGTGTCTTCCTTAACAACGATGTACGGACCCAGAAAGCAAGGCGTCATTAATTTATTACCGTCCTCGTTTTTAAGTAAAATCATATCCCCTGGCTTATACTCGATAGGGTTGACTCGTTTATCATATATCTCTTTTCGCTTTAATTTCGAATGTATTAAGTTGTTTTTGGCGTCCTCGTGAGCTCTTTGTAATCGATATTTTAGCTCAAGAGGGTAACTTTCAAAATTATAAATAGGCTCTACAATATTAGTCAAATTATTAGGAATTTTACACTCTCTGCCAAAAATTAGTTCGAAAGGTGTGTATTTTGTTTCAGTGTGGACCGTTGTGTTATATGAAAAACACCAATAGGGAACCCATGTACTCCATGTGTCATTTAAATTTTCGGTTTGAATTCTTAAGTACGCACCTAATACTTTGTGCGAATTTTCTAATGCCCCGATACTAAACTACCTATTTGATGTTGGCGACTAGGCCAGATATTTGTTTTGCAGTAAACTTGTGTAGTAGATTTCAATCAAAACCTTCACAACTACTTTGGCAAAAACTGAAAAGAATCTTGAGATATCTCCAAGGAACGGTAGAATATAAGTTATTTTATCCAAATGATGATAATAATCTGCTAGTTGGCTATGCAGATGCAGATTGGGCAGGTGATCTAGAAGGAAGAAAATCCACAACTGGATATCTATTCAAGATTTTTGGTTGTGTAGTATCTTGGACAACAAGAAAACAGTCAACTGTGGCGTTGTCATCTACTGAGGCAGAGTTTGTAGCATTGTGTGAAGTTGCAAAAGAAGGAGTATGGTTGGTAAGTTTATTGGAGGATTTGAGTTTCCAAAAGACGGTTTTCACTATTTTTGAGGACAACCAATCTTGCATGCGACTGACAACCAGGTTTGAACATAAAAGGCTAAAACATGTAGATGTAAAGTTTAACTACAGGGTCCGGCAACCAAACTTGCTGATTTGAACAGGGCGCCATGGAGGGAGTGGGTGTAAGACATGGGTGGGGATAGGCTTACAAGCAGGTGTCGGTTGGGAAGTTTTTTTGATATTAGCTTCAGTAGCGAAAATGCATTGGCCGAAGGAGCAACGTGCGTTTGTCGTAGAGGCCTACTTCTCCAACGGTCACTCGATCATCGCCGCGCAGCGTGCATTTCGGGCACACTTCAATATTCCCCCCCGAGGTGTCGTTCCTGGACGAGAATCGATTATTTCGTGGGTCAGCACCTTCAGGAGAACTGGCAATGTTCAGAAAAAAAGAATAGGGTTACCAAGGCCGGTAAGAACACCACAGAACATCGAGGCAGTAAGACAGTCAGTTTTACGATCTCCTCGGCGCTCGGCAAATAAGCATGCAGCTGCTCTTCGACTTTCGGATCGTTCGGTAAGGCGAATTCTGCATGATGACCTCCATTTTCATTCATACAAATTGGCTGTAGTGCAAAAACTTTTCGTACGAGATTTTCTTGCTCGACGAAATGCTTGTGAAGCGTTGAATGAAAACTTACCTTCCGATGCACTTGTGTTCTTCAGTGATGAGGCACATTTTCATTTGTCTGGGTGCGTGAATAAACAAAATATGCGCTATTGGAATAATAAGAATCCGAGAGAACTTCACGAGAAACCTCTTCATAGTGAACGTGTTTCTGTGTGGTGCGCCTTGTCGCGAGAAAGGATCATTGGTCCTTATTTCTTTGAGGAGAACGAGCGTGCGGTTACTGTGAATTCTGAGCGATATGTCAATATGATAGAGAACTTTTTTCTGCCTACTCTGGGAGAAATTGACATTAGAATATGGTTTCAGCAAGATGGAGCTACAGCACACACAGCGCGGAATGCAATGCGTGTTTTACGAGAAAACTTCCCAGGCCGTCTGATCTCCTTAAGAGGCGATCTGACGTGGCCAGTACGCTCGCCTGATTTAACCCCCTGTGACTTCTTTTTATGGGGCTATCTGAAAAGCATTGTCTACACTGATCGTCCAAGGACCATACCCCAATTAAAGGAAAATATTCGTCGAACAATAGCTGGCATACCCGTCGCTATGTTAGAAAAAGTATATCAGAACTTTGTAAATCGATTAACTCAGTGTATTGACAATGACGGGCGTCATTTGCCCGATATTATTTTCAAAACCAAATAATATTTAATTTCCCATTTTGTATAAATTTGATAAAAAATAGTTAAAACGATATCTGTTTTCTTTTTTGTTTTATTCACCTTTCAAATCAGCAAGTTTGGTTGCCGGACCCTGTATATTAAAGACTTGATCACTGATAATGTACTTAAGGTCATGTATGTAGACACAAATAATCAGGTTGTTGATGTATTAACAAAAAGTTTATCATGTAACTTGTTTTCTAAACATGTTTTAAACATGAATGTATTCTGATTTGGTTTGTTTTAATTATTGATGACATATATTAATGACTGATTGCTGGTCTGGTTCAATTCCAATGTCAACTTCTGCACAGTTACTCAGTTCGCCATGCGTAGGTTGATATTTAAAGAAATGACAATTTTTCAAATACATCACCATATAGTCGGGCATTAAATAAAAATTATGCGGCCAGATATTGCGAATAGGAAAAAGCTGCATGTGACATAACAGCAAATCGAAATAGAAAATAAAACTACCCAAAACCCCGCGCCCCAACCTTTAGTATATTAGAAAAATAAATAAGAATTTCAGCGTTCCCCTGTACGACTTTTTAAGCATCTCGCTTCACCGGGAGAATATCTGAAACAAAGAAAATAATATTACGACAAGAACATAAAAAACGTCAACGTGTTTTAATTGATTTCAGCTGAATACCTAAAAAAAAATCAAAAACTGTTCATTACATCCGGAGATTTCCGACAAAAACCGAAAAAGTCAAATTTCTATTTGTTTTTTACCACTTTATTAATGATTATTTTGGAATTTACTTCGGATGTAATAAAAAATTTTAAATTTTTTTTACCAAATTATTTAGTAATAAAATGCGCAACGTTGCCTCCATTTAATTAAAGCTCTATCAACAATAGTTTCTGAGATGGCAATGCTAATGCATCGAATTTGTAAGTTTTAGAATTAAATGTAGAATTTAAAATGTATTAAAAAATATGGTTCTATTTAAAAATACCAATATTTTATCTGCCACGAATTTATGCACCACCCTGCATAGTCAAAACAAGTCAAAACAATGCATAGTCAAAACAAAAAAAATTGCCCAGCTTAAATTAAAACTGACATTATCACATAGCTTATGAAAAACAAAGATCACAAAACGGTGCGCGCTAGATGTAACAAGTCTTCCTGATTAATCAATCAATGAGTAAATTCAAAAATTCAATAATATACAGGGTGTTACATTAGAAAACAAAGAAAATTTGGACTGTCACAGCTTTACAAGATACTTTTTGTAGCTACCCAAATAGTTTACTCTAATAAAAATAATCAAATCACCTTTATTGTTAATTCCTGTCTATCTGATATATTATTTATAGAAAGGGAATAGCTTGAATAATCAAATTATCTAAAAATTCAGAAGAATTTACTTGGTTTTAAAAACACTGCAACTACACAAAGGTGTTTGCTTTATAATTATAGTACTCATAAGATAAGATAGAAGATGTCTCATACAAGCGGTGTCTTGAGTTCATCATTTGTACTCACTGCAAACTACCTCATTATTACTATTACTTTAAACATGCTTTTAGATGACACTAAATATAATACATATTGATTTGACGTTCAATAATGCAATTTACCAAAGTAAATAATGATGATTATTGTTGAGATTTTTGTGTTAACGTAAAACAATAATGAAAACTGCAATGCTTTTCATTTTAATGTCAATTTCAGTAAAAATAGTTAACTGACATTAAAACTTGCTCTTTTATGCACTGTTCTAATGTAGTACTTCTTAGTGGGTAATTTGAGTCTAATTTGAGTTTAAGTCAATTTCTTTATAAAAGTTATGCTTTCTCACCCACATGATAAAGTAGTGAAGTATTCAGCATATACGAGATACAGATCTGTAAGATAGGCCTAATTTGCTACTTGAAGTATACTTAAAAAATACCAGACGAGAAAAATGTGTATTAATGATGCATCAGCAGGGTTAAATACCTAGGAAGTTTGAAATTGGCATTGTAATCTTACTTAGACCAGCAGGCTCTATGTCCTTCAAAAAATATACATTTACTTGATTTTAGTGTATAATTTTCAACTATTATTGAAGTATTGTATTAAAATTAAAAATATAACTATTTTAACTGCATGGGAATCTGTTTGACATAACAAAATAAAACCAAAAGCAAAGTGACAAATTCGAACTTTAGTTGACATAACAACAGATTAAACATGGCTTAATCAGCTAAATTTGTTTCCTCAAATTGAAATAATGCACAATATGCACTTAAAACTTTTTATATTATTTTTTACATTGAATAGTAGAAACTAGAAATCTATTTTCACAGAATGTACGCACTACTTCCCATCTGAGACATACCATATTTATAGAAAATGGTAAGCTCAAATAATCAAAATATCAAAAAATTGAATTTCATTAAGTATTGGATTGTTAAAAAAAACATTGCAGCTGCACAAATACAGGGTGTTACAAATTAGATGCATTAGCATTGCTATCTCAGAAAGTATAGTTGATCGAGCTTTAGTTAAATGGAGGCAAAGTTGCGCATTTTAATGCTAAATAATCTGGTAAAAAATAATTTTAAAAAATTTCATTACATCCGGAGATATCCAACAAAAACAATTAATCAAATTTCTATTTTATTTTTTTACCACTTTATTATTGATTATTTTGGAAATTCATTTTCTTCAATCAATTGCACCTTCTGGAGGCATCAATTTATGCTATTTAAGAAAATAATGTTTGTATTTAGATACAACGTTTCGTCTTATAGATACCTTCATCAACTTAATATTTTAAAATACGGACTGGGACTTTTGATTTCGTTTTTTTAGTAGCTACCAACCTACCAAAAATAATGATGTGCCACACTTGTCAAAAAATTATACCTAGTGTACTTAGGTAGGTATTTGTTTTTTTTTTCAAATATGCATTTGAAATTCATGTTATCATAATTAGTAAATAATTTAGTTTGATATGATTAAGTTGTTTCATCAAAACTCAACCTCGAATTCAAACATGTGAGTATCCGAAAAATAAATAACTAACCAAAAACATATTTTTTTGTAAATGAAAAGTACCATAAGAAACTCTCTCTCTTTTTCGAAGGAGCAATGAACCTAATTATTAAATTATATAAAACTAAATTATCTACTCGTTATGACAACATATCAATTTCAATTGCTTAATTTTTTTAAAAATCTTAAAATACCAAATACATAATACGAGTAGGTACACTAGGTATATTTTTTTGAAGTGTGACACATTATTAGTTTCAGAAGGTCTGTGGCTACTGAAAAATGAAATAAAAAGTTGAGGTCCGTATTTGAAAATTTGAAGTTGATGTTGGTATTTAAAAAAAGAAATGTCGGAGCTAAAACCTAAAACTATTTTCTTGAAGAGCATAAAAAAGCGCCCCCGGAAGGTGCCATTGATTAAAGTGGTAAAAAAATAAACCAGAAATTTGAGTTTTCCGGTTTTTGTCGGATATCTCCGGATGTAATAAAACTTTTTTGAATTTTTTTTACCAAATTATTTATCAATAAAATGCGCAACTTTGCCTCCATTTAACTAAATCTCTATCAACTATACTTTCTGATAGCAATGCCAATGCATTGAGTTTGTACACCCTGTATGTTTGCTTTACAATTATTGTACTAGATAAGCAAATGTTGTATCATGTAAGTAACTTCGTAGCCATCATTTGATCTGAAGAATTGACACTTATATGAATTAGATTATTACTGTTCCTTCAAACATGCATTTAGATAACACTACATACAGTGCTTTTGTAACATGCATAACTAAGTTCAATAAAATTAAAAAGACTACCTTTTCACAAAAATTCTCGGACCCCTATGTTTCTAATTTTATTAACCGCTGCTTGTGTTGTATGAATTGAAATTATACAGGGCCCAAAAACTGGGTATTTAAAATATTTTTAATCTTTCAAATGGCAACACTTCTTTATTATTCTATAATTTGGATTCTAGAAACAACCAATTCTAAGTATTGTTCTATGCAACTTGTACCACAATTGTCCTGTAAATATTGATAATTTGAAACCAATAATTTTCCAAAAGTCAGATTAACATCTTCAAAAATTATGTATGACATTTAAAAAAAAATGTAAAAAGATAATAAACCGTCTTGGTTATTGTAACAGTCCATAGAGTTCATTTTGAATAGCTGATTTTAATTTTTTTCAATTTTTTTACGTAAAAGTTTTGGGACTTATAATTTTGAAAAGTGTATTTGACATTTGTTTAAAAACAATTGAATATCAGTATGGACTATGTTGCATGAAATATGTTAAGAATTGTTTGTAGAATCCAAAACATCCTATAAAAACAAGGTTCCAAGTGTTTTTCGAAAAAGTACAGCCCTTTTTATTGAGTGGGTGTACCAGTTGAGAAATTTAGTTCAAGTATTAGTATTCACTGTAAAAATTGAAGGTGATTATAAATGATAAGTATATGTAGGTTATTACATAACATATAGACTGACAAGTGCCAGTACATAAATAGTAAATATTAAATAAAAAGTTGTAGCTTGTAGCTGCAATCCTTTTTCTTTAAGCTGGAACCCAAAACAAAAACAAAAAAGTTAATAAAATAATGTACAGGGTGATTGATTGAATTTTGACCACCCCCTTAACTTTCTTAATTTTGATTTTAGCAAAAAACGTTAAATACAAAACCAGTAGATATTTAGGTCTACTTTATTTTTAGATAAACAGTTATTATACAGGGTGTCCCAAATTTGAGTAATAAACCAAACTTATGTTTTTTTTAAATACGATGACCAACTTTTTATCCAATATTTGAATTCTACATCAAATTCTAGGCCTAATTGATGTAAAATGTCTGTATCGATATTCAACTGTTTCCGCAGCAGCATCGTTGATTGGTTGAATTTTGACCACCCCCTTAACTTCTTTAATTTTGATTTTAGCAAAAAACGTTAAATACAAAACTAGAAGATATTTAGGTCTACTTTATTCTTAGATAAACAGTTATTATACAGGGTGTACCAAATTTTAGTAACGAACCAAACTTATGTTTTTTTAAACACAATGACCAACTTTTTATCCGATATTTGCATTCTACGTCAAATTTTAGGAATTGATGTAAAATGTCTGTATCGATACTCAACTGCTTCCGCAGCATCTGTTACTTTAACAATGTTTCCTCGACTATGTGATTAAAGTTTAATTTAGTTACTCAAATTTGGGGCAGCCTGTATAATAACTATTTATATAAGAGTAAAAGTAGACCCAAATATCTATAACTGTTGCTACAACTAGTTTTTTTACTAAAATCAAAAATACGGAAGTTAAGGGGGTGGTTAAATTTCAATCAATCAAGGACTCTGCTGCGAAAACATTTGAATATCAATACAGACATTTTACATCAATTAGGCCTAGAATTTGATGTAGAATTCAAATATCGTATAAAAAGTTGGTCATCGTATTTAAAAAAACATAAGTTTGGTTTATTACTCAAATTTGGGACACCCTGTATAATAACTGTTTATCTAAAAATAAAGTAGACCTAAATATCTACTAGTTTTGTATTTAACGTTTTTTGCTAAAATCAAAATTAAGAAAGTTAAGGGGGTGGTCAAAATTCAATCAATCACCCTGTACCTAAAAACTATCACTTTTGTGATAATATTTATCTGTCAATGCCAGGTTAACCAAACTGCAGTTCCAAAAAGGGCAAAAAGATATAATTTTAGTATTAGCCATAAAAAATTTTAGTTTTTAAGTGAATTCAGTTATTACTAACACTAAAAATTAATTATTTTTTTTACAAACTCTTTGGGTCATAAGCATTGATTCTATTCTTAGTCCTAATATTAATACTATTACTAAAATTAAATTTTGTTTTATAAACTAGGCTTAAGTCCCTTCCATTTCATCAAATTTATGCAGTACTTACTTTACAAAGACATTGTATAATACATATTAACTTAATGTTGAGCAATGTCGTTTACTAAAGTGTACAATGATAATTATTAAACATAAAACAATTATGAAAACTGCATTGGTTTTCATTTGAATGTTAATTTAAGTAGAATCAATGTACTGACCTTAAACCTTGCTTTTTTATTCACTGTTCTAATGTAAGTACTTAGTTGATCCCATTGCACACCATTTCACTCTTCAACTTGATTGATATGTTGCAATCTTCTTAGTGGGTAATTTGTTCTTCGCTTAGGTCAATTTCTTCATAAAAGTTATATTTTCTCATCCACATGGAAAAGTAGTGAAGTATTCAGCATATACAGGATACAGATCTGTGAAATAGGCCCAATTTGTTAGTTGAACCACCCTTAAAAAATTGTCAGACTAGACAAATTTTAAGTAATGTATTCAAGTGATGCATCAGCAGAGATTATTTAGGTTAGGTATGAAATTTCCTAATTGCCATTGTAATCTTACCTGGGCTAGCAGGCGTTGTGTGCATTATGACTATCGAAAAATATACATTTACTTGAATTTAGTGAATAATCTTCACCAATTATTAGACTATTGTAATAAAAATACAATTATTTTAGCTGCATGTTTTTTTTTTTGACACAACCAAACAAAAACAAAAGCCAAGTGACAAGTTGGCATTTGACATCACAACAGATCCAAGATGGCCTATCAGCGGAACTTCTTTCCTCAATGCGATACGTCGGGTGACGTCACAGTGGATGCTCGGGCGCACAATATGTACTTAATACCCAAGGGATTACAGGCGGTGTCCGTGGTTTTGTATTACTATTTGATTCTCTCTCTTCATTAAAGTATAGTTTTTGTAGGAAGGGGTTCACGTTCAAGTTCGACTAAACGAAATATCTAAAAATTTAGATTCAATAAGTATTGAATTTATTGTTTTAAAAGAACATTGCAGCAGCACAAAGATGTTTTCTTTACAATCATAGTACTTGATCGGTAGATGTCTCATATAAGTGGTTTCTAGAACTCATATTTAAACTCACCACAAACTACACTTTATTCAAAAATATTACTACTATTACAACATGCTTTTAGATAAGGCTACATATACTCATGACATATTAGCTTGAGGTTCAGCAATGCAGTTTACTGAAGCACCTAATGATCATATTGTTATATTGTGTTAATCATAAAAGAACACTGTAAACTGCAATGATTTTCACTTTTCAGTAAATTTTAATATATTGGAATTATAGTTTAGTTTTAGGAAATACAGTTTACAAAAATAAGCATTACAAAAATTTGTTGCTGGAAAAATGTAAGTAATTAAATACTTGTCTAGCATCAATGATATCTGGTGTTAAGTAACTAAATTGCTGGCAAATTGTAAGAAACCGATTTCTTTCGAAGAAATTTCAGTTAAAATATTTTGAAGTTTGAGCGATATGTATATCACAAATTTTTAAAATTAAGGAGAACTTGAACACTTGGCTGTGCAGATATAATGTCATTAGAATCATTTTAGAGGAGTATACAGAGTTAAAAGCCTACTTTGCATTAGTTGTAGACAAAGAAAAATCTTACACGGCTAGGACTTTAAATAGCATGTTACAGGATTCCCAAAATTACCTATATTTGGTCTTCTTAAAGCCCATATTGTATGAAGTGAATACATTTTTAGAAATTGGTAATAGTTATTTACGTAACAAGTAGGATATGAATGTTATTAACGCACGCATGTGAAAATTTGCACGACGAGGCCGCAGGCCAAGTCGTGTAATCACAAAGTGCGTTAATAACATATCCTACGTGTTACGTACAACATTTTATCTACAACGATCATTATTTTAATGATTAATTGAAAAAAAAAATAAAAATAAAAAAAAAATATAAAAAAATTAAAATATTTCCAGCAACTTATTAGGCATGTCAACATCTGGCATTAATTTATCCAATTGCAAAGAGTTTACCATTAATATTTATCCTAATAATAATTGAGTTTTCATGTAATTGTATGTCATGTTTTTTAATTAAAAAAAATCTAACTATAAGTGACTTTTAATATTAATATTAACAAGAAGCAAGATAGTGGAGACAGAACTCCAGATGTACAAACAAATTGTTCACCAATTATTAACGCACTAGTGCGGTAATAAAGGTCATTATGACACTGAAAATAGTGCGAAATTACGATATTATGTAACTGTTGTAGATAAAGCAATTGAAGATGTCCAAACCATAATAATGTTTCTGGCTGCAAAGATTTTTAAGCCGGTATTTCTTAATTTTAATGATGCTTTCAACAATATAACCAATGATTTAGCTCTTCTTGATACAAACAACATTGAACTGGGTATTGAATTTAATCTAGCCTTAAATGAAAATAAAATATCCACCCAGGATCTCATCAATATAAAGGACAGATTGAAAAAATATGTTCATTGTCTATCAAAAGTATAATAGATAGATTGCCCACAAATCTAAATCACTTTAAAGATTTAAATGTTTATAGTCCTTCTGTTTGCTTGTCTCAAACTTTGCGGGTAAAATTTGCATCTCTACAATTCATCAATGTTTTGATTGATACTGAAAAAATAAGTATAACTGAAAATGAATACAATACTTTGATTGGTATGGCAATAAAATTTTACAAAATTCCTACTCTTTTTGAACTACAGTTTTTTATCATAAAAATGTGGGGGGTGTAAGGATATTTGAAAACATTGCAAGATTTGTTTTTTTATTACTTTCATTGCCTACTTCAAATGGAGTAGTCGAACGAACATTTAGTTTAATGAATGCTACTAAAACTAAATTATGTACGTAACAAAATTAATTTAGATATGCTCAATGCCTTTTTAATAATCAAAACAAAATTATATTCAGAAAATAAATGTTGTAAAGGCTTTAAACCAACGCCGGAAATGTTTCAACAGTTTAACTTAAAAAAATATGACTTTAAAAATAAAAAAGAAGAAAATAATAATACTGATCAAACAAATGATGATGAGGTGTTGGAAATCATCCATACCGCAGAATTTTTGCCCTGCTGTTGTTTAGTTTAAATTTTAACTTTGAGTATGTTTTAATTGGAACTGTAGATGTGTATTTATTTTGAACCTAGCACTTTATTCATTATTTAAAGATGATGATTGTGTTATTATCTATCACGAAGTGGAGTAGCGAATAAAACTACTTCTAAAAAACATTAAAATGCATTACGCCTTTTATTTTAGTTTAAAAAAAGTTTTCCTTTTTTAAACCTGGTTGCAAATAACATTATTAACGCTCCATAGTGCTTCAACTCGAACGCGATCCCTCTTACTTCTTGGCGAATTTATGGCGATTTTTTTTCTTGGGGTTGGCTACATTATTGCTACTTTATTTTCCTTATCTGGCAATATTAGAAGGTTGGCAAATCTGCACTGAGCATCCAGAAAATACCGCAGTGTTCTACAAGCGTTTGTTGTATAAAGAACACGAGATGTATTTGAAGCGCGTCTCAGACACCACGCGGGTACTCTCGTAAGATTGATGCTGTCAATTTTTATCAGCAAGGTAAGTTATTTCAGCGTGAACTTTACACAAATTTAGTGTGTGAAAAAAAAAAGTATTTCTTGATGGAAAACGAAACGTTTTTGACCCGGATAATGAAAGCCATGCCGAAATGTTGCGAAATTTGGTTATTGGTACGGATTCCTATAAGCTATCAACCTCATGAAGCTACCAAAGATAGTCCATTCTTTCTTATGTTTGGTCGAGATATAGAACTACCAATTCATTTAACGATTAATGATCACGTACTACAATACGACTTGGACGAAATATATGCCAGTGAAATGTTAAAGGAAAAACTGAAGCCTAAAATTGTTACTTTTTATAATGAGACAAAATTTGGCGTTGATGTCGTTGATAACCTTTGCGCTACAAATTCGGTTTCTAGAAACACATACAGATGGCCAATGGCATTTTTTAATACATTACTCAATATAGCAGGAATTAACGCTTGCGTAGTATACACGGATAATCAAAACGAAGAAAACGTGAACATATTCGAAATAGGTCCCAAATAAACAGTTTACCTAAGGAAATCCGAAAACGTACTGCCGAAATGACATTTGAAGCAAATTCGAATATACCCAGGTCACGAGAAAACGGTGGAAATTACAGAAAATATTAGAAAAAGATGATTTTTCTGCGAAAGAAAAAAGTATCAATGTCTATAAATAATGTTTATGAATGTGCAATAAACATGTTTTTTCTTTCATTACCCAAAAGTAATATAAAATAAGTCTGTCAGTATTCGTGAGATATATCCCTAAACCATATATGCACCTAGTATTTATGCTGATGCACCCAATATTTCTGCTGACGCTAGTATTAAGTTTTATAAAGGCGATTGTAACGCTGCAACCGTAATCATTAAGACCGTGTCAAAGCTTCAGGCTGTTCGGCTTAATTGTTCACCATAATTTTAAGTTTTTAGTTTAGTAAACGTCCTATTTCAACAAATAAAGTCTTTTTTAAAAGTTACTCCGTCTCCACATTTAATTGGCGCAGCCGGTAGGATAGTGCAGTTTCGCCCTTTATCGGATTCCGTTGTGCAAAAGTGGTTTTTAAATCTTAGTGCATTATCTGTAACCAATTTTTCGGGACATTTTGCTTGTACGTGTAACATGCTACACCAAACGGTATTCGTCGCGACGTCGTATTATTCCAAGTAAGAAGAGTACCAAGAAGTCACCCCGAAAAGACGAATATGGACGTTCCAAGACAAACAAAAACCCCAGGACATCAGCCACGCCTTTATAGGACTCCTATGGTTGTGAACCGCTGCAGTACAGGCTTTATGGATTCTTCTTTGACTCTACTGTAAGTTTTTGCTGAATGACCATTGTTTTTCATGTCTCAAGCGTCAAAACGACTAAAAGAAATTTTGTATAGAAATAGGGCTCGTTTAGGTTTAGTAAAAGAACGAAACAGTTCAGATTCAAGTTCAAGTGAGAACGAAAGCTCAGATAGCGAAGAGAAATCAAGATACGATTCAAATCCTAAACAAAAGGAAATAGTAGATTTATTTGACAACTTAATTTTAGAGAACTCTAGTCATACAAGTAAGGAGGTACAAAGTAGTAATAATAATAACTTTAAAATGGAAAATATTAGATTCCATACCTCTCTTTTACCCACTTTCTCTGGCAAACAAGAACACCTTGAAAGCTTTATTCTAGCTATCGACGAATTTTATGCATTATATTACGGCAATAGTGAAGCCCAAAAACCGCTCGTAACAGCCGCAATTAAATCAAAGTTAGTTGATGATGCTAGAAATTTCTATCTTTCTAGACCAGATTTAAATGATTGGCTTGCTATTAGAGCAGCACTTAAACAAAAGTTTGGCGATCCAGTGACTTATCTTGTTTTAATGCAACAAATGCAATATATTAACATTAATAGAAATGAATCAATGTTAGAATTTGTTGACCGATTAAAAACCTTTGTGCAACGAATTATTGCTAAAATTCAATGCGAAGTTACCGATGTCACTTCAAAGACAACTTTACTTTCTCAAGTAGAAAATACATCTGTTTTATTACTAACTGCAAATTCATCACAAACTTTCAAAACCATGTTAATGATACAAAGACCTAACACATTAGACACTGCTCTTCAACATGTCATTAACTATAATATGACTGAATCTCAAGTAAATTTTACTAACAACCATTCTCCTATGCGAAATCATATGGAAAAACCACACCAATCATTAAATCACAATAACAGAGGTTTTAATAATAATTTTACTAACCCTCATACTAATCAACATAATGCTAACCAAATTCGACCTCAACCTTTTCCAAGTCAACCTATAAATGTTCAGCCTAGATTTGTTCCGAGACATTATCCCACAAACTCACAAGTTTTTGGCAAGTCAAGACAAATACCTCAACTAAATAGACCGAGACAAGATACACCTACACCTATGTCTATTTCAACCGCCGGTCCTTCTCGTTTCTTACATCAACAAAGACAACCCCTAATGAGACATAATACGTTTATTCCTACAGGACCACGTAACTTTATATCTCAAGAACTTACCAACGTTGAAGTTAACTCCCAGACTCCTCTATATGATGACCCCTTTATGTATAATCAATCTGATGAAAATTACCTTCAACAGCAAAACAACGTTTTTTCTCAAAATGATTTTGAACAAAACCTTGCGTTTCAAAATTATTGTGACAAACTATGAAACTTGTCAAGAGACAGAGGAAATAAATAATGAACATTTTCAGAAAGTAGCTTCGGAAATACCCTTGACGTAATATCGCTCAAATGATTGAGTTGCCTTACTTCCAACTACCCCGAAAACAAATGACAATTCTTATAGATTCCGGAGCATCCGATTCTATAATTTCACCAAAATTTGCAGAATTATTTTCAAATAATATGTACATTGAACCTTTCGAAATAATTGCTTGTAAACAAATCCATCAAGAAAATAGGAATTTAAAATTAAATTTGCTAGAAGAATTAGGTATTAACTACACATTTAAGCTTCGTGTCTTAAATTGGCATAATGATTTTGATGCTCTTTTGAGGCACACGAGATTTGAAGAACTTAAATGCTAATTTATGCTATAAAACTAAAACTCTAACCCTTAATGGCATAAAAATCCCCTTTTCTCTTGCATACAACAAATCTCTAACTAGACCAATAGAAAATTTAAACAACAACTTTTTATCATACCAGTAAACTATGAAAAAGGTACAGCAATTTTACCATCTTTTAACATAAATGAACATATTATACCAGACGCACTAGTCGAAGTAAATAATGGTTTATGTAAAGTTCCTAATCCAACACCAAATGTACAAGTTAATTTCCATCAAAGAATAAAAATAATCCCGCAAGACCAATTCGATTTACTTGACCCACCGACAAGTAATATAAAATTTAACCCTGAACATCAATTACGACTTGATCATTTAACCCATCTAGAAAAATCAAAAATTTTACCACTATGTCATGAATTTAAAAATATAATGTACAATGAAGATTGTGATTTGACATTTACAAGTCAAACAAAACACTTCATACGAACTACAGACGATAGACCAGTCTATGTAAAGTCCTTTAGACACCCCCCAAGCATTAATCAAGAAATTCAATCTCAGATTCAAAAACTGCTTGACAACAAAATTATTCGACCCTCAATATCACCATATTCTGCCCCTGTTTGGATAGTTCCTAAAAAACAAGACGCATCTGGAAAACGGAAATTTCGAATGGTTATCGATTATCGAAGACTAAACGATGTTACTGTTGACGAAAAATACCCATTACCCAGAATAGAAGAAATTTTAGATAATCTTGGTAAATGTACTTATTTTACTACACTTGACTTAGCTCAAGGTTTTCATCAAATTGAAATGGATCCTTCATCTATTGAAAAAACAGATTTTTCAGTAAATAATGACCATTTTGAGTATCTGCGCATGCCATTTGGCTTAAAAAACGCGCCAGCGACCTTTCAAAGGATGATGGATGAAATTTTACGTGATTATCTCTACCGATTTTGTTTTGTGTATATGGATGATGTAGTAATATTTTCGAAATCTCTGTCAGAACATATTGATCACATCAGAATTATATTCAAAAAGTTCAAAGAAGTAAATCTCAAAATTCAATTAGATAAATCCGAATTTTTGCGTAAAGAAGTTGCTTTTCTTGGACATCTTATAACGTCCGAAGGTATTAAACCAAACCCTTTAAAAATCGAAGCAATCCAACGATATCCAATTCCTAAAACTCAAAAAGAGAGAAAGAAAGGCTTTCTTAGGACTAGTTGGTTATTATCGCAGGTTTATTAAAAACTTTTCTAAAATTACTTTTGCAATGACAAAATGCCTTCGTAAAGGAAGTGAAAATTATATCGGAAATCAAGAATTTAAAGAAGCTTTCCAGAAATGTAAGGAACTTATTAGTAATTCACCTGTTCTTCAATATCCAGATTTTAACAAACCTTTCAAATTGACAACTGATGCATCCAATGTAGCAATAGGTAGTGTTTTATCTCAAAACGACCATCCTATAGCTTTTTACTCTCGAACTCTCTAATTCTGCTGAGAAAAATTACTCTACTATAGAAAAAGAACTTCTTTCAATCGTAGAGTCAACTAAACATTTTCGTTGCTATCTCTATGGTGTTAAATTTGTAATTGAAACTGACCACAATCCTCTTGTTTGGCTTTCAAAGATTAAAGAACCAAACTCAAGATTAATACGTTGGAAATTAAAACTAGAAGAATTCAATTTTGAAATTAAGTACAAAAAAGGAAAAGAAAATGTCATTGCCGACGCATTGTCTCGGATAGACATTAATACGAAAGAAACTCGATCTTGCGTTGATAACGAGTTGCAGTCGATTGTACCTAACACCGACGAGACAGTTGCAAATCTTGCAGACTTTGACTTAGCTGACTATGTGTTAAATCAAGGATATTAATGAAAATGATCCGAACACAACACCACAGTCTACCACTGATAAACAAAGGAAAGGAAATGAAACTTTGTCTGATACCACTGTTCACTCAAATAATGACCCCGAAGGAAAATACCTGCCTATTTCCGAATTACCAGTAAATCACGCTTCTAATCGATTAATTATCGATTACGGCAAAAATTTCGAACACAAATTCACAAGACCTTTTAATAAAAATTATCACTTTGTTCGCATTTCTCAAGAAGACAGACAAGAACATATTTTGAAAATCCTAAAAGAAATAATTAAACCAGACGTGACTTTTACAGTTCATATTCCAAATACAGAGTTACGTGTTGAATTTCAAAGATTAATCGCTGCAAATTTAAATACCACCGCTAAACTTGTGTTATCAAACATATACTTAACCGATGTAACGAATACAGAACAGAGAAATAATTTCACAATACCATCAACACAATCATAATGGTATAACTGAGACCTATAACCAACTTAAACAAAAATATTGTCGCAGATTCCAACATTTCCTATCGTACTATACACCGAATAATCGCGTATGTCAGCAAGTCTAGTAGGAATCTGGGTCAATCGACGAGTATTTATTCAGCAAGGCTGGCCATCTAAAATCACTGGTCTCCGGGTCGGTCGGCGAGCAACAGTCTCTAACTTGAAGTGGTGGGACGGCTCGCTACCCTCTTAGGATCCCAGGCTGATAAGAGAAGGGTTCTCTCGCAACTTGAAGTGACCGTTAGAACCCTTAACCCTGTCAGTTGTTCACTTGGTCTTTTGGTCACATCGTACAAGAACACCTTTGCGTGCCCCTTTACGGTGTAACTGAAGGACTAAAACCCCCACTCGTCTCTCCCGAACTCACATGCGCTCTACGACAGTTACGGCCGTGTTGGCCCTTTTATTCTGGGGGTAAGAATAACCCCTCTTAAGTGTATAGTTTACATTGTTTTATAATAAACGAGGCTTGCCTGTGACCTAGGTTGTTTCTCTACCATCCCTCACTACGCACCCCTAAACGTGACAATATTACTGGCCAAAATTAAGAGAATCGATAACCAATTACATAAATAAATGTGAAATATGTTTACAAAATAAATACGAAAGACACCCGTATAGAATTGCATTCGAAGGTCCACTACTATCAGATAAACCTTTTAAAACTCTTCACATCGACATTTTCCAATTTTCGAACTGTCAATTCCTAACCATCATTGATTTCTTTTCAAAATACGCCCAAGCATATTACATTACAGACAAAAACGCTGTAACAATTTTGAATAAACTTAGACATTACTTTGCTCATCATAACACTCCATAAAAAATAGTTTCGGATCAAGGTAAAGAATTTCAGAATAACACCTTCAAAGAATTTTGTCAATTATTTAATATAGAAATTCATTACACTACACCAGGAAATTCATCATCAAACAGTCGAATAGAAAGATTGCATTCAACAATACTTGAGAAATTAAGAGTACTAAAAATGCAAAATCCAGATGAAACACCTCAAAATCTCATGATATCGGCAATCTTAATTTACAATCAAAACATTCATTCAACAACTGGACCTTCACCTTTTGCAATCTTGTACGGTCCGTATTTCAATGAACCTAGTTTAAATAATGACTTAACTATTTATGAGCAGTATAACGACAAAAGAAAGAAAACACTTTTACCCTTTTACGAGCATGTTTATAAGACAGCACATACAAAACAATCCCAAAACACCCAAAAACAAAACAAAAATCCTGAACAACCACCTAACATTCAAACGGACGATACTGTGTACAGAAAAAACCCGCTTCGTAACAAAATGAACCCTCAGTACAGTCGCACGAGAGTTACGGAGACTAACAGAAATAAAATTACAGGTATTTCTAAAACAAGACCTGTAAACGTTCATTTAAGAAAAATCAAACTTCTTTTCAGCCTCCCGATCCTGATCCTTCAGACGCAGGCCCTTCAAGTACACCGACTACCTAATACTGGGTACTACATGGAAAATGTATCCCCATCGCTTAGTACTAACCATTATCATACTACGTATATACCATTTAACATATAGTATTAAGTTTACTTTATCTCAGTTCTTAACTAACATTGTAGTCTTAAAACCTTTAGTAGATGAACAAAATAACAAAGCAGTAACCACTTTATATTTTCATACATACAAGCTTATTAACCATAAATATAGCAATTATGAGAGTTAATGCAAAGCAAAAATCGCAGGAAGCGAGGACTAATAAACTTTCTTGGAAGTGGTATTAAATTTATCACGGGCAACCTAGACGATAATGACCTGGATACAATTACTCAGAACTTTGATATACTAAAGCGAAATCAACTAAATTCGATGCATAAGATCAACGAACTTAGTTCCTTTGCAGGTAATATAATGAATAAATTCAACGATGATATCGTTTGCACACTTAGAAACACTAGATTTGGAAATTTTGTCTCCAAGCGAAATAAATGAAATTTGGAAATATCTAAAAATTCATTATCCTAAAAAAGCTCTATGGCCTAAACAACATATCAGAGAATTAACCCTAATCTGTAAAACTGGTCTATTAATAATGGACGATATGGTCATTCTTGCAATCAAAATACCAGTGTTTGAAGTGAGTGCTTGTGATTTAAAATTTGTTTACCCCGTACCCAACAACGAGTCGCAAATTGTGATTACACCTAGCAAGTTCTATTGCAATGAACTTTGGTATAAAGTTTGTAACGAAATAAGTGACAAGTGGATATGTTCGAACCCACTTATTGATAGCTGTATTTTATCCAAAAATTGTCAATATGCTTTAGTTCACAATAATTATAAAGTTCACACATTAACACATGCACATGCTTTATTGTTCTGTACAAAAACATCAGAAATAATTTATGAAGATTGTTTTAGATTTGAAAAAGTGTTAATAGATGGCTGTACACTTTTACAAAGTAAATGTGATGTAATTATTGATAAGCAAAAGTATTCACTAGCTATTAATAATGTAACCACACTTTTACCAGATGTACCAAGTTTACAAATTACCAACTTTTCTCTAAATCTTAAAATTAAACACTTAGATAATCCAGGTCAGGTTCAAGACGATCTTTTAGAACCTATTAAATTTGAAGAATTACTTTTGCAGAATAACTCGCACTTAACTTTAGTTATTATTAATAGTATTTGTATTATAGTTTTAATTTGTGCTTTTTGTGTAATATTTTACCAATGGAAAAAACATTTTAAAGTTATTCCCTTAAAAACGCTTCAAAATATTATCAACGAGGACGTTGAATTAACTTAGGGTGGAGGAGATATAATCCTAAACCATATATGCACCTAGTATTTCTGCTCACGCTAGTATTAAGTTTTATAAAGGCGATTGTAACGCTGCAACCGTAATCATTAAGACCGTGTCAGAGCTTCAGGCTGTTCGGCTTAATTGTTCACCATAATTTTAAGTTTTTAGTTTAGTAAACGTCCTATTTCAACAAATAAAGTCTTTTTTAAAAGTTACTCCGTCTGACTTCTCATTTAATTCGCGAACATTCCATCCGATGCGCCGATCCAAGTTTAAAGATACCGGGACATGTCCAAAAGTAGCTGTTTTGTGGATTTGCATTTTACATGGGGTTAAATGGGTAACTTCCTTATTTTAAGGCCTAGAGGGTTGAGACTTCGTATTAGGGGGGTAAGTTTGGGACACCCCTAGGATGCGGTGTTGTCACGTTGTGCACTTTTTCCCTAAATTTAGGGAAATTCTATATAGTGACCCCTTCGTTTTTCCCTAAATTTCAGGAAATCTTAATCTGGCTATGAGGCCTTTGTAATAGTATCATTGAATGGTCGGTTATTGGCTGTTGGAGGTTTTAATAACCGTCATGACAGTTTAAATTCGGTGTAAGAGTTTGATGTTAAAACCAATAAATGGACATTAGTCACAAAGGTGGCTTTCCCAAAAAGGTGGATTTGGAGGAGCAGTGTTGGATTTGGTCAATTTAGAGCACCTCGTGGGACAAACTAATACCTAGTTAATGAGAACAATATGATATGTACACGGTGATCATTTATAATGTCCCCCCTCTCAACTTTTTTATTTTTCACATTAGAAAAAAAATATGAATAGAAAAGTTGTACGAGATGATGCAAGCTATTTGCAGTATATATTGTTATTTATACAGGACGTTTCAGAAATGCGTGACAAGTCAAAGTTATATTTTTTAAAATGGAACACCCTATATATTTTCAATTTTCTAGAATTATCAAACAATTCTGAACATTTTTTTTATAATATGTCCTATACCTAAATGTAATGGTTCTCGAAATATTCGCATTTCCACTAAGCTGCTAGATTCTAGAAAATATTGTCACACCCGTGTTAATAGTTACGGTGCACACCCAATAACCACCATAGTCAGCAAGGTTAGCGTAATGAGGTCGCTGACGAGTATAAAAGATGCACCGTAGCTCGGCTAAGATACCGAACTCTGGGGTCATCCCCAGAGGGAGGTCACTGGCACAGATTGACCACGATCGATGAAATCCAGCGACCAATGTAGTCCCAACAGACGTAGAATAGCTCAAAAGTAACAAATATGCAGACTAGAACATCAGCGGAATCGATCTAAGCCGGTTTTGAGACGTAATAATATAATTTGGCACAGATTGACCACGAACGAGTGAAATCCAGCGTCCAATGTGGTCCCAACAGACGTAGAATGGCTCAAAAGTAACAAATATGCATACTAGAACATCAGCGGAATCGATCTATGCCGGTTTTGAGACGTAATAATACTATTTGGCACAGATTGACCACGAACGAGTGAAATCCAGCGACCAATGTAGTCCCAACAGACGTAGAATAGCTCAAAAATAACAAATATGCAGACTAGAACATTAGCGGAATTGATCTATGCCGGTTTTGAGACGTAATAATACAATTTGCACAGATTGACCACGAACGACGAAATCCAGCGACCAATGTAGTCCCAACAGACGTAAAATAGCTCAAAAGTAACAAATATGCAGACTAGAACATCAGCGGAATCGATCTAAGCCGGTTTTGAGACGTAATAATAAAATTTGGCACAGATTGACCACGAACGAGTGAAATCCAGCGTCCAATGTGGTCCCAACAGACGTAGAATGGCTCAAAAGTAGCAAATATGCATACTAGAACATCAGCGGCATCGATCTATGCCGGTTTTGAGACGTAATAATACAATTTGGCATAGATTGACCACGAACGAGTTAAATCCAGCGACCAATGTAGTCCCAACAGACGTAGAATAGCTCAAAAGTAATAAATATGCACATACCACGAGGTGACCGTCCGAACTCTTGACCCTATCAGTACCTTAAGTAAGTCCTTTGGGCGTGTCGGTCATAGAGGCTCCCTGCTCGTATCGAGCGGGTTTCGCTAGGCGACACTTCAGGAGGGCTTACGCACCTACACCTACACATAGACACACACACACACCCTCTTGGACGGTGTTCGATGCTAAGAGTTATACAGTGCCAAATAAAGAAGACATACTTGAGCTACGATCTTGTTTCTCTTCCTACGTTACCCCCTAAACGTCACAATATTCGATAGATTCCAGTTCTAGGTGGCGGTGAATTACGCGGTCACGAAAAAACAAAAACTTTGTTTATTACTGACAGTAGTGACAGTTACACGTTGCGGGAATATAACATTATTTTTATTAAAACGCCTTATTCCGAAAGAGAAAACAATTTATTCTGCAAATATTTATTAAAACAAATAATAACGTTAAAATTGCTCAAAGGGCACTCCATAGAATTAACCCCCGGATGCATATTCCAGATAAGAAAACATTTTATAGGATCTATGAAAAGTTTCAACGAACATCCAGCCTATTGAGACGAAAAAGAAGAGTGGAAAGAGATGAAAATATGGATTTGAATTTGATTTTTGAAAAAGTTGAGGAAAATCCAAACATTTCTCTGAGAAAAATATCGAAGAGTTTGGAAAAGAGTATGGCGATTCAAAAAATACCTCTTATGGGAGGATACAAAACACTAACAAGAAATCAGGATATAAAGCATTCAAAATAAGACCCACAACAAAATTAACGCCGAGACAAAGAAAAAAAAGAGTTGAATTTTGCCAAACCATGTTGGAAAAAAATAACTTGAATAACAATTATTTGAAAAATGTATTCTGGACCGACGAGTTATCATTTGCGACCAGCGGTATGATTAACAGGAAAAACACCAGACAGTGGGCCACAGTAAATCCCCACTGGTACAGGGAATTTCAATTTCAAGGTCGCCAAACTGTCAATGTTTGGTGTGCTAACCTGTATAACAAAATAATAGGTCCCCATTTCTTTACCGTTACTTTAAACGGAGATGTTTATTTGAATTTTCTCCATCAAGAACTAGAAGACGTTTTTGATGAGCTTCCTCACAGTGTCGTAGCTGTTAGACACCATCTAAAATAAAATGGCCTCCTAACAGCCCTGACTTGACGCCGATTGATGCATTTTTATGGGGAACGCTAAAAGAGCGAGTGAATGCACATAGCATTGAAAATACTGAACATTTGAAAGAACTTATTAGAATGGAAATTCAAATTCTGAATGAAGATTATAACCAATCGCTCGCTCCGCGTTAGAAAGGTTACGAAGAACGTATATCAAATTTATTGAAGAAAACGGGGCCCCAGTTGAGCAATTTGATTTGTGAAAACTACATGCTTTATTATACATATATTGTACAAAGAAAATGAACAAGAAACCATCTCGATCACAGATTTCAAAAAATTCATCGTAAAATATTTGATATCTAATAAACATCAAACTGAAATTTTAGAAAAAGGCGTAGTAGCAAAGAAAATAAGTTTTACTCAAGAGATTAATCGCAAGGAAGGTACAAAATTTAAAAAAAATGTGTAAACTTTTGAGTGTAAAAATTGGAGTTTTAAAGTCCTAACCAATATCGGATAATGCCTCATGTCATGTGAAAAAGATTGATTTTATATTTTTTTCTCAAAGAGTGTTTCAAACACGTTTTTTTTTGAAGTTCTGTTAATAAACATTCTGGCTCCTTCTTAGAAAACACACTTGATAAAGAGTTGATTTTTCGATAGTAATCGGAGATGGGCAGACACAAATAGTTCATTTTGCTGTAGGATATGTTAATCAGTTGGAAAATAAATTGTACGTTTGATAGATATTAATGACTGATTGCTGGTCTGGTTCCATTCCAATGTCAACTTCTGCACAGTTACTCAGTTCGCCATGCGTAGGTTGACATTTAAAGGAATGACAATTTTTCTAATACATTACCATTTAGTCGGACATTAAATAAAAATTATGCGACCAGATATTGTGGATAGGAAAAAGCTGCATATGACATAACAGCAAATCGAAATAGCAAATAAAACTACCCAAAACCCCGCGCCCCAATCTTTAGTTTATTAGTAAAATAAATAAGAATTCCAGCATTCCCCTGTACGACTTTTTATGCATCTCGCTTCACCGGGAGAATATCTGAAACAAATAAAATAATATTACGACAAGAACATAAAAAACGTCAATGTGTTTTAACCGATTTCAGCTGAATATCTAAATAAAATCAAACATTTTTCATTACATCCGGAGTTATCCGACACAAACCGAAAAAGTCAAATTTCTATTTGTTTTTACCTCTTTATTAAAGATAAAACCTCCTACCTTTTTCGAATACGTTTTTTGAAGAACATTTGATATTAAACAAAACGGGATTTAGACACATAAAATTAAAGCTATTTTCTTCAATATTAACAATTAATAAATCACTATCATAGTTTCCATTAAATAATTACATAAATTAAAATAATTTGACGTATGATTGTCAATCTGAAATGTAAACAAAAATATACATGGCTGAACGAATTTATGTCGTCTGCTAGGGTGGGTTCAATATTACCATTAATTTCATCACGTTTAGTTTAGTATTTGTGTTCTAACTAAGGTGTTTTCTTGTTAATAAACTAAAATGTGGGATTTCGGGAAATAATCTTGACTCTACCCTTCGGCGTTCACGTTTTATCACGTAAAATGTGCATAGGTAGTTTTTTGCGAAATTTTTCTTTTAGGCAATTGGTTGCGACTAAATTTTGCAAAAAAACTACCTATGAACAGTTTACCCGATAAAACCTAAACGCCTCGGGATATAACCTATGATTATTTTGGAATTTACCCCGGATGTAATAAAAAAAATTATTTTTTTTACCAAATTATTTAGCAATAAAATGCGCAACTTTGCCTCCATTTAACTAAAGCTCTATCAACAATAATTTCTGAGATGGCAATGCTAAGGCATCGAATTTGTAACACCTTGTATACAGGGTAATTCAAATTCGACCCTCACCATTGGGATCTCAGAAACCATAAGTACAAGAAAGTTTAAATTGGGGCAAAGTTGCGCAATTTAAAGCTCAACCAAATTCGATTTTCCGAGTACTTAAAAAACTGAAAATTTGATTTTTTGTTTTTATTTATTTCAAACCTTATTTGAAGAGATATCCCAAAACTAAAATCATCTTTTCATTGCCACTTTTTCCTAGCTATTCGATGATGGATTCAAATTTGCCACACGACGTTTCGTTTTTTGTCAGTCATTATCAACTTTATTTTTTCTTATGGGCGTCATACTGGATTTTTAGCCTACCAAATAGTACGTTTTATTCTAATTTTAGTGATGTATAATAACTTATGATTTGCTTGATAAATGACAAAATAATTCAATAAAAACTATTTTTACTTTAGTTATTAAATGTTTTATAAAATGTCATTATTTTTGACAGTACTTGTCAAACACGTTAATTCGGACGATCATTAAAGCAAGTCAACTAACCTAACCTAAACAGCTCATTTATGTTTCCAAGTGAAAGATCATCAAAGATCATCATTTTAGGAACTTCATTTTTTGCCAAATTTCAATTTTTTATAATGTTATGTGCAAGTTTATAGTTATTTATACAGCAAGTGAATTAAACCATTTTTTATTCATTCATATTTGTTCGAGTGAATAAACCGGCTTAAGTCACGTGTTTTATACAGTATTTTATTAAATTTTGACTTCTTATATTAAAAAAAAAAAACTAATATTAAAGTTCTATTAAATTTGCACCGCGCCCCGTAGATGTGACATGGATGTTTGTGTGTTTACATCTGTAAATAGGCGAATGTCATTCAGAGTGATTTAATAGTTATTTATACAGCAAGTGACTTAAACCATTTTTTATTCACGAAAAGAACAACTAGGTCCACGAGCGTTGCGAGTGGCCTAAGTTCTTCGAGTAAGTATGTTCAGGTCAATTGCGTGTGACAAGTACTACCAAGTAATCTTCATAAAACGCGTCATTAACTTAAATCTAACTAAGGAAAAATTAGTTTCTATTGAATTATTTTGTTATTTATGAAGCAAATTATAAGTTATTATACATCACTAAAATCAGAATAAAACGTACTATTTGGTAGGCTAAAAATCCAATATGGCGTCCATAAGAAAAAAGAAAGTTGATGATGATTGACAAAAAACGAAACGTCGTATGGCAAATTTGAATCCATCATCGAATAGCTAGGAAAAAGTGGCAATGAAAAGATGCTTTTAGTTTTGGGATATCTCTTCAAATAAGGTGAGAAATAAATAAAACAAAAAATCAAATTTTCAGTTTTTTTTCGCATATCTTCGGAAGTACTCGGAAAATCAAAATTTTTAAAACAGCATTTAGTTGAGCTTTAAATTGCGCAACTTTGCCCCAATTTAAACTTTCTCGTATCTCTTATGGTTTCTGAGATCCCAATGGTGAGGGTCGAATTTGAATTACCCTGTATAGTGTAAAAGTTATAGAATTAAATGTAGAATTTAAAATGTATTAAAAAATGTGGTTCTATTTAAAAATACCAATATTTTATGTGCCACGAATTTATGCACCACCCTGCATAGTCAAAACAAAAATAAAACATTTCTAATTTATGTTTAAAAAAAATTGCCCAGCTTAAATCAAAACTGACATTATCACATAGCTTATAAAAAAACAAAGATCACAAAACGGTGCACGCTAGATGTAACAAATCTTCCTGACCAATCAATCAATGAGTAAATTCAAAAATTCAATAATATACAGGGTGTTACATTATAAAACAAAGAAAATTTAGAGTGTCACAGTTTTACAAGATACTTTTTGTAGCCATCCAAATAGTTTACTCTGATTAAAATAATCAAATCAACCTTAATGTTAATTCCTGTTTATCTGAGATATTATTTATAGAAAGGGAATAGCTTGAATAATCAAATTAGCAAAAAATCCAGAAGAATTTACTTGGTTTTAAAAACAATGCAAAATGCAATGCAAGGTGTTTGCTTTATAATCATAGATGTCTCATACAAGCGGTGTCTTGAGTTCATCATTTGTACTCACTGCAAACTACCTCATTATTACTATTACTTTAAACATGCTTTTAGATAGCACTAAATATAACACATATTGATTTGACGTTCAATAATGCAATTTAGTAAAGTGAATAATGATGATTATTGTGTTAACATAAAACAATAATAAAAACTGCAATGTTTTTAATTTTAATGTCAATTTCAGTAAAAATAGTTAACTAACATTCAAACATGCTCTTTTATGCACTGTTCTAATGTAGTACTTCTTGGTGGGTAATTTGAGCCTTGTTTAAGGCTTAGAGATCTGTAAGATCAAAAAATATACATTACTTAATTTTAGTGTATAATTTTCAGCTATTATTGAAATATTGTATTAAAATTAAAAATATAACTATTTTAGCTGCATGGGATTCGGTTTGACATAACAAAATAAAAACAAAAGCAAAGTGACAAATTCGAACTTTAGTTGACATAACAACAGATGGAATATGGCTTAATCAGCTGAATTTGTTTCCTCAAAGTGATAAGCCGCGTGACGTCACAGTAGGGTGCTCGGGCTGCACAATATGCACTTAAAACTTTTTATATTATTTTTTACATTGAACAGTAGAAACTAGAAATCTACTTTCACAGAATGTACGCCCTACTTTCCATCTGAGACCATATGTATAGAAAATGGTAAGCTCAAATAATCAAAATATCAAAAAATTCAACTTCATTAAGTACTGGATTGTTGAAAAAATACATTGCAGCTGCACAAATACAGAGTGTTACAAATTCGATGACTTAACAGTTCTATCTCAGAAACTATACTTGATAAATTTTTTTTATTACATTCAGAGATATCCAACAAAAACCGAGAAAGTCAAATTTCTATTTCATTTTTTTACCACTTTATTATTGATTATTTTAGAAATTCAATGGCACCTTCTAGAGGCACTTATTTATGCTATTTAAGAAAATAATGTTTGTATTTAGCTACCACGTTTCGTTTTTTAGATACCATCATTAATATTTTCAAATACGGACTTGGACTTTTGATTTCGATTTTTAGTAGCTACAGACCTCCCTAAAATAATGATGTGGCACACTTTTCAAAAAATTATATCTAATTGACTTAGGTACTTGGTTTTTTAAAAAAATATGCATTTGAAATTCATATGTTGTCATAATGAGTAGATAATTTAGTTTGATATGATTCAATAATTAAGTTTTGCTCGTTTTAACACTAAAAATAAAGTTTAAGCTGTTTCATCAAAACTCAACCTCAAATTCAAATATGTGAGTATCTGAAAAAATAAATAATTAATCAAAAACATTTTTTTTAATGCATGAGAAGTACCATATCTCTCTCTTTTTCGAAGGAGTACTAAACCTAAATACTAAATTATATCAAACTAAATTATCTACTCATTATGAAAACATATCAATTTCAAGGGCTTAATTTTTTTTAAAATTTTAAAGTACCAAGTACATAATACACAATAATATGTATATTTTTTTGACAAGTGTGACACATCATTAGTTTCAGAAGGTCTGTGGCTACTAAAAAACGAAATAAAAAGTTCAGGTCCGTATTTGAAAATTTGAAGTTAATAAAAAAAACTATTTACTTGAAGAGCATAAAAAAGTGCTTCCAGTAGGTGCTATTGATTAAAGTGGTAAAAAAATAAAATAGAAAAACGAGTTTTCCGGTTTTTGTCAGATATCTCCCGATGTAATGAAACTTTTTTGAATTTTTTTTACCAAATTATTTAGCAAATGCGCAACTTTGCCTCCATTTCACTAAAGCTCTATCAACTGTACTTTCTGAGATAGCAAATGCTAATGCATCGAATTTGTAACACCCTGTATGTTTGCTTTATTGCTTTACAATCATGGTACTAGATAAGCAAATGTTGTATTATATAAGTAATTTCATAGCCATCATTTGATCTGAAGAATTGACACTTATATGAATTAGATTATTACTGTTCCTTCAAACATACATTTAGATAACATTACACACAGTGCTTTTGTAACATGCATACTGCCTATAATAATAAAATTAAAAAGACTAACTTTTCACAAAAATTCTCGGAGCCCTATGTTTTTAATTTTAATAACCGCTGCTTGTGTTGTATGAATTCGAATTATACAGGACCCAAAAACTGGGTTTTTAAAATATTTTTGATCTTTTAAATGGCAACACTTCTTTATTATTCTATAGTTTGGAATTTAGAAACAAACAATTCTAAGTATTGTTCCATGCAACTTGTACCACAATTGTCCTGTAAATATTGATAATTTGAAACCAATAATTTTCCAACAAATCAGATTAACATCCCAAAAAATTATTGATGACATTTAAAAAAAAAATGTAAAAAGATAATAAACCGTCTTGGGACCTATAATTTTGAAAATTGTTTTTGACATTACTTTAAAAACAATTGAATATCAGTATGGAGTATGTTGCATGAATTATGTTAAGAATTGTTTGTAGAATCCAAAACCTCCTATAAAAATAAGGCTCCAAGTGTGTTTGCAAAAAGTAAAGCCCACTTTATAGAACAAAATTTAGTTTAAGTATTAGTATACACTGTAAAAATTGAATGTGATTATAAATGATAAGTTTATGGAGGTTATTACATGACATATAGACTGACAAGTGCCAGTACATAAATAGTAAATATTAAACAAAAAGTTGTAGCTTGCCTTGCAATCCTTTTTCTTTAAGCTGGAACCCAAAACAAAAACGAAAAAGTTAATAAAAACTATGTATGTTATGTACTTCAAAACTATCACCTTTGTGATAATATTCATCTGTCAATGCCAGGTTAACCATACTGCAGGTGCAAAAAGGGCAAAAAGATTTAATTTTAGTATTAGCCATAAAAAATTTTGGTTTTTAAGTGAATTCAGTTATTACTAATACTAAAATTAAATTATTTTCTTTTATAAACTTCTTCGGTCAGAAGCATTCATTCTATTCTTAGTACTAATATTAATACTATTACTAAAATTAAATTTTGTTTTATAGACTAGGCTTAAGTCCCATTTCATCAAATTTATGCAGTACCTACTTTACAAAGACACTGTAATACATATTAACTCAATGTTGAGCAATGCCGTTTACTAAAGTGTATAATGATAATTATTAAACAGGGTCTTGTGAACAATAACTAACCACGAATTTACTAGGAGGAGATGCTTTGTCCGCTGTTGCCATCTAAGTGATCAGTCACTTGGTTAGCATAGGTTCACCTAGCATTTTTTTTAATAATATTTAGACTAGGCATGCGATTTGGCAACAGCGCAGAAAAAAATTTCCAAATCATCTGATCAGATTCCACAAAATGCTTGTAAAATCATCGATTTTTTGAACGATTTTGTGACAAAAATTGTGGATCGTTCGCATTTTTTCTTTTTTATCTGTACTATATAGGACGTAACCTAACCCAAAAAAAAAAAAATTGACTCAAAATTCGTGGTTAGCTATTCTTCACAAAACCCCATTAAACATAAAACAATAATGAAAACTGCAGCGGTTTTCATTTGAATGATAATTTAAGTAAAATCAATATACTGACCTTAAAACGTGTTTTTTATTCACTGTTCTAATGTAAGTAGTTGAACCCATTGCACACAATTTCACTCTTTAACTTGATTAACTTGTTGCAATCTTCTTAGTGGGTAATTTGTTCTTCGCGTAGGTCAATTTCTTCATAAAAGTTGTATTTTCTCATCCACATGGAAAAGTAGTGAAGTATTCAGCATATACACGATACAGATCTGTAAAATAGGCCCAATTTGTTAGTTGAACCACCCTTAAAAAATTGTCACACTAGACAAATTTTTAGTAATGTATACAAAAGATGCATCAGCAGAGTTTTTTCAGGTTAGGTACGAAATTGCGATTGTAATCTCACCTGGGCTAGCAGGCGTTGTGTGCATTATCACCATTGAAAAATATTCATTTACTTGAATTTAGTGAATAATCTTCGCCAATTATTGGATTATTGTAATAAAAATACAACAATTATTTCAGCTGCATGTAAATTTTTTTGACACAACAAAAAAAAACAAAACAACAGCAAAGTGACAAGTTGGCATTTGACATCATAACAGATCCAAGATGGTCTATCAGCAGAACTTCTTTCCTCAATGCGTTACGTCGGGTGACGTCACAGTGGATGCTCGAGTGCACAATATGCACCCAAGGGATTACAGGCGTTGTGCGTGGTTTTATATTACTATTTGATTCTCTCTCTTCATTAAAGTAGTTCATCTTCACAGAGTGGAGGCATTACATTCTTCTGAGATGGTATTTATAGGAAGGGGTAAGTTCTACGAAACAAAATATCTAAAAATTTAGATTCATTAAATATTGGATTTATTGTTTAAAAAAAACATAGCAGCAGCACAAAGATGTTTTTAATGCAGATATGCAGTAGGGTAATTCAAACACCAGAAACTTTGAGTTTTAAGTTTTAATAATTAAAAGAATAAGTGAAATCAAAACTCAGAGTCGATCTCCACAAATATTTATTAAAAGGTTGTTAATTGCCTAACATGTTTCGGGTGTATTCAGACACCCATCTTCAGAGGCTGTAAGTTATACAGTGTGTTAATTAAAAACTTATAAAACTAAGGATATGGAAGCCTACCTTAACTAGATCACTAGTCTGCTGACTGTCATTCTAAAAGGGGGGACAGCTGAACCCAAATGTACCAAGGTGGTTTTTTATTCTGCACGGGGGAAAAAACCTTGATCAAAAACCCAGTTCTGGTACAGAGGTGACAGGTTGCTCCGTTTTTTATTCTCGAAGGGGAAAAAAACTTAATCAAAACCCAGTGTTGATGTCAAAAAGTGAAGTTACTAGCTCGGTTTTTTATTCTTTAAGGGGGAAAAAAACTTAATCAAAACCCGAAGTTGAATGATGTAAAAACTGCATGTCTATCTGTAATAAAAAGCATGAGTAGAAATAGGATGTCCTGAAGGGGTGTATATGTAATGGGGAGGGCGGCAGATAAATTAAAGTCAAAAGATAAAATGAAAGGCAAGTCAAAAGGGGCTAAACTGTATATCTTACCTGAAGGAGACCAAATGGACACGAAAGGGACGTCACACAACAAAAAACCGCGGTGGACACTCACAAGTTCAACATTTAACAGATTAAAATGGGGGTGACTATCCCTTTGTCACTGTGGAGGTGTGACCGTGCAGGGCAACATGGCTTGGGTGCAGCAGGACATGGAGTGGCCAAAATGGCTTCCAACCCACACCAAGGGCAGGTTGCAGGAAGCGGAAGTCTAGGGGGCAGCAACATATTGCCAAATTCGAAAAAACCCAAAAAACCAAAAAACCAAATCCCCCAGAGAACTGAAAAGGTCAAAACCCCCAGAGCCGGACATGACAGACAGCTGACAGCAGACAATACATGTGTGATCGGTCCACTCATCAAAACAATACAGTGTAAACAAATAAAGTTAGGTTAAATTAGCACTTAACACTAATTATCCGACGGCCTAATTATAGGTTTTACAAATAATGCCATGGTTAATCAACAAATGAAAGGAAAAAAAAAAAAAACAAAATTAAAATTAGATTAACGTTAAGTAATGAGCAACCTTCAACCTGGGGACACAAAAGCACAGATTAAACACCGTTCTTGAGCATAGGCAAAAGCAAACGTAAGTATCAAACAGTGGGAATTGATTAAGGGTAAATGGGGGTTGAAATCTAATGTAGGGGGACGGGAAAAGTGTTTGGGGAACTAGAAATTGAGGGATCTGAAGAAAGGAGTGGAGCTATGTCTAAGCTGGTCATTAAGGCAGACCACCTTATCGTTGGATGAAGCCTTGTGGATTTCAAGGACCTCCAGAAGGTCCAGCAGATTGCCTTTTCCACAGAAATGGAGGGGCTTAAAGCCCTCATCAACGTTGAAAGTATGGTTATTAAGGCGAAGGTGGCGTGAAAATAGTGATTTCATGTAGCTAGTGTTCAAATTTGGGTTGTTAATAAATTTTTCAAACTCTCTCTTGTGTTCATGTATTCGAGTTGCAAATTTTCTACCTGTTTGACCAACGTAGACAGCTTCACAGTTGGCCGTGCAGCAAGAGAGCTGGTAAACACCAGACTTATTAAGGAGCGGAGTTGGATCTTTGGAGTTGACAAGAAAACGGGATGCAGAGTGTGATACTTTAAAGCAGATGGAAATGCCATAGGACTTGAACAGGGACTTGAAACCAAGAGAAAAAGGCCCCAAGTAAGGTATTGAGAAGTATCTAGTCTCAGTGTCATGCTCTCCAATTGTGAGCCTTTTGTTGACAAATTTCTTGAAGTGGTTGTAGTAGATTTTGTTAACTAAACTAGGAGGGAAACCATTGTTGGTAGCCACCGTTCTGATCCATGAAAGTTCCCTGTTAAAGCTGGGCTCCAGCAGGGGTATGCTAAACAATCTGTGGAAAAAGCAGTTCAAGGAGGCAGTCTTTTGAGAAAAAGGGTGATTAGAGGAGAAAGGAATGATACTATCTGTGCTAGTGGGTTTGTGGTATATTGAGAACTCAATCCTGTTGTCTACTCTGGAAATCAAAATGTCAAGAAAGGGCAGTGATTGTGAAGACTCTAGTTCCATAGTGAACGTAATAGAATTGTGCAAGGTATTAAGAAAGTCAAAGAATTGGTGGAGCTCAGACAAAGTGCCATTAAAGATGCAAAAGATGTCATCTACATATCTCTTGTAAAAAAGAATTTTGGAGAATAAAGGGGATTTCTCAAGGGATGATTCAATGTTTGACATAAAGATTTCGGATAAGAGAGGAGAGAGACCAGAGCCCATTGCCAGACCGTCCTTTTGAGCGTAAAGGCTCACAATTGGAGAGCATGACACTGAGACTAGATACTTCTCAATACCTTACTTGGGGCCTTTTTTTCTTGGTTTCAAGTCCCTGTTCAAGTCCTATGGCATTTCCATCTGCTTTAAAGTATCGCACTCTGCATCCCGTTTTCTTGTCAACTCCAAAGATCCAACTCCGCTCCTTAATAAGTCTGGTGTTTACCAGCTCTCTTGCTGCACGGCCAACTGTGAAGCTGTCTACGTTGGTCAAACAGGTAGAAAATTTGCAACTCGAATACATGAACACAAGAGAGAGTTTGAAAAATTTATTAACAACCCAAATTTGAACACTAGCTACATGAAATCACTATTTTCACGCCACCTTCGCCTTAATAACCATACTTTCAACGTTGATGAGGGCTTTAAGCCCCTCCATTTCTGTGGAAAAGGCAATCTGCTGGACCTTCTGGAGGTCCTTGAAATCCACAAGGCTTCATCCAACGATAAGGTGGTCTGCCTTAATGACCATCTTAGACATAGCTCCACTCCTTTCTTCAGATCCCTCAATTTCTAGTTCCCCAAACACTTTTCCCGTCCCCCTACATTAGATTTCAACCCCCATTTACCCTTAATCAATTCCCACTGTTTGATACTTACGTTTGCTTTTGCCTATGCTCAAGAACGGTGTTTAATCTGTGCTTTTGTGTCCCCAGGTTGAAGGTTGCTCATTACTTAACGTTAATCTAATTTTAATTTTGTTTTTTTTTTTTTCCTTTCATTTGTTGATTAACCATGGCATTATTTGTAAAACCTATAATTAGGCCGTCGGATAATTAGTGTTAAGTGCTAATTTAACCTAACTTTATTTGTTTACACTGTATTGTTTTGATGAGTGGACCGATCACACATGTATTGTCTGCTGTCAGCTGTCTGTCATGTCCGGCTCTGGGGGTTTTGACCTTTTCAGTTCTCTGGGGGATTTGGTTTTTTGGTTTTTTGGGTTTTTTCGAATTTGGCAATATGTTGCTGCCCCCTAGACTTCCGCTTCCTGCAACCTGCCCTTGGTGTGGGTTGGAAGCCATTTTGGCCACTCCATGTCCTGCTGCACCCAAGCCATGTTGCCCTGCACGGTCACACCTCCACAGTGACAAAGGGATAGTCACCCCCATTTTAATCTGTTAAATGTTGAACTTGTGAGTGTCCACCGCGGTTTTTTGTTGTGTGACGTCCCTTTCGTGTCCATTTGGTCTCCTTCAGGTAAGATATACAGTTTAGCCCCTTTTGACTTGCCTTTCATTTTATCTTTTGACTTTAATTTATCTGCCGCCCCCCCCATTACATATACACCCCTTCAGGACATCCTATTTCTACTCATGCTTTTTATTACAGATAGACATGCAGTTTTTACATCATTCAACTTCGGGTTTTGATTAAGTTTTTTTCCCCCTTAAAGAATAAAAAACCGAGCTAGTAACTTCACTTTTTGACATCAACACTGGGTTTTGATTAAGTTTTTTTCCCCTTCGAGAATAAAAAACGGAGCAACCTGTCACCTCTGTACCAGAACTGGGTTTTTGATCAAGGTTTTTTCCCCCGTGCAGAATAAAAAACCACCTTGGTACATTTGGGTTCAGCTGTCCCCCCTTTTAGAATGACAGTCAGCAGACTAGTGATCTAGTTAAGGTAGGCTTCCATATCCTTAGTTTATTAGTTAGTTAGTTAATTAACACACTGTATAACTTACAGCCTCTGAAGATGGGTGTCTGAATACACCCGAAACATGTTAGGCAATTAACAACCTTTTAATAAATATTTGTGGAGATCGACTCTGAGTTTTGATTTCACTTACACTCACTACTCCACTGTGTGCATATGGACTACTACTTTTCGAATTAAAAGAATGTTAAACTAACATTAACAAAACAGCATGTCTTTTTTTTTAACTTCTCAAAAACTAACGCGTTTATAAAGTCAACAGTTTAGGTATTGTTGCCAACACAAGCACCACAATTTTATAAAAAGTGTTCTTAAAGTGCTGATGAATTAATGGTGGATCCAACTGTCACTGTCTTTTAAGTCAACATAAATCTGTGATGAAAACAACATAGCCTCAACTTTCCACCAAGCCTGAGAGCTGATGGATTTGTTGATTTCATGTTGGAAGTCAATTTTGACCAATGACAATGTAAGCTTTTTTGAGGTTATGTATTAGCCTTTCCGGCATTTGTTATTGTTTGTTGTGTTTGTTGATTAAGGAAAATAGAAAAGGCGTAAAATCTCAGCAAAGGTTCTTTAAATGTCAGTTCTGTCAGTAGTGTCATCGATCACAAAATCCCGTTTTTTAAGTCAACAAGAAAAATGTTGCCAACCAGCTTAACAGTTCCAACACAATCGCAACACTATTTCAACAAAACCATTCTCCGACGTCATTCATCACAACTTAATGTTGACTTTAAAAATACGCGTGGTTTGACAGCGAGTCTGCCCATGGTTTCTAGTTTATGAATATAATAATAACAGATTATTACAGCCTTTACCTCAACAAGGGTCCTTGTTAGGCGAAAATGAGCTTGAAAATCGTCGTCCGAATACCTCATCACCACTCCTAAATAATTATTAATTTTAATGTGACGCTCCCGTGTTTTATACACATTAATTATTATTTCATCCTCATCAGAAGAACTTGAATCTTCATCAAGAAATGTAAATAAATTATGCTGCAATTTATTAACAAAACGTAACCCTATTGCTGCTAACATTATAATAATTCTCTATAAATTTCGATTCAAACTAAACGTGGGACAAGCTTACAAATCACAGAATCACACAATGGTAAACAAAAATATTCAGCAAAGGTTATTTAAATGTCAGTTCTGTCAGTAGTGTCATAGATCACAAAATCCCGTTTTTTAAGTCAACAAGAAAAATGTTGCCAACCAGCTTAACAGTTCCAACACAATCTCAACACTACTTCAACAAAACCATTCTCTGACGTCATTCATCGTTAAGTTTAGTCAACTTAATGTTGACTTTAAAAATACGCGTCAGTTTACCGCTGTGTGGTGTGGGTTGGGTATTGAGCACGTGACCATGTGAGGAACGGATGGTCGTCACTATCAATAAAACACCACTATTTTGCTCTTTGAATAAACCGAATTGAATTTAATCATTGCTTGTTGATAGTCTGCCATTAATGGAACATTTCCAGCATGCTTAAGACTAAATACACCGCCGTAATATGAGAAAAACCGAAAAAGTAGGAACTAGCACATTAACCAGACAACTACTTTTTTCACTTGCCCGACACTGTCTCCAGTGTCTCCCGGGAAAAATGTGCAACGTCAAATAAAATATAACCTAAGTCGTCTGTCATTATCTTGCCCAACACGGACAGAAAAGGTGACACTAACCTACTCCGAGTAAAGAAACGAACCAGACGGTAGGCAACACCGCCACAGCTGTTTGTGGCTGTGTTTTGTTTTGGATTGATCTTTGATCAATATAAATCTAAAATCATTCTAAAACTAAAACTAAAATTTAAATAAAAACCTTAATTTTTACAATTTTATTTAATTTTTCATTAATTTAAAATTATTAGTATAAATTAGGTAAATCACATTTTTAGTTCCTTTGCAATGCTAGAACATGGATCTTGTTAATATTGTAAAATATTAAAGGAAGCAAAAATTAAAGCAAGGTAATGTAAAAAAAATTCTTCAATGATTATTTGAACCATGCCAATTCTCTTTGCAATCTTCATAAACGACTTGTATTCGGTAGCAGATGAACCATGGCAAACTATTATTAACTATGCCGATGACACCAACTTGTTGATTGGAGACAAAAATAGTTTGAACCTAGTAAGCAATAGTCAATATTTAACGTCTAAAATTGAAGCATGGTTTGCTGATAACGGGTTAATTTTGAACGCAGAGAAAACTGATTTAGTCCTGTTCAGGACAAAACAATCAAACTTTGGTAAACTGGAAGGACTCCCGATTGTCGGAAAAGACATAACAGTATCTGAAAACACGAGGTTCCTAGGGGTTTATCTGGATGAGAACCTTGACTGGTCTTTTCATTTCGATAAACTTTGGAATCTGCTACGGAATACGATTCACTGGTAAATATCTAAATGAGCAATGTCTAAAAATTCTGTATAGCGCCAATTTTGAATACAGACTGAAGTATGGTATTATGTTCTGGGGCCGAGATGGTAGGGTTCAGAACATTTTTATTGCTCAAAAACGAGTTATGAGAAAAATTAAAAAAATGGATTATCGGCAATCATGTAGAAACACTTTCAGGTCAATGGGACTAATGACAGTATACGCTCTGTATATACAGTGTGACCCATTTAGATTGGAAACACCCCTATAAAATTTTAGGTTATTAACCGATTTCAATGATTTTTTTTTTGAAATAATTAGGAATGAAATGTCTATTACGGGAGAAAATTTTAAATATTTATTTCAGTTTTCAGGTCATATTACGATACTTTTTCTTGATAGAAAATGGAGAATTTTTATTAGCGATTTTTTTATTGAAAAAACTACTACGCCACTGGATCTATAGTGCTTTCAAATAGCTTGCGCAGGAGAAAACTCATCGCGTGTGGTAAAGTATCGCTTACCGCACTTGTTAGGAAAATAACTTTAGTATTGTAGTTTGATTTCTTCGTACCTATGTTCAGCACAAATAGTCTATGGCAAAAATCAATATCAATCAAAGATACCAAATTTGTTGTTCTATTTAGTTACAGTATTTTTTAAATTCCACAAAATAAAACACATTTTATTTACGTATTTATTCCAAGAACACAGTACATAAAGTGTATATTATATATTAATAAAAATACCCTTGTAATATGTAAAAAAGTGGTGCATTAGAGCGCTCTGAGTAATTATACCGTGCGTTTTATTGTAACTATTGAAGGATTGATACAAATTTGGCTTGGGTGGTGTGATCCGCCTTTTGGGTACCTCCGTGGACGATCTCATGTGAGGCTTACAATCACCTCCCGCTTTTAAAGGGTTTACTTTGTCCAATACCACTTGTTTGGTTTTAGAGTCGGACTTATTCAACTGAGCCGATTGGATCCAATGAGATCGATTTCTTTGGTAGATTTTCGACTCTGAGTGTGACATCACTTGAGTTTTGTCGTCTTTTAGGACCCCATGAGATCTGATGTACTTTTCCGCGTTTTTTGATACTCTCGAGCACACTTCTGGGGCAAACAGCTTCGGACGGGTGATGGACGATTTGGGACAGGGTTTAGAATGGGTGTGGTGGACAGACATCAGTTCGTACAGTTTATTTCTGTAGTCGTCCACCGATAGTCTAATGTCGTCATTTAAGGGTATAAATAACAACGTTGGCGCACATTACGATTTCTTGGTCTAAGTCGTGAAACTTGGACACGTAGTCGTGATCCAAAGCTTCGTCAGCCTTCAGCCTCTTATGTGGGTTGAACACCAGGAGTTGGGTTATCAAATCCACAGCATCCTCAGGGACGCTAGCACCTAAAATGCCTTGTAGGGGTAGTTTAGTCACTGCGGCTGCATTTTTAATCATGGACGATCCAACTCCTGATATACATACTTGATTTATGTCTGCAAAAAATGTTAATTTTTTGTTAAAAATTTTTATTTTTTTTTGTTTTTTTTTTTTTTGATTTTTTTTTTGATTTTTTTTTTTCTTTTTTTTTTTTTATTTTTTTTTGTTTGTTTTTTTTTTAGAAACTAATCAATTAATAATTAATAATAAACAAGTAAATAGTAACACCATTTCTATGGCAACAGTTGATGCAGGGTGTTCTTTTGTGACCGTTAGCTTAGAGGATTTTTGAATTTTAAATTGTCATAACTTTGTTATTAATGAATGGATTTTCATGAAATTTTAGTCACAGCTATTTGAAAGCACTATAGATCCAGTGGCGTAGTAATTTTTTCAATAAAAAAATCGCTAATAAAAATTCTCCATTTTCTATCAAGAAAAAGTATCGTAATATGACCTGAAAACTGAAACAAATATTTAAAATTTTCTCCCGTAATAGACATTTCATTCCTAATTATTTCAAAAAAAAAATCATTGAAATCGGTTAATAACCTAAAATTTTATAGGGGTGTTTCCATTCGAAATGGGTCACACTGTATATGAATGCTTAATGTTCTTTTTCAACAACAGAAGTTTATTTTTTCAGAATCCACAGGTAAACAAATATAATACAAGATTAACCCATCAAATTATGTATCCAACACACCGGCTGCAAATAACAGAAAAAACTCCCCACTGTATGTATAAAGCTCTTCAATAATTGTGAGTAACCAAAAATTTAAAAGAGAGCTAAAAAAGTTATTAATCCAATTGGAACCCTATCATTTCGACGATTACCTAAACATGTAGAGGTTAAACTCTCCTGTATTGAATGATTATACTATATCATAAGTATAATAATATACCTAAGTAGTCTTTCTTTTGCTGACGCAATTTCATTTTGTTGTATACGTTGTTTATGACAATCTTGAAATAAAGTTACTATTTCTATTAAACCAGACTAGTCTTATAATTAATATGCAAGTAGTATAGCAACAGGGATACTGGCTCATTTTGATGAAATGGTGAAGGCGCGAGGTTCTCGTAGCGTGTTGCCCGTAGCCCCGTAGCCCCGCGGCCCCTAGGGGCCCCCTCGTGACGTCACGTGGGGCCCCCCTGTCACTTGTCATACGTCACGTGGGGCCCCCCCACCTGTCACTTGTCATTTTGGTGTGCGCGTCCCGGTGCCTGCGTGTCACCCCCCACCCCCTAGTCTGGTGACGTCACGTGGTGAAGTCCATGGTAATTAAACCTTGAATATCAACAGCAAAACACTTTCATTTCTTTTTCGGAGAGAGCTTAACTTTTTTAGGTCAACAGTCGGACACCTATTGAAAAAATAATCAAAAAAGTGATCCCCAATTTCATACATGGTCTGATCAGGGTCACTACGTAGTAATTAGGTATTTGGTTGCAAATATATTCAAAAACAACAAATTATGCTTTTTGTTAATGTCCTATCAGTCCATATTTGGTGCTGCACTTTTCCCACTATTGACACATAATTGTTGTTGATGTACGCTTATTTTTCATGTATCTACCCACAAAAATATATTTAAAACAACAAATATGGGGTTTGTAATGTCCTATCAGTCCTACTATCAATGCATAATTGTTGTTTTTCGCTTATTTTTCATAAATTTCACCACTAAAATATATTCGAAAGTAACAAAAATATGTTTTGGTAATGTCCTTCCTTTGGTCACAACTGTATATAAAAGCATAAGCGAAATCGGTAGTAAGGCAGTGAAGCAGCAGAAGTTAGCAGCCAAAAATCGACGATTTAAAAAAGCATTTTTTCAACCACCACCACCACCACCACCACTATGAAGCCAATAGTTCTCGATTTCCAGGGGTTCAAAGACGAACCCAACAAGTTTATAGTAAAAGAGTTGGCCACATTTGATGGTGACGTGCAGAACCATTTTATTTTCAAACCGCCATTTAAGATCGAGATGCTTCCCGTCCAATACCAAAAGCAGGCGGATTGGCTGATGAACAACCATCATTATATCCAGTGGGATGAAGGATTCACCCCACTGCACCATCTGCCGGCGATTATCAAAAGAGTTACGAGGGAGGCCGATGTTATATGTGTTAAAGGTTTAGAAAAGTTGGAATTTTTAAAACCTTACTGCTTCCCCACACCTGTTAGGGAAATATGTGTACCGATAAATATCAAGTCCCAACAAGTTAGGTGTGGGTATCACAAAAAATCGCCCGCTGTATGTGCTCTAGCTAACACTATTTTTTTATACAATAATATATATGAATCCTATACTTAATAAACATTACTTATTATATAATACAAACACTTTTTTGCTTTTAAATCGTCGATTTTTGGTTGCTAAGTTCTGTTGTTTCACACGCTATGTACTTATCTTTGAAATGTTTTAATCAGTTTGTAAACATATAAATAGAGTGCAATGTTAATTACATTTCCCATTCGTTCTAGTAACATGGCTTTGTTACATCCAACTTTTTTAATTCTCACTGCAATAATCAACAATGTCCTATACGTGTATCAACCTGAAAAGAATCCTGATGTATACGTGTGTTTCGATAAGATGAATGACAGCTGGCCTGATAGATGGGTGAAGATGAGCAAAAATGACTTAATTGTGTCAGCAACAGTGCCACTTAACGCCACCAACTATAAGCTGAGGCTTTGGTACCCAAATCGAACACACGGCGATAGCGGCTGGCGAAACCTGACACAACTAGTTGCGACAAGTGATTGTGGTGGTGGTAGTGAAGCGTGTTTGTGGATTGATATATTTTGGTGCACCATAACAATTACCTTATCTATATTGTTATTGGCGGCTGCAGTTTCTGTACAACATATGCGAGGTAGAAAATAAAACGAATGTGTGTTTTTATACTTTTTTGGTTCTTTATTTTTCCACACAAAAACTCTCTTTCTCTTACAGCAGCAGCAACATTGTTTTTTCCTTACAGAAAAAAACGCTCTTATAACTATTGAACATTATTTTTTATTTTATAGTGTCCCCATGGAAGGGTATTGTAACAGTCATTCAATAAAAACCTTTTATCGTCACATGAATTTAATGCTAACTTAATTTCATTACAACTAAATATTTTATGCTTAATTGATTGGATAGTTCTTTGTTTAACAATTTTATTTTCACCAAATTTTAAACATTTTACATAGTCATCAAAAGTGATTTTATTTTTTACAATTTGATATTTAATACCTTTTAATTTTTTAACACATTTTGTATTGTCAAGTTTATATGAATACATTTTAGATCGTAAACCTACGAAATGAGTAATAATTCGTCCAGCAGTTTCATCTTTCATAAGACCTAAAACTTTCTTGTTAGCTTGAGGAATCCCATAGATGTTGTCTTTTGGGTAATCGCTAGTATCGAAATATTGCAAATCAGTTTTGATGATTTCCGCATAGGCGTTATCACATGTAATTTCATATATAAAACTGTCAGTGTCGATATACATTAATTTAAGATTATTCTGAGGCACTTTGTAAAGCATGTAGCTCTAATGAAAATCATACATGATGGTTTTGGAAAGATCTAATATGGTCATACCTACATAAAGTGGTTTGTTAAAAACAAGTTTAGTTTTTTTCATCTCAATAGCCACTAAATTTTCAGTAAATTTTACAACACTATCAAAATTTGGACTGGAAATCAGATTTTTAGCTCCATACCTGCCATACCAGCGGTTAACTAATTTGACAATCCTGTGTTTTCTAATATTTTCCATTGTTTTACCAAAAACTGCGTTATTCATCAGTTTAAAAAGATTTTTTGCGAAACCAGTTGTGGCTTCGGTTCGTAATTTGGTGTTTAAATCAATATATGGTTTTAACCAAGGAGATTGGCTAAATTTTAAAATACGATGAATTTTTTTCAGTTGAATTCCATGATTCAACGCTTGTTTTAAATTTTTGTAATGAATGACATATTTTTCTTTCTTATAAAAAGTAGTTAAAAGTTTCGGCAGTTTTGAGTCAGGTGGAGTTTGATGTTCAGGACAAAACGGCAAATATTTGTGTAAATCATGGAGATGTTCGGGACATTCCAAGTCCACTTCTAAAATATACCCAATGTCTGAATTATCATCGATGCTGCACACATCAAAATTACAATCTTCCATCCATTCAAAATTATCATAAGGCAAATATTGACACATTGCCCAGCCATATAAGTTGTTTACATCCAAATATAATAAATAAGTGGATGGTTTTGAGCTATCAAAATTTTCCATAAATTTATTGTTTGCCTCAGAGTAACGATTGCAACATTGTGAAATTCCCCCGCGTAGACCATTTTCAATAAACATAATTTGATCGATATCTTTAAGTAACCGGAGTTTACATTTGGTATATTTTAGCATACAGTCCCAGGTGTATCCAGGCAATGTGTAATACCAACTAGGGTCTAATCCGTAGATGGTATGGCAATTACTTCGAAAATTTTCAAAAACATCTGCTAATAATAAAACATCTGTTTTAAGATATAAATCTGAATACTGCCCCAAATTTTCAATGTTAAAACTTGTCCAAACAGTTTGGGCATGGTAATAATCTTCATCACTAATGTTTTCATCATTGAGCTGACTGTAAAAATTTTCTTTGCTTGGTAAAGCAGTTTCCTGCAACTTATCTATATGGTCAATGTAATCGTAACAGAAAACAGCTTTTCTTGTTAATAGAGTAAATTGGTTGTCGGTCACGTAAAATTCTTTTTTTGTTATTTGTAAATCAGCAGGATCCAGTGTAGACATTAATTCACTTAATGATGCATTTAAAAATCTCAAAGAATTTACAAAGCGAAACTTGAGATTAGTTTCAGAATTGTAGATCGTGAAGGAAATATTTTATTTTTCGTTGTTAAGAGGTAGAACGGTAATCCTCTCATTCTCAAGTGAGAATCATACCCAGATAAACAATGGAAAAAAACTGGAATTACAAATTGTGTTTTAAAGTTTAAATTGCAGGCTTGATGGCTCAGACCTCTAATTTTCCCCGTGAAATGGCAATGATCGCGAACGACAATGTCACTTGCGTTAAATATTTTTTCACAAATATGACAATGCCCATTCTTCTTATCATAGTCACTACTAAGATCCATTGGAATAATATTTTTTATTTTAGATTTAACCAATTTTGATAGAGTTTGCATTTCGTTTGAAAACCAATCTAAGCAATCAAGACCTCGATATGTTTTATAAAAAGATAGTGTATCATCATAGTCACACTTGAAATAATAGCCCACACTAAATGCTGTGTGTTTTTGATAGTGCACTTCATCATTTTGTCGCTCTAAAATCGACTCGAAATCAGCGTAAATTACAAAAGGTGTTGTCTGTTTATAGCAATAATTTTTGAACTCCACATGATCATAAGGCGGAAATGTAATTTGATTAAAATTTTTTCGCTCACATAAAGTGGTATGGTTTTTTAATTTATCATTACTATTAAAATAATTTAAACATCTATTACAAACAAATTTTTTACATCTATATTTATTTATCTGTTTAAATAAAAGCCTAGACAAGTCTTTGATCCAACAATAATGGTATTTCAGCTCCATCTCATCTTCTTGTATAGCATAATCACATTTAATGGTATATTTGTTTTGAATTAAAAGTAAATTGACATGTTTTTCTAATTTTTGACTAGTGAGCCTGGCTGGAACGGTAACATAACCCTGCTTTTCCAACTCAAGCATGTACACGTTAATTGAAATTTTATTGAGTTTTTCAAATTTTGGAATATTAGACAGAGACATTGCTTCGATACCATTAGTTTTTAACACTCTTTAATAAAATAATAAAATAATTTGGATAAGAAGAAACCCTGTCAGAATTTTTATGTGCTGGAAAAAGGGCTGCCATTACACTCCAGAAAAAAACATGCATTGTCATTATTTTTAATATTAATGCAAGCGTGTTTATTCGCAATTTCCTGTGGAAGTGGTATGTACGACGAACCACCATTTCCAACTTCATATTTATTAATGTTTATTTCTAAATTGACAATTTTTGATAACGCCTAAAGATACATCGTTATTTAACCATTTAACTCTATCAGATCTTTTTTTTCTATTTAAACCACCACCTACGTGATTGTTTAAATTTTTAAAAAGTATTTTAAGTGTTTTGAAATGTCCTAAATTAGTTAAAAGTTTTTTGTACACACCCACATTTTTGTCCGACCGCCGCAGCACAGTTTGCACTTGTCTAATTGAAGTTGCAATTTTTTTCAACCATGCTGCTACTTCTTCAGGTACTGGCTGAAGTACCAATATGGCGTAGGCTTTTCGGAATAACTCAAGGGTGTGTACGCTGATTTCTGCTGCAGCTCCAGTACAATCTGGCATCTTCGATCTTTCTGAAATGACTAAAGCATGATTAGTATTACACCTAAATATATTTTAATTATACTTACAAATTTCCGTTATTTCCACAATTGGTGTGGGTGATAAACCACTAACCACTTTAATACCTAAAAATTTTAGGCCATATTTCAGCGGTATAAACTCCGCCAAACTGTCTTTAATGGGTGCCGTCATCCGACTAGGCAAAAACACCACGCTGTCAGACAACTCGGCCCGAACCACCTCACCAAATTTTGAATTGACCACTTTTAGGTTGTGCAAGGGATACAATTGGTTTAATTCAAGTTGTTGAAACTTTAGGAGAGGTTTTTCAACCAAACTGCCGGATTCGTTAATTTTGGTTAGGTTCATGATTTTTTTGTTTAAGGTAGATAGGTAGGCTTTTGTGTGTAGACTAATGTTTTCAACTCTTGTTGACTGGTTTTATATGCATTTGGGGGAGGGGGGGTCTACCACATTTCCGCCTCGCTTACCACATTTCCAATGCAGTAATTTTGAGTTACTACCCACATAATGCTAAGAAAATACAAATAAATCGTGATAAAAATACTTTATCAGTAGCCACAGCGCAAAAATCTGGTAAGTTGTGTTTATAACCTAATTTGTCTCTACTCAAGTTATTTACTTTGTAGCAAAATTCTTTAATGCCCGAATTTATAAACAATGCTTCGCTCGTTCTCAGACTTGAGTCGACCTCAAGTACAGTTTTTTGTTTTATAAACCTAACTTAACCTCTAAGGCGTACTTCTGTCGTGCTTACATCGAGACTTGCTCAAGTTAGGTATTGACCTGACTTGAGCATTGCTTGGTTTCATTTTTGACGTTTCAAGATAAAACTGTCGAAAATTGAAAGTTAGAGGGTTTAAAAACTCAAATCAATACACAATAAAAAAACCAAAAAGTTTGTGGTTTATTTCGTCAACTTTTCAGGAAATAGATACTGTGTAAGTATAGTTACCACAAATTGTTCAAGTACAAACCATATATCTTCAATATAATTAATAATTGCAATAATGCTGATATAGATTATACAGATGAATTTTTGGAATACATCAATGATGAAAATATGTTACAAAGGTGGGCCTCCTCCAGTTGCTAGTCGGTGAAATGTTTGTTCTGTGTTTTGTCTTCTTTTTCTACGATATAAAATTATATAGAGCAACCCACATAAACATTTCTATTGATCATCTTACTTCTGTTTTAAATTATTCCACAGTGTCTTACGTTTGACAGCATTCCTGGGCACAGTTATTATAGATCCTTGGGAATTATACTCTGTAGCAATTTCTGTCCATTCTGCTTGTTTTTTTTTTGTACAGTTGCTGCGTCGTTTGTTTGTCCTCCAATAATTTGTGTTTGTCTACTAAATTAGTCAACAAAAGCTTCTCTTTTTGGGTATAGGCTGTTATTTTAGCCATCAAAAAATTTCTTTATGATCCTATAGGCATATAGATGGTAAAGATATGTATAAAATTATTGTTGAATACGTACCTCAAGGGAAATAATAAATATTTAAAAACGAAAACCACCAAACCAAACCAAATTCAAATAACTTACAATCAACGCTCAAACAACAACTTCCGCGTTACAGGTAAATTGCCAAACATTTTTGACATTGGCAATGAAGGTAACACAAAAGTTACTAGAAAATGAAGTTAAAAAATTAAAAATTACTAGCAAAGCTATCTTTGGTTATGCTTTGCCGAGAATTACCGAAGTTTTGTTTATAAAACTTGTGTCGTACTCAAGACTCGAGACGTACTTCGCGAAGTTGTACTTGAGTATGAGATTGAGATTCGTTTATAAATACGGGCATAAGAAAACAATGGTTTTGCTTGCAAATATTTAATGACCGAATCACCTATCTCAAGCCTCTTCATAACACTACCAAACGATTTAAAGTGATGAAGATGAAAACAGTGGGCAATGAAGCCAAATCTTTGAAGATAAGTTTCCTACTGTACAGGGACAACACCAAAGGAGCCAAATACTTCCTTCAAAAGTGGTGTGCTTTAGCTTCAATGTGCTTAACTTCATAGACTATCATCAGCGAGGGTTTCATCAGTGTTGCAACTAAAACTTAAAATGATTCAGTGTTGATATCTGACTTAAATCTCAAAATTTGATGGGACTGTGAAATGTGAATAAACTTAAACTGCTTATAAAACCTCTGAGAAACCCCTTCTAGGAACAGACAATGGACTTACACAGTGAAATTATCAGTCAGGTGACAAAAGTTTTTGTATATGGGTAGGTATTGTGAAAAAACCAACTTTTCAATTGAGCTATCTACATGAGCTGTTCTAATCTAGGTTTAGGTATTAACATTATAATTGTGTTCTTTTTTCCACACACTCAATTGTTCCAAATAAAACTTTGTACACTGAACGTTTGTATTAATTATTTATTCACAGTTCAAGGTACAGTATACATTTTCTTCAAGTGAAAAGCTTAGGTACAATAGGTGGCAAAGAAAACTGGTCTTACCACAGAAACAGTGATTGTTCCACAGATTGAGTGTGAGTGGGTGAACCTGTCACCATACAAGCTATGCTAAAAACAACTTTGTCTTACTAACCTAATGTTTGTTTGGATGATAGTGGAGTTCCAAATTAGCAAAGGTAGGTGAAATGTAGTGATTGAAAGTCTCTAAAGGGAAACAATTCGCTTCTAATTCAATACACCATTTCACAGGACATACCTTTACTAATCAAATGTGAACTCGAGTTACACATTACTTGCAAATAAACTATTTTTGGTTAGTAGACATTTTACAAGTATCCTTGTAGGTGAATGATGTTCAAGTTAACTAATGGAGCTAATTAAATATCAGTACTTACCTTACCCTGTAGAGATGGAAAAAAACATTGACAATCAGTTATAAAAAATGCCGTTTTATTAACATCATACAATGTAAAACCACTTAAACACTATGGTGTGTTGATAACACTACAAAACAGAAGGATACAATAAAACTATCAGTCACATAGGTCACTAAATTGCACCACTTTTGAGGGAAGTATTTACCCTCTTTTGTGGTCCCTGTATAGTAAAGCAACTTATCTTCAAACATCTGCAGGCCTTCCTAGTCCATTGTTTTTATCACTTTAAATCGTTTGGTAGTGTTATGAAGAGGCTTGAGATAGGTGATTCGGTCATCCTCATTAAATATTTGCAAGCAAAACCAGTGTTTTCTTAAAGAATTTTGCTACAAAGTAAATAAGTTTAGTAGAAACATTGAATGAGGTTATGAACGCAACTTACCAGATTTTTGGACTGTGGCTCCTGATAAAGTGTTTTTATCACGATTTATTTGTATTTTCTTCGCAGTATGTGGGTAGTAACTCAAAATTATTACTAAATAAACTTGTTTTGAATGTTTTGATTACAGAATGACTGACAACGATTTGTTATGATTTTGAAAGGTTGGTAGCACGACCGGATATAAACTTTCCTTAACGACCGCTTGGCGGGAGATTTAAAATTTCCGAATTTTAGATCCGTTTTTCGTCTTAATGGTCAAATCTACGGTATTTTAAAAAATTACAAGTAGATAGCCGAAAATGTGCTCTACAACTTTTATCTAAAGCGTTTTTCCATTAAATGAACCGTACAGGCGCAAAAAAATCAAAACCGTTTTCCCATGTTAATCTCCTATGTCCAGGGTGCTCTTGGACACCTGGTATAACATACTGATCCTGTTTAAACCTTTCAATATTTTTTTCACATATACAGGGTAATTCAAATTCGACCCTCACCATTGGGATCTCGGAAACTATAAGAGATACGAGAAAGTTTAAATTGGGGCAAAGTTGCGCAATTTAAAGCTCAACCAAATGCTGTTTTAAAAATTTTGATTTTCCGAGTACTTCCGAAGATATCCGAAAAAAACTGAAAATTTGATTTTTTGTTTTTATTTATTTCTAATCTTATTTGAAGAGATATTCCAAAACTAAAAGCACCTTTTCATTGCCACTTTTTCCTAGCTATTCGATGATGGATTCAAATTTGCCACACGACGTTTCGTTTTTTGGCAGCCATCATCAACTTTCTTTTTTCTTATGGGCGCCATATTGGATTTTTAGCCCACCAAATAGTACGTTTTATTCTGATTTTAGTGATGTATAATAACTTATGATTTGCTTCATAAATAACAAAATAATTCAATAAAAACTATTTTTACTTTAGTTATTGGCTTTGAGTTAATGGGCCGTTTTAAAAAATGTCATTATTTGACAGTACTTGTCAAACACGATAATTCGGACGATCATTAGAGCTTTTAGAGATTTTATCTTTGTTACCTTTGAGTGAATGAGACCTTTTATGAAGATTACTTGGTAGTACTTGTCACACGCAATTGGCCTGAACATACTTAGTCACAAAGGTGTACACGTGACTTAAACCGGTTTATTCACTCGAAGAGCTTAGGCCACTCGCTACGCTTGTGGACCTAGTTGTTCTTTTCGTGAATAAAAAATGGTTTAAGTCACTTGCTGTATAAATAACTATTAAATCACTCTGAATGACATTCGCTTATTTACAGATGTAAACAAACAAACATCAATGTTACATCTACGGGGCGCGGTGCAAATAATAGAACTGTAATTTTAGTTTTTTTTTTTTAATATAAAAAGTCGAAATTTAATAAAATACTGTATAAGACACGTGACTTAAACCGGTTTATTCACTCGAATAAAAATGAATGAATAAAAAATGGTTTGTCACTTACTGTATAAATAACTACAAACTTGCACTTAACATTATAAAAAATTTAAATTTGGCAAAAAATGAAGTTCCTAAAATGATGATCTTTCTCTTGGAAACATAAATAAGCCTTTTAAGTTAGAGATAATGCTAACAAATCTCTTTTTCTGATTAACCTAAATAGTTCAGCATTGCTTGTATAATAATAACATTTTCTGCGGGGGTTTCTTTTCTAGATACATTTTTAACTATGATTGACGCTCTAATGATCGTCCGAATTATCGTGTTTGACAAGTACTGTCAAATAATGACATTTTTTAAAACGGCCCATTAACTCAAAGCCAATAACTAAAGTAAAAATAGTTTTTATTGAATTGTTTTGTTATTTATGAAGCAAATCATAAGTTATGATACATCACTAAAATCAGAATAAAACGTACTATTTGGTGGGCTAAAAATCCAATATGGCGCCCATAAGAAAAAAGAAAGTTGATGATGACTGACAGAAAACGAAACGTCGTGTGGCAAATTTGAATCCATCATCGAATAGCTAGGAAAAAGTGGCAATGAAAAGATGCTTTTAGTTTAGGGATATCTCTTCAAATAAGGTTAGAAATAAATAAAAACAAAAAATCAAATTTTCAGTTTTTTTCGGATATCTTCGGAAGTACTCGGAAAATCAAAATTTTTAAAACAGCATTTGGTTGAGCTTTAAATTGCGCAACTTTGCCCCAATTTAAACTTTCTCGTATCTCTTATGGTTTCTGAGATCCCAATGGTGAGGGTCGAATTTGAATTACCCTGTATACATTATGGCACTTGTCGTACTATACCTTTCCGGAATCCGAATGGTTTATGTGAAAAGAGATCATTTCCCTGAAAAAAATTATACAGGGTGGCCCACCATATACGACGCGGTTCCTTACCGGAAAACGGCAGGGTGCTCCAAAAAAAAGATACATATCGAACATAGGTTTTTTCTTATGGAACACCCTGTATTTTAGATCATTTTTGATCATTTGTGTAGATAAATTTTAAAAAAATGTGTCTAAAACACGAACGAACTACGAAAATCAATTTAATTAAGAGTAAAGGTCCAATGATTTGAAATTAAATTTAAATAGCACACCCTGTATTTAATAACAGATTACTATTCAACATTTTGGTCTCTTTCGATCTGTATTAGGGTTTCCTATACCTATCTCTAATAATTTCTTAGTAATTTGACTTAGTTATAATATGAGAACATTGAAGTGAAACACAAACAATATCAACCAGGTCACAAATACAGAAACAAGCTGCCTAACAAAACAACTCCGAACGAAGTCTATTTCAAATAGCTCCGATGCCTGAATGCGGAAAGGATGGAATTTTTATGTAGTTTTAATATCCTTTGAGTACTGCTTCTGCTTACATCTGTTTCTGATGCAATCTTACGCTGACTCACATGCGGGTTTTCAACAATAGATGTAAGTACTTTAAATTCATTTTCCCCATTACCAGTCACATGTTTTGTCCTTCTAACTTTTTTGTAAGAAACGTTTCCAGTTCTGCGAAAAGTTTGCAGTAATCTTCGAAATACAGCTTCGTTTGGACGCTTCCGTGTTGGATATTTTTGAGCATAAACTCGGGCTAAAGCTAAAAAGCAATTATCTTGACATTCTCCAATTACAAGCATCATGCCAATTCTTTCTTGTTTACTGTAGGTTTTCATTTTAAACAATTTCACCAGTTTAAATAATAACCAAAAGCCTGACGGATGTAACTAGTTTTAAATAACACAATAACCATGGCAACGGCAATAAAAACATCGAACGACAAATCAAGCAGCCTTTGGCTCCTGGACCCTGGATCTTCTGGATCCTGGTTTCAAAAAGTCTCGCGACGCACGTGATTCTAAACGAAATTAGCTCCAAAGTGACTGAGAGTTCTGTCGCATTAACTTAGATTGAAATCGACAAAATGGCGCTGATATGGAATGAAGACACATCAATGGGCCTATGCTATTAAATTTTACCATGTTGTCGCATACGAGCTAGCATGGCGCGGAGGCGAAGCTGCTAATTGTAAAGTGTTTTATTTCAAGGAGGAAATATAATAATTCCTGGGAAATCCGTCGGGTCTTACGAACACACAACGGCTAACTACGGTGTATTAAATACTGGAAAATCCGTCGGGTCTTTACGAGCCCACAACAGCTAGCTACGGTGTACTAATTACTGGGAAATTCGTCGGGTCTTACGAACACACAACGGCTAACTACGGTGTACTAAATACTGGAAAATTCGTCGGGTTTTTACGAGCCCACAACGGCTAGCTACGGTGTACTAATTACTGGGGTAACAAAAGGAACGGACAGGTATTGCGGTATAGGGCCAAAACAGATGCCGTCCGGTATAAGCGGTTAGACGGTACTTACTGCTAGTCGGCTTTCGAGTCAGATAAGGTTCCGCTGATGTTCTAGTCTGCATGATATGGTGATAAGATATATAGATAAGGTGGACTGGTTCGGGCGCTGACCGCAGGTGGAAGAGGCCGTTTGCCACGTGCAGGCCTGTTTTATCACCTCCAAGCCCCACTCACCTACGTACCATGTATGGGAGACCGGAACCCCGCGCACTGCCAGACCCTGGGTGCCTGCAGGACACCTTGCAGGTTAACTGCGGTACTATGGCAGCTGTACATTTGGCCGCGTAAAACTTATTAGCCACGTAATTATCAATTAGCGGTTTTCCGCGACACATCGCTATGACCCGAACGAAAAGTAACCGACGTCCCGAACCTAAACTGACAAGAACGGAGAAAATCCGACTGTGGGGACTTTAGCAATTACATTGATGATTCCGGTTGATCGATCTAATTAAGAAAACGGTAAAAACTTAGTAACTTTATTAATTGTAAAAACAAAGTATAAAAATTATCCGGCTAAATCTGAGCTCTTATGGTATGGCCCCCGACAATTTTTCTCTCTCTTAGGTGAGACTTTAGTAACCTTAAAGTAAAAAAAAAACTAACAAATTGCTAAATCGTTGGTACTGACAATCATCTGAAAAGAAATTTACATTTAGTCCCCAGCCACTAGGACTTTCCTCCTCTTCAAGGACACCAGTTTTAAAATATTATCAAAACCCTCTAAGAAGTCAGAGAAATCGGTCGAAGGAGAACGATAAAGCGCAAGAATAATCAAATTACAAAATGTTCACAACAACATAAAACGTCAAAAGACAAAGTACAACCAGACAAAAATGCCTCTACTTCCAGTCTTTTAAATCGTTTTTAAATGAAAAATGCGAAACATTTTATCGCCTGTGAGTATAGCTTTTCCAGTCTCTGTCTCATCGCTCTCCTCTCCAGTCACTCCTTGAGTCTCATCTCCCTGTTTGATGTCCCCATATTTTTTGAAGTTGCTCCTGTATTATTGCTAGCTTGCAATAAAAGACAAAGCACATTTCTAACTAAACAGGCTTTATTATGAACAACTAAACATCCTCCATCTAACTTCCCAGTCCAGCCACCCCCGCGTATCCGACATCCCGCTGACATGACAACTGTCACTAGTGACATAAGTCACTAGTAGGAATGTGTGCTGAACTAACAACATATAATACATCCTTCCACTTTAAAATAAAACTAACACTAACTACAACAGAAAACCAACTTATAGATTTAAACGTGAAGGAGCCTTAATATGGCGACCACTTCTAGTTACTACTTTAGAATACGTGGTATTCACTGGACTAGATGTTGACTGAAAATGGTTAATATTATCACTAAGATTACAATGGCTTAATGATGTACTTGCTGGCACAACCTCTTCATCCAATGAAGTGTTTCTAGGATGGCTCCTAACAGCAATACTGGGGGACAGATCATCACCATTCAAAAGATCATAGCCAGGCTTACATTCATTTCTAGACTCTCTTAGATCAAACCTGTTTCGTCTTACAGTATTACCTGAGCCATCTTTTACAATGTAAGAACGAGGGGATGAATGATCATCTAGCACCTGAGCAGGTTCCCACCACTTATTGACATGATTATATACGTTAATGTTCTGGCCCTGTTTTAACACAGTTGCCTTCCTGGCTGTCTTATTAAAATATTGTCACGATCTAATTTTTAGTCGTAACGCGGGGACGTGTAGGCTGGGGTCGTAGTCAAGTTAAACTCAAAGATTGGATAACAAAAACAACAACGTTTATTCATAGAAAGAAACTAGTAAAGTTGAAGACTTTAGATTTTATACACATTGTCAGACACAAGTTGGCTTATTCATAAATTACAGAGTTTGTACTTACATGATAATAAATGCACAAACCATTTTGGACCGAGGGTAAGTGTCAGGGTCGAGTTCCCTTTACTTTCGCGACCGAACCGTTTTGTTTCGCGGATAATTTCTCACAAACCCTCTTTCCAAATTTCTCGGCTATTTATTGTAAGGTATTGCGATCCCTTAGTCAGTTCAATTTCTTAATTGCTTGTCTAAGCACTTGGATCATTGTCCGAACAATTGATGACTTATTGCTGACTGGCGATTGCAACACCTTAGCTAGCATCCGTTCTAAAAAGGTTCGATTGCTTATTTTGCAACTGAAGTGGTCGACGACTTGTTTCGGTCAGTGACCGATTATTTGCTGACTAAGTAATTAACGAAAATCTACTTGTGACAATATGTTTTATTGATATCTGACCTATGCTGTAAGCTATTGCCTACCTCACTACATAAAGATGGCTTCAGTAAGTCAGCTGAAATAGGCACTTTAGTTTTGCAAATTCGGCTCATTAAAAGCTGCCCAGGAGAATAATTAATAAACTTCAAAGGGGTATTTCTATATTGAAGCAAAGCATAAAAAATATCCTTACCTTCCTCTACACTTTTTTTAAGAAGCAACTTTGCTATGCCAACTGCCTTTTCCGCTAACCCATTAGATTTTGGGTAGTTGGGAGAACGAGTAACAATTTCAAAATTCCAGTCTTTAGCAAATTCTTGCATGGTCATACTATTAAAGGGAATATTATCACATATCACTAAATCAGGGCATCCAAATTTTGCAAAGATAGATTTGAGTTTTAAAATGACCTGACTACTGGACTTATCTTTTAACAGAACCACCTCTAACCAGTTTGAATATGCGTCCATTAACACTAAGTATGGGTGTCCAGCATACGAGAAAATATAAATTCCAACTCTTTCCCAGGGCCTTTCAGGCACAGGAAATGGATGTAAAAACTCTTTCACATTTTTCCTAGCATACTTTTCACAAATATGGCATTTTTTTATAAAATCTTCAATTTGTTGGCTCATAGAAGGCCAATAAAAGATTCCCCGAGCTCTAGACTTAACTTTTTCAATTCCTAAGTGTCCCTCATGTAATTTTTGTAGCATAGCTAGGCGCAAGAAATCAGGAACAACAATTTTGTTCTTAAAAAATAGAACATCATTGCAAACCTGCATGCATCTTTAAGTTTATAGTAATTTCTAAGGTGACAAGGAATTTTATTCTTATCTGGCCAGCCAGACTGAATAAAACCTTTCACCTCTTTTAACACAACATCATTCTCAGTGGCCTTCTTGAATTCATTTTTTTTAACTTCAGACATAGGCAAATTATTTATTAACATATGTACAACAAATTCCAATTCTGAGTCAGTCTTACCATCATTAGGTTTTATTAAAAACGCTCTAGACAAAGTGTCTGCAATATACAAGTACTTTCCAGGTTTGTATGGCACGTTTAAGTCATATTTCAATAAACGCAATAACATGCGCTGTAGCCGTGAAGTCACAGCATGTAAATCTTTTTTGAAAATAGAAACAAGAGGCTTGTGATCACTGCAAATTTTAATGTTGTCAACCCCATATATAAAATAATGAAACCTATCACATGCAAATTGGATAGCTAAGGTTCCTTCTCAATTTGAGCATATTTAACCTCACTTTTATTCAAACTTCTAGACGAAAATTATAGGGTGCCCATTTTGAAGAAGTCAGGCACCAAGTTCATCACAAGATGCATCAGCCTCTATTTCGATCGGAAGAGAAGGATTGAAAAAAGACAACACTGGAGAGTGTGTTAACAGATGCTTTAACTGATTCAGTGATTCAGTGTGCTTCCCAGTCCATGACCATACAACATCAAGACGTGTCAAATTTCTTAAAGGCGCGGTAACTTTTGACAAATTAGGGATAAATTTGCCCAAAAATTTTGCCATTCCTAATAATCTCAAAACATCACTTTTTTGTTTGGGCAAAGGCATATCAATAATTGCTTCAATATGCGACTCCTGTGGCTTTATGCCATTTTTTGAAAAAATCTGCCCCATATATAACTTCATTAAATTTAAACTGCATTTTTGATTCATTAAACTTAACATTATATTTTGTAGCACGGTGTAAAACCAATGCCAAATTTGCATCATGCTTCTGCTCTGTAGCCCCAGTGACAATAATGTCATCAAAATAAATTCCGACACCCTCAATATCACCAAATAACTCATAATTTTTCCTCTGGAAAACCTCAGGCGCCGACCTTATTCCAAAAGGCATTCTTAAAAACTGATAGCGACCAAAAGGAGTTCCAAAAGTGCAGTAATCAACACTATCCTCTGAAATTCTGACCTGAAAATAGCCATCCTTCATATCCAGGACTGTAAAATATGACTTATTGCTCAGCCTACTAGCAATTTCATCAGCTGTTGGAATAAGAAAGTGTTCTCCTTGTATGGCATCATTTAAATATTTGGGATCTAAGCATAATCTCAAATCAGAATTTTTCTTTTCAACTATAACAAGTGGGTTAAGCCACTCGGTTGGTTTTTTAACCTTTCTAATGATACCCAACTTATCTAAACTCTCTAACTTATCTTTAACTCTAGAATGCAGGGCATGGGGAATTCTTCGAATAGGCTGTACATGAGGTACTGCATCTGCTTTTCAAATTATTCTATGACTTGTTGGAAACTGTCCAAGTCCCTGAAAAACATGGGCATACAAACTCAAAATTTGATCTTTAGACTTAAAAATTTTACACATTAACGAATCAACACGCCTAATTAGATCTAAAGCAAGACAACCTGGCAAGCCCAATATAGGTGGTTGCCCTGAATTATTAACCACTACAAATTTAACTTTTGCATTTCGACCCTGTGTGGAACAATCCATTGCAATTTTCCCTAATTGCAAATGATCTACACAACCTAACTTAACAAAGTGACTATGAGGCAAAACATTTACCTCGGCTCCAGAATCCAGCTTAAAACTAATCTCCTTACCCCTAATATTCAGTTTTTGCATCCACGAAGTTCCATTTGTTTTAGAGATCTCTTTACCCTTGCCACTATTCACAGAACCTACTGCCTTTAGTTCACTCACAAAAAAATCATCACTTTCCTCAGAACCATCAGACTCTGCTTTCACTTCATGTACCTTTCTTGGCTTTCCACTTCTGGAGTCACTCTTCTGTTCTACCTGCACTGAATTCTGTGCCTTTCTATTACAGACAGATGCAAAGTGATTTTTCTTTTTACAAAATGCACACTCCTTGCCATATGCCGGACATTTTCCTCTTGCATGTCTGAAACCGCAGAAATGACAGACATTGTATGTCAAAAACGCCTGCAGTGACATTTTGGGATTTCTCTCTCTTGAGTTCATTGACATTCATTTCATTTTGAAGAGCTTTTGACTGGGTCTTGCTAGACTCCACAGCCCTACAGAAATTTAAGGCCTTTTGGAGAGATAACTCAGGCTCTCTCAAAAGCCTTTCTTGTGTAGTTTTATCCAGCACTCCTATCACTATTCTGTCTCGAACCATATCATCCTGATCTGGGTAACTTGTTGACTTGACTGCTTTTTTCAACTCAGTTACAAATAAGTCAAACACTTGACCCTCCTTTTAAACAATACTATTGAATTTAAATCGTTCAAAAATTATATTCCTTTTTGGACAACAGTAGTCATCAAAACGCTGCAAAACCACATTAATCTTTTTCCTATCCACCTCAGATAATCCAAATGTGTTAAACAAATCCAGGCCCTCATCCCCTATGAGGTTAAGTAACACAGCTACTTGCTTTTCCTCGCCTTTTTCACTCAAATCAGTTTTTGTGTCCTCAAATTATTTATGTTTAACTCGGGCGTGTTTATTTCGTCGGAAATATATTTAGTCAGCTGTTCAGCCGTAGTATCAGGGCTTAAGTTTGAAACATAGATGAAGGCACTATTTGGCACAGGCGCTGCCGCCATCAGTGTGGAATTTGGATCCTTGTTGGATTTTTTCGATGTTGCAGTACCAATTTTTACTTGACCACTCTCCGCCGAAAATGCAGTTCATTTTGCAGGTTTAAGCTGATTTTCAGGTTGTTTTGCAGGCCGCAGTACGGCACTGTTCGACTTTTTTTATTTTTTTAATTTTTTTTACGCTAAGTTTAATGGCGTTACCAACTAGGGTATTTGCCAGCTCAATACGTAAGAGGCTCAGAAAGTCGGGCCTGTGCCCCTGAACCCCAAGAATTTTCACAAAAGTCACTTTACATACACAAAATGTCTAAAAGATCGCTTAATGGCACGATCCGAGCAAAAGATAAAGTCATTTCTCGTGGAAACTATAACCGTCACTGTCACCTCCACCAAATTCAAATTTCCCTGAACACCGTTTCAAGAAACGTGGATTCTTAGTGGCAAGTGGTTTGCACCACTTAATAGTACTCTGGTCAACTCTTATAATTTCCGGGTAATACTTGACACATCCCTGGTGCATTACACCACCACACACCACACAAGTTGACCAGTTCAAAGGCAACCTTGACGACTATGTGACGTAATATCAAAAAATCAGCTTTTAGGGGGCACTTGAATTTTTTGTCGCTTGCTTCTCGGACTATTTTTCCTACCAAAAAATGCCCTAAATGAAATTTGAATCTCTTATTCTACTTTCTTCTGGCGCAAACCAGAAGTTTGTAAATTGTATAAGAACGGAGCAAAGTGACGCGACGTAAACCAAACTGTTCGCAGTGTTTATATTCAAACTGTTCGCTATATGCTCACAAAATTTCAGATCGGTGTCTGGTCGAAGTTTGTAGATATTGTTACGTTAGGGGTAGCTCAAAGGGAAGAAAACTAGGTCCATAGATAACTCGCTTTATTGTTCTAAAAACATACAGAGGGCGCGGAGGGCGAACGCTTAGCGGAGGATAAATGGAACCCTAGACTAAGGTCCGAGGGCATTTACCGTGCCGACTAAGTAGCTTTGGTCACTAGTAAAGGGAAGTAAGTTGGCACGCCCAGCTATTTCTTTTATTACCCACCAATCAGTCACCTAATGCTCCACTTTTTAGTTGCAAGAGGCGAACCCGGAGATCGGTGATTTAGTCAAGCTGCGGTGCATCTTCTATACTTGTCAGCGACCTCATTACGCTAACCTTGCTGATCAAGCTGGCTACTGGGTGAGCACCGTAACCACTAGCACGGGTGTGATAATATTACACAAAATATCCCTAAGAAGAAGTAAAATCTTACCAGCAGTTTTTCGCTCTTTTAGCATTTTCTGGCATATTAAATCTGCAAACTGTTCAATGATTGTTTTCTGTGAAGAAATGTCGGTGTTAAGAAGGAAAAGAAAGATATATTTTTAAATATCAGCTTTATTCCTATAGCAAGACAAAAGTAAACTTAGCGTTGCCCTGACTGCAACTTGTAGTAGTCATAGTAATCCCCTTGGGCGTTCACTAACTCATTGTGACTGCCCATTTCCGCAATTTTGCCATCTTTCAGCACGCATATTACGTCAGCATCCTGTATAGTGGTCAGTCGATGAGCTATAGTAATGCAGGTACGTCCTCTCCTGGCATTATCCAAAGCTTCTTGAACTACCTGCAATATGTGTTCAATTTAAATTAAACTCAAAATGATCATTAATAAATACCCAAAAAAAATCATTCCGAACGTTTTTAATCCCTTGCAAAATTTCCGTAACTCTAACCATTTCGAAGATATTCAACTTTATTGGGTATTGCATCTATATTTTGAAAATTCCGTGTCTCCGCTATTTTTGGGGTTTTTGAGACTGTAAAAAGTTCAAAATGATGGTAAGGAACTGCTTTTTCACCTCGCACTAACTGAAAGACATATACAGGGTGTTCAAAAAACCCATTGGTCGATGTTACAACTGGCACACCGTTAGTTTCAAATTAAGAAATAATTATAAAAAACAATCAGTTTTTTACAGTCGTGCCTCAAACCCAAAAAATAACCGGGATTCAAATTTTAGCCTAGAATTTTCAAAAAAATAGTAGAAAAAGTCAAATAGGTATCTCGGAAATGGTTAGAGTTACGTTTAGAAATTTTGCAAAAAACCAAAAATGTTCAGAATAACTTTCTGAACTCAGTGGGCCAGGTTTACTTAGACTTAGAATGATGGTAAACGCCAGGCAGGAAACCACTTACTTTTTCACTCTCATTGTCCAAAGCAGAGGTGGCTTCATCCAACAGTAGGATCTTAGGATCTCTCAGCAATAGCAATTCGTTGTTTTTGGCCTCCGGACAGTTGTTTTCCTTTGTTTCCCAGTCTCGTTTCGTAGTTCTACAAGCATTATTACCTACCGCCTAAACTGATGTAAAACAGGCTTACCAATGGTAAGCTGACAACGAAATTGTGGATGTTGGCAGCTTTAGCAGCTTCCTCAATTTCTGCCATCTCCACTTTGCGTCCATTGATGCCGTAACTGATGTTTTCTGCTATGGTTAGATCGAATAGGTTTGGTTCCTGTCTGACGATTCCCAGCTGAGCTCTGAAAGGTAATTTAAACCTTTTAAACAAAGTCAGATTGTTTTTGAAAGATATTTCAATGGGTATCCATTGACATATAAAAATTTTGGAGAAATGTGTCAAATAAGCAAGTTATTTAGGATTGAATGGAAGAGTGCACCAAAATCTCTTGGAACAACTTGACGCCCCCTAGTGGCAAAACCGTCTCAACCCATGAGAAGTATTTTTGAGAATTCCATTTCAAAAGCTATCAATAGATATTTCATCCGTGCTTTTTATCTGCTAATTACTGTCTTTACTTTATAACCAATCCATTTACCTTTTTTTGTTTCACCTGATTATAAGCCGTGGTCCAATAGAATTTCTTCCTGACGTTTCGTCCACATCCGCGGCGGACATTATCAAAGGCGATGACGTAGCGGTCGAAGTCCTCTTCCGTACCTTTCGACGATGACTGGCTCGACTGCTGGAGCGTCGGTCGTATTTATACCCGTGGGGGGTTGCACATGCACAAAACGGTCTTGCATCAGCACGCACGGTGTCTTGCGCAAGACATCTACACCAGTGTAGTCTTGACCTTGTGCTTCTCTAAAATCCTTCCAATCCTCTCCGTGACCTTGTGTATGTATGGTAAGCAAGTCCAAGCAACATTCTCTTCAACATTCCCCGTTTGTTGTCTACGTAGTTCGATGTTTCTTAGGCGAGTGGCTCTGTTGAATTGTTGTCTACTGTATCCGTTCCATCCGAAAATCCTTCTTGCCCGCTCCGATAGGGTTTTGATCACTCCTCTTTTTTGGCTAGGGTGATGATTAGATCCACTATTGAGATAACGATCCGTGTGTGTTTGTTTTCGATACACCATGTGAGCCAGTGTTCCATTAGGTTTTCCTGTCACCATTACATCCAGGAAAGGTAGGCGTCCTTCTTTTTCGGTCTCCATAGTAAATTGAATTCTTGGATTTAAGGAGATGAGATGTACCAAGAATCGCTGCAGTTCGTCTTCACCGTGGGTCCAAACTACAAAGGTATCGTTAACGTATCGAAACCAGCACTTTGGTTTCTTTGGAGCGGTGTCTAGAGCATTTACTTCAAATGTTTCCATAAAATAGTTTGCTATTACCGTACTGAGAGGACTGCCCATGGCTACACCATCATTTTGTTCGAAGAATTCACCCTGCCATTGGAAGTAAGTGGTGGTTAGGCAGTGTCTGAATAATTTGGCGATGCCCAGTGGAAAATCTCGTTCTATCTGCTCCATAGCCGTTTTGATGGAAGGATGATGGTTATCATCCTTGTTCCTTTCTGCTTCACTTTTTTTGCGGAATTACCCAAAAACATTTTCCTGTCATTCAATACATCCGCGATAAACTCTTTCATATTTTGCACTTCCTTGGGTAGGATCACTGGCAACGGTTGGCTTTAGCGTCACCCGTGCTGAAGCGAGATGTTGTCCACGATATGTGGATCTTCTTACGGATATCACAATTGTGTCGCTGCTGGCCGTTTTTGATATCCATGTTTGGTTTTGTCCCTCTATTCCAGGTTACACCCGTATATGTTTCACCATGTGTATGTCAGTTAGTTTTTGAACCTCCCTTCATACAGCCATCTGTATGTGAAAGTTACATACCTGATGAAGCCGAAAAGCAGAAACTCGTGTCGCCGGCATTTTTGGAAGAACCAATGGAATTTCTTTGGACCACGGCTTATAAACCCGGATAACTTTTGTTTTTAAAGTTACCTTCTTTTAACCTTCGTTTTTTAAAGTTCTTTATAAAGTTACCTTCAAAATTCTGGAATTTCTAGCTTTATGAGTTTTCCTAGAATCGATTGCGGTAAGTGAAACTTACATTTATACATATCTTTCCCAAATTTGTTTCAAAATTTGCTAAATTGATAATCTTTTGGGTTAATTTTTTTCTAAAAATGACAGTGGTGAAAAAAGACGTGGTCATGGTACTAGTGACTCTGTCAATGTTACCACCTTCTAGGTTCACAAAACCAGGGATATGGTTTAAACAAATTAAAATAAAGCTCAATTTGCCGTTCCTCGAATAACATCGAACAAATCAAAATATTTCCTCGTAGTAGCTTACTTATCCACCGATATCATCGCCATTATATACGATATAATTTTTTAAAGAGATTTTAATCAACAGGTTAATGGCTAATGAAGAGAAACGACTTGATGACCTTTTCTCTCGATCTGAAATGGGAGATAGTAAACTTTCTGAGTTTTATCGGGATATGTTGCAAACTGTAGGGGCTCTCAGATGGTTAGCGCAAGTTTACTTTTAAAACTGTGGAAGCGACGTTTGTCTAAAACCATTTTAGTGGCAATAACGGTGTCGGGTAAGGAAAATGTCTATGATATTTTAAGCACGATGCTGATAAAATTTGGGAGACGTACCAGAAGCCTACAAATTTTACTTAACTCAATTTGTAAATGCAAATCTATAAATGTCACACTTGCTCAGACAGGTAGTTCATTAGATTCATCGAAGGAGCTTATTAAAGCTTTTGCAGACATTTCTATAACTTTACAAACCATGTCACGTAATGTAGAAGCTCAATTTGAAAACATGCAAACACAAATAAACACATATCAAATAACTTTGTTTAACTTAAACAATCAAACAAAGTCTCACAATTCTTTTGAGAGTCATGACCGATCTATAAACATATCAAAATCTTCCCACCTTAGCCAACGTATTTGTTTTTAACATGATAAATTCAAAAACAAGCTTTTAAATGAGCTGGTCCATGATGTTTACTTTACGGAGAATTTAACAAAAAGGAGTCAAAAAACGAGTAATCGTTTAGACATCAGATACAAAACAAAAACAAATGACAGTTACGTCTTTTCATCAGAGATAAAAACAATGATTTGATGTTTTTAGTTGCTACAGGTGTCGATATTTCTGTAGTTCCTAGAGATGTTTTTAAAGATCATAAGAGGGACACTGAAAATTTTCTCACCGCTGTCAATAGTACAATAATTTCTACCTAAGGTAAGAAGTCATTGAGGGTTAATTTGGGCCTTAGGCGGGATTTTCCTTTTGTCTTTACCATAGCAGAAATTACCAGGCCGATAGGTGTCGATTTTTTGAAACATTCTGGTTTACTTGTAGATATCAAAAACCAATGCCTGTTTGACGTAAAATAGTTTAATATCACAAGGAACAATAGCATGTTCAAAAATTCGAACTCCCAAAATATATGCTGTCGAAACAAGATATAGCAAACTTTTTTAAAAAAATTTCCAATCTTCTTTCAGAACTAAATTTTTCTCTACCACTGAAACATTCAGTTAAACACCACATAAACACAAATAATCATTTCGCCTTTTTGTCGCGCTAGACGCTTAGATTCAATTAAATTGAAAATAGCTAAAGCTGACTTTGAACAAATGGTTCAATTAGGAATTTGTCGTCCTTCGTCATCTTCAGCTGCATCACCTTTGCATATGGTCCCAAAAAGAGATTCCGCTGACTGGCGACCTTGCGGTGATTACCGTCGGTTGAACGCAATAACAATTCCTGATAGGTATCCTCTACCTCATATTTATGATTTTAATTTACAAATTCAAGGTTCAACTATTTTTTTAAAAACTGATTTAGTAAGAGCTTGTCATCAAATTCCAATCGCAGAAGAAGCTATATTTAAAACAGCCATAACTACCCCATTTGGTCTCTTTGAGTTTCAACGAATGCCATTTGGTTTACGTAATGCTGCGCAAACTTTTCTTTCCCAAATTTTTCAAAGAATTCTGAATGAAGTTACACAAGGGTTAGATTTCATTTTCTTCTATCTAGATGATATTTTAGTTTGTAGCAAAGATGAACAAGAACACCTAGATCATTTAAATGTATTATTTGAACGTCTTGATTCTTTCGGCATTAACTTGAAACCCCCAAAATGCTTATTTGGTGTAAAGACTCCTACGTTTTTAAGACACAAAGTGTCATTTGAAGGAATTTTACCTTCCGAAGAACGCATCAATGCAATCAAAACTTTTCCAGAACCTAAAACTACAAAAGAGCTGCAACGCTTCATAGGTTAATTTTTACCATCGTTTTGTTCCAAATTTCACAGAAATTCTAGACCCATTGCATGATTTGTCAACTAAATTGAAAAAAATAAAACAAAAGACGTTAACAATTGGACTGTTGTTTGTGAAGAAAGCTTTAATAAAGCAAAGAACCTTCTTGCAGAAGCAACTTCACTTGCCCACTTCAATCCAAAAGCAACTTCACTTGCCCACTTCAATCCAAAAGCAACATTATTTTTACCTACAGATGCGTCAAATGTAGCCATCGGAGCAATCCGTTGATAATTACAAGCAACCTATAGCCTACTTTTCAAAGAGACTTTCTCCTGATGAGAGAAAATATTCAACATTTGATCGATAGTTGTTTGCCATTTATTCGGCTATTAAGCAGTTCCGTCATTTCTTAGGAGGTTGTGTTCACTGTATTTACATATCACAAACCTTTAACGAGTGTATTATTTTCTAAAACAGAAAAAACACCGCCACAAACCCGTTATTTGGATTATATAGCTCAATTCACTTCAAACCTACAATACATCAGGGGTAGTACCAACATTGTAGCTGATACTGTATCACGCGTGAATGATGATATTTCCTCGATAGACAAAATTCCCTTTGACATTCAAAAGTTACAAGAAGCACAAAATTGTGAACTTAAACGATTAATCGGTAATCAACATAATATTGAAAAACGAAAATATAAATTAGAACGGGTGGATTTTTGTAATGTCAAGCTTGGTGTGAGACATCAACTTCAAAAAATCGCATTTATATTCCTCAACCCTACAGATTTATCATATTTAATAATTTGCACAACATTTCGCACCCAGTAATAAAAGCTTCAAAAAAGATTATTGGTTTGAGGTATTTTTGGCCAAAAATTAATACAGATACATGGGCAAAATGTTGTGTAAGGTGTCGAACATCAAAAGCATACAGACATACGAAAGCTCCAGAAGGAACAATAAAAATTACCCCAGGACGTTTTGAGCAGATCCATATAGATTTAGTAGGTCCTCTGATACCATCTGAAGGTTGCAATTACGTTTTAATTGTAATTGAAAGAGTTATTAGATGGACAGAAGCATATGAGTCACCACAAACAACATAAAATTCTTCCCTTAGCTAGTATCTACATTTATGAGGCCTGTGTTTTTGTTTATAAAAATAAAACAATGTTTGAGGCATATCGCGGATCCCATGAGCACAACACTCGTGGCAGGAATTTGTTGGTGCCCGGTTCACATCGTACTGCTCTCTACCAAAAAAATATTTTCTTCAACGCTTGCAAATTCTATAATATCCTTTCGGACTCCATTAGAGCCTCGCCTAATTTATATAGTTTTAAATCTAGTATAAAGTGCTTTTTGACTGGTAGGGCATACTATTCAATTCAAGAATTTTTATAAAATATTGTATGCCCGTCTTATGTATTGTATTTTTAATTATTTTTTTGACGTTTTCAACAGTTGTATGTTCTTAGTGTTCATGCTTAATTGATGAAATAAATGAATTATTATTATTATTATTATTATTATTATTATTATTATGCACTTTCTTTAAATTCAGCTCAGGTAGTAGCAAAAACTCTTTTTACACACAACTTTTCAAGATTTGGAATTCCACATACAATAACACATGATCAAGGTATACAATTTGAATCAATAATATTTTTCGTATTCACATAATTTTTAGGATTCTATCAAATTCACACAACTACATATCATCTACAAAGTAATGGAATGATAGAAAGGTTTCAGAGAACTGTTAGAACATCTCTTACCGTTGGAAAGCAAATTTCAACCGCTATCCATAGTAGGTTAACCACAAATGTTTGCAAAATTTTCAATAAAAAATCAAGTTTTTGCATCAAAACTCGGTCAACTCACCTGAGACATTTCAAGCTCAATGCACGGATATCGTCCCCGTCCATGGTGATTTTTCCGAATCCTGGATCGTAGAATCTGATCAGGAGCTGGATCAGGGTGGATTTGCCGCAACCGCTTCCACCAACCAAAGCCACCGTTTTTCCATGCAAAATTGACAGGTCCAAACCATTCAAAATCTGCTGATCTGACCTGGTCGGGTAGGAAAAGTACAATCTGGAGTACTCAACGTCTGGATTTTCCTAAAAAAATAATAATTAAATCAATAAGAACGATATTGGCTTGATTAGTTGACAGAATTCCAGGTCAGTAACAAAAAACTGTAGAAATAATGTTACAATTTGACATTACATTAAAATGCTGTTACTCGACTTTGTCTCTTTTGACACTTCGTAATTTTGTATTTGTTTTAATATTGTATTTGGACAGCTACGACAGTCTAGTTTTGACCAAATTATAGCCCGTTTAAATGCTATTTGACTAGGATAGGAAGTGTATTCCATCAACTGTCAAAATAACCTCACAATTTGACAATAAGGCTAGGCGCACATTGAGACGCATTGTCTATTTAGTATTGTTATTGTTACACTTTACGGGGTTTATTTTGATAAGTGAGACTGAATAAACTCAACAAATCTTATTTAAAAATGACACAACAATTTACAACAGTGGAAATCACTTTTAAGCCACTATAGTCACTTTTACCAGTTTTCACTACTTCGCTCTTTGATTTATCGCACCACTTGTATTCCACAACTGACTGTCCGTCCGCTCGGTCCGTTTATATACCAGGTGTCCAAGAGCACCCTGGACATAGGAGATTAACATGGAAAACCGGTTTTGATTTTTTGCGCCTGTACGGTTCATTTAATGGAAAAACGCTTTAGGTAAAAGTTGTAGAACACATTTTCCGCTATCAACTTGTAATTTTTTCAATACCGTAGATTTGATCATTAACCCTTAAATGCATGATTTTTTTAATTTTTGTAAAATATTGAAAAAACAATATAATAGACATGAGAAAATCATACAAAAATGTTGGAAAAAATCTAAATGTATTTTTTATTTTTATTTTTTGAAAAAATCGTTTGTTGCCTAATGGCTACATTATGCATTTACAACAAAAAAAAACTAACAGTGAAAATTCTTAAAACAGTTATTTTTGTTATTCAGGCACAGCTCAACGCCGCATTTCTCACACTTTGTTCTTGTAAAGCCTTTACAAATGGGATTCTTGCATCTCATTTTTGAATCCTGAAGAACAGGCCAATGACCGGTTTGATCTGTTCTCACTTCTTTGGGAGGAATATGTTTGGTTGGGCCTCTTTTTCGTTTTGCTGAAATCTCTAGTTCTAGGTTGCTTGGTCTGCCACGTTTGCATGACGATGACTTCAGGTGGCATAACTGATAAGCGATTTCGGCTCGGAACTCAGCTTGATTGAGGAGTTTATCAGATCGTCCTTTTTCACAATGAACTCGTTTATAAAGCAGCCACGCATTTACCACGCTCATGTCAGTTAGGTGGTAAAAAAGTCTCATATACCATTTTCTACTTTTTAGACTTATTTTGTATCTACCCATCAAACTGTCCAACAAATCTACGCCTCCCATGTGCCTGTTATATTCGGTTATAACGTACGGACACTCCACTTCAATATATTTCTTTTGCTTGCGATCAAACCTTTTGATGGACGAAACAGGATTTTTCCCAGCAAATGATGAAAGGAGAGTGACATACTTATTATCTTTCCATATTAGAGACGATATATCTACTCCATCAACTGTGGTTACATATTCATGACTTGTGCCACGAGGAGCTTTCTTGAGTGAGCATTCTGATGGCAGCTTACAGTTTGGCAACCTATTTCTGCGTATAGTACCCAATGAATATATGCCTTGCCTTGCAAGGTAAGTCATGATTGGTAAGGCTGTGTAATAATTGTCATGATATAATTTATAATTTTTTTGTCTTGGTATTATTCGAGCTAGTCGCAACACTATATTTGAGGTTGCACCAAAATTTGGTTCACCTTCATTTAGATGCTCAAATTTTTCTTGGCCAGTATAAATCTCAAACTTATAGGCAAATCCGGACACTCCAGATAAAACAAATAGTTTGAAACCCCACTTGTGAGGTTTCATCGGCATGTACTGTTTCATATAGTGTCGTACTTTGGTGGAGCACATCTGCTCGTCGATACTCAGATGCTCTTCCATAGCAACCGTTGAGAATTTTTTATTGAGATGATCAATGAGAGGTCTTATCTTGAAAAGTCTATCATGTCCTGGTTGATCCCGAGGTATGAAAGTTTGATTATTGTTCAAATGTAAAAACTGTCTGATTTTTTCAAATTTATTCACAGGCATACAGTCTGCTATGTTAGAAAATCTTAGATCTTTACTCCAAAAAGACCTAGTGTTAGGCATATGAACTAGTGACATATATATCATGATTCCAAGATATTGTTTTATGTCCACTTTTGTAAAAACAGGGGGCCTCTCAGGTTTCTTCTGTACCGCATATAAGTTTGTTTCCTGTACAATTTTCTCTAGAAGATCATTTGAAAAAATATAAGCAAAAAAATCAAATGGTGCTTCCAATTCCCCTATATCGGCAGCAAGTCTTGTGTCTCCATTGAAGCGCAACTGGTCATCATTTAGTTGCAGAGATTTTTGTTTCCACAAAATATTCTTATTTGTAGGTATTTTATTTGTGAATTGTTTACCTTGTAAAACAGATAAAGGTAAATTGTCTTCTTCGTCGCTAACTTGCTCTTCTTCAGATTCCATTTCTGTGCGGCGCTTCTCTTCACTAGAATGTTCTTCATCATTCATTGGAAGAGCAAAGTCCGAAATACCAGAAGGACCCTCCCCTGCATCAATTTCATCATCTTCGCTATCATCCAATTCATCATCGCTTTCTAAACCTGTGAAGTTATCCCAGTATTCAATCAGGTCTCTTTCTGACAAGAGTTTATTATTTTTGCTCATCCTAAAATAAATAAAACAACACTTGTAATGTTCACCACCTAATGCATAATGTTGCCAATTGGCATCAAAACAAAATATTTTTTTGTTCTAAAACGTAAGCACCAAACTAATTACTTATTATCATACCGTGAAATACAAACCTTATAAACTCTAGATTACAATTTTTCCAAGTGTCAAAACTCGCTACAAGAAAATTATAGCATAAATACTATGCCAACGATAAACTGGTTGAAAAAGTTTATACGCAACTGGCAATAAACGGTTTGCATATGCCTGACAGCGCCATCTCTATAAAACGAATGGATTTACATACTTATATGGAACGTAGCCAATTGGATACAGCATGCAATGAACCAAAATTTCTTGTCTAGTATGTTGTATGTATTTAATTAGAGGTATGTTGCCAAATGGCAACTAGATGCATTTAAGGGTTAAGACGAAAAACGCATCGAATCGAGTGCTCGTTCAGTAAGTATCGAGCATAGTAGGCCCAAACCGTAACACTGCCCCCCTCTTAAAGCTGATCGTCCCGATCCGCTTCGGGTATTCCTGGTATTTTTTGAGTCTGTCCAGATGGACAATTTTCATCTTGCCTTTGGGGCTGCGTTGGACTCTGTACACGACGTCGTTTAACCTTTTCACCACATTGTAAGGTCCCTCCCAAACCGGTGTTAATTTCGGTGATTGCCTTTTTTCCTCTAAGGGCTAAACAACCAAACTTTATCGTCCTTTTGGAACCCTCCCGAATTGGCCCTAAGATCATAACTTTCATCTTGTCGCTAGCTAGATTCAAACTTTCCCTGACCAGATCATGGATGTTCAGTAATCTTTCTTGCAACTCGTCAACGTAGTTCTCAATGTTCGTGCTTTGGCCTGTTGGAGATCCGAACACAACATCACATGGAAGTCGAAGTTCTGAACCAAATAGAACTTTAGATGGTGACTGTTCCGTTGAGTTGTGGACTGCTGCTCTATACGCCATCAAGAAGAGCGGAATATGCTGGTCCCAATTTTTCTGATGCTGATCAACAACCTTTCAGAGATGTTGCTCTATGGTCTTATCATCTCTCGACCATTTTTCCTAATGCCTAGCAGCTCACAGAGCGTCTGAAAGAGCTTGGATTCAAAGTTTCGTCCCTGATCAGAACGTAACTCCAATGGCACACCAAATCTACTGAAGACATTTTAGACGAGAATATCAGCGACTGTGCTGGCTTGATTTGGAATCGCAAACACCTCAGGCCATTTGCTAAAGTAATCCATAGCGACAAGAATGTACTTGTTGCTTCTGTTGGTCTCAGGAAAACGCCCAGCGACGTCTATGGCCAAACGTTCGAATGGCAATCCTACGTTGTATCGCTTCATAGGTCCCCGGGCTCTTGTCTGTGGTCCGTGGCTAGCTGCACAAATTAAACATTGTCGACACCATGATTTTACGTCTTGGCAGTAGTTCACCCAGTAAAAGCGTTGCCGGATTTTGTCCAAAGTCTTATTTACTCCCAAATGAGCACCAGTCTTTCCATTGTGCATTTCCTCCAGTACGTTGTCGACCCTTCCTCTGGGAACTACCAGCTGCTGTCTTATTTCTTTTCCATCGACACTCTCCCAAGCTCTTTTTAGCAAGCCGCCTTCAACCACAAGCGCGTCCCACTGAGCCCAAAGTGATCAGGACGTCAGGCCTTTGCTACAGATTTCTTGCCATGTTGGTCTTAGCTCGCTTTGTTCCTTTCTCAACAACAATGGGCCTATGTCGCTGTCTTCAAGTTGATCCTTCCTAATTTCATCAGGACTCCATTCCTCATCGGTCTTCAGCTGATCCAATCGGATGGACACAACTCCTTCACGTTGTTCCGCTTTCTGGCAATGTTTGCATTCTTCGGCGCAAGGTCTTCTTGATAGAGCATCTACGTTATTATGCAGCTCCAAACCTTAGGATATTTTGCTCGTGATCAAAAGAAAATCCATGTTGTCGAATCAGGTCCATTCCCAGAATAAATTAATCTTGAATATCTGCTACTAGCACGGTGTGGTAAAATGTAATCCTCCCAAGGCAATTTTTATTCACTAGATGTTAAAAAAAAATGTATATCACTCTGAATGACATTCGCCTATTTACAGATATAAACAAACAAACATCAATGTCACATCTACGGGGCGAGGTGCAAATTTAATAGAACTGTAATTTTAATTTTTTAAAATATAAGAAGTCGAAATTTAATAAAATATTGTATAAAACACGTGACTTAATCCGGTATATTCACTACGCTACGCTCGTGGACCTAATTGTTCTTTTCATGAATAAAAAATGGTTTAAGTCCCTTGCTGTATAAATAACTATTAATTCTGTAATGTTAAGCAATGTGTAAAAATTCATACGAATATACAGGGTAATTCAAATTCGACCCTCACCATTGGGATCTCGGAAACTATAAGAGATATGAGAAAGTTTAAATTGGGGCAAAGTTGCGCAATGTAAAGCTCAACCAAATGCAGTTTTACAAATTTCGATTTTCCGAGTACTTCCGAAGATATCCGAAAAAAACTGAAAATTTGAGTTTTTGTTTTTGTTTTTTTCTAATCTTATTTGAAGAGATATTCCAAAACTAAAAGCACCTTTTCATTGCCACTTTTGCTCAGCTATTCGATGATGGATTCAAATTTGCTACACGACGTTTCGTTTTTTGGCAGCCATCATCAACTTTCTTTTTTCTTATGGGCGCCATATTGGATTTTTAGCCCACCAAATAGTACGTTTTATTCTGATTTTAGTGATGTACAATAACTTATGATTTGCTTCATAAATAACCAAATAATTCAATAAAAACTATTTTTATTTTAGTTATTGGCTTTGAGTTAATGGGCCGTTTTATAAAATGTCATTATTTGACAGTACTTGTCAAACACGATAATTCGGACGATCATTAAAGCTTTTAGAGATTTTACCTTAGTTAGCTTTGAGTTAATGAGACGTTTTATGAAGATTATTTGGTAGTAATTATCACACGCAATTGGCCTGAACATACTTAGTCACAAAGGTGTACACGTGACTTAAACCGGTTTATTCACTCGAAAAGCTTAGGCCACTCGCTACGCTTGTGGACCTAGTTGTTCTTTTCGTGAATAAAAAATAGTTTAAGTCACTTGCTGTATAAATAACTATTAAATCACTCTGAATGACATTCGCCTATTTACAGATGTAATCAAACAAACATCAATGTTACATCTACACGGGGCGCGGTGCAAATTTAATAGAACTGTAATTTTAGTATTTTTTTTTAATATAAGAAGTCGAAATTTAATAAAATACTGTATAAGACACGTGACTTAAACCGATTTATTCACTCGAATAAATATGAATGAATAAAAAATGGTTTGTCACTTACTGTATAAATAACTATAAACTTGCACTTAACATTATAAAAAATTGAAATTTGGCAAAAAATGAAGTTCCTAAAATGATGATCTTTCTCTTGGAAACGTAAATAAGCCTTTTAAGTTAGAGATAATGCTAACAAATCTCTTTTTCTGATTAACCTAAATAGTTCAGCAATGCTTGTATAATAATAACATTTTCTGCGGGGGTTTCTTTTCTAGATACATTTTTAACTATGATTGACGCTCTAATGATCGTCCGAATTATCGTGTTTGACAAGTACCGTCAAACAATGACATTTTTTAAAACGGCCCATTAACTCAAAGCCAATAACACGTAAAATTAGTTTTTATTGAATTATTTTGTTATTTATGAAGCAAATCATAACTTATTATACATCACTAAAATCAGAATAAAACGTACTATTTGGTGGGCTAAAAATCCAATATGGCGCCCATAAGAAAAAAGAAAGTTGATGATGACTGACAGAAAAGGAAACGTCGTGTGACAAATTTGAATCCATCATCGAATAGCTGGGAAAAAGTGGCAATGAAAAGATGCTTTTAGTTTTGGGATATCTCTTCAAACAAGGTTCGAAATAAATAAAAACAAAAAATCAAATTTTCAGTTTTTTTCGGATATCTTCGGAAGTACTCGGACAATCGAAATTTTTAAAACGGCATTTGGTTGAGCTTTACATTGCGCAACTTTGCCCCAATTTAAACTTTGTCGTATCTCTTATAGTTTCCGAGATCCCAATGGTGAGGGTCGAATTTGAATTACCCTGTATATTTAGTGTCTTTTGTATATATTCACATAAAAACAAGACATGTGCTGCATGCGTCGAAATACATGCAGGGCGTTTTTATGTGAATATAAAAATGTGGGTTTCTATTTAAAAAACTTGAGATTTTTAATTTTTTTAGTGGCAAGTTTATGATTTTTTTTTGACGACCCTGTATACAAATGAGTCATTACGCACCCTCAGTTTAATAAAACGATCCTTTATTTACAATAACCCAAAGTTTCATTGCAAAATGAAATAAGGTTTTAACATAGTACAAAAATATGTTGAGCGTTGCAACTGTTACTTTTTTGGAAAAACATGAGTTATGAGGCCACCTATTCCGGGAATACTGCTAGCTAGCCATTATATTGCTGACTAGACCTGGGAATCCGCCATAATTCGGTTTAATTCATTTTATTGTATTTTGTATTAAGACAGTCAGAGTCTAGCCTTCTAATTGTTAAGACGTATTTTAATCCTTTAATTTGTAATTTACAATTTTTGTAATAAAACTTAGTTTTTAAGAACGGCTTCGTTCAATCACAAATCTTAAGTGGCGCAGTCAGTAGGATTCCCAAAATTCAGTACATCGTGTATTGATTTTCCGAGTTCCGGTTAATTGGCAATCGCAAAATCAGGTACTTTCATCGCGAAAAGGACTTACTAGTGAAGTGAACGGTCAATAAGTCGTTATCGTGGAAATCTACCCATCGATTTCGCGGGCTCCTAGCATCGACATTGGACCAAAATCGCCATTGACGACTGGATCCCATACCGCTAAAATTTGGAGTTCGATCAAAGGCTTGATCGAGTTTGCAGGTAGACAGGAATTTGGAAGTGGACGACATCGCTACAAGAAATTCTTGCCGCCTATAACCAGCATGAAGAATACACTAGTTATGTAAGTGCAATTTTTTCTCAATGACAGATAGTGAAAACGCTTTATCTGATTTACTAAATAATTTATCTATTAATAATATCGAACCTTCAAGTGACTCTGACTCCGCTTTTCAAGATCGGAAAGTGCAAGAAAGAATTAATAGTAATACGCAATCTAATTTTAATATTAAAGTTTTCGAAGACAATCTTACAAAAGTTCTTGAAACGGGAACAGTTGTATTACCAATTTCTAATACAGATAATTTAATCACAGATATGGCTCAGTTTAAACCCGAGTATTTGAATTGCGTACCACAATTTGATGGTAACCCGAGTGAGTTAAACAGGTTTTTAGCAACTTGTAAGTCTCTAATAGATCATTTTTATGATGTTACCAATAGAAATAATTTTCAAAATATCTATTTGTTGAATTGTCTACTTGGTAAACTTTCTGGTAATGCCCGAGTTGTAGTAAACGTTCAAAACGTTACTACTTGGGAAGAATTAAAAGATACCCTAAACCGTAATTTTGCAGATACTCGAGACGAAACTTGTCTGAATAGAGATTTGGTAATGTTGAAACAGAACAACAATGAATCGCCAAAAATTTTCTATGATAGAGTCTTAGAACTTTTAAATTTACTTGTTAGTTATGTAGATGCGCATGACGATAATGTTACAGCCAATGTAAAACGTAGTATGTACCAAAAATTGGCTTTAACAACCTTTTTATCTGGGTTAAAAGAACCCTTAGGTAATACCATCCGTTGCATGAAGTTTATTGACCTTGCGCAAGCTATTCAATACGTTACACAGGAAAGTAATGTACGATATTTTCAAAGTAATCCCGCAAACAATGTTAAAATGCAAAATTCACATCAGCAACAGATGAAACCCCGACAATCGCAACCTTTTGGACAATACTACCCACAACAAAATGTCAGACCATTTTTCCCAAATTTTTCGAACGGATTTAATTCACAAAATCAATTCCGACAAAAACAATTTTGAGTATAATATGGCATCAGAACCTAAATTGGACACATCAAAACTTCGACACGATCATCTAAATTCGGAAGAAAAATATCACATTGTAAAATTATGCAAAGAATATTCTGATATTTTTTATAACGAGAATTCACCCTTAACCTTCACCAATAAGATTAAACACTCTATTAAAACAACGGACGAGTTACCGGTTTACACAAAAACATACCGATACCCTTTTGTTCACAGACAGGAAGTCAGTAACCAAATAAAGAAAATGTTAGATCAAAAGATCATTAGGCCTTCGGATTCGCCTTGGTCATCACCAATTTGGGTGGTACCAAAGAAGTTGGATGCTACCGGAAAGCAAAAATGGCGAGTGGTTATTGATTACCGCAAGTTAAACGAAAAGACAATTGACAAAAAATATCCTTTACCACAAATTACTGATATTTTAGACAAGCTTGGCAAATGTCAGTATTTCTCCACAATTGATCTTGCGTCTGGTTTCCATCAGATCGAAATGGAAGGAAGTGATATTCAAAAAACCGCGTTCAATACAGAAAATGGGCATTATGAGTTTTTGAGAATACCCTTCGGGTTAAAAAACGCGCCCGCAACCTTTCAGCAAATCATGGATTCCATACTGCGTGGAATACAAAATGAAAAATGTCTTGTGTATCTTGACGATATAATTGTATTCTCAACATCCTTGCAAGAACACATAGAAAATCTCAAGCTCGTTTTCCAGAGATTAAGAGACTCAAATTTCAAAAGTCAACTTGACAAAAGCGAGTTTTTAAGACGTGAAGTTGCTTACTTAGGTCATGTAGTAACACCATCAGGAGTAAAACCAAATCCGGCAAAAATTAAAGCAATAAAGAATTTTCCTATTCCTAAAACAACAAAACAACTAAAAGGCTTCTTAGGACTTTTGGGTTACTATCGGCGTTTTATTAACAATTTTGCGAAATTAACTAAACCACTAACTAAATGTTTAAAAAAGGGTGCTACCATCGAGCACAATAATGAATTCGTAACTTGTTTTGAAACTTGTAAAAATCTATTAATTAATGAACCCATCTTGCAATATCCGGATTTCGAAAAACCCTTTAATTTAACGACGGACGCAAGCAATTTTGCATTAGGTGCCGTCTTATCTCAAGGACCTATCGGACAAGACCTACCGATAGCATACGCGTCGAGAACCTTAAATGAATCAGAATTAAACTATTCAACTATTGAAAAGGAATGTTTGTGTTTAGTTTGGGCAACAAAATATTTTCGACCCTACCTTTTCGGCAGGAAATTTAATATCGTTACAGATCACAAACCCTTGCAATGGTTATTTTCCCTGAAAGATCCGTCATCAAAATTACTCCGGTGGCGTATTAAATTAGAAGAATTTGACTACAGCATAGTTTACAAAAAAGGGAAACTTAATACGAATGCAGATGCATTGTCTCGTATTCAGATTCATGTTAAGGAAACAGAAAACCCTGATAACTTTGATGTAGACAAGTTTGTTAACGAGGTGTATGACAACACCGTTGAATCTGAAACGAATCGCGATATGGATCAAGTTTCTATTATTGCGCAACCAGATAATGACCCGCTGGAAATGCCTGATGATGATGACAATAATACAATTCACACTAATGCCGAACAAGATCCAATTGTAGTGTACCAATTTCTGAAACAGCTGTAAATTACGGAGCAAACCAAATTATCATTCATAATGTTTTGCACTCTCCATCCAAATTTACAACCCACATCTTGCATAAAAGTAAAAAAAGAATTCACGTACAATTATCAAAAAACAATTTTGATCAAGACGTAATCAATTTTGTTAAAGAAGCAATGGTACCTAATAAAACGTATTACCTATATTTTGAAGATCCCAATATGTTCGAACCCTTTTGTGAAATAATTAGACAAACTTTTCGTTGGCCTTCCTTCAAATTCATACGTTGCTTGAAAAAATTAATAGATGTACAACTTAAAGAAGATATTAGGGATATTATTAAAAATTGCCATGAGGGAAAAACTAATCACCGAGGTATAGAGTAAACAGTCAAACGACTAAAAGAAAAATATTATTGGCCTGAGCTAAAATCTTCAGTCCAAACCTATATCAACGATTGTGAAATATGTGCGCGAAGCAAATACGAACGAAATCCTGTTAAAATCCCAATAAATATCACCCCTACAGCTTCAAGACCTTTCGAAATCCTACATCTTGATACTTATACTTTGGAAAAATCTAAGTTTTTAACCATAATAGATAGTTTTTCAAAGTATGCTCAAGCATATTATTTGAATTCCTTGGCATCAACGGAAATTGCTGACAACCTACTAAATTATTTTTCACATCATGGTATCCCTAAGCAAATTATAGTGGATAATGGTACAGAATTTAAGAATACAGTGATAACTGAACTTCTTACTTTACATAAAATCAAAATTCATTTTTGTTCGCCGCATCATCCTGAATCAAATGGAGTCGTTGAACGACTACATTCCACTTTAGCGGAACATATTCGATTATTAAACAATCAAGAATACGGCGATACCCCAATCAAAACAAAAATGATTTACGCTATTCTCGCTTACAACCATACCATCCATTCTGTTACCAATCTGAAACCTATTGACGTCATCCAAGGACACATTACTACCAACGACCCTTTTGATATTAAATTAGATCAAATTTTAATAAATGATTATGTCAATAATCACAAAGAAAAAACTAAAGCTTCATATTCCCAAATAAATGCTAATTTAGTCAAAAGAAAAGAAAATTTAGTTGAAAAATTAAATAAAAATAAAGATGATGTAAATGAAATTTTCAAACCAGATCAAAACGTGTACCTTAAAAAACACATCAGACAAAAACATACTGATAGATTTTCTAAACCTACTAAATTAGTTAGCATAAATACTAAGAAAAAGACAGGAAAAACAGAAAATCAAGAAAAGGTACACCTTTCTAACATTAGGCGACCGTTACAACAAAAGTATAGTTTCTAATAACAGTAATTTTATTCCAGATTTCTGCACATAGTAATTGCAGTGGCAATCGAAGAAAAAATAACTGTTAAGGAAATAACGGACAATCCTGGGTTAATTTCAATTAAATTGGGGCAAGCAAAATTGGAAGAATATTCATATACACTTTTGCACTACTACGACATGAATCCCATAATCGAAGAACTAAATAAACTGAATTATAAATCATTCAATCTGACTGAAACTATAACAAAACATCCAGAATATAAATTCGAAATAATAAATTATTTAAAAATACTAACTCTCACTCAAGATAGGGCGGAAACAAAACTTAAGGAAATAATTCCGCACCCCAGAGGTACAAGCGTGGCTTAATAAACGGTATAGGTTCAATTTTCAAAGCAGTCACTGGGAATCTAGACGCCTCAGATGGTGAGCGTTACGAAAACTTAATTAGAGAGCTACAATTAAGTCAAAATAAATTAACCTCAAACATTAGAAAAGAGAATTCCTTATCTCTCAACCTTTTAGAGAAATTTAACAACACAATTGAAACAGTCCAACACAATGAAAAGTTGCTAGAAAGTAAATTAAATCAACTCGGACTAATTGTTCAAAAAACCACACTACGGGAAAACACAGCATTTATAAAAGATGTTTTAAACCAAGTCATAAATCTGTATGAAATTATTGATGCAATATTAACAGATATAGAAAATGCAATTACTTTCTCAAAATTGAAAATTTTGCATCCAAGCATTATTAAAACATCTCTATTTTGAGCTATTAAACGTAAAAAAGGTGATTGATACAAATCGTATGCCACTGGAAGTAACATTGGAAAATACAATATTGTATGAGAAGCTTATTAAAGTAGAAAGCTACATTTTTAACAACAAAGTTAACTTTTTACTAAAAATACCAATAACTTATCCCGAAAAGTTAAATTACTATCATTTTTATTCAGCTCCAATCTATGCACAGAGTCTCTTTAAGGTTATTTTGCCAAAAAGTAAATATTTACTAAAAAACAAATTGCACTATTCATATCGTAACACTGAATGCACCAAAATAAAGGACCAGTATTACGTGTGCGACAAAATGGAGTTGCAGACCTTGGACGTAAACAGCTCATGTGAGGTACAGCTATTGGAAGCCAAGTCCCATCATCTGTCTACCTGTCGTCAAGTTCAACTAGAACTAAACCAACCGATAGTTAATCCACTAGACTATTCCAGTCAATGTCTAATAGTACTTCCACATATGGAGTCATTACAATTGACTTGTTTCAACCAAGAAGACCATTTGAAATTAATCGGGACGTATGTTGCTAAAATTCCAATGGAGTGTCAGATAACATTTGGAGGCAAAACGATAAACAATCTTCATTCCACCAATAGCCAGAATCAAATAGTGTTATTTCCTGACATCGCCGGTGACATCAAACTAATGCCCAAGTTGAACTTAAGTGTTCATCTCGACGATATTCGACTCGATGATTTATATAAACTTAAAAGGGGCATCATTGATAATGAACCCAGATTTGTGATTCCTGATAACATAAAAGTCCCAAGTATTTGGACTGTATTCATTTACGTATCACTAATAATAGCGCTGGTGTACTTTATCTTGAAAAAGATAAATCTCAGAAGAAAGCACAATCCTAGAAGACAAGGTGAAAGCATCCCTAGGGAATCTCTTCAAGACCAAGATATTCAACTACCCAGTCGGACCGTGTAGCTGAATCTACAGGGGGAGGAGTTATGAGGCCACCTATTCCGGGAATACTGCTAGCTAGCCATTATATTACTGACTAGACCTGGGAATCCGCCATAATTCGGTTTAATTCATTTTATTGTATTTTGTATTAAGACAGTCAGAGTCTAGCCTTCTAATTGTTAAGACGTATTTTAATCCTTTAATTTGTAGTTTACAATTTTTGTAATAAAACTTAGTTTTTAAAAACGGCTTCGTTCAATCACAAATCTTAAATCGTGCGATTCTTGGCCTTCAAAGATCCATTAATCTGCTTTTCCCAATATTTGAGGTTAGGAACGAGATTTAAAAAAACTGTTTTTACTAGCCTATTTGGATGTTACTTGGGTCCTTTTTCATAAAGAAAAAGTCATTACATTTAATTTTTTTGATTAATTTGGGATTTGGGTTATATGGTGTTAACTCTAGCCTCCTGGCGGCCCTGGCGGAGTAAGATTCAACTAAATGAACTATATTTTGGTTGATTCTTTTTGCCCAAAGAATGCTCGCTTCAACGATACCAAATTTGTTAAAATTAAAATATACTGCTCGCCACGTCAACCGGGACAGTGATAGACACGATTTGTATATTTTCGCGTTTCGTTTAATAAGCTTGTAAAAATTCCTTTTGAAATAAGTTTTTTGAGAAGCAAGAGTGTCATTCATCATTGATTAAAAATTACTAGTTGATTAAGTGTATTTATCACCTCTTGAATGCTTCGTGATACTGCTGATTGACTAACAGCAGTATGAATATTACAACCAATATCCATTGGATAACTACCACTTGCAAACTCTAGTAGGTCTTTGAATAAATTCAGACACTATATGTTTATCAGATCACGTACTAGGTACTTCGGTAATTTAACGATCTTTATAAATTTCTGATCAATCAAATTAAATGCATTTAATTTTGGATAAAAGTGACGAATTATAATAGAACTAAATAAATAGAATCTCGGGATGGTTATTTCAAAACCTTTTCTACGTTCCGGTCCAACATAGATAAACTCCATGGTAATACAGCTGCAGAAGTGAACACAGTTGACAGCACAGGTACCCACAACTCAGGTGTAAATGAAAATTGTACAGGTGGGCGTAAATTTAAGTTACCTCGAATAGAATTTAAACACTATGATGGGAGCATACGAGGCTGGCTGGCTTTTTGGGTCCAATTTCGGAAGGTACATGAGGATGAGTCAATTGACAATAACGATAAGATTGAATATTTACTTCAAGCGACAGTTCAGGGCAGTAGGGCTAGACAATTAGTCGAAAGTTACCCAGCCATGGGCGAAAATTATAACAAGATGGTGGAGAGTATGGAAAGTAGGTTTGGCAGAAAGGATCTGCAGATTGAGTATTATGTTAGGGAACTGTTAAGGCTCATTTTAAGCAATTCTGCATTTAAACAAAAAATAGAGATAGCCAGCTTGTACGATTCCATCGAGACCCAGCTACGAGCACTGGAAACCTTGGGCATTACCTCAAAGAACTGTTCAGCAATTTTGTTTCCTCTCATAGAATCGTGCTTACCATATGATCTGCTTACAGTTTGGCAACGGTCATCATCCTGTCATAGCCCTGAAAAAGATGCTGCTTGTCCTGTTTCTCCACTGGAAATTCGCCTCAAAAAACTGTTGCTCTTTCTTCAACATGAAGTGGAGAATGAACAACGAGTTTCATTGGCTACTGAGGGTTTTGGTTTGCAGAGACCCTCATCATATGGCGACACTGACCATAGAGGTCCTTCTAGGAACAAATCAACTCAGAAGAGGTTTTCAGATTGTCCTACTGCTATGGGACTGGTAAATTGTGAAGTCGTCTCAAAAATAACTACTTGTGTTTTTTGTTCTGGGTCCCACCTGGGTGGAGACACAAACGTTCTATTCTGTTATCAAAGAAAGTCTGTTTTCGATGCCTAAAAGGTGGACACCCAACTAATAACTGCAGGACACGTCTCAGTGCTGTTTGTAGTAAATCTCATGTTGTTATCATGTGCCCTGATATACCTTCAAACAAACAGACCGAAGGGGTTCCTGACAGCTTACATAACAGTCACTATAGCATTCCTCCGGATATTCCTAAAGATCAGAGTTTAGCTAATCAGACAAGCACCCATACTTTTTTGCAAACCCTTCAAGTGCCCTTGATAGGTGGGAATGGCTCTAAAACAGTCCGCGCTTTAATTGATAGCGGATCCCAGCGGTCCTACATTCTCAAAGACACGGCCATGGCGCTTGGTTTGCAGTCAAAAGTTCAGGAAAAGCTTATCCATTGTTTGTTTGGTGGTTCAGAGATATTCAACAGTCATCACTGCTATGATGTTACCATAAAGCATGGGAGGTTTAATTTTAAATTTGAAGTACTTGATCAACCTTCTATTTGTAGTGAAGTAGCATCAATTTTCCAAGGTCAGTGGACTAGTGAACTAAAAGATTTGGACATTGAACTTTCTGATGTTAACGGGACAGGCCCAATTGAACTTTTACTAGGAGTTGACGTGGTAGGGAATTTATACACCGGAAACCGTCGGCAACTGTCTTGTGGATTGGTTGCAATGGAGACGCAAGTTGGATGGACTCTCATGGGCAAAGTACCTGTCAGTTCCCCTCGTTCCGATGTGACTATGACAACGGTGAACCTTCTGATCAAGAATGCTTCCATCAGTGACTTATGGGAGCTAGAAGTCATTGGAATCAAAAATCCGACTGACCGACTATCCAAAGAAGACATGGCCTTGGCAGCAAAAGAACTTTTCTTGCAGACTGTAACTACAGACAGTCATGGGCGCTATGAAGTTCGACTTCCCTGGTTGGAAGGCCCACCCACCTCTCTCAAATAACTACACTTTGGCGCAAAAAAGGTTAAGTTCAGTCGTGCGCAAACTGAAAAATGATGGACTTTTTAATCAATATCAGGACATATTCAATGAATGGCTAGCAGAGGGAATAATTGAGGCTGTTCCACGCAGTGTCCTAGATCTGGAAAGTGGACATTTTCTTCCTCACCGTCCAGTCATTAAAGAAAGCAGCCTCACAACCAAGATTAGGCCCGTTTTCGATGCATCAGCCCACGAAAAAGACAGACCTTCCCTTAATCATTGTTTGGAAAAAGGACCCAACCTTATTGAGTTAATTCCGTCCTTCTCTCTTCGTACTTCTTAGATATCGTGAAAACAAAATAGGTGTTGTAGCAGACATCAAGAAGGCTTTTCTTCAAATTGGTGTCAACGAAAAGGACCGCAATTACCTAAAGTTTTTATGGATGGATACCCAAGGTCAAGAAGTCGTATTTCGGCATAAGTTGTTGTTTTTGGATTAATTAGCAGTCCATTCTTATTAGGGGCTTGCCTGGAATACCATTTAACTTGTGCACTGAATAGCTTGTGACAATAACTGTGTGACTGTGTGACAAGCCTAGGCAATGATGAATTTATTAAAGAGGCTCGTGCAGGTATGTCCGAAGGACAATTTGATTTACGAGGGTGGGAGCGAACCCAAAGTTCTGTTTCAGAAACGGGTCCCAATCCCTCTCCCCCTCTCCTCAAACTGACGTTTTGAGACTAAGTCAGCATTTTCTACACGATGACTGTTCAGTCGCGAAAGAAGAGGAGAAGAAAAGGGTGACAGCCGAGGAGCAAGTGGACGTGAACTTAACCAAACAAAAGTGACATTGTTTTTTAGAAGTGTTTTTCGACAGATTCTGGTCGGAGAGATATATTTTGTCTAAAAAGCATGTGGTTTGACCATTGTTGGTGTGTTGAATAAAATAATCAAAAAAAAGATATACAGTCCACTTTTATTTAACAACAACTATAAAGAAGAGAGAAAATACTGGGTCTAGCCTTTGGATTCATCAATGACGATGACAATCAGAACATGGTAGTCACAAAACGTTTGATCTTATCCATAACACAGAGGGTGTTTGATCCTATTGGTTATTTATGTCCAGCTCTTCTGGTGCCTAAACTTATCCTGCAAAAACTGTGGAGTGAAGAGCTTACCTGGGACCAACCGGTAGACAATAGTAGTTAATTAAATTAAATTAAATTAATGAAGCCAATGCTTTCATTAATTGGTACAAGGAGCTAAATTACCTGATGAAAATAGAAATTCCTCGTTGGATCATGGCAGGTGAAGCCGAATCAGAACACTACATACTGTTACGATTTTCCCGTGGGTTCACACAAAGTCAATTTAACTCAACGATTAATAAATTTATTACACTTCAAAACACTCCGTACAATAATTAACACAGCTACTAAAAACACTACTACAATTCCACAATTATTCCGCTATTTAAACTTATCCGCGTTCCCAAATTCACTAATCCACTACACTACTAACTAACTACGCCGTCGTCAACGCCGCTTCTTTTATATTCGCAAACCACGTTCTAGAATGACCGCGAAACGCTTCGCGGGTTGCCTTGACCATTCAAGAATATTCCAGGTAGCGCTTCCTAACTGTGGCCTACTTTAATACGCGCCCGGCCAGATATTGCGGCGCATCGGTTTCATCCCGAAGCGAGCGCCCGTTAAGAAGTATCGAGCATAGTAGGCCCAGACCGTAACACTGCCCCCCTCTTAAAGCTGATCGTCCCGATCCGCTTCATCTAGTCCCTGGTATTTCTTGAATCTGTCCAGATGGACAATTTTCATCTTGCCTTTGGGGCTGCGTTGGACTCTGTATGCGACGTCGTTTAACCTTTTTACCACATTGTAAGGTCCCTCCCAGTGTCGTTGCCATCTTTGACTTAATCCTTTGCTCCTCCTGGGTTGAAACATCCACACAGCATCACCTTCCTTATAATTGCCACCAGTTGGTCTGTGGTCCAGCGTCATCTTCATACGGTCGTTGTTTGGTTTCATCTTCTCTCTCTCAGGTTCCCGAATTGTGATGGATTCCTTCTGTAACGAACACTGGTCACACCGTTTACACCATTCCTCAACGTCCTTTCTGAAGTTAATCCAGTAAAACCGATCTCTTATTCTAGCCAAAGTCTGGTTTACTCCAAAGTGTCCTCCTCCGCGACTGTCATGTAGTTCTCGCAGCACATTCTCTTTGCAGGAATTGGGCACTATTGTTTGGTAAACAAAGCGTTTTCCGTCTGGACTTTCCCATTTGCGAGTAATTAAGTCATCTCGCAGTCGAAGCGAATTCCACTGCAACCAGTAACCCCTTACTGTTGGTCCATATCTGGAAATCTGTTGCCAATCCGGTTTCAAATCCTTCTCCAACCATCTTCTGATTACTTTCAAATCAGAGTCTGAGCGCTGTCCTTTCAATATGTCTTCCTTAGAAACGCTGCTCTTCATTCTTTTTGTAGCCTCTTTATCTGTCACCATCGCGATTTGACCAATCCTCCAACCATTATGAATTTGTCCTTTCCGGTACCTTAAATCACTATCCAAAGCTTGACGATCCTCTACATATCGCGGTAAATGTCTTTCTGGATTCTTCATTTCCTGCTCCTGGTTACGCCAGTTCTGCGGGGTCGGTAAACGAGACTGCTGTCTGCAATTCCATTGGTAATGTCCTTTACGTCCACAAATATAACATGTAATATTTCTTTTAACAGAAGAGTTCCGGTGATTTGTTCTAATGTCCTGATTTCGTCGGCACTGCGGGTTTGGGGAACAAGACCGCTGTCTGCAATTCCTTCTAATGTGTCCCGTACGTCCGCATCGATAACACTCCACTCTCGTAATCGGACGTGACCGTTCTAACTGTCTGGACTGACCATTTCCTAATGCTGCCATTCGTTGCACTAATTGGCCGAACATTGATTCAATTTTATTTATTGATGTAGCAACATGATCGGCTGGCGGTACTCCTTCCTCTTGAATAGGCTCTGGCTTTAAATCATTGCACGCAGCTTCAATTTCCAGCGCTCGAATCAGTAATTCGCTGTTGTTGCTCCCTTTGAACATCTTCAGCCATTTCTTTACCTCCAGATCTCGAATCCCATCTACAAAATACTGTGCCACAAGTTCTTCTTGGACTTCATCCGGGACGGCTGGGTAAGCCAGATACACAAGGCGACGAATTTCGGTTTCAAACTCTTCTAGATTTTCACCAGTTTTCTGCTGTCTTGCCATTAATTGCGTTCGATACAGTCCTTTCTTATGTTGATCCCCATAACGACGTTCTAATGCAGCTACTAATGCTTCATAGTTGCTTCGTTGGGCGATAGGCACCGTCTGTAACAGCTCCAATGCAGGTCCTCGTAATGCCACTACTAGTGCTACAGCCATTTCCTTGGTACTCCATCCATTTGCATTTGCAGCGGCCTCAAATTGGAGTTGGTACATTGCCCATGAAGTTTGACCGTCGTATGTGGGAGGCTTGATCTTGTTGAGCCCGTTTCCGGTGATCACTGTAGAGCTGACTCTTCTGCTGTCAATTTTCCGCTCTAAGTCGCGTAGCTTTATCTTGACATCATTCTGAATTTTATTAATGTCCTCCCGAACATCATTATGAATTTTATTAATGTCCTCCCGAACATCATTCTGAATTTTACTGAGACTATGGGTTACATACTCTTTGATTTCTGTCTTGGTCCCCGCTAGAACGTTCAATATTTCTACGTTACGCTTTTCATGCCGCTCTCTGTCTTCTTCTTTGTCTTGTTGTCGAATTCTTTCTTCTTCTTCTTTGTCTTGTTGTCGTATTCTTTCTTCTTGTTGTCGAATCCTTTCTTTTTCTTCCTTTTCTTGTTGACGAATTCTTTCTTCTCGTTGTCGAATCCTTTCTTGTTCTTCCTTTTCTTGTTGTCGAATTCTTTCTTCTTGTTGTCGAATCCTTTCTTGTTCTTCCTTTTCTTGTTGACGAATTCTTTCTTCTCGTTGTCGAATCCTTTCTTGTCCTTCCTTTTCTTGTTGTCGAATTCTTTCTTCTCGTTTTTCAAGCATTGCCATAATAGCTGCAAGTTGGGCCTCCATATTTGCACTTTGACGTCTTGTTATTGGCATAAAATAAATTTAACACACCACTGTTCCGAAAATCTCTAGTCCGGTTCTGAACACAAGTCTCTAACCCGAAGTTTAGTTCCAATTCACGTCGCACTAAAATCTGATCGCACTTCTGACACCAATTGTTACGATTTTCCCGTGGGTTCACACAAAGTCAATTTAACTCAACGATTAATAAATTTATTACACTTCAAAACACTCCGTACAATAATTAACACAGCTACTAAAAACACTACTACAATTCCACAATTATTCCGCTATTTAAACTTATCCGCGTTCCCAAATTCACTAATCCACTACACTACTAACTAACTACGCCGTCGTCAACGCCGCTTCTTTTATATTCGCAAACCACGTTCTAGAATGACCGCGAAACGCTTCGCGGGTTGCCTTGACCATTCAAGAATATTCCAGGTAGCGCTTCCTAACTGTGGCCTACTTTAATACGCGCCCGGCCAGATATTGCGGCGCATCGGTTTCATCCCGAAGCGAGCGCCCGTTAAGAAGTATCGAGCATAGTAGGCCCAGACCGTAACAATACGTTTTGTGATGCCAGTCAAGAAGCCTATGCGTGTGTTGTGTTCCTACGCGTACGCCGAGGAGACGAAGTTAAAATCTCCCTCGTAGCCGCCAAATCTAGAGTCGCCCCAATCAGAAAAGCTGACTCGAAGATGACCATTCCACGGTTAGAATTATTGGCTGCGACAATAGGAGCTAGATCAAACTAAAGAAAATTTGAGAGGCCCAATTGACTCTTTCTTTTGGAGTGATTTCTCCCTCTGATTACCGTGGTGTCCTGGATACAGCCGAAGGTAGAATGGGGCATTTTTGTCTGGAACCGTGTCTCGGAGATACGCAATTTGACGCCTGCGGAAAATTGGAGGCACTTACCAGGGGTCCACAATCCAGCTGATCTACCTTCACATGGCTGTAATCCCAAGCAGCTATCGCGTTCCAGATGGTGGGAGGGCCCGACATGGCTGTATAGTGAACCTAAAGACTGGCCTTTACCTCCTGAGTATAATGAACACGATATATCTGTTGAGAGTAAAAAAAGGTCTGGTTACCGTGCTTTCAAACACTCAAAAACACGGTTTCGACACATCATCAGATAGATGGAATCTATTGTATTTTTCCAAGTACAATAAGACAGTGAGAATGTTAGCATGGATGTTTCGCTTCCTTTACAATATGAGACATCCTAGTGAAAAACGTACTGGAGATTTATCCGCTCAAGAACATGACATTGCAGAGAAGTTTCTGCTAAAAATCGTACAAGAGAGGGTTTCTCTGAGAAGGAGGTCAGAACTCTTCATACTTTAAACCTTTTCTAAGGCGTAGATAAGCTTTTCCGTATCAAATCTAAGATCTCGGCGAGAGAGGACACCGAAAACTTCCGATTTCCTATAGTCTTGCCTTCAAAACACCATGTGGTTCGATGTCTCATTATGGATTTACACGTTCAATCATGCCATGTGGGAGACATAGTATTAATCGGCAGTGACAACAGGAAAAGATTAGACTGGCCACTTGGACGTGTAATTGAAACATTGCCGGGTCGAGATGGACAAATACGTCTTGCCAAAATTGCTACGGCCAAAGGGCAAATGTTGAGACCACTGCAACGGCTTTTTCCCCTGGAATGTTGCACTGTTCCGGAGTTCAAATCAAATGAAGGGACCAGTCTGCAGGAGTCAGAACGAGTACCAGACGTAACCGAGATTTTGGAAATGAAAGAGACTCCCAACAATGGCGCTTCTCGGTCAGAGACTGTTCTTCAAGAGAATGCAGAGTGTCTTAGTGCGGGAGTACCAAAAGTCAATGTTACTCGATCTGGACGTGCGGTAAAAGTGCCAAACCGTTTTTTATAGTTTAATATGTTTAGGTTTTAATGATTTTTCTATGGCGTTTTGCAATACTGAGTATTGCCTGTTTGTAAAATCTAAATTATAAGTTGAAGTTGTATTTTACGCCTCCTAACTTTGGTGAGGAATGTTCAATCTCTCTCGATGTTATCTTAGAACATCCCTCAGGTGGGAGAATGTCGGAGCCAGCAAATTATTTTTAAAATGAATAGATCGTTGTTTGTGGCAGCTCTCAGTTCATTTTTCATACGGTAGGCGGCGATTAGTAGACGGCGTGTGTATCGGGCGCAAAAGAGAGAGAGAGGTTAAGAAAAGAGGAGAGTAGTTGTTGATATAACCAAGAAAGGGGGATGTTTGGGGTTTTCCGAGTATTTTTAAGGACTCTTGCTATTAAACCAGTGTTCTTTTTGAAACGGGTTGTTTTATTGTGCCCACTCATCAAAGACTGGACAGTGATTACCAGGATCACCTTACGTACGTGGCTTCAGGAAGCGGTGTTTTCTTGAGATGGCGCGATAAAAATACTATATAATACTCACAATGCCTAATTATTTATTCATGTCCCCGGTGATGGACTTGTACCCCAGAAGGTTCATTAACCGTTCCTCCGTTGTATTTAGAGGTGGGGCAATAGCTGGACCTCCTCCAGTCTTATGGCACTGGCTTTGGCCTTAGTTTTTGATTTCCATCTTCCAACTGCCTGGAGAAAATTATATTTTATATTCGGTTAATCATCATTCTTATTCCCAGTCCCATTGAATTTAAGTGGGTTGCAAGGTTTTCCCACAATTTTTGGTGTTTCTCATAATCACCATCTGAAGATTGAAATTTGTTTTTTAATAGAATGGAATAGTCTTCTAGATATCCTACTATTATCTTCCATTGTTCTGGAGACGTTCTAAATTCCCTTTGTCTAGTTTGGTCCTCTGCAATGAGTTAGTGCAATGTAAAGTGATATTAATTTAATAATTTTAAGTGATGTTATCTACTACCTACCCATTTTGAAAAACTTTATTCACTTTGATAAAATTCAGTACGGATCAAACTTAACCAAAACTAAACACAAAGTCTAAAACAAAAACCACACAAAAACTAGTAAATAAAAAAACAAATTCTAAACACAATCAATAAATCAATATAGCCTATATAGGGCACAACTCACAACATTTATTATTAAGATGGGTACTTTAACCACACTTTTACGTCTAGGGAAAAGACAACGGAAAAGAAAGCTAGACATATGTAAAACTTCATGCCCCAAAAAGAGATAAAATCAATAAAATCATAGCAAGACCTTATTTGGTCATTCTATTTTGCACATCCCGAATAGCTACGTTAAGTGCCGATCGAAACATAGAGAGTGCCGTGTTTTACGATAGAGAAGAGTTTGCTATAATAGTGTCACGTTAAGGGTTGGTTGAGGGGGAAGAATACACAGGATTCCACAGGTAACCCACTTTTATTACGTTATAGTGCCTTATAGTCTAGATAGTTATCTCACCCCCAGATGGCCAAGATGGCTGGGAGCATGATGTGAAACTGGCTAGGCAGAAGATACACGGAGGGCAGCGCTTTAGCGGTGGTGAATGAACCCTAGACTTAGGTCCGAGGGCATTCACCGAGCCGGCAAAGACGTGAAGAACCTAACAAAGGGAGGTAAGTAGGAACGGCAACTTAAGCTGCTCGCCCACACTATTTCCTTTGCTAGGGCTGATCTAGGGTGTGGCACTTGGTCACCTACTGCTCCACGTTAAGTTCCACAATAGGCATACCCAGACTAACCCAGAGATCAGTCAGTGACCTCCCTCTGGGGAGACCCCAGAGTTCGGTAATCTGTACGTGCTTTTGGTGCAGTATTTATACCCACATCATGACCCCAATTCGCCAATATTGCTGACACAAACATTGTACTGGGGGAGACCGGGGCAACTTAGGGTAACGGCACCTAGTGTAATCTTTATGTTACAATAGCAAAGAAATTTCCTTGGTATTCGTTAAAGAGTTCGCCTGCAGTATTACTTGACATACTTTTAGGCAGATTATGATGAATACAGAGTGTTCCTAAATATCATGTACAAACGAAAGGGGGTGATTTCATGGCATATTTAATTGCTAAAATATCATATAAACATGTGTCCGCAAACGCTTGGTTTTCAAGATACAGGGTGTCAAAGGTTTTTTTAAAAAACAATTTTTTAATAATATTTCAAAGACCATTCGGCCGATTTTATTGAAATTTTGCAGTGTTTTGAGGTAATGATAAGATGTCAAGTTTTGCGTAATTGAATGATATTTATGCCTTCCAGTGGCGTCCCGAGAAGTCCCGATCACGAATAAAAAAGAGAAACAAAAAGTGCGCCACTGACTTTTTTTTAAATTATTTCTTTTTTTTTTTTTTTTTGATTAAGCAACTAAAAATACAACTTTTGTGTCTCTTGATATTTTTTCGTATCTTGCTTCGTTTTTGAGAAAAAAAATAAAAACCATTCCCTTGCATGCCCTTAAACAACATAAAAAATAAATAAAAACAAAGTAATTATCAAAAGCTGAAGCGAACTTGCTCTTTTTTTGCAAAAAAATGCAAATAAGCTATTAATATATGGCATGCAAGAGAATGGTTTTTATTTTTTTTCTCAAAAACGAAGCAAGATACGAAAAAATTACAAGACACAAAAGTTGTATATTTAGTTGCTGATTCCAAAAAAAAAATAATTTTTTCCACTACTAACATGATTAACATATCATTATTGACCGATTAGTAATTAGAGAAATTCGTTTTCTCTACCTGAATGGTCATTGTTGACCTAGGTAAAAAATAGAGTCTAATCTCTAGTTCTAGTCTGGCACAAACAACAAAAAAGGAAATATTATTGGCCTTGGTACATAATAATGTCATTGTCTATTAATACATATGAAATATACTTGACTTGACAGAGACATATAAATTAGGTTGACTTTTCATGTTGTTATCTTAAGTTTTTTAATTTTCAATAAAAGGGCCATCAAAAATATGGTAATAGTGGAAAAAACGCTATATTATCCACGGTTTAGACAGCTAGGTCAATAAAAGCTTCTGTCTAAACCTAAATAATATACTATTAAAAAAGGCAGTGGCGCACTTTTTTTTATCTTTTATATTCGTGGTACTGCCCCTCGGGACGCCACTAGAAGACATAAATATCATTCAATTACTGAAAACTTGACGGCAGAATGGTCTTTGAGTTATTATTAAAAAAAGGTTTTTTTAGAAAAAACTTTGACACCCTGTATCTTAAAAACCAAGCATTTGCGGACCATGTTTATATGAAACTTTACCAATTAAATATGCCAAGGAATCCCCCTTTCGTTTGTACATGATATTTAGGAACACCCTGTATAGGCACATAATATGTGTGTTTATTAAATTTTGCTCTATTCTGGGTCAATTATTCAACGCTTAGCAACGATTTAAACAATCTTTTATTAACTAGTGATTTAAAATTTTAAATTTAAGATTGTAAATCACTCTAAACAACATTCGCTTATTCATTTCTCGCTCACATCATTTAAAAGTAAAGCAAATAAGAAAACTTATTATTAAAACGTTTAATTTGTACAGTTTTTTATATAATAGATACACATTTTTTATTCCTTATACCGGGTGTAACATTTAACTTGAGACATCTCAATATCTCGAAAAATAAGCACTTTTCGAAAAAATGTTTAGTATCAAAGTTGTATTTTTCCGCGGGGGAAATACATTGATGACAAAATTTGTGTTCCTCTGCCCCTCCATGTGGGGGGAAAGGGGGGTAACTTTGATTTATTAAATGGCACCCCCAATTTTTTATTGCAGATTCAGATTCTGCGGCTAAAAACACGTGGAATTTGTTTAAAACATTTTTTTGTATTAACGATAGATGGCGCTATAAACGACAAAAATCTGCAATAAAAAATTGGGGGTGCCATTTAAAAAATGAAAGTTACCCCCCTTCCCCCCCACATGGAGGGGCAGAGGAATACAAATTTTGTCATCAATGTATTTCCCCCGCGGAATAATACAACTTTGATACTAAACATTTTTTCGAAAAGTGCTTATTTTTCGAGATATTGAGATGTCTCAAGTTAAATGTTACACCCGGTATGTAACATAGAAATTGCAATCTTTCAAATTATTAAACTGCAGTTGAACTCCACCACCTACTGGAAAAATAATATCTTTTTCCAAATGGGTTTCTTTAAGGTTTGTTTTTCCTCTAAATTTACTGCAGTTGATTCAGTTGTTTGTGGCGATGTTGAACATAATAATTCAACTTTGCTGTTAGCATCTTTTCTTTCCCCAGTTTCGCCTAGTATCTTATGGGAAATGTTAATTTGGTTGGCCATTGAGTCTTCCACGTAACCCTCTGCTACCGTATTTGATCGCCAACCCCTATGTCTCTTAAGAACTGACAAGTCGGCACCAGAGTCTGCTAATAGCGTGGCAGAAGAACGTCGAAAGCTATGCCCCGTGTACAGGGTGATTGATTGAATTTTGACCACCCCCTTAACTTTCTTAATTTTGATTTTAGCAAAAAACGTTAAATACAAAACCAGTAGATATTTAGGTCTACTTTATTTTTAGGTAAACAGTTATTATACAGGGTGTCCCAATTTTGAGTAATAAGCCAAACTTATGTTTTTTTAAATACGATGACCAACTTTTTATCCGATATTTGAATTCTACGTCAAATTCTAGGCCTAATTGATGTAAAATGTCTGTATCGATATTCAACTGTTTCCGCAGCAGCGTCGTTGATTGGTTGAATTTTGACCACCCCCTTAACTTCTTTAATTTTGATTTTAGCAAAAAACGTTAAATACAAAACTAGAAGATATTTAGGTCTACTTTATTCTTAGGTAAACAGTTATTATACAGGGTGTCCCAAATTTTAGTAACGAACCAAACTTATGTTTTTTTAAACACAATGACCAACTTTTTATCCGATATTTGCATTCTACGTCAAATTTTAGGAATTGATGTAAAATGTCTGTATCGATATTCAACTGTTTCCGCAGCATCTGTTACTTTAACAATGTTTCCTCGACTATGTGATTAAAGTTTAATTTAGTTACTCAAATTTGGGGCAGCCTGTATAATAACTGTTTATATAAGAGTAAAAGTAGACCCAAATATCTATAACTGTTGCTACAACTAGTTTTTTTACTAAAATCAAAAATACGAAAGTTAAGGGGGTGGTTAAAATTCAATCAATCAAGGACTCTGCTGCGAAAACATTTGAATATCGATACACACATTTTACATCAATTAGGCCTAGAATTTGACGTAGAATTAAAATATAGATTAAAAAGTTGGTCATTGTATTTAAAAAAAAACATGTTTGGTTTGCTACTTAAATTTGGGACACCCTGTATAATAACTCTTTATCTAAGAGTAAAGTAGACCTAAATATCTATTAGTTTTGTATTTAACGTTTTTTGCTAAAATCAAAATTAAAGAAGTTAAGGGGGTGGTCAAAATTCAACCAATCAACGACGCTGCTGCGGAAACAGTTGAATATCGATACAGACATTTTACATCAATTAGGCCTAGAATTTGACGTAGAATTCAAATATGGGATAAAAAGTTGGTCATCGTATTTAAAAAAACATAAGTTTGGTTTATTACTCAAATTTGGGACACCCTGTATAATAACTGTTTATCTAAAAATAAAGTAGACCTAAATATCTACTGGTTTTGTATTTAACGTTTTTTGCTAAAATCAAAATTAAGAAAGTTAAGGGGGTGGTCAAAATTTAATCAATCACCCTGTACTCTTCAGGATTTGATGATCCAAGGAATTTTGCTATCTTTTGTGGTATTTTTGAAAAAGTATAATAAGTATATAGTATAATTTAACTCAACAAGAAATCAATTTATTTACACTTCAAAACACTATGTACAATAATTAATTCAACTACCAAAAACACTACTACAATTCCACAATTATTCTACTATTTAAACTTCACCGCGTTCCCAAAACCACTACTCTTTACCGTCGAAACCGCTTCTTTTATATTCGGTAAACCACGTTTTAGAACGACCGCAAAACGCTTCGCAATTTGCGTCGAACATCGCTTTCAAATGGTGGATTCATCCCGAATCGAGTGCTCGTTCAGAAGTATCAAGCATAGTAGGCTCAAACCGTAACACTATTTAGACTCATATTTCCTTATTTAACATCTTATTCATTTCGTAGCTAAATGTAATTTAATACTTTTAGGAAATTTACCGTGCGATTCTTGGCCTTCAAAGATCCATTAATCTGCTTTTCCCAATATTTGAGGTTAGGAACGAGATTTAAAAAAACTGTATTTACTAGCCTATTTGGATGTTACTTGGGTCCTTTTTCATAAAGAAAAAGTCATCACATTTCATTTTTTTGATTAATTTGGGATTTGGGTTATATGGTGTTAACTCTAGCCTCCTGGCGGCCCTGGCGGAGTAAGATTCAACTAAATGAACTATATTTTGGTTGATTCTTTTTGCCCAAAGAATGCTCGTTTCAACGATACCAAATTTGTTAAAATTAAAATATACTGCTCGCCACGTCAACCGGGACAGTGATAGACACGATTTGTATGTTTTGGCGTTTCGTATAATAAGCTTGTAAAAATTCCTTTTGAAATAAGTTTTTTGAGAAGCAAGAGGGTCATTCATCATTGATTAAAAATTACTAGTTGATTAAGTGTATTTATCACCTCTTGAATGCTTCGTGATACTGCTGATTGACTAACAGCAGTATGAATATTACAACCAATATCCATTGGATAACTACCACTTGCAAAAAGTTATATCTACAGCCAAAACTCTAGTAGGTCTTTGAATAAATTCAGACACTATATGTTTATCAGATCACGTACTAGGTACTTCGGTAATCTAACGATCTTTATAAATTTCTGATCAATCAAATTAGATGCATTTAATTTTGGATAAAAGTGACGAATTGGTAGTTCCTCTTCTGCTCATCAAAATTTGCCATTATTACAAAGAAATAGAATTTACTTTGAAAAGTTATAGTAGTTTATAGTTTCTTGTTAAAATCACCTAAAACGAAACACGAGCTTACAGAACATATCCTATCAATTAAGTGTACTATAATTTCTTCTGATTTTTGAATGCGCTGTTGTTTATGCGCTTATATCGCAAGAGACTTTACATCTCGAATGGTCAACCACCGCTCGATTCTCACCGTTCGACAAATCTCGAATAAAAAGTTTCAAGAATACGGATATCGAACGAACACGGTCAAAATCGATATATGGTCGACGGCACTATTGGGAGCGATGCACGTCATCAGTGAGTTTGACGTTTTGAAAATGCATTCGTATTTCTTAGCGATTAGTTGCGACCTGTAGGGCTCTCTTTCTCACACGCGCTTATTAACTGAACGCAATTCTGATACAAACGTAACCTTCTCGATCTCGACGTTTAACGAGTTGTGTGCGTTGTTGCCAGATTGCTAGTTGACCGTTTCCTGTTTTTGTTTTTGTTGTTGATGACTTGACTAAAACTGCTTACAGAGAGAGACAAAAAAAACTCAATATTGACTAACATTGTTATTCAAAATTCTCTGTTAAAAAACTGCGTCGACTTCTAAATAAGAAGTAAATAAAAACAAAATTTATGTAAAGTTTGTGTTTTAATGAAAAAACTAAACATCTGGCAACGTGGCGCGTTAAACGTCAATGACGTGCATCGGCCGATATATTGCCGTCTACTGTATATCGCATGCGACATTGGTCGAGCGAACTCAAGAATACGGCCCCAGAGGCATTTTGACCTTCACCTCATTTTGAGGGTTTAATAAATATATTGTGGAGAAGGTTGCGTGCTTTTTAACCACTTTTACGATTTTACCTCCACTGTGACTCCAATAACCTGAAACCAGGGATGTAAAATTTCCGAAAAATTAATTTTATGGAAATTAATTTTACGGTAATTTTCCAGAAAAATTGGAAAAATTTATACTTCAAAAAGTTTGCATTTTTTAGGGTGTTGTAATTAAGTACAGAAATAGGTTATCAAATTATAACATTGCTATTGAAATAATTTCATCAAAAATTCTTAAATTAATCTGATTTATTAGGACTCAAAACCAAACATGAAATTATGTGAACATATAGGGTACTTAGGGACCTTAGGGTTAAGTAGATACATTTTATTATGGTAGTGATTAGAGAGAGTATTAGTGCTATTTCTTTGCCATTATTCTCCAATGATATATTTTTTTAAACTTGATTTGGCATATGCTTGTTTCTGAAAAACTTAATTACTTGCCGGGCCTGATGATACACATTATTAAAGAACTCTAAATGCATTATGTCCTTTGACAATAAATTAAGACTATGTGCCACACAACCATAGGTTAATATATGAGGGTATTTCTCCCTCACTTTTTTCCAGGACAGCTTAGCATTGTCAGTGCACAGTGCAAAGATCTTTTAATAATAATAATAATAATAATAATGATATTTATTTAGCCCAATGGCTACATAATTTCACAAATATATCATCAAAGAACAAAATAAAAGAACAATTTAAACACAATTATTACTAATTAAAAACAATGAGCTTGTATATGTCGACGAAGTTGTTTTTTAAAAACGTTCAAACTCTCACAGTCTTTGAGATGCGGCGGGAGATTATTGAAATCCAATAATCCTCTATACAATAACGAGTTTGAAACAATATTGGTCCCTGGTCTCACATTAATAATAAAATCAGTTTTATTCCGAGTATTGTATTCATGAGTATCACTAAAGGTATTTACCTTATTGCACACATAATCAGGCAAAATCCTATTCTTAATTTTAAAAATAAAAATAAAAGCGTTGAAAACTATTTTTTGCTTAACAGACAACAAATCAGTACAGCTCAACATGTTTCTAATAGGCGTATATCTGTCACACTTTATCATTATCCGCATCGCTTTGTTTTGAATCCGCTGGAATTCATCGATAATGTAGTTTGGCATGTTAAAAAGCAAAGTACTGCAAAACTCAAGATGTGGTTGAGCCAGGACATTATACAGCAGTCGCTTTGAATACATTGACAGAGATTTACCTATTCTTGCAATAAAACCTATCTTACGCGCAAATTTCTTCATACAGTATTCTGCATGGGCCCGGAATTTCAACTCTGCATTGAGCACTACTCCTAAATACTTTATTTCCTCACAGCCTTCTATCTTAAAGTTATTTATCTTAATCTCTATTTCACTTTTATTTAGCACCGATAGTTTACACTTTTTTCCGAAAACACAAAATTTGCATTTAGCAAGATTTACACTCAATTTGTTAACACAAAGCCAGTTAAATATCAATTTTAAATCCATATTCATGTTTTGACGTATTAACAACGTTTGCAATATCGTTGATATAAACAAGAAACAACAAGGGGCCCAAAATAGTACCTTGCGGTACACCATGTTCAACTATCATACACTTAGATACAGCCTCTCTAAACTTAACTACTTGAAATCTATCGTCTAAATATGACTTAAACCACTTTGATACAGAACCATTTAGACCTATTTGTTCTAATTTTATTAAATGAATGTCTCTATTTATTGTTTCGAAAGCACGTTTAAAATCCAAAAATACTGCCAGAACATAGTTACCATTATCAATCTCATTGGCAAACACACTACAGATATTCATAACAACTGATTCACAGGAATGATTCCGACGAAATCCAGATTGATTGGGCACTAGAATGTCATTCTTTTCACAGAAGTCAAGCAGTTGGTCCTTGACAGTCACCTCCAACAATTTCTCGTAAACAGGAACGGTATTGATTGGGCGAAACCCGTCATACTGAGCAGTATTGGTCACTTTCGGTATGGGTAAAACAACAGATGTTTTCCATGATTGGGGGAAGACTCCTTGGCTCAGTGATGCATTTATTATATCCAACATCCGGTTTCCCATCACGTAAAATGCATCTTTAAAAATTTTAGTAGAAACACCACTTGTTCCACCACTGACTGCTTTCAAATTGTTAACCGCTGTTTTTGGTAACTTTTTCATTTAAGAAAGTGATGTTTTCAGGTAAGTTAGCTTTTTTGTCAGGGAGTAGTATCTTCAAGCTTTTCCATAACTCTCGTAAATTACTTTTATTATCATCTATTTTTTGTCTGAAAAACGCTTCCTTACTTTTTCTCAATTCATTGACAACTATGTTTCTAACATTTTTGTATTGACTCCATAAACCCTCCCCCCCGTCAAATACTGCTCTCCTATAAAGTCTGCCCCGTTCCATCATCATACTCCTTATGTCTTGATTTATCCATTTTATCTCCAAATATTTTTTTTTCAATGTAATTGTATTTACTGGACAGAGTTGGTTTAATTTTTCGGTTAGTGTATTTAAAAACAAATCAGCCATTATATTAACATCACTTAAATTAGTGTCCCACTCAGTATTCATGAGCCGCTCCTGAAATACTTCTGTATTGTATGCTCTCATGTTTCTTCTAGCAATATTTATTACATTGTTAGAAGAATGGTATTTGTTGACAGCCACCGACAATATATTATGATCACTTATTTTGGGTGTCAAATGGTTTCTATAACAAAGATTTTTATCGTTTGTAATAATATAATCTATCCGAGTTTGACTCCTTTCTGTTATTCTTGTTGGTTCTCTAACAATTTGAAAAAAACCTTGACGATGAATACCTCTTACAATTTTATCACCATAAAAAGTAGGTTTCGACAAGTCGTAGTTGAAGTCTCCGTAAACTATATTTACACCCTCAAAGTCACTAATTCCGTCCAAGAACTCGTCAAAGTAATCCAAGAATCTTGCGTTCTCTTTGTCAGGCGGATGGTATAACACACTAATCAAACACTTAGTACCCATTAGATTTAATTCAACAGACAGCACCCATACAAATTCCTCCATTGATTGATTAACCAGTACCCGACAACTCAGACCCTCACGTAATAATGCTAGTACTCCTCCAGTTCTTCTATTGAGTGTCACACATTTTTCCAGCCTGTAGCCGTCAACATGCAACTCCTTCGGCTCAATTTCGGAAGTTACGTGTGTTTCCGCCAACAATACAATATTAGGTTTCCATTGTTGTATCAGCAAATCTATCTCATCCTTATTGTTCAGAAACCCCTGGCAATTAAAGTATACCAAGTTATTATTGTAGTCCATACTGCTATTTAGTTGCTATTTTTTAAATTTTTTCTGTTGTATTTGTTCCATTCTTCTATACGATGAGCATTTATTTACATCCCAGCAAACATGGTTTATGTCCAGAGACAAACCAAGTTTCTTATTCGAATCGTCGCAGTTACGGCATTTAAACATTACAGATTTACAGTCTTTTAAATCATGTTCTTCGGCACATTTAGGGCAGGTTTTCTTGTCCCGACAATCCTTTTGCATGTGACCATATCTACAGCATCCATAGCATCTAACGATACCAAAATCATTGAATATTTTGCATCTACTCCATCCTATATTTACTCTTTCGTTAGTCATCAATAAGTTGTGGGTGTCTGAATCAACCTCCAATATTAAGTTAAATCTCTTGTTAAACACATTTGTCCTTATAGTTGTGTGCAACATCTGGTGACATCTGTACTCAACTCTATGAGTTAGAAAGTACAGATGGCGTTCCAAAATCTAGGAACAGCACCATTAATGCCGCATCATTCGGTAAACACCGATCTGATTGGTTGAAAATGGTGAGGTTTTGTTTTTTGTTTATCAATCCCAATCCTCTGACCGGTTTCGCGGCTCATCAGAGAGGCTATAGGGCTTGATAACCAAAGAACAAAACCTTCGTTCCAGTATAGTCAACTGGATGCCAGAAATGATAGTTGTGTGCAACATCTGTTGACATCTGTACTCAACTCTATGAGTTAGAAAGTACAGAAAAAAGAAAAAACGCCAAAACGCCCCTTTGGAACGCCATCTGTACTTTCTAACTCATAGAGTTGAGTACAGATGTCACCAGATGTTGCACACAACTATCATTTCTGGCATCCAGTTGACTATACTGGAACGAAGGTTTTGTTCTTTGGTTATCAAGCCCTATAGCCTCTCTGATGAGCCGTAATACGGCGAAACCGGTCAGAGGATTGGGATTGATAAACAAAAAACAAAACCTCACCATTTTCACATTTGTCCTTCTTACAATCTTTACAATTATGTTATTTTTCTGACCCAAATCATCTTTATTAAATTCTTCCTCTCTTACTCCGACAATTTTTAACCTATTGCTCAGAGACTTCGGTCTTTCCACCTCATAGTCACCGCCCAATTTTGACTGGATTTCTTCTTGAACGTATTGAATATCTTTTTCCCTTCCACAGTTGACTATAATTCCCCCTTTTCTAGTCGAAGGTCCCATCAACAAACCGACAATCCCAAATAGCAATCAAAGAAGGGGACAAAAATCGTTCAGTATGGCGGCCGTAAACTGTCAGAAAATCAGTGACGCTAATCAATCTGCTGTTGCTCACTATTCTCACAAATCCACTCGTCAATATAATTCAACTAATTTAATTTTGCAAAAATTAACCTTTATCGGACCGAAAAGAAAAACAAACAAAAACAACAAATCTTTGCGGTTTTTAGCTGACTTCACATACCACCAAATATAAACAAAACCGGTTTACGTAGGCGAATGTGGGTGACAAAGATGACGACTTCCGTCTCGGTCGCTTAATGCACAAACGGGGTATTTGCTACCTTCTGATTCTTTTTGCTCGAAGATACTTGAATTTTGTATTTTTGATTTTTGCATGCTCTGTGATTATTGATTAGTGTGATTTTTGCCTTTGCATTGATCGTTCCCTACACAGGCGGCACAGGCCTCATATATTCAAAACTGTCTTCCAGAGTGTTTCCAGTTTCTTTTTAGCAAGTAAAATGACTGAGTTAAATGGTGGTGAAAACTTGTCAGACCTTGCTAGTTATTTTCATCAAATTTCACAAGTTAAGGGTATGTATATTTATTTATTAACCACACCTGTTGATTTTTGTAAGGTTAGGCTGCTATTCATAGTGAGGTTAGGGGTTATATAGGGGCTGACAACGCGCAATCGATTGAAGTGGAAGATATAATCTCGGATAAAATCGAAGAATTCAGTGATGATGATATGATTCCTCTTGCGGAATTGGCAATAAACCTCAATGTAAACAAATTTGTCTGGAAAACATGCGTTTCCAATTATTTGGCACCAGCTAATTTTTGTGAAGATTTTGGACCGACTTGTATACCACCAGAGGTCGAGACTCCTGTTGAAGTTTTTTCTTGTTTATTTCCAGATACCTTACTTGAACAGATTACTTTGAAACGAATTTATATGCTACACAGGCCAGTGCAAAATCTGGAAAACCATTCACACCCACTAACATTCAAGAAATCAAGTGTTTTTTTGCCATAAATATACTGATGGGCATAAAACGTTTGCCTAGTTACCGAGATTTCTGGTCAACAAAATTGGAGCTTAGAGACAGCTATGTATCAAAATTAATGCCAAGGACCAGGTTTGATTGGTTATTGGGTAATATACATTTGAATAACAATGCGCTGCAACCTAAGCATGGAGAAATTGGCTTTGACACGCTATACAAAGTTCGTCCACTTTTGAGTGTACTGACTGAAACTTATGCTAAATATTACAAGCCGTCCAGAAATATTTCCATAGACGAATCAATGATTCTTTTCAAGGGGCGCTCGACATTGCGCCAATACATGCCCAATAAGCCTATAAAGCGAGGATATAATGTATGGGTCCGGGCCTCAAAAAGTGGCTATATTGATCAATTCCAAATCTACACGGGAAAAATTGGTGATAAAGCAGAAGCACACTTAGGTGCTAGAGTGGTCACAGACTTATCCAGATCGCTAGTAAATAGACATCATATGGTCTATTTTGATAATTACTTTACCTCCCTACATCTCTTGAGACAATTAAATTCAGAAAAGATATACACTTGTGGTACAATCAGAGCGAAGCGTATAGGTGTGCCAGTTGATATAAAAACAGATAAGGAAATGAAACGAGGCGATGTTGATTGGCGAATAACTGACGATAGAATTAGTTTTATGAAATGGAAAGATATAAGCAATTTCCATAAGCCTGATGTCATAGGGACTGTTGAACGAAAACGAAAAGATGGAGAAAAGGAAACTGTACCATGTCCAAACATCGTCAAAGACTACAATGCCAACATGGGATACGTTGACAAATCAGATATGCTCAAGAGCACATATGAAATTGATAGAAAGAGTAGAAAATGGTGTCATAGAATTTTGTGGCATTTTGTTGATGTCTCCATTGTAAACTCTTTTATAATCTATATAGCAAGATGTGATGAATCCAAACTGTGCCTGAAAGATTTCCGGTTGTCTGTAGTAACCGGACTAGTAGGAGCAGGAACTGAATCGCCGCGAAAAGGTAGACCAAGTGGGGAAAAACCTGTCAGTCATTTCAAACCAAATGTTCCTCTGGAAAGAAGATGGGATAGTGCTGCTCACATGCCAAAACTTTCAAATTCAAGAAGATGCGCATTGTGTAGTTCCAGAGCAGAGCAACATCGAACCAAATGGTCCTGTTCTAGTTGTCAAGTAGGCCTTTGTCTGAATGACAAAAAAAACTGTTTCGAGAAATTCCATCAAAAAAATTATTAAATGTTCATTTTTCTTATATTTTCCTAGAACATTAATAAAAGCTTACTTTTCAAAGGATTGTGAGTTATTTGCCTGGTGGTATCATGGTGATACCACTTCCTAACACCAGTTTTTATAACTTGGAAAAAAATTAAGTTAGATTATTTAAATTTGACGCTAAATAAGCCTAGCTTTAAATTCAAACACAATTAATTTTTATTTTAAAAAAGTCTGCCTTGAAAGGGTTAATAAGTATTATTTAATAAGTATATTTTCGAATAGTAGGGTCTGATTTCACAGTTTCCATAGAATAAAAAAGTTATTCTGATGTGAAAGTACCGGCCCTTAGAATTGTTGTATATTACCTTATACATGAACGAAATCATTTATTCTCGCATTTAAATTGCGCAGCATAAAATAGCCTGACAACCTTGAATTTCTATAAAAATCTCTCGAAAGACTAACCGCGGTTGCCACTGTAAAATTTCAAACGTTTAAAGACGCGTCCCTGACAAAAACACATGTAACAGCATATAGGTTATGCATTTCACGTTTCAACCGGCAACTCGGTATCACTCGGTGTCTTGTACGCAAGCTCCAGACAACTGCGCGTAGAAACAGGGCATAAAATTTATTCAAAGCGCGGCAAAGCGGTCGTTTAAACTTTACAATAAAATGACAGAACGCAGCAACAAAAACTGAGAAACTGACAAACTACGTCCTGTTTCATCATGAATTCTAAGTCTTACCCCCAATCTCAATTCGAGAACTTTTGCCTTCAGACTGACCTACTGACCAACCCCTTGACGACTGACTTAGAAAGTACAAATGTTCAATGTATTCCTTGTGTAAATAAATTCTTACAATTTCAAAACGAGCGTCATTTTTGTTACCCAGCTGGCGCCAACAGTCTGGCGCCAACCCCAGATTTCAACGGAAACCTGGGTTCCTCTTATTCAAAAAAGTCTTTATAGGACAACCAAATCGTAATAATGCGCAACAGAATGTTAATTATATACAGGCCGTCCCATTTAAAAAGGATATTATATTTTTGATTATCGGGTATTTTGCAGATGTACTGAATTTTTGATCGTATTTCATGAAAACTTTAAAGTAAGTAAATAAAACCTAAATTTCTACGACCAATAATAATTTTGAAAAGGGTAGATAATCTTTATAATTACTAACCCTTTAACTTTTCGGTGGTTCTCCTATTATGTTAAAGATACAGAGGATGGCGGTTTATTCAAAATAGTGTGGGTACTCTTTCATGAAATTGAACATGGGTCAAGCAAAATCTTCGTAGTACTGTTGGTTCTTAAGATACAGAATAAATTTGAAAAACACCAAACTTTAGGCCCTTCCGTATCTTCGGTATCTTTACACATTTCTACAAGCTCAATCGTTTTCTTTTAGATTTTTCCGTAAAATTCAGTGACCCAGTTTGTTTATTTAGAGTCTTCTATTTTTTAATTATAACATAAAAGTACGTTCTTACATGGAACGCTCTAAATATTTTTTAATTTTTATTTGCTATAATTTTTTGCTTTACTCTTTTCAAATATTTCTTATAAATGCAGCCAATGGCAATATGTTAAAAGTTAATGTAGTATTTAATAATCCCATCACTGCGAATTGTCATCCTCTACGAGTATTGTTACGTTTCAATTATTTCGTTTGCTCTTCATACCGAACGACAGACTGCAGGGCTTCCGGAAAAATGCGTGTGAATACTGAACAGTTTCATGTTCTCAATCCACACCACAATCATGCCAGAAGGCACAATGCAGTAATTGCAGCAAATTTCAAGAAGGAACTAAATAGGGCTTGGGCTTCTGAAAGAGGAACTCTCAAAAATATTCATGAGAGAATGGCTATGAGGTAAAACCAACACCCTTAAATGTTCGATTCTACAGCAATTATATTCTTTTAACTATAGTATACAAAAAAAAATTATAGAAGCTATTTTTGTTTTCAGTTTCTATTAAAAGCTCCTTTTATACTTCCAATTGTTATATATATTATAACAATTTGCTATTATATTATATTGCATTCTTTTTTCAACCCAGAGACTTTGCTGCTGCAGTTCAAGTCCCCTTCATTTCCGTTCGGAGATCGATGTTGAGGTGGCGACAATCATCTACTCCGAACATTCCCAGTTCACTACCAGATTTAGGAAACTTGTTGTCTTCCGGTGATTGGCCCAGATTTAGTACCTGCAATTGTGGTCAGTTTTATTCTGGATCTGTGGAAGCAGATGGCAGCCATGCTCTCATATTTGGAAGCATAGACTTCACAGATTCCCAACACACATTTGTGGATGGGACTTTTAAGGTGGTACCGAGAGGACCAGGTTTCAACCAACTGTTAACAGTATTTGGAACTTGCATGGACCATGTAAGTTTTTTTAATGAAGGGTATTCACCATAATAATGATTACTGGTCGTTATAAAATTTAACAGTAATTTAAAAGCAAAAATTAAAATACACTTGCAAAAATGTTTAAATTCAACAGCACTTTTTTAAGAAGAACTTTTTTCTCAGGTAGGAAAGTACTTTAATAATATTGAAATATTTGTCCTACAAGGATTGTGATAATAATTAAAATTAGAAGGGTGTGATCATGGAAAAAAGGAAGTTGTTCTACAATAATTGGTAAAGCTCTGTCTTGAAGAAAAAGGATTTTTCATGTTGCGATTTCTAAAAAAAGAAATATTTCTTTATTTATGGAGCTTAAATCCATTGCACTATTCTGCCATAATAGAATTAGGGGGTTTCTAGAAATTATGTTTTTCTTACTGCTGGAAGTTCATTATAACAATGATCAGTCGGAGGAAGATTTTGAAGAATTAATTAACAATTTTTGTATAATACTATTGCTATTACGATAAATTTAAAAAGAATAAATAATTACAAAAACAACATCGATTGTTGTTATTAAAAACATTTTTTTTACATTAAATATTTATTGAAGCTTAATTAAATCCATGAGGCTTCGCTTCTCTGATGAGTAGTTCAATATCTTCAGAATAATATCTTTTAAAGAGTAAGTACCTATTATTCATAATTGTAATGGTTTTGGTTGGTTTCATGTTTTGGTTGCAATGTAATTTAATCAGTTTGTTTGTTCTCCTCATTATTTTCCTAATAACATTCTAATCTCTCCTATAACGAAATCATAATTAATATAACTTATGTATAAGAAACAGGTTAAAATTTAAGTTGGAAATGAATTTGAGTGTTGAGCCTATTTGGTTTTATCATAGCTGTTCTGCTAAAGTAATCATGCTTGTTAACGTATTGGGTTAAGTTTACGTAATTTTTTTTTATTTTTGTTATAATAAACTTATTTAGATATAACAACAATTAAACAACGCCGTGTAGACGCAGCAATGTAACAGACAAATAGATCATTTGTATAGACCAGGTGTCCAAGAGCACCCTGGACATAGGAGATTAACATGGGAAAACGGTTTTGATTTTTTTGCGCCTGTACGGTTGATTTGATTGAAAAACCGTATTAATGAAAGTTGTAGTACCTATCACGGACTAGTTTTCTGTATTTTTTTCAGATCTCTAACTTGACCCCTTTCTTCGTAAAACACGAACAAAAATGCAAAAATTTAAACTTTTTACCTGCACTGTAAAAGCGGTTGTAGAACAACCGTATCAGCAACAATGACCTGTTTACCCGTTGCCCGACAACCGCCTATACAGTGCAGGCCAAAAGTTTAATTTTTCTCATTTTTGTTCGTGTTTTACGACGAAAGGGCTCAAGTTAGAGATCCGAAAAAAATACAGAAAACTAGTCCGTGATAGGTACTACAACTTTCATTAATCCGATTTTTCAATCAAATCAGCCGTACAGGCGCAAAAAAAATCAAAACCGTTTTCCCATGTTAATCTCCTATGTCCAGGGTGCTCTTGGACACCTGGTATAGGTATAGTCAAAAGATAAATACTGAAATAAAATACCATTAATCAATATACCTATGTTTGTGTATTATTATTTGGACTATTGCAAGAGCAACAATAAACTAGTAGAAAGATAGATGATAAAACTAAATAAAAACATTAAAATAAAAAATAAACATACTACATTTTAATTATTTATTACATTTAAATCAGTTTCAAGTCTCATATCTAGTAAGTTTGTATTAAAAAATACATACCTATTTTGTTTGAACAAAATATGACTTCGAGCATGGTTATAAAGCTGGTCTATTCTAATGAACAATATGTTTTATTTCAATAATCATTAGCCACACTTAAAAGTCAAACAGTCTTATTTGAATAGTAATTCTGCTATATCTGTAATACTGTCTGTGGTAATACCTATATGTAGGTAAGGATTACACAATGTAAAAAAATATTTTTTTATTGTTTGGTTTAAAACAAATATAAAATTTTAAATTATGATACAATTTTTAAAGGAATTCTTGACTTGACTTTTTTTTGGAAACAATATTAGGTCTTATGTATTGTTGTAAATTCAATGCAAGTAGCGCTAAGTTGTAACTGCTTTTTTAAGAATTATTACTTTTCAGTAATAAGTAAGTAAGACTATTAAGAATGAAATAACTAAATAATAATGAAAGAAATTGTAAAATTCCGCAGGGATTTTTGATTACATCATTCAATGTATTTACAGTTTGTGTTGTGTATATGTATTTACAGTGTTTTCCAAAAGCGCCATCTGTGTGCGGCGAGTTGATTAAGTTGTATTATATGATGTATATGAAAACATGAAGCGTTATTTTTATAGACACTTGACAAGTTAAAGACAAAACAAAGAGAAGGAGAGAGGGAAAATAGTGATGAGTTGTTGAGTAAAATAATAATGTAGTATTTTCTGCGTCTGCGCGTAAAATGTCTCTACTTAATTTCTCTGATTTAATTATGCCAGATAAATGGTCCACATTTTCGTTTCAAATGGCGCTACGATCTCAACTTGAAACGCCAATTTAGAGCAAAAAATAGTTTTATTTTATTATGTGACACTTAAAGGGTGGTCCAAATTGATTGTAGAATACTTGAAGGGTAGAAAGTACATAAAAAATAAACTCCAAAGTGTCATATGGTTGAACAATGGTTGAAAAATGCCCCCTTTCGGAGCTAACGGGCCCTAAGTGTATGCCCTAAGAAAAAAATACTTTTATCTTAATTAATGAACTAAAATAAAACTCATATGAAATTTGGCATGCTTGTTCATCATTTATTTGAAGTAATCATTTGGCGTTTTTTTTTTCAATTTTTTTAAATAATCTGGACAAGTATTAATTTTTTCATTATGGATTAGCGTATAAAAATGACGGTATTTGAAAAACTATGCAAAATGAAAACAAATGTTCAGACAAACTTTTATTAGGAAAAAGTATGGGCTACTACATGTGCCTCATCATAGAACAGGAGAAATTTAAAGCTGTCAAACTTTTTGAACAGCACCCGTATTTGTCCACATTATTTTAAAAAACTAACAAAAATTTTAATTTTTAAAACTAAAAAAAATTCAAAATGACTACTTCAAAATGGTGAACATGCATGCCAAATGTCACTTAAGAAACTTTTTTCGTCTAGGAATAAAAAATAAAAAAACGTTTTGTGGTTCGCCTTTAAGGTGCTCTAACTCCGCGAGAGGGCACTTTTTGACTACAGTTTATATGACACTTTGGAGTTTATTTTTAATATACTTTTCACTCTTGAATTACAATCAATTTGAACCACTGTGTATATTTACGAAAAAGGTTTTTTAAACCTATATGGATATATGGGTTATCTTGAAACCATTTGACATTTTATTTGACATAATATATTGACACTTTATTCTGCTAACGATTTCAAGTATGTTTCATGAATAATAACTATATAATATTCTATTTTTATTCATAATATGTATATTTACCTGCAACGGTTTTCGAGATATTGACGTATAAAAAATGACCTTTTTACATTTTGGAATATCGCAGCTCCGAAGCAGAGCTCCTGAGTTAGAACAAAATGGCTTGCATGTTCCTATCTTAACTATTTCTGGTGTATACTGAAGGTCATACTGCAAAATTTGACAAATGTCAATTTTCATAAAAGTAAGATAGAAACATATGCAAGCCGTTTTGTGCTAATATCAACCGTTTACCTGCTACGGCCTTCCAAATACTAAAAATTTCAATTTTTAATGGTAAATATGTCAAAAACGACAAAATGTACGACAAATAAACTTTTTTGAAGAAAAATTATCGAGACCAAGTAGCAGAATCGGTTTTAGGAAGAAAAATGATGGTATCTTTTGCTTTATGTGACGGAGTATGAAACTTTAAATGCCAAGCGTAGCAAAACTGTGAATTAATAGTGAATAGTACAATAGCGACTATTTACTTTATTCCCTACTTGCCAAAGTATAATACGGCAGAAGAGTGACTATTATTTATTACATTACGTTCACGAAACGGCCACGATAAAGTTATAAGGTTAAAAATAAAAATATATGTATTTGCTGACGTCAAACAATGTGCACCGGCTAATCGCTAAAAGCACCCTCCAAACTTCAATTCCAACACCTAAAAAATGATCGGAGGGAAAGCGATTAGCGATACTAATTTCTTGCATGCTTGCATCCTTGTTTTTTAATTCTTCTTCTCTCGAATCTAATAGCATTTTCTATTGGTGATCGTTTAGAGTATTTCCGTCCTGCTCTATATAATTTCATTAAAACAGTGCAGCACAATACGAGTATCGCTATAAACATATTAATGGAAAACGTCATCAATTTCAAAAATTTAGAAAATTATGGGACAATTTTTAATACAAAAATCACTAATGGAAGCAAACTGTTTTTTTGCCTGATACCTGAAATCTTATTTTTCTATTGTTAGTTGATTTGGTTATGAATGCATATTCCCTTTTAAGGTAACATTTCCGGAAGTAACTAGCTTCAGGGTTTTCGCGCCAAGCATCCAGCAGACGTAGGAGAAAAAAGACCGACCTGCAGTCTGCAGTTTGAAGTAACGGATAGATCAAGATGGATAAAAAAGATGGCGCCGACTAAGGACGCGCTTGTAGTTCGCTCCAAAAGTGTAAGCGATATCCAGTGTAATTATTGTAATAAAACTGTGGTTAATACGGTAAAGTGTTCAAAGTGTCTGGAGGCTTTCCATCCTGCCTGCTTAATCCAGGCGGCATCTTTAAAAAAAGCTATTTGTAAACATACAGCTGTGGAATCCGATGAAGTTAAAAATGTTATTGGCAATGAAACATTCTATCTATTGAAAATTATTAAGGAATTAGAACAAAAGTATTCATTATTGGAAGAAAACTGCAATTTGTGGAAGGAGAAGGCCAATTACCTGGAAGGAAAATTGAAGAAATCAGATCCAATCACTATGGTAAGCAATCAAACACAACAATCACAAAAAACCGTTAGATTACGACCCGATGATAAGAACGGCCGTACAAATGCTGATAAATCCGAACGTTTGCCATCTCTAAGCGTCAACACTGAGAATAAACATAAACACAACGCCGCAAAGGAATCCCGTACATGTGAAAATAATTGGAATGACCAAAACACCGGTAAAACATCGAAAACACCCGAGATTGACGTTTTCAATGCTGATCAGGAAACGGGCGACTCTGAATTTGAATTTCCCCGGTACCGCGGACTAAAAACTAATCAGAAGCGGAAGAGAAATCCTTTCGTAGGTTCCAATACGGATGCAAGTGACTGCGAAACGTTTAACACATCACCTTCGAACAATAACAAAAAGATTTGGCTTTTTGTACACAAAATAAATGAGCATGTAGGGGATACTACAATAAAGGAATACATTGTAAAACGTACAAACTCAATCCCTGAGAATGTCGTAGTAAAAAAGTGTATTCCAAAAGAGTCAAAATCAAGAAAACAATGGGGACTTTATGGTAGGGGTACCACCGGAGTTCAAGGAGGCTATTTATGCAGAGCAGTTCTGGCCAGCAGGAGTTGCTTATGAAAGATTCAACTTTGGAAGGGGGAAGAATTTTTTAGACCAGCAACACAATCCAACAACCCAGATAGGACAGGTAATTTGAATGAAAATTCTCTAAAAATCTTTCACATAAACGCTCAAAGTATTAACAACAAAGTGTTGGAATTGGAAGTTCTTTTGTCTCAAGTAAAGCCTGATTTGCTCTGTTTATCTGAACACTGGCTTCAACATAGTGATATCGAAAAGCTCCATTTAAGTGATTATAACCTTATAAGCTACTCTTCTCGAACGGTGTAGAGAGGGTGTGGGACAGCTATATTTTGTCAGAATGTAGTTGCGTCTGAGGTATCCACTAGCGTTCAGTCAAAAGAAAGAGTATTCGAGTTTTGCATTTCTAAATTTAATATGTTGGATAGCGAGTGTATCCTTATCTGTGTATATAGGTCGCCTGCTGGCGACACAAATTACTTTCTCTCTGATTTGGACGAACTATTGCGTGGGGTATGCGTCGCACGTGGGCATGCAGTTGTTTGTGGCGATTTTAACATTGATTTTTTTCATAATTCGAAACTTACTGATACTTTACTGCTATCACTCATGCTATCTTACGGCTTGAAACCTCATGTCGTGGAGCCGACGAGGGTTAGTGCCGTCTCTTCTACCCTGATTGACAACATTTTTTCGAATATCGACGTTGAGTTGATGGAGTGCTCAGTGCTCAAAACTTGTATGTCTGACCACTATGGCCAGCTATTGGCGATAAATGTATCAGCGGGTAACTTTCCCGGATTGTGCAAGGTGAACAGAAGGGCATTTAAAGAAAAAAATATTGCATTATTTGTACAATATATGTCGGAAACTTCTTGGTCGGATGTTTTAGATCTGGATGGCGCGGACGCTAAATATGCGAGTTTTTTCGAAACAGTATTTTTCTGGTTTGATACGGCATTTCCCGTAGGTACCATAACAACTCTAATAAAAAGTCTAAAAGTTGGATTGGTCGAGAGATAAGTGACTACTCTGACTACATTAAAGATCTTTATGTATGGTACAAAGAAACAAAAAGCCCATTAGTCTACCAGCAATACAAAAGGGAGCGTAAACAATATAGACACTTCCTTTCTAATTATAAAAAGGCTCTTTTTGATAGTCAAGTCTCAAGCTCAACTAATAAAAGTAAATCAGCCTGGAATATTTTTAATAAACTTACTAATAAAGTAAAGCAACAGCGCGGGTTGACTCTCGTTGACAGTGGCAGCGTACTGTCAGACCCTGGACGAATATCTGAATTGTTCAACTCTCACTTCAGTGCCTCAAGTACAAACCTACAGTTTGTCCCGGTATCAGATTTGTTCCAATACCCTACAATATTTTTGGATCCCATAGATGAGCGTGAAGTATTTAGACTCTTGATGAGCCTGCCAAATAAATTTTCTGCAGGTCTGGACGAGATTCCCGTTAAAATCCTGAAACATGTAGCTCATTTTATATCAGAACCACTGGCTGACATAATCAACGAGAGTTTCACCACGGGTATCTTTCCAGATAGTTTAAAAGGGGCCAAAGTGGTTCCCATCTACAAGAACGGACAACCTACATCAGTTGAAAACTACAGACCCATCTCAATTTTACCCTCTCTCTCGAAAATATTCGAACGGGCACTGTACGACCGGTTGTATAAGTATTTTAGCTCTTTTAATATTTTTACTACTCATCAGTATGGTTTTCTACCAAAAAAGTCAACAGAATTGGCCATATATAATACAATAAATTATATTATGGAAAATCTAGATAATAAAAACAAGGTAGCTGGTATTTATTTCGATTTGTCAAAGGCTTTTGACAATATTAATCACGAACTTTTAATTCAAAAACTGGAGGGATACGGTGTTAGGGGAGTCTGTTCTAGATTGGTTCAGTCTTATCTACAAAACAGAAGTCAGTGTGTTTCAATAACGTCAAATGGCATTACACATATATCTCAGGCAAGAAAAATTACACAAGGAGTCCCGCAGGGATCCATTTTGGGTCCACTCTTATTCATAATTTATGTCAACGAATTGTCCAAACGAGTTGACGACGGAATGGTCTGTCAGTATGCTGACGATACTTCGGTCATATTGGCATGTTCAACTAACAAAACCCTATCATCTTTTTGCTCAAAAACGCTACAAACCATGAAAGAATGGTGCGCGGAAAACTGCTTGAGATTGAATGTTGAAAAGACTCGGTTGCTAAACTTTGATAAACAAAAGCAAAACTACTCCCTTTACGTTCCCTGTAAAGGTGGATCTATTCCAGTCGATAGCGGCACAAAATTTCTAGGAGTTTATCTGGAACCACAATTAAATTGGGAAATAAACAGCAAAGTCCTTGTTTCCAGACTAAGCAGCATCTGCGCTCTTTTGCGCCGACTCCGAGATGTTCTGACCTTAGATTCGATTAGAATGTATTACATTTCCTGTGTCCAACCATTAATCTCATATAGTATCCTGTTCTGGGGTTCTTCAGCCGGCGGCTCATCGTCGGTATTCATAGCGCAAAAACGCATCATTCGTACTATATTCAATTTAAAACCTACCACTAGTTGTAAATCCTATTTTAGTAGTTTTAACGTTTTAACTGCTCCGGCATTGTATTTCCTGGCACTGGTGGTTTTTGTGAAGAAAAACCCTGAGCTTTTTAATAGAAACTGTGATATTTATACCCCCGAAATGTCGATGGGCACCAGGTGTGCTACTGATCTTCGCGTACCCAGACATCAGTCAAGTTTCTTCGACAAAGGCCCTTTTTATAGAGCGATCAAAGCATACAACATGTTGCCACGTGATATTCGACGGGTTCGGGTTGCCGCCTCGTTCAGAGAGAGAGTCATCACTTTTCTTAAGGAAAAACAATATTATTGTTTGAATTTTACTAAGTGATTGTCATATTATTAAATGTTGTATTTTAAATATGTACTGTCACTTATACATCAATCTAGTTTTAAATTTTTAAAAAATGTTAACTCTACTTTTACTTTAGGTGTTTCAAACACCAACATGTGACGTTGCTTTGTGATCGTGGTATCATTTTGATGGCCAATAAATTTATTATTATTATTATTATTATTATTATTATCATTTCTTTCCGAATTGTCGAGCTTTATAGATGTGATAGATTTTTTATCCATTAGCATCCAAGCCACATTTTGTTGAAAGAGATTTTTTGCCCAACGATTTCGATCTGAAAGCGATTCCACACGATTTGCGATTATTATTTTTTTACAGAGTCTATTTAGTCGATTTTATTTTTATTTGTTAATAATTTGTTGTCTAGATTTTTTTCTGTTAGATTCAGAAATCCCCCCAGAGCCATGGAACCAGCAAGGAGGAAGCGACCAAGGTTTTGCAATAACGGCTACTTCTACAAATTACGAGCAAATCGTAATAGTAATCGGTGAGTATTCAAATATTGGTTCAGAATCATAGAACCCCCACAAACTAATATTAAATTAACCATTGTTTTCTTTGTATAGGTACTACACCTGTAGCCAATACCCTCACACTGGATGTTCAGCTTCAGGAAAAGTACAAGCCGAAGGAGAATTCCAGGATATCAATCCCCACCACAACCATCCAAGAGTCGACGGAGCAGCAGCAGCCCAACTTTTGAGGACTCAGCTAAGGAATGCCTGTACTGTGGAGAGAGGAAACCTCAAGAACATTTACGATAGAATTGCCTTAAAGTAGGTGTACATAAATTATATTTTTATATTATAAATAAAGAAAAAAAAATAGTAATAATCTGATTTTTATTGCAGCAATGTCGAAGGAACTGAATTGGTGACATTCAACTCCATCAGACGTTCAATGAGGAGATGGCGGCAGATTAACACACCACACATTCCCCAAGCGCTAGCGGACTTGTCCTAGATTTTGAATACAGGTGAGTGGCCTAGATACAGCAACTGTGCTAGTGGTTTGTTTTTTCAGGATCTGTGAGTGCTGGAGACGCTGAAGCTATTATCTTTGGAAACGCCGACTTTCTACAGAACTTCGTGGACTCCCAATACACCTTTATAGATGGCACCTTTAAAGCTGTACCGAGAAGACCAAGATTTTCCCAGATACTAACCATTTTTGGAACATGCATGGACCATGTAAGTTTCATTAAGTTTTTTAAATTGAATTATTTTTGTAAGTGTGTTTAATAATAATATTACTAAAATATTACACACCTTGCTTGAAATGTGACATAATTCTTAAAATTTAAAAAAAACATTTTCTGTATGAAATCAAAAATTACTTAACAGCATTCTGGTAAAAATAATAAAATAAATTTTTTTTTGTCACATTCTAAATGTTAATATCCCAACAAGGCTGAATAATATTGGGATATCAATTTCATGTAATATACACTGTATTACAAGACTCACAGATAAGCCCACTGGCATGTTATGTTGTCATTGTCATACAGGAAATTTTTCCTAGATACAAAATTCTTGGTTAAATATTTTATTTTTTATGATTGATTTTATGGATTATGAACAACTTACCATGAATATGATTTGTGTCGTCTGTTTGTGCCATGTTCATTGTTTTATCAAATAGCAACAAAGCCAGTGGTGGTACAAATTCTTAGTCAAACAACTGTCTGCCACACCACATCAAGTAAATATAATATGTTACTTTATTGCTTATATTTTTCCTTTACAGTACAGTAAATGTAATGTATTAGCACTTTTTTACACAGTGCAAGGTAACTGATGAATTGAACTGATTCACTTTTACTATTCCATATTATAACCTTTAATAACTTATTGAATTTTTTTTATCACTTTGATAGATTTAAAACTAATTTAAAGATTTTAAACAAAAAAATAATATTAATTTTGATATTGTGATTATAGAAAAGCAACTTTTAAATCCTTTAATTTCTGAAGTAAAATATAGGTCAAAACACTTTCACCTATCACAACATCACTGCCACTAGTACCATTATCTATAGTATAATTATTATAGCTGGATACACATACACATACATACACACATTCTATTTTAACAGTAAATTTGTCAATCGAAATTGGTGCATGTATGGTTTATAAATTAAGTTAAATTTAAAGCCAAAATTGGAAAACCTGTCCTTTAGGAGTACAATAATGGGAGTACCATTTATTGACTCTGTTGACAGGGGACACATGACAGTACGGTACTGACGGCAGTGACGGCCAGTACTTACTAGTGCTGTTTGGTTTTGGTTTTTGTATCTAACTGAACTATATGATTTTTATAGTATGTTGGTTTTGGGGTTTATAATATTAACACATTTTATTCTCTATAGTCTATATTGAGATCTTGGAAACACAGCAACTACAGAGGAGTTAATTATGAAAAGTTTTGGAGGCTTCAGGCTTAACAAAAACGAATTTTTGACAAGCCCTGGATAAAAATTTAATTATACTGTATTATCTGATGGCCTAGTGTATACTTCATAAACCTTTTATTATTGAGTATTTTCTGTTTTTTAAATAGGCATTTCCCTTGGTCCATGTATTCATGGCTAACCGGACCAGGACACTCTATGACGCAGTATTTGACTACATCGCGAGGACCTTTCCAACCTGCATCCGAGGGACTGTCGTTACGGACTATGAAGTGGGACTATACGAATCAGTGAAGGCAAGATATCCAGATGTGACTCTACAAGGTTGTTTTTTTATTATTGCCAGGTATGCATAAATGGTGTCATTATTTGCTGTTTGTAGAAAAATTAGGAACTAGGTGTAACCCGGCAATTCAAGAGGAGGCAGCCCATAAAGTTTACCTGAGGAAGCACTACGCGTTGACACTTCTACATGCGGACAGGATTATAGATGCATTTAATTTGTTACAGGTTCTGCCCATATAACGGATATTGATAAAGAGCTACTTACAATTTTATCTGTTATTAGGATCGGGAACGGGAACCAATTTTCGGCGAATTCAGGAACTACATCAGACGACAGTGGTTGAACGAGTCACCCCCCCAACATTTCAGCGTTTACGGACAGAGGCATCCGACGAACAAAGTGATGGAGGCTTACCACAGGCGGCTAAACAGTAAGCTGGTGAGACATCCTGGTGTCTGGGACTTGATAGGTATTTTTGAATACAATGTTTTTCACATTTCTGGTATACATTCAGCATATTTTTGAAATTTAGAAGTCCTAATCGATGTTCAAGATATCGCCACTTTGGAGCTAGGTCAATTGGAGCGACATCCGCAAGTTTTCAGGGTCTCCAGGACTTACTGTACTTTTCGACGCACGGATAAGGCAGGCATGGGACAAATTGGCCGATGGACGTTTTACAACTGGAGATTTTTTGAGGCTAGTACCTTTAGTTATATTTTAAAGGGAATAAAAATATTAAAAAATGCACTGTTTAGGCAAGCGGTACACTTTGTACAAGGCATGGAGGGACAGCTACAAATGTGGAATAACGTGGATGAAGCCGCTGACATCGAAGAAGCAGGACAGCAATTAGTGGATTTGTATCAACAATTATTTAATAACCCTATTCCTAATCAACTTCCTCTTCTTGTCCCTCTCCAACGCCCAAATGTCCCTCAAAACCGTTACCAAATCCTACATGATTCTCCGCCTCTCATCCCTTTCCAACGGCCAAATCTCCCTCAAATCCTAAATAATCCCCCTCCTCTTGCCCCCTTTTTGAATGAACCTCCCCCTCTAGCTCCTTTCCAACGGCCAAATCTCCCTCAAATCCTAAATAATCCCCCTCCTCTTGCCCTCTTTTTAAATGAACCTCCCCCTCCAGCTCCTTTCCAACGACCCGTCGTTCATCCTAATCCAGTTCCAGTTGAACCCCTAATACTTAATCCCGATCCCGACCTAAATCCTGATGAACCTTTAAGATCCCCATCTCCTTTTTATCTCCCCGATTCGCCTCATCGCGAGCTTCTTCCTCCCGACCCAATTATTCCTCCACCCAGTCCTCCTCCTGAAATACATAACGTAACTAAGGCACAATTTTAATTTTCCAGAAATACCCGCCGAAATTGGAAGACTTTTCGCCGCCTTAGGAGATGACGACCAACCGGATGAACTGCCTAGTGTTGACGGCCCATGGGTTCCAGCCTTAGAAGCCACACCCTACGACGACGAGGATATGACTCCGGAACTACAGTGTAAGGTATGCCTATCTAATAGAATCCAGTATGTCATTGAGTGTGGTCATGCACTTTCCTCAATGTGTACTGCGATTTTATTCAATGCTCAATCTCCACGAATTTGACTTTTTAGTTGTACATATGTTTTTGTAGTTTGGGTGGTTTCAAAAAATGTTTATGTGTCCCCTATGTACAACAATTTTTAAATTGACGTACATAGGAATGAGCCAAAGTAGTGTAATACATATAGTTATCAGTCAGCTTTCTTATTATTTTGGCACTGTAATTATTAATATCATTTAAATATTTAGATTATAATTGCAAAATTTTTAACTTAAAATTTAAGTGAACTGTTATTATGTATCGCAGTATTGGGTGAATAAATATGATCATTTGATCATATAGTGAGAAATTCGGACATTATGCCGTAAGGCATTTTTTTTTTCTTTGTTTTTTGTTTCATTTTTGTTAAATATTTATTATACATTATATTATGTCATACATGTTTTATTTGTTTATTTGCTCATCCATTTTAATTAATTTACACCACATCCTTCTCAACTATCTCCTAACGAAGAGAAAGATATAACTGACCTTCTAAATGGTCCCTGTGCAGCCGAACATGTGCGTCATCGGAAGTTCAAGATCGCTGACATAAAGCAAACAATTATGAACGAAATTAATACACAAAAAGCACTTGGTTTTGACCTAATATCTGGAAAAGTTTTACAAGAGTTGCCCGAAAATTGTTTTAAACTAATAACTTATATATTTAATGCCATATTGCGACTCAATCACGTTCCTTCCGCCTGGAAAGTTGCCCAAATCATCATGATTCCTAAACCAGGGAAAAAGCCTGAGGAAGTTTCGTCATACAGGCCCATAAGTTTACTACCGATGCTTTCTAAAGTCTTCGAAAAATTATTTGCCAAAAGACTAAACACTGTAATAGAAGAAAGAAAAATTATTCCAAATCACCAGTTCGGATTTCGTAACAAGCATGGAACAATAGAACAAGTACATCGTGTGGTATGTCATATCAACAGAGATCTAAACGCGAAACGGTACTGTTCCGCTGCGTTTCTTGATATATCACAGGCTTTTGACAAAGTGTGGCATACTGGGCTGCAGATAAAAATAAAGAAACTATTTCCTTATTGTTACTATCTGCTCTTAGAATCTTATTTATCGGAGAGGCACTTTCAAGTCAAGCATGGCAACGAATACACCAAGTTATATCCCATACATTCTGGTGTTCCCCAAGGTAGCGTGCTCGGCCCGATACTATATTTATTATACACTGCGGACCTACCCACAACAAGGACGACTTCGGTGGCGACATACGCTGACGACACTGTTGTCTTGGCCTCCCATACGGATCCTGTATCTGCTTCAAGAAACCTCCAACTGAACCTTAACAAGTTGCAAATCTGGCTAAAAAAATGGCGCATAAAAGCCAACGAAACGAAGTCCGTTCATGTCACATACACTCTACGGAAAGAAACCTGTCCGCCAGTAAAAATCAATAACTGTCAGCTCCCACAAGCAGAAGAAGCTAAGTATCTTGGCATGCATTTAGACAGGCGTCTTACATGGAAAAAACATATATTCACAAAACGCAAACAACTAGGACTGAAACTGAGTCAGATGTACTGGTTGATAGGCCGCAAATCGAAACTCTCTTTGGACAACAAACTGTTGCTCTACCAATCCATTCTTAAGCCCATCTGGACTTATGGTATTCAGTTATGGGGTACCGCTAGTGACTCTAACATCGCTATACTTCAGAGGTTCCAGAACAAAGTATTGCGTATGATTGTTGATGCGCCTTTCTACATTTCCAACGAAATAATATTACACGACATTCCATTGGAGTCCGTATTGGCAACTGTCCAACGATACAGTGTGAGATACAGCGAGAGACTGTCAGTGCATCCCAACGCATTAGCTAGACAAATAAAATCGGACGAGGCTAGGGAACAGCGCAGGCTGAAGCGTCTGTTGCCATCTGATCTGTCCAAACGGGTGGTCTAATCAACAATAAGTGTAATACTAAGACTCAAATAGTTTAATTAGTTAATTAGTTTTAAACATAGTTAGGTTGTAGCAATTGAATCTATTTATAAAGAGATCACTCACTGGAGTGAAACTCTACATGTCATTCATTAACTTTGTCAAATGTAAAGCTCATTGCCTTATTGGCAGATTGCTGATGTATCTAGGAGTAATAAAAAAAAAAAAAAATTTTAATTAATTTTATAGTTTATTTGTATGTGATAATAAAGTATTTTATAATATATTTAAATAATGTTTGAATTTTCTTGTAATATTTAAAAATTTTGCTTGATTAGTTGAGTCACTCACAGTAAAAATAACCCAAGCTTCAACTTAAGTACCTGGACTGTTAACTGAAAAAGAAAGATTGATATCTACTTATTTGCATAGGTAAAAAAGTGATAGGGCTTACTTCAAATTGTTATTAAAAAGCAAATTAGATAGAAAAAAAAACAAAGTCCTGGCATTTTTCATCTAAATTAGTGGGTTCCTCTGACATACCTAACAATCATGTAATGGAAAATGTATAGTTCAATTGTATCTATATACATGAAAAATAAGTTAGCACCAAGAATATACCTCAAACAATGCCTTTTGAGAGGTTTGGAACACTTCAACAAGAAATCCTTTAAGATAGTTTTTTCCTATGAGTGTGCCCCAGGATATGCATCAGTAATTATGTCTATAAAAATAACTTTAACGCCTTCCAAAATATGTTTATGTTATTTGGGTACAGCTTGTAGGTATATTGATTATGTATTTTTGGCCTAAAATATATCTACTAATATTCAAAATAATCGTTTTCTAGGTTTGCTCTCATAAACTTCCTAGTTATAGGTATATGTTTATAGTATCCCGTACTTATTTTGTAAAAATTAGTAAAATGAGCATTAGCCCATTTAGGACACAAAATTGCATAGTAAACCTTCCTGTCTACAATATTCGAATAGGTACTTGTTAAGAGCAAAAGTACGAAATCCACTCATACACATTTAAACTGGTTGACATAAGAGGTTAAACCGCACATATTAATTATCCCAATAAACAATTATATCACAATCAAAAATAGGCAAAAATCCAAATTATAAACATTATATTTGTTTTTGTTTACATTTATGTATGTCATGTCATACTGAAAAATGTGTGACCTATAACCTATAAAATTCATCTGTCGTCTGTGGTCTGTATAGCTAACCTCAACATCGTTCATATACTTCACATAATTAAGATAATGCAGAGGATAATACCATTGTTTTTATAATACGTAATACTCAGTCCATCACACCAAACATTAAACACTACATATCAATCTCATAATAGTAAACAAACAAAATAACTATTTTAAAGTACATATATGATTATATTTGCAATCTGTCCATTCAAGATAATATTTGAAAAAGCATTTGTCTTTATTTGCAGGAATGTTTATCATATGCACAGCAATAATTACCTAGCCCTACCTTTCATGCACCCTTAAATACACATATGATCAATAACTTGATTTTGTCAAAAATAATAAGATGTTGATTTTGAACCTATTATGTATGTCATTACAATAAATATATGCATATTTTTTAAAACGGTTTACTAAACTAAGTTTGCTTATTGGAAAATAATACAACCATTAATAAATAATAATTTATTTGTATTTGTACTTAATTTTTTAACAACAATAATATTAAGTAGACAATATAACATTTCAAATTACAAAGCAAGTATAATTTCTAATGTAAAGTTGTACAACCCCAGACATAAATTACATTTAAACCAACTTACAATACTGTGATACATGCCTACTTATTTCTAATGTGTAGGTAATAGAGACTATATATAATTTTCATAGATTCATTTAACTGTTAACTAAAATATTACATATTATAAGTCCTTATCACAGAAAAGTATGTATAGAATTGGAACGTATATACAAACCTACTATACCATAAAAGCAGGTAACATTGGTTGGTTCCACATTGGTATGACCTGTATGCAAATAAAAACAAATCATAAGTATTCACTAGAATAAAATGTAGCAACTTTACCTTGAAAACCATATTGAACCACTACCTAAGGTGTCCCCAAGGGTGTCCCTATATACCAAATACTTAAAGAGTATTATTTTTGGTATTATTCTTTATATCAGATACTGGTAAATCTCTGGGTAAGAGTTAACTAAATCTAGAAACAAAAAAATTAAATGTACACAGAGAATATGAGAAGTAGGTATTAACTATGTAACATATGTATACTTACCATATTAAAGCATTGTGTAACTAAATCAACTAGATTTATACCTCAACAGGTATATGCTGAAGCTGGATGCAGTTTTTTCAAATGTATTTGCCTCTCTGATGATTTAAAACTAGGTAGATTTCAAACACGGTTTCCATTTGGTTTTTATTAAATACTGTCTTTGATAACAATTGTGTTACTTAATAAAAGTTCCAGTATACTTCATGCACATTGGCTATATGAGCTGTGTGGGCAGATTATCAAAGATTTTCTGAAACAAAAACGAAAATGTTGAAATTATAAGTCCTACATAATACCATTCCACTTACCTGTTGCAACTTTCCTTAGGAAAACTCGGCTGATGATAAATATAACCATGCCCAACTATAAGTAATCGATTTAACTCTGATTTACCAGTCTAAAACTGTCCAGTAATAAAAATCAATCACAATTTGAGTAAATTTCCAATTAACATGTAAACAAAGCCGCCATTATTAAATATGACTTGTTGTCCGCATTCCACAAATTCCACAAAACCGCGGCCTGCCGAACGCCATTCGGATGACGTCGCGATCTCGCCCGAAGCGACTTCGGGTCGGTTCCGAACCGTCGCCCTTCTGGCCGGTCGCTGTTTTGCGCGTTTCCCCCTTCTGGCCGGTCGCAGTTTTGCGCGTTTCCCGGAGCCCCGGCCCGAACACGAGGAGACCCTTGATCTAGTAAAATAGTCGCCTTAAACTGTAATCCTGTATTTAGGATGAAAACAGAAACAGCGGATATTTATTAGCCCGACTTATTAACGTAGTTTGAGTCGAGACAAGGGCCGCATTCGTTTTCAAGCTTAATGGAGCGAGCAGAGCGTCTTTGACGTCACAATGACGTAATTTGACAATTGGTCCTTCGTTCGTCTGCTCGAGCCACTCGGCCTGCGTTTATTTCGCTTGCTGCAGCAGTTCTTGGAAGGCGCAAGGTCTCGACAGTTTCGATAGGCCTACTATGGAAAGTATCGGCCGTGTCTGAACTGTTGTGTTCATGTAATAATGAATTTATTGGTTTCGAACATATTCTACATGGTTGTTTGTAGCAATTTTCAAATGTTTTGGATTCAAACAGTTTAGATACAGTTTCAGCCTTACCGCTTCGTGCTTTCTTTTATTAGGATCAAATTTTAAAAATGAAGTGCATTTAAATTTATTCAGCATTTTAATATATTGCGATTTATTCAGCAAATATATATTGAATACAGGGAACTTGCCGGGGTATCATTTACTACCTTTACATGGCGATCCTGCTAATTTTTCGTGGACTTCTAATTAAATAGTAGAAAGTAAAAGTTAAAAGAAAAATGTAGTGCCATTGGTTGTGTTTCGTAATGTATCCGATGCCGACAAATCTGCTTAGGAGCTGAGCGTGGTATAAATGTGAGCTAAGATGGGGCAAACCAAGTCAAAAGATACCAAGCAAGAAGTAACGGCAAATGGCGTAGTTAACTCCAATTTTATAGTACAAGAAGCTGAGTACAACATCACTAAAGACGTCAAAGTGGTTCGGTATCTTATTTTCGCTATGTTGGCAATGCTCTTATTGTGGAGAATTATTCGGGCTGTCAAGAAAAATATGAAGAAGCAGATCCGCCGCGACATGGCAGCAGTCTCTTTAGCATCTATAAGAGAAACGTAATGTTGAGTAAGTAAACGTAAGAGCTGTTCCGGTAAGCGTGTGCGCGTATGTACGGTGATAGTGATGTGCTGTTTATTGTGCACAAACTCAACAAACTCAAGTGTCTTCAGTGTTAAGTTCTTATGTGTAACTGTGCAAAAGAAAAGTAAGCAATAATTAGTCGTAGTAAATAGTTTATTAAACTGGGTTTTATAATGGAACTTTTAAGTTGATTTCAATTCAGGCGTTTAAAAATTTTATTATAGGTATTATTGTCTATATGACTATTCTGTAGTTACTATCTTTAAACTGCAGTATTTGGATCAATTTTATTATTTTTGATAAATGACTAGTAAAGGGTTAACAGAAAATTTACGAAACTGCAAAAAGCTTTTCAAGTAATATCAATAAAGAATCTACCGAGAGACGCGGAAATTTAGACAGAGTAAATAAATTACTTGTACAGATAGGTTTAATCGAAAAAGAGTTAAGCAACTTTAAAACTCAAGTTTTAAAAGAGAGTCAGAGCCCAGAGGAACTATTGGCAGCAGCAGCGCCCTATATAAAAGAAACTGAAAAACTAAATTTTAATTCCAGACAAACACTGCTAGAACGTTTAAAAAGTATCGTTGAAATATCAAAAATGTCGACAAACACCGTAGAGTTTTTTAGTTTGGCTAGTAAATTAGTTCCAAGTCAATTCGATGGTAACTCCGAAAATTTACAGTCATTTTTAGAAGCATTAACTTTACTTAAAAACAACTGCGAAAATCAACTTGCTAACGCTGTAGCTTTCGTGAAAACTCGTTTGACCGGAAAAGCGCGAAGTCTTATTACGAATGAAAATACAATTGACGACATAATTTTTAAACTTCAAAATTCGATTAAAGGCGAAACTTCACAATTATTGACTGCAAAAATTTTACATCTGAAACAAAACGATAAAGAAGCCGCAAAATATGCTTCTGAAGTGGACGCATTAGCGCAAAAATTACAAACAGCCTATATTACAGAGGGCGTACCAGCGGAAGTTGCCCAACGGTACACGGTTGAAAATACTGTGCGAGCATTTAGCCAAAATGTCAGTAGTGAAAGAGTTCGATTAATAATGGAGGCTGGCACGTTTTCTTCGGTACAGGAAACTATTACTAAGTTTGTGAATGTTAGTTCGTTGGCACCGTCTTCGGCAAATATTTTTCAGTTTAGGCAAAACAATTTTCATAATGCGCGACGTCACTTTAGGGGCACAGGTCCACGTAATAATAGTTATAACCAGCATTTCGATAGGAGTTTCAATAGATATTCTAACAGTTACAATAGAAATTCTAATAATTTTGGAAACAATAGAGAACAATTTAGAGGCAGTAATAGAAGCAGAGGCGCATTTAATAGAGGTTTTAATCGTGGTAACACATCTGCTAGGTACTATAGAGGCTCTAGTCCTAATTTTGTTGGCTTTTCGGAGTCGGGAAACGGATTGGAGCACCAATCGAGCCAAGAAGCGACTCGGTTGGGCGATATGTAACCATATATAGTTTTAGTCTGACATTTTCAAATTTTGTGAAAGTTGAGTTAGAAATGACTGGTTCAGTTAGTACGCTACTAGTAGACACCGGAGCTGACATATCAATTTTTAAACGTTTATCAGTAAATCCTGATCAAATAGTTGATTTTTCTCGAGCCACTAGCATCAAAGGTATCACAGAAGACCTAACTAATTCATTAGGTGTTGCAAACACAAATATTTTTATCCAAGGGTGTACGTTACCTCACCAATTTCATATAGTTGATTCTAATGTTCCAATACCATGTGACGGAATATTGGGTAGAGATTTTTTAGTTGCTTACCAATCAATAATAGATTATTCTAACTGGAATATGACGGTACACTTAAAACACAAAAAGTTAACAATTCCAATTTTAAGCAGTCCTGAAAAGAATGTGTACCATATTCCTTCTAGATGTGAAGTTATTAGAGAGATTGACGTTTTGAAACATTTGACACACGACGTTGTGGTGTTAAATAAAGAATTAAAGCCTGGTGTATACTTAGCTCGTAGTATAGTATCTCAAAAACATCCGCTTGTAAAAATCTTAAACACAACATTTGAAAATGTAACTGTAGACATATCTAATCTTGAAACTATCAGTCTCGATAAATTTAACATTTACAACATAGAAACAGAAAATCAAGATAGACATGTTCAACTCTTAAAAGAACTTAATCAAGATGTCCCAGACTTTGTTAAAAAAGATCTGCTACAACTTTGCGAAGATTATTCAGACGTTTTTGGATTAGAAACAGATAAATTAACATTTAACAACTTTTACACACAAAAATTAAAAGTTATTGACAAAAAACCTATTTATATTAAAAATTATAGAGCTTCCAGAGCACTTAAAGATGAAACAAATCGACAAGTTGAAAAATTGTTACATAATAATATAATCGAACCATCTTGCTCAGCATACAATAGTCCGGTTCTATTGGTTCCTAAAAAATCGCAAACTGATCAGAAAGCGTGGAGATTATGTATTGACTTTAGAGCTGTAAATAAGGTACTTATAGGAGACAAGTTTCCGATTAATCGCATAGACGATATTTTAGATCAACTTGGTAGAGCAAAGTGGTTCTCAGTAGTCGATTTGTTATCAGGATTCCATCAGATACCTTTAGATGAAGAATCTCGAGATTTGACTTCATTTAGCAGCGATAAGGGTTCATATCGATTTACCAGATTGCCTTTTGGACTTTCAGTCAGTCCCAACAGTTTTCAAAGAATGATGTCTATTGATTTGCCGGAATAACTCCAGAAAAAGCTTTTTTATATATGGACGATTTAATAGTAATAGGCTGTTCAGAAAAACATCACTTGAATAATTTAAAAAGCGTTTTTGAAACTTGCAGAAAGTACAATTTGAAATTAAATCCCAAGAAATGCAATTTTTTTAGAAAAGAGGTCACTTTTCTAGGTCATAAAATAACAGACAAAGGTATTTTGCCCGATGAAACTAAGTACGATATTATAAACAAATATCCGACGCCGCGAGCTGCTGATGAGGTAAAAAGGTTCGTTGCCTCTTGTAACTATTATCGAAGGTTTATACCAAATTTTGCAACTATCACATTACCTTTAAATTCGCTAACTAAGAAAAATGCTGAGTTTGTATGGTCAAGCGAATGCGAAAGTTCATTTAACCGTTTAAAGCAAGCACTAATTAGTCCTCGCATTTTGCAATATCCGGATTTCTCAAAACAGTTTATTTTAGTTACTGACGCATCCCAACTTGCTTGTGGTGCAGTTCTTTCACAAAATTTTAATGGTCAGGAACTACCTATAGCTTATGCATCTCGTATGTTTACAAAAGGCGAGTCTCACAAACCAACTATTCTTAAAGAACTCACAGCTATTCACTGGGCAATAAAGTACTTTCGTTGTTATTTATATGGACAAAAATTTTTAGTAAAAACAGACCATAGACCTCTTGTTTACTTATTCTCTATGAAAGACCCGTCGTCCAAATTAACCAGAATACGATTGGATTTAGAAGACTTTGACTTTGATATAGAATATATCAAAGGAACAGATAATGTAGGCGCAGACGCCTTATCTCGAATAAATATTTCGGATTTGCAGGAAATCAGAAACACGGCTCAAATATTAGCAATTACCAGATCAATGACTAAGACAAACCAAAATTTTAATAAACACACTACTACTGGGGATAAACAATTATCACGTACTGAAGAACCTCAGATTTATGAAGCCCTTAATAATTATAATGTATTGAAATTTCCTTCCTTAAGATTTGAAATTGATAAAGAATGCATTCACATTATTATTAATTATCGCAAAAAGAGCGCTCGTTGTTGGCTTTCAATTACTAATGGCAATTTTTCATTACCGAAACTATTGTCTAAGCTGAATAACATGGCTGGTGATAGTAAGTTTACACATTTGCGATTGAATTTAAATGACAAGATTTTCACACGGTGCACCGTAAATGAATTAAAGGAAGTAGGGCATAAAATACTTTCAAAAGTTAAAATTGTTTTATGTAAAGAAAGAAAATTAATCAAAGACAATGACGAGAAACTTAACTTAATCAAACAATTTCATGATGATCCTATGTTAGGTGGACATTGTGGCCAGAAAAGAGTATTGGAAAAATTAAGGTCATTTTATCTTTGGAAAAATATGTCACGTGACATCGCTAAATATGTTAGGCAGTGTCATAAGTGTCAGGTAAATAAAGCCGCCGTTAAACACATAGAACCTTTAACTTTGACTCCAACTCCTCAAAAAGCTTTTGACATTGTCTGTATAGATACAATAGGACCACTTCAAAAATCAAATCACAATAACTGTTATGCAGTGACGCTTCAATGTGAACTAACTAAATACATCGTAATACTTCCAATACCCAATAAAGAAGCTTCCACAGTAGCACGAGCTATCTTTGAAAAATTTATCTTAGTATATGGACCTATAAAAGAAGTAAGAACTGATTTAGGAACAGAATACAAGAATAAAATTTTTGAAAGTTTAGCAAAAATGTTAAATACGCCGCATAAAACTAGCACTGCGTATCACAGTCAGTCCATAGGTGGATGCGAGAGAAACCATAGAGTTCTTAATGAATTTATGCGAATGTACATTGATCAAGCTCATACAGATTGGGATATATGGACAAATTATTACACTTTTTGTTATAATACGACTCCTAGTACTTATCATAACTACACACCTTTCGAGCTAGTATTTGGTAAAAGAGCAGACCTACCTGAAATATTTAATGGTTCTCGTGTAGATCCTTTATACAATTTAGAATCGTATGATCAAGAATTTCGATTTCGGTTGCAGTTAGCGCAAAATAAAGCTCGAGACTTTCTTGAAAAAACCAAACAAAAGCGTAAGTTGTATTATGATCAGCAAACTAGTCGACTACAAATAAGCCCGGGAGATTTTGTGCTTATAACCAACGAAGATCGTCAAAAACTAGATTCTTGGTTTGATGGTCCGTTTGAAGTCATATTAATTGAAGGTCCAAATTGCATTGTTAAAGACAATAACAACAAGCAGATTAAGGTTCATAAAAATAGAATTAAGAAATATAATGTCTCTTGATGATTAAGTTTAGTTCTAAGTTAGATAAACAGGCCTGTCTGTAAATATTGTAACTATTATAAATATCGAAAGTACGTACATTTAATTTATAGGTATATTATACTATTCTTAGCATTCATCGTGCCGGTAGTGTTCAACGAGCGAAGTGTTCAGTTATTAGTGTTCCTACTGTTTTTTTATTGTGGGCAGAATCTTAATGGGTCGTTGGTATTATTGTTGGTTTTTACTGTTTAAAACACATGAATTATACGCAAATTGGGATAGAAATATATTTAGGTTAGGTTAAGTTAAAGTACCACTGACTATACTTTATGTTATTGCTATAGTCAGAAAAGTAGTAGGTACAGAGAAAATTTTATCGTAAAAGTAACTATATTTTGAGAGTGTATAGCTTTAAGTACTAAAGATTGCAAATTTGTAATTAAATTAACTTAAAACAGTTTTAATTAACTTGGCATCAGTAACCTTTTTTTTTTAGTAAAGTGCCCTTTGCAAGTGGCCATAGCAAAGGTCATTCTCTAGGAAAAGGAGGTGTAACATAGTTAGTTGAAGTTGTAACAGTTCATTGACATGCATAGCTAAGTATTATTATTAATCGTAATGCATCAATCGGTTCGCTATTATAAGTATTTTATGTATACACAGCAACCTATATTATATTGTATGAGTAGGCATAATAGAGTACGATAAATATAAGCGATTTATTCAGCAAATATATATTGAATACAGGGAACTTGCCGGAGTATCATTTACTACCTTTACAAGACATCGGGGTATTCCTTCAACAGCCTGTTCCTGTGAGAACACTGCAAGACTGAATTAACGTTTAATGATATATTGAAAGCACTGAGAAAGTCCCGGCCTAACAAACAAGGTCCTATGCTATCAACTACATAAATCTTTATTGTTCTTACTTTGCTGAAGGCTCTTACATTTGTCACAAAGTATCCTCATGGCCTAATCATTGACCCTGTGTAACCACGCAGCAGTATGTGATCTACTTCAAGCTGAACATTTGGAAGACCCTTTTTAAACACTGACCTGCTTAGTGTGGTCACACATGATCCAGTATCAACTTGCATGCTGAACATTTTCCCCATAATTTCAACCTGAGCAACAAATCCCCCTGAACAACCCTTATGTGTATCTACCTTAAACATGTCCCTTGCGACCTCTGCTTATTCACTTGCCTCCATCAGAGCATTTTGTCCCCTCACTGTGGCTCTGCGACAAGCTCTCTCCAGATGGCCCTCTACGCCGCATCTTCTGCATCTGTAGTTTGCATAACGGCAGCTTCCTGGGTGGTTCCTGCCGCACACTCCGCACTTTGATGGATTTCCCATCTGTTTAGCACTTTTGTTATTGTTTTTCCACTTGTCGCCATTGCCGCCTCCATCTTAGAACTGGCTGCGCGCGCCCTCTGACATGCCCATCGCTATGCCTGCGCGAGCAGCAAATCTTCCTCGGTGACGGTCCGCCCTGTTGCCACTGTTCGCTCCGTTTCTAACCCAATTGACTTCCTCACGCTCGTGCTGGCTACTTTCTCCATTCTTTGCTTCCTTCTGTACCGCCAACTTTAAAAGACTCTCTAGGGTCCTATCTGAATCCTCTTCGCATAATCGGTCCAGTATTGAGCCCTTCCTCAATCCTGCCATAAACTTCTCCCTCAAAACGAAGGTCAAATTTCCTTCAAAAGCACAGTTAATGGAAAGTCCTCTCACCCGCACGTACCATTCTTGCGAGGTTTCGCCAGACATCTGAGTGGCCGCCCAAAATTTGCTTCTCTCGCGCCACACGGATACAATGGGGCTGAAGTGACCACAGAGTAGCTTGGTTAGTTCGGCATACCTTTTGTCTTTTGGTAATGCCGGATAAGTCAGTTCACGCAATATGGTATAGGTGGATGTTCCAATTAGGCTCACTAAGGTTGAAGTTTTTACAGGTTCTTCAATTATTTTGTTGGCGGCAAAGTACTGGTCCAATTTCTGTTGGTATATCTGCCAATCATCGGTGGCATGGTTGTATTCCGCCATGGATTCGATCAAGGCTGCCATCTTGATCATTGAATGAATGGTCGGTCCTTCTCCTCGTGGGATCCTAGCCCTTTACTAGTTTTCGGCTAAGTATCCCATCCTCGTCGCCATTTGTTGTGTCTTGGGCTCTTGGGATTTGAAGAAGACTCTTTCAATGGGCACTGCATACATTTATTGATCACATTAATATATATATATATATATGCATTTCGACATATACACCTCCGACTCGCATAGTTTAACATTCGCACACGCCTCCAAAACGGAGGCGAATTCGAAAAATCGGAGGCCAATACGAATCGACCTTAATAGTTTCTCAGGATGTCTCTCTGGCCTCCTGGAGGCCGTACGCAAAATTTATGTCGGAGGCCATTTTAGCAATACACATATACAGTTATACAATGCAGTTCACGAAAATTCCACCACGTGGCGTAGCGATCTCATACGTTTATACAAACGACACATGGCCTGTGCGGCATCAACTCCGCATAAAACACCGCTAACCCGACTCAAAAAAGCGGCAATACCGCAGCATTACTCACTGGAGGCCAGTTGATCGAGAGCATATACCAAATTTCGAAGTTGCATATAAGAGTGAGGGGGTTGGAGGCCAAACGATCGAGAGCACATAACCAATTTGAAGGCCACTTAACTTATATTAATATATACTGGGCGTTTTAACTAGTTTGCTATCTTATACAGAGTGTCGCACCAATATCGGCTTCATTAATTGAATGTGTGATCTTTTAAAAAGTTATGTCTCAAACTAAAGCTGAGTTGGCATACTCATTTAGAATATTTAGAGAGAGGCACTTTTATTCGTGTCGGAAGTAGAGATCAACTGGATGACTTAATTTTTTTAATTTTGTGCTATTCTGTCTATTATAAGTTTTCGATTTTGATTGATCTTGCGCTAACTTGGAAAATAACCAAAAATTTAAATATTTCCGACCTTCTTTTAAAACAGCAAAATTTCTAGTTATTTTGAACGACCTGAATTTCCAATTTTGGATTTTGGACGTTTAATAGCAAAGAGGTGTTCGAAAAACCGTTTCTTATAAGATGAGATGCACAGATTGATTTTCAATAAAAGTAATTCCTTTATTAATTACAGAATGCAGGGTAAGAAATATTGTACTAGACGTTTTTGCATACAACCTAGTTTATTTAATAGCTGGGAACATTTTAGAACTTTAGTTGTGTCATATACAATAATAGGCCTGAATGGTATCTCAAAACACACGTTTAGAGATTTTTAAAATTTAATTCACAAACTTGCAAGCGTAATGTCTATTTTAATATTACATTTTATGGTGTTGCACCTTAGTTCGAACACTTCCACCATTAGAAGAATTGACTAGTAGGAGTGCAGTTTTTGAAAAGTAACTTATAAGAATAACCAACTTAAACTTATCTAACTAATTAGCTTTTACTAATTTAAAGTCTTAGTTCAAGCTCTCTAAGGGTTGTGAAAAATGTCAGTATTTTGTTGTACAAAAATGTCAGCCAAAAATGTAAAAAATTTTAAATGGACAGAAGTCACTTTTTACATTTTTACGTTCATTTAATTTGACAGTAATTGTGTACTAGGTCAAGAGCCAGTAAAATAAAAGTATACCATTCTTGAATGGATTTCTATACAAATTTAAGACAATATTGTTTGAATACTATTTAGTAGCTAATATCAAAGAATAGCTATGTAACAAGAACAGACAGTTGAAAAGAGAAAGCGAATTAGAGAGAGATGGACTCTTCCTACCAAAGTTTAATTGACAAGCGACTGATATCGGCTTTAGCCGTTGAATATCAGGAGTTTTATTGGTTGTTTATTCAAGTTGTTGAAAAACGTTGCCGTATCTCAGACCACATCAAATATTTGTTTTGAAACATCGGTTAAGTATATATAATAATAGTTAATAAGGACTGATATTTTCCAATGATTAATAGGCGAACTTAAAACACTTTGACTCAAAAGAAGTAAACAATGATTATAAGAAATTAGTTTATATTATATTTGATTCTGATAATTGGAAGCCATTTTTATTTCAAAGAAAGGGACAACCGGCAACATGTTTCCTACCAAAGGGAACTCGAGGTCAGCCAAAAACATCACCCCAACATCAAAGGAATTATGTCCCTTCTCTATATGTTAAGCATTTCACATTTTTTTTGCATGTTGAATTTGTATTAGCGCCATCCGATGCAACAACAAATTACAATAAGCTACAAATAAAAACATTTTAAGACAGTTAATATACAGTGTGCTGTATATAAAATAAGTGTCGGTTGAAACAGGCTTTCCCAGAAAATTGTGGAATAGAAAATATTTGCTTTAAAATTGAACACCCTGTATACTAAAGTAATCATTCTTATATGTGGCACTCTGAAGATAAAATGTAAACATTTAATAATAAATACAGTTTTAAATTATTATGTTTTTGCCAATTTGCCATAGCTTTTTTTATCGACCTATGTAGCAGTTTTTTTTATAAAAGGTTCGACAACAAATTTATAACTTTTATTTATTTTGAAGTGTGTTTACCCCTTACATAAATATGCCCAATTTGCTAAAAGATGGCATGCGTTTTAAGCAATAGACAACATGCTCTACTAAAAGATGACATGGCCATCTTGCCAATAGATGACACTCGCAAAGTTACATTGGTACTCAGTTTCTTCCAAACATAGCTAATTCTCTCTCTCTCTCTTCACACTGATTTCCGGCTGCCATACTCTAAATAGTTTCATTGGGAATAACTTGTTTTTGGACAAACTATACTGATTTAAATTTCTCAAATATTTTGACCCTTTGGGGGTTCATTTTTAAGTTTTTCAGACTTTTTATAGGTCGTCATCTATTGGTAGTTTTACCTTATTACATTTTGTGAATAGTTTAATTTCTTTATAAGAAGGATTAGTTATATGCTGTATTAAATTTAAATTTAAAGCAGACATTTTATTCCAAACTTTGTTAAAACATTTTTTACCCGAAAAGGATCACAAAAGGCATTTTGATATGGTGCAAAAGGCATTTTGGACACGGTGCTCGCTAGATGTGTCATTCATTTAACAAATCGTTCATACAAACAATAGAATTACTTAAATAAATGTAATATAAGGCATTTAAAAAAATGCAACTTTACCACATCTTAATTTCTGCGGCACTCTGTAAAGTTGACCATGAATTCCACGGATTATAGTTATATGATGGTGTTTTTAGGCACAATGCCTGATATTAGACAGTAGGTTACGTTTTTAAACTTTTTCTTCATATTGGCACACAAATATAATGTATTAGACTCAGCAAATAGTTTTTGTCTACAAGCATCAAATAATAATGCATTTTTTTACTTTGGTATTAAGAAAATTACATTTGTGCCAAGTTAATTTTTTTGTGACCAATCAGTTGACAGACTGAAAATACGAATATTTTAGTTTATAGACTGAACAAATTATAGGCAAGGCTTTTTTACGGTAAAATTTAAGTGACTTGGTTGTCAAACAAAAATAACAGGCATTTTTAATATATAAGCGTTATAAGTTAGAACGTTCTTTAATTTGCCACCTTAAAAACTATAATTCGTTTCCCCCAGAAAACTAGAATTTAAAGTTTTAAACAAACAATAGCAAAATTTCCTTTTTAACGACCTATTGAAAAATTGATGTCACTGAAAAATGACCCAACTCAATAAACATTGTTAATCTAAGGAATTAATCACGTTTATAAAATAATAACAATATTGATTGTAAATACTCAACGACTCGTATTATAATTAAAATGAGATAGTCTAGAAATGCAAGTCAAAGTGAAAATTATAAATTAATAAACCATTTATAATTATATTGCAATGTTTGACTAAACTTGTTCAGCCATTTATTTTATCAATTTGCTTGAGTTAATGAAGTATTAAAAAAGAAACAAAAATATTGATGTCATTATATTCAGTTATTGTCAGACATGTGTCTAATATTAGAATGAATAACGCAGAAACTATACGATCAGTATATAATATAGAACACCAAAAACTGTCTAATGTGGCTCCTATAGCGATCGAAAAAGAACGAAAATACGGCTGGACTGAATATTAAAATAAGTTTCCTGTTCCAAGAAATCTATTTTTAGCTGTCAAGGCCAAATCAGTCGGCGAACCAGACAGATAAAATTGGCAACTGTGTCGGTGACGCCTGCGTCGGTTCCACATGGCGCTGTATATTGCGCGGAGGCCAGTAAACCGCCGCATCGTGGAGGCCGGTTACATTTAAACCCATACCGTATATACAACTTTTTTCCTTATAGTTTTTCCTTACCCCTCTGCTGTGCCCATGAAAGACCTTGAATTATGAAGTGTAATCATGCAAAATACACTCCTGTAACTATGGCGGTTATAGTGGAGGCTTGGGCGCCTGTGTTATGTATGGAGGCGACTAAGATAGAAATGCATGTATATATATATATATATATGTACAAAGACAATTTTTATTAAGACCAACATGTGCCCTCGTTCATGGTTGAGTAGCAAGAGAGATGGCGGCCTATCGGTCGTCCACCGGCTTCCCCCACTGTCCAGTGTTGCCGCTTTTCGAGGGAACGCAATATATAACATATATATATATATACCAGGTGTCCAAGAGCACCCTGGACATAGGAGATTAACATGGGAAAATGGTTTTGTTTTTTTTTGCGCCTGTACGGTTCATTTAATGGAAAAACGCTTTAGATAAAAGTTGTAGAGCACATTTTCGGCTATCTACTTGTAATTTTTTCAATACCGTAGATTTGACCATTAAGACGAAAAACGGATCTAAAATTCGGAAATTTTAAATCTCCCGCCAAGCGGTCGTTAAGGAAAGTTTATATCCGGTCGTGCTACCAACCTTTCAAATTTTCAAAATTATAACAAATCGTTGTCAGTCATTCTGTAACCAAAACATTCAAAACAAGTTTATTTAGTAATAATTTTGAGTTACTACCCACATACGGCGAAGAAAATACAAATAAATCATGATAAAAATACTTTATCAGGAGCCACAGTCCAAAAATCTGGTAAGTTGCGTTCATAACCTCATTCAATGTCTCTACTAAACTTATTTACTTTGTAGCAAAATTCTTTAAGAAAACACTGGTTTTGCTTGCAAATATTTAATGAGGATGACCGAATTACCTATCTCAAGCCTCTTCATAACACTACCAAACGATTTAAAGTGATAAAAACAATGGACTAGGAAGGCCTGCAGATGTTTGAAGATAAGTTGCTTTACTATACAGCGACCACAAAAGAGGGTAAATACTTCCCTCAAAAGTGGTGCAATTTAGTGACCTATGTGACTGATAGTTTTATTGTATCCTTCTGTTTTGTAGTGTTATCAACACACCATAGTGTTTAAGTGGTTTTACATTTTATGATGTTAATAAAAAGCCATTTTTTATAACTGATTGTCAATGTTTTTTCCCATCTCTACAGGGTAAGGTAAGTACTGATATTTAATTAGCTCCATTAGTTAACTTGAACATCATTCACCTACAAGGATACTTGTAAAATGTTTACTAACCAAAAATAGTTTATTTGCAAGTAATGTGTAACTCGAGTTCACATTTGATTAGTAAAGGTATGTCCTGTGACATGGTGTATTGAATTAGAAGCAAATTGTTTCTCTTTAGAAACTTTCAATTACTACATTTCACCTACCTTTGCTAATTTGGAACTCCACTATTATCCAAACAAACATTAGGTTAGTAAGACAAAGTTGTTTTTAGCATAGCTTGTATGGTGACAGGTTCACCCACTCACACTCAATCTGTGGAACAGTCACTGTTTATGTGGTAAGACCAGTTTTCTTTGCCACCTATTGTACTTAAGCTTTTCACTTGAAGAAAATGTATACTGTACCTTGAACTGTGAATAAATAATTAATACAAACGTTCAGTGTACAAAGTTTTATTTGGAACAATTGAGTGTGTGGAAAAAAGAACACAATTATAATGTTAAAACCTAAACCTAGAATAGAACAGCTCATGTAGATAGCTCAATTGAAAAGTTGGTTTTTCGACAATACCTACCCATATACAAAAAGTTTTGTCACCTGACTTGACTGTGTAAGTCCATATTCTCTTCTTAGAAGGGGTTTCATAGCCAGTTTAAGATTATTCACATTTCACAGGCACATCAAATTTTGAGATTTAAGTCAGATATCAACACTGAATCATTTTAAGTTTTAGTTGCAACACAGGTGAAGACCCTCGCTGATGATAGTCCATGAAGTTAAGCACATTGAAACTAAATCACACCACTTTTGAAGGAAGTATTTGGCCCCTTTGTTGTTGTCCCTGTACAGTAGGAAACTTATCTTCAAAGATCTGGCTTCATTGTCCACTGTTTTCATCACTTTAAATCGTTTGGTAGTGTTATGAAGAGGCTTGAGATAGGTGATTCGGTCATCCTCATTAAATATTTGCAAGCAAAACCAGTGTTTTCTTTAAGAATTTTGCTACAAAGTAAATAAGTTTAGTAGAGACATTGAATGAGGTTATGAATGCAACTTACCAGATTTTTGGGCTGTGGCTACTGATAAAGTGTTTTTATCACGATTTATTTGTATTTTCTTCGCAGTATGTGGGTAGTAACTCAAAATTATTACTAAATAAACTTGTTTTGAATGTTTTGATTACAGAATGACTGACAACGATTTGTTATGATTTTGAAAGGTTGGTAGCACGACCGGATATAAACTTTCCTTAACGACCGCTTGGCGGGAGATTTAAAATTTCCGAATTTTAGATCCGTTTTTCGTCTTAATGGTCAAATCTACGGTATTGAAAAAATTACAAGTAGATAGCCGAAAATGTGCTCTACAACTTTTATCTAAAGCGTTTTTCCATTAAATGAACCATACAGGCGCAAAAAAATCAAGACCGTTTTCCCATGTTAATCTCCTATGTCCAGGGTGCTCTTGGACACCTGGTATATATTTCTGAATATTTATCAGATGTAATGCCAAGGGTTTCCAATGCCCTCAATTGGCTCTCAATACTATCATATAAACAAGAGATATCACTTCGGTTTTTCGAGAGAGCATTGTTTAAGATTAATTTTAACAGCTCACGAACATAAACCTCAATCTGAAGGTCTTCACGACCAAATCGTGATTTTAAACTGTCAATAATTAATTTATAATTTTCTGCAGTAGCAGGAAAACTGTCTACTAAATTCCTAGCCCTACTACCAGGCGCTGTTTGCTTGCACAAGGTATTCTACTTTATCCGCCAGGTCAATACTCGATATAACTTAAATTTGCTCTTACCTGCTTGATCTGGAACTGAAGAACTACTTGACACTTGATCTGCTTGCTGTTTTAAACGCCATATTTTGTCACTTTTAATATTCAGCTGCTTAAATCTTCTACTGTAGTTATCGCACCCTTCAGTTTCTTCTTCCAAGTCTGCTTCAATAACATTTTGTTCCAATAATAGACTGAATATTTCAGCATTTAAATCTCTAAGTTCAGTGAACTTTTCCTCTAAAATTTGCATTGCAACATGAGTCTCTTCAACATCTGGTGAGGAATGTTGAAAAAGGGCTGTCAAATCATTGGCTACCTTGGTGTTGGGTTTTCTGAATCTTTTCTGAATGGTTTCTAAATCAGCCATCCCTCCAAGAAATTAGTAAACGGCAATACACAAATGAACAATGTTCGAGCTGGTTCAAAAACCGACCACACCGGGTAAAACTCGGGAAACTTTTAATGTCTTTACAGAAAAGAACCGGAAGAGGAAAAACACCAAATATAACCTGCCTAGTCCTGTCCACAGACAACCTAAAAATAGACACTAAATTGAGATAGAGTAGCCTGAACGTTCTTTGAGGAAAAAATTACCGCAAGAGGGCCAGTCGGATTTTACTTGTGTCAATACTGTCATGTCATACATCAACATCAACCTGTTTAATTGTTTTTTTTATAAATCCTAACCCTATTTCATATTTCTAACCTGCGTTTCTAGAGACAAGAAAACAATTGGTTGTAATTTCTGTGTTATTTTGTGCAACAATTTTTTTTCTGTTTTGTGAGTGTTTCCTTGATCGTTTTTTTTAAACATGGGAAAAGCTGGTTGTGTGATTCCTGGTTGCAAACCAGACAGCGGTGTTAGCCGCTTTACGTTTTCCAACCCTTCTAAAAATCCTCTCCGCTTTGCTCCATGGAAAAGGATTTTGAGCTTTTTGTTGATCTGGACAATGCGAACAAATATAGAAGTGTATGACACATAAGTCGGATTAGGAGTGCGCAAATTAAAGTATTTTCTCAATATTTATACAACATACCTAATTTAGGTGTTACTAAGATATTTTAAATTAAAACAAGTATATTAATCAAGATGTCAATATTATGTTGCAGTTTCCTCTGCTATCTTTATTTATTTCCTGTTATTTTACTAAATAAATGTATATCTAGGATCTTGAGTTGCTACATATGTGACAGAAAATGCAGTCAATATGTCCTCTGAAATGACACACTTACCTACTAAGTATGATTTTGTAACTTTTATACGTCGATGCTATAGATCTGTGTTGATTTACCTTATAGTTATTTAGCGCTAAGATCGACATCGACGTAAGAAAGTTGCAAAATTATACCATAAATGTAGCATCATAAATCATAAAGAGAACCGTTTAAATTTCCCGCCACATTATAATTCCGTTATCAGCCAGTAGATGGCTCTTCAATCAATATGTGTGGTGCTGACGCCATCTAGCGGCGATAAATTCTTCAAAGAACTGGCAAAACAGTGACTCACCCCTTAGTATTGCAGATTTAGTTCTTTTTATGTTAGGTTTTCTAAGCAGTGCTGTGAGGACCTTCGTTGTCTAAGCAGCTTTTCGTCGCTTCTGATAAGAAGGGGTTTTTCCTAGTATTAACAAGTGTTTTAGTGAAACCTAGCTGAAACAGTGAGTGGGCTTGTATTTCTGCATTGGTTTTCGTTTTATTTTGGCTTGCTTTTCGCACGTTTGCTTTCTTAATTATAATTATTGGCTTAGTGCATAGGCTTTTTGTTGAGTGGTTGTCCTAATGGATGACCAAGGAGGGGGAGGGGCCCGGAGGGCACCCCCCTGGACGAGTTTAGTGGAACAGGATGAAAACGATTTTAATAAATCCTTGGACTCTCAAAAAGTTAATACGGAGTCAAACCAACTTGTACTGCAAGAGAAAGTAAAAGTTAATAAACCTACAGTTTTTTACGATGATAAGGATTTCGGTCCGTTTTTTGTTTTTATAGAATCGCAAAATAGTAAGGACAATATCGGCAGGTTCTCGCATCTAAAAATAGCAAGAGATATATTTAATCTACAGTTGAAAAATGTTAAAACCATAAAAAATAAAGGTTTGAACCGTGTTTGCATCGAATTCATTTCTGCCCAAGCAGCTAACTCATAGTTAGCTCTATAGAGAACAAAAATCTTAAAGACAAAGAATATAACATTTTTATTCCTTTAAATTTCACCACATCTAAAGGATTAGTAAGGGAAATAGACTTGGATCTTTCGGAAGCAGAGCTTTTGGAAGCTTGTAGCTGTAGAAATGATATAATTGCTATTAAAAGTTAAATCGCAAAGAATTTAAAAATGATACAATTGAATATGTTCCAACCGGGACTTGTCTCTTTACTTTAAAGGGAACAATAATGCCTAAGGAAATTAAATTTTTCGGTCTTTCTCTGCCAGTTGCAGTTTACATTTCACCAGTGATACAATGTTATTCTTGTTTATTATACGGACATACTAAGAAGAATTGTAAAGGTTGTAACGCCTCCTTTACGTACCGGTCCTGGTACGGTTTTTGCCACACCTAGGGGTAGGTGCTTTGAAACTCGGGCGCCACCTTAGTTTTATTTGGAGAAGCGTAACTAAGGAACTCGCTTCGTATACCTGGGGAGCTTTTACACAGTCGAAGACAGAGTTCACGTTTATCTGTGAATGGATGAAGGGAGTGGGACAAAAATAAGGAAACAGAGGGTTGTCAGTAAAACTAAACAAGTCGTGTTAACCAGGAGAAATAACAGTTAACAATCATTCATATCCTTACTTAAAACTCTAGCACAAATGAACAAACATAGAACAACACAGCCTCGTGTTCAAATTAATAAACGGTACAGTCGGACCTGGAGATCCTAACTAAATTAATACGGTAACTTTGAAACGGAAAACAAACGGACAACACAACCTAGTGTTCAGAACGGGGAACGGTGCGGGAAACTAAGACGGTATCGAAACAGTTTTCCCAGCCAGGGTAAACAGACGGTTACGGTATGAATGACGGATTCGGACGGTATGAAAACTGTGCTCTGGGGGCACAGACGGGGTCAAAGAATCGGCCGGAGCTGACAGTCCGAAGAAATCAGTTCGGAATGACCTGGGTGAGATCAGGTTTGGTTACAGGATTTCGGAGCCGTGGCCTTCGAAGTTAACCGGCAGTGTTATAACATCCAGTACCGGCGGTCCGAAGGAAACGGTTCGGAAATACCTAGGTGATAGTGAGATTGTAGCCTCCGGAGTTGACCAGCAGTGTTATAACATCCGGTACTGGCAGTCCAGAGGAAACAACTCAAATCACCGAGTGGTTTTCGGAGTCGTGGCCCTCGAAGTTAACCAGCAGTGTTATAACATCCTGTACTGGCGGTCCGAAGGAAACGATTCCGAAATACCTTCCCCTTCAAAGCTTGCCCCCAGGAACAATAAAATTTACCGTTCAACTGGCTGAAGCGTCGGTCGGTAGTCACTAGTCGATGGTCCGGGATGAACTGACCAACTCACTGACGAACTGATCAATGTAGCGCGCGGCGCTTTACCTGGTTACCAGCTCGCGAGTCGCGACGGCGCGATGTTGCTTCGTTTACGCTACCGCGGCTGCGCGCTGAACCTTTATCAATCGCGACGGTGCGTTCACCATTCTGTCGCGAAGACGCATTGTACCTTAAGCGTGTGAGGCTGCGCATTGTTTTCTTAAATCTAATACTATATATTAACAAGAAAGTTAGTAACTTCGTTACATTTCCCCCTTTCTTACCAAAAAAAAATAAAACTTTGTGTTATTTTTTTTAAAAAAAAAAACCTTAAACCTACACTACTTATCCTAACACAAACACTAAACTACGATTTGTCTCTAATTTCTTCTTAGTCTGCATATCCTCCATATCCCATTGTCAGGAAACTACATCGGCAGTGGGGTAGTTTTCCCATATCACATTGAATACCACGGGACCTTTTTGCAGGCCTTTGGGTATGACTTGCGGAGCGCTTCTTCGGCGGTGATGAAGTTCTTCTATTGTCGGTGCGGTTTCTCGGCGGCGGTAAAGTTTTTGTCTTTAGTTGAGGCTCCTGTTGGTAGCAACTACAGTCCTTGGACAGTTGACCTATGCGTCCACATCTCGAGCAGAACAGAACTGGTGGCTTTGTACAAAAAGCTCGGTGGTGGCCTACTTCTCCACATCTCCAGCATAAACCTTGCTGAACGGACAGAAATCTCGGCTCTTGTATCCTCTTAGTCGTCGGTTCGGTAAAACCTGTGGAATCATGTTTGGCGGTATTAACCGCAAAAAGCAAATCGGGTAAACGGACATCCCATTTTCGGTGGTCGGTTTCACAAAATTGAGCAATCATGGTTTTTAAAGTTTTATTTGTTCTTTCGACAGGATTAGCCTGGGGTGTATACGGAGGTGTAAAACGATGTGTTACCCCTAGATCTGAGAGCAAATCTTTGAAAACATGACTAGTGAACTGGGTACCATTATCAGAAATGACTATGTTTGGACAGCCAAAACGAGTGACGATTTCCTCGTAGAAAGATTGACTTACTGCTCGCGCGGTTGCTTTCCTAATGGCCTTACATTGCACCCACTTGGTAAAACGATCCTGAAAGACTACCAGGTAATTATTACCTTTGGCGGACCGCGGTAACGGACCAACTAAATCAGTACTGACAGTTTCCCAAGGGCGGTTGTTTCGGGACGGTTGCATAAATCCAGGAGCGGCTTGTTGCGAACTCTTGAAACGTTGACATGACGAACAGTTTCGTATATACTTGGCAATCTCCCTAAACATGCCGGGCCAATAATATCGCTTGGCTACTCTAACGGTTGTTTTCGCTATTCCTAAATGTCCAGCAGTCGGTGCATCATGATTCTCTTCTAAAACGGTACGGCGTGCGGCTTTCGGAACACATAACTTCCAAGAATCAGTCGAGTCGGTATCGGACATATTATTCAGGTCCCAGAAATGTCGGTATAAACGTCCCTCTTTCACAACATAATCGGGAAAAGCAGAAGGATTTGCTTCAACGGCAGCTTTCTTAGCTTTGTACCAAGAGCATTCTTCAAAATCTTCCAGAAGGGTTACTTCTGCGCAAGATTGTTGCTCTAAATTTGTCGGTAACGGTTCTCGGGACAGCGCATCAGCTACTTTATTTAACACTCCTTTTCGGTACTTAATGTCAAAATCATATTGCTGAAGGTATATACTCCAACGTGCTAAACGGCCGGCAGGACTTTTAAGAGAGTGTAGCCAACATAGGGATTGATGGTCAGTAACAACGGTAAAATGATATCCTTCCAAATAAGGTCTCATTTTCTCAATGCCCCATACAATTGCTAAACACTCTTTTTCGGTAACGGAAAACTTCTTTTCGGTAGCGGTCAAACTTCGGCTTGCATAAGCTATGACGTGGTCACCATCTGAACTATGCTGAATCAAAGCAGCACCTAACCCATTATCTGAGGCATCTGTTTGCAACACAAACGGACGAGAAAAATCTGGACAAGCCAGAACTGGGGCTTCGGTTAGACAAGTTTTCAGCGTATCAAATGCTTGTTGCTGTTCAACAGTCCATGTCCATTTGACACCTTTCTTTAACAGTCGGTTCAAGGGAGCGGCGATTTTCGAAAAATCCTTGACAAAACGGCGGTACCAGGAAGCTACGCCAAGAAATCGACGTATCCCTTTAACATTGGTCGGTAAACTTTCGGTAAAGGACGGGACAGAAACGGACAGTGAATTTTCGGTGACAATTGAAACGGATGGTACGGTAACAGACGGTACAGAAACGGTCGGTAAACTTTCGGTAGTCAGCTTCGAGGATTGCTGGTCGGTTCGTCGTCTACTCCTCGGGGTAAAACGACGCCTATCTAGTTTCCCTGTTGGTGACAAGTACATTGTCGTGTCTGTACACCTTGTCGCCCACATCTGGAGCAGAATAACCTAGGTTGTCGTGTACATTCCGTGCGGTAATGACCTATTTCTCCACAGCGCCAACAGGTCGTGACACGGTTCTCAACGGGAAAATTTCTGGTTGCTTCGGTTGTTTCTTGACGGTTATTTCTTTCGGTCATTGAGAGTCTTTGTTCTCGAGACTCTCGGTGATGTCGTCGCGGTAACGGTCTGATCGGTCGCTCTGTTTCGGCTTCTCTTTGCAAAAATGATGAACGGGGCGGAACACTACAAGCTTGAGTATGTTGTAATTCGTTCAATAAACTTTCAGTCTCTCGAGCTTGTTGAGACAACGTGAAGACATCATAAAAATCCGTACGTCGGATCATTTGTCGGAACTGCGGTAACAGATTTCGGTATAACCATCTCACTTCTTGCTCTGGACTTATGTCTCCATGGCGTCGGATCAAAGTCTGAAGTTCTGTGATGTAATCATTAACGGTTTCATCAGAACGATGCAAACGGCGACTAATCTGGGCTTCCAAGTCATCGATATAATTCAACGGAAAATAAAATGAGCGAAAATCGGATGCAAATTGTTTCCATGTACTCCAACGGTGACGGTTGTTACGAAACCAAAGTGCAGGTTTACCTCGCAATAAAATCGGCAGTTGCGGCAACAGTATTTCAGGATTAATTCCTCGAGAATCACATATCTCTAAAAGTCGTTCCAGGAAGGCAACCGGGTCATCTTGTTCACTAAAGAAAATTTGCCAGTCCTCGACTTTTAAATACACCGGCTTATACGAGTGTTGACTCGGTTCTACGGCTGACTTGCAATTTGAAAATGGTAGCGGTGAATACCTCGGTACTTCGGTGTTATTTGCTTCAGGATAGAATGCGGTTTGAATAGCGGAGGGTTGCAATGTAGTTTGGAAAGCAGCGGTAGCGGAAGGGTTAACGGATAAGTTCGGTAAATAGGACCAAATTGACGGTATGCCACCAGAGGTTGTAAATGTCACGGTTGTGGTAGGAGGAAGCGTAAGAGAAGGGGTTGTCGGAGAGGTAGATACGGTGACGATACTAGGAAGTGCAGAAGTCAACTTAACGGTCTGTGGTACATCTTCATCTTTCAGATAAGCAATCAATCGCTTTCTCAAAGTATCAACGGTACCAGTTGTGCTTAAACCCATCTTCGAAAGTTCCACAATAAGCCCATCCTTCTTGAGCTGGTTTATGTACGTAATTTGAGAATCGAGAACGGAAAGGACGGACACAGGCAAGCCTGAAGTGGTGGTCGGCAATTCCTGTTCGGTATTCATCGTAGACAGAGATCGGCTTTCGGTACAAACGGAAAAACGGAAAATTCAGAAAAACGGTCACTCACTCAAATCAGAAAAACGGTCCGTCACTCAAATCAGAAAAACGGTCCCTGCTCTTGGGCGCCAATTTGTAACGCCTCCTTTACGTACCGGTCCTGGTACGGTTTTTGCCACACCTAGGGGTAGGTGCTTTGAAACTCGGGCGCCACCTTAGTTTTATTTGGAGAAGCGTAACTAAGGAACTCGCTTCGTATACCTGGGGAGCTTTTACACAGTCGAAGACAGAGTTCACGTTTATCTGTGAATGGATGAAGGGAGTGGGACAAAAATAAGGAAACAGAGGGTTGTCAGTAAAACTAAACAAGTCGTGTTAACCAGGAGAAATAACAGTTAACAATCATTCATATCCTTACTTAAAACTCTAGCACAAATGAACAAACATAGAACAACACAGCCTCGTGTTCAAATTAATAAACGGTACAGTCGGACCTGGAGATCCTAACTAAATTAATACGGTAACTTTGAAACGGAAAACAAACGGACAACACAACCTAGTGTTCAGAACGGGGAACGGTGCGGGAAACTAAGACGGTATCGAAACAGTTTTCCCAGCCAGGGTAAACAGACGGTTACGGTATGAATGACGGATTCGGACGGTATGAAAACTGTGCTCTGGGGGCACAGACGGGGTCAAAGAATCGGCCGGAGCTGACAGTCCGAAGAAATCAGTTCGGAATGACCTGGGTGAGATCAGGTTTGGTTACAGGATTTCGGAGCCGTGGCCTTCGAAGTTAACCGGCAGTGTTATAACATCCAGTACCGGCGGTCCGAAGGAAACGGTTCGGAAATACCTAGGTGATAGTGAGATTGTAGCCTCCGGAGTTGACCAGCAGTGTTATAACATCCGGTACTGGCAGTCCAGAGGAAACAACTCAAATCACCGAGTGGTTTTCGGAGTCGTGGCCCTCGAAGTTAACCAGCAGTGTTATAACATCCTGTACTGGCGGTCCGAAGGAAACGATTCCGAAATACCTTCCCCTTCAAAGCTTGCCCCCAGGAACAATAAAATTTACCGTTCAACTGGCTGAAGCGTCGGTCGGTAGTCACTAGTCGATGGTCCGGGATGAACTGATCAACTCACTGACGAACTAACACGGTAGCGCGCGGCGCTTTACCTGGTTACCAGCTCGCGAGTCGCGACGGCGCGATGTTGCTTCGTTTACGCTACCGCGGCTGCGCGCTGAACCTTTATCAATCGCGACGGTGCGTTCACCATTCTGTCGCGAAGACGCATTGTACCTTAAGCGTGTGAGGCTGCGCATTGTTTTCTTAAATCTAATACTATATATTAACAAGAAAGTTAGTAACTTCGTTACAAGGTCAAGAAAAATGCTTTAATTGCGGCGAGAAAAATGCTCAAAATCATAAAACCATGGATAATGGGAATGATAAACTCGAATAAACTAAATGCCATTTCTGCAAGGAGGCCCATAAAAGCTCTTACAAAAAATGCCCCGAATATCTAAGACAAACGGACATTAAAAAATTGATGGCTTATGAAAATATGACTTTTCACAATGCATCTTCGGCTTGCAAAAAACTTATCAGACTAGAGATGATTTCTTTTTTAACCCTTCGGAATTTCCCAAATTAATCCCTCGCATAAGCCTAACAATGAAAACATTATTACCCCAAATCAAAGGAGAACTGTACACTTTCATAACAATTAAAAAAAAGAACCTTTAGCCAAACGGTTATAAATGAGCCCACTCGAAAAAGAGTAATCCACCAATCAGGTTATGATAAAAAATCACATAACGATAGCTTAAATTTCCCTAATGGCAGAACCCAAAACGCTAACAGCTCTACTTCAATTTCTAATTCCATGCCTTCTACATCACGCAACTCTTACAATACAGATTCAGAATACTCACTATCATACCATAACATATCACAATCGCCTTCTAGTGCCGCTAAGAATAATTATGACACCACAAATTTACCGAAGTATACAGCCCCAGAGGAAGACACAATACAATTAATTGAAAAATTTTTTTTTACGTTTACCTAGCGCCAAAGAAGCGCTCCATGGATTTATGGAATGGAACAAGGAAACATATCGGGATCTAGACGATCAAAATTTTACAATGGAACATTAGAAGCGTCAATAAAAACAGGGCTAACTTAACTAAGTTTTCAGAAGGATTCGATTTAATTTTTTTAAATGAAACTTGGTTAAAAACCAATCATAATTTCTACTTTAAATCCTTTTGTACGATACGACAGGACAGAGAAGACGGGTACGGAGGAGTAGCCACATTAGTTAAAAATAATATCTCTTATGATATTATTGAACGCTTTAATAACGATCATATACAATTTATAACAATTAAAATAAAAAACATTTACCTAACAAATATTTATTGTAATTCAAATATCAACCTATCTCAGGAGATTCTAAAAAACATCTTAAAACTGGGCACCCCTATGATTCTCATGGGGGATTTTAATAGTCATCATCCCTTGTGGGATAAAGTTACACCCAACAAAGGTGGAAAAATTTTACAAGATTTTGTTTTTAACCACGATTTAATTGTACTACATGATGGTACGCCTACACTTCTCCAAAATCCAAGTCATAACAAGAGTGCAGTTGACTTGACAATGGTAAGCAGTGACTTAGCCGCATTTGTTAATTGGGAGGTGATGTCAGATTGTGGGGGTAGTGATCATTTTCCAACGTCATTAAAAATAGGTGATTTTTGTTGGGTTGTAATTAGCAACAGAGTATCTTTGAACTTCTAATAGTCCCTTTCTTAAACTCAGTTTTTCTTCTTTTTTTTTTGGACATTGTGTTGACACTCGAGCATCTTGTTGACCTGCTCTGGACATTTGTTCACCTGCTTCATCTCCCAGGTCTGCACGCATTATTTAGTGTTCAATTTTCTCCCCGATTTGGCCTTTTTTTTTACCTTTTTTTACAGTTTTTTCAATGTGTTCAGCCAGCTGATAGCCTTAACCTCACTTATGTTTGTTTATATCTCTTGGTCCCCTCCTTGATCTACGGTAGTTTGCGCTGTTGACGCTTTTGACATTAAGTCGTCGACTGTCGTTTTGTCGTCTGTCACTTGTGCGGGCGGTGTTGCCGGGTGCTGTCGCTGTGCCGCCTATGTTGTTCATTGCAACTATTTTCTGCGCCATCCCCCCGCCATCAAAATAACGGCTTCGCTTTGCGGATGTTGATACGAAAAAACTTTTTTGTAAATTCTAGAACGTTTATCGCCCATTTTGTTCTGCTAGCTTCGTGCAACCGGACATTAGTTAAGATTTAAGATGATTGAAATTTTAATCCTAAATTCTAAGGGTCGCCCCGACTTACTTAACACATAATGTTAATTACTTAGTTTTACTTTAGTTTTAGTGTTTTTCTCCATAATAAGGTAAAACATTTTGGTATTTTTCTATATTTTATATAACATTCTAATCTTAATTACAGATTTTTTTAAGCACAACAGTAATGTTTGGCCATACGGCATACTAATTTTTTAAAACTTGGGTCTTGCTGTCTCCCCTTTGAAGAAAGACAGCCTGCGTTTCACCTTGTCATATGGGGTATGTTTGATTCAACCATTTAGGGGTAATACATTGTAGACTTTCTAACTTTTACCTCCTGAAGATGGGTACCTATGTGCCCGAAACATATGTCGAGCGACCCCTCTAACATTTTTGGGGGGCTTGAATAAATTTTTTGTGGAGAAGGCTGTGTGTTCTTTCCCATCACTTTTACACTTACACCTCCACTTTGAGAAAAATGGACTACTACTTCACATTGAACTATGTATGTTTATTACAGAAGCATAACTTAGACAAACTTAACTGAGTACTATGGAATACTCACATATGTAAACCTACTAACCATTTATTATAATGTCTTCGTATGTACACAAATTACGTCTTCGAATATGGTAAGACCGTTTTTAAAAATACAAATTACAAACTAGTAGAGAAGTATATTGATAATGTTACATTAAAGCACTTAATAATAATAATAATGTAATACGCGATAACACTGGTTTTGTTCACGGAACTTCATACTCAGCATCTGTCCTGGTCTATGGAGGTGATACAACCTCGTGACTTAACTCCTCCATCCCTTAAATTCAACTGTACCATTGAGGGAAGTTGGATTGGCTGATGCTCAAGGGTGACTTCTATTTCTTGTTTCTTCTTGCAGAGGGCTTGGCCGAATTTCTTGTAGCCATAATACGCAATCCCTGCTACTGCAAAACATACATTAAAATAGTCCAGATAGATGGATTTTTGGAAATGTCAATAGGCATTATTTGGGCAGGTTTCGAAGATCGTATTTGACCTTGAAGATCTTGAAGTCCGTCTAACTTGATATCGTCTAGCTTGAAGTCAATTTCCATGGAGGGAATGAAACTTCGCAACTCATTATTGTCCGGGAAAAATATGGGCTGTATACTAGCGTATACTGCCTTCTGGTCGTTGAAAATTGTTCGGTCGTTCATCATTATCTGACAGCCCTTGGGAATTTCGGCGATTTAAGTACCAATCAAATTCAATGTTTCCATTTGTGTTGGGCATTGCAGTTTGATTAGTTGCTTTTTAGGACTTATCAGCTACCACTTGTCAGAATTCGATAGTTGATTGATATCGATTGGTTGACAGGCAGTACTTTCTTTAATTTGCGATAGTAGGCACACAGCGCAAGGACTCTTCATGGATTTCCTTTAAATCTTTGTTAGCACATAAATATAATTGTGCTGTGATCTCATGGCCAGCTTTATTTCGATATGTATAGTGCAATTTTGATTTAATTCTAAAAATCTATTTTGCGGTATTATTGCCGTGAACTGACTCTCTTTGAAAATTGGTGCAGAGTATAGATGGAAAAGTTCAAATTTTTCATTTAGAGTTATAGGAACATGCAACAAATACGTCAATTATTCAAGATAAAGCATTCTATATCTATGAAATTAAGGAATAAATTGATGTTATAGAGTTCCGGTTTTAACGGCATTTGATCGGCGCCTATGCGATTGTTTAATATTGAGGATGTTGAAGGTTTAGATTGGGTGGGTAGAGTTATTGAGAGTCTTGAGTGCCATTTCAATACTGATTTAATCCTACGCATGTAACTAACAATCTTACTAAACTATTAACCATACCAGTGGCTTAGAAACAATTAAACTCTATGGTTTTGACATGGTTGTTACAGTCATCATTTGTAAACAATATATAAACAGTTTGGTGGCTGCTGAACTATAATTATTGCAACCACTGTTAAATAATATAGAACGCTATGTTACGCTGTTTTGAATATAGTTAAACAATTATCGTTTTGCTTACTAATTGTAATTATGAAATGTTAAAAGATCTATAAACTATGATTGTCCTTAATTACCCTGATTATTTATATAACATTAAGATATATGTTTAGCTGAAGACTAAACATCTTGCCGGGCTCGACTGAATTTGGCGAGCTGAATTAGAGGTTGATGATTTCATATCAGGCCTCATTGTTGAGACTGTGTCGTCTTAGCGATGCCAGTTCTATCATCTCTGAAGATGTCTTATGTTTGGTTGTTGGTTGAGATCTGGCAGTAGTTAGTGCCTGACGGCATTTGTTGACTGCTACTATGACCGCCATGATAATAAGTACTACCGCTGCTGATGTCAGTGCACCTGTGAACATAGAATGTTTAGTTATGGATTTCCAGTGATGTTGTCCTAGCTCGGTTTCAATGTCTTCCTCCATTTCTTTTAGCTTTCGAAAATCATCTGAGGGATGAATGATGTTTTCTTCGTATTGGCTTTGAGGTGGTTGCTTTATTGACGTGGTCAAGTTTACCGCCACCTGCTTGATAAAACCTGCTAGAACCGGAAATACGTCGCTGCGCCTAGCTGCTATAGATATTTTATTAGTCGATATAATGCAATTTGATGAAATCGAAATGATTCCTGTTTTATTTAAGACTAAATCTTCTCTATTACCGTTACACGTTATTGCAACTTTTGATGAATCAGGTGACACAAAAATCCACGAATTTTTGGTGTAAAGTTGAATCCATTGCATTGCTTTAATTTTCACTCGCTTAACGGGACAGCTCGAATGTTCAGTTCGTTGATATATTTCATCTAACATGCAATTCGGGCTGTTTTCAATGTTCCTTATTAAAGGCGGTGAGCATACGAATAAATGTTTTCTGATTCCTATGCAATTCTTAAATTCTTCTTCACTTATGTGAAAATATTTTTGTTCATTGTAATCACTAGCTAGCAGTTCTTGAGGTAGGTCAATTGTTAAATACGTGTCGCCTTCCACTGCAGACGGTATCGCACTGACCTTGACTACGGTAAAATTGCTGAACTCAGTTACTATAAAATACACATAAACGTGTAGTTGTTTTTCTGTTTCCTCAAGTTCAGTTTTCAATATGGGTTGAGGTAAGATTTCAATGCTTGGTGGCATTTTGCGCTCTGCAGTTTGGATTATTTCCCTTATCTGCCCCGGTGTTAACATTGAGTATATGTTGCCTGTGTTGTATAAGATGTCAGACAGACTTTTATAATAGTCATATACTTCATCTAAATAATTGTTCCCAACTTGATATGAGCTCAGAAGGTGAATGCTAAGTCTGTTTTCGTCCACCGCTTGAAACCAGCTTTGCTTCATCTCAGTTATAGCGGCTTGGCTTCTGATAACCTTTTCTGGAAACTGCTTAAGCTTGCTGTAAATTCTGTTTTCGGTGTCGTTAAACTGAGATAGTGCCTGCAGCATAAATTTAGTTTGATGACTAGATGCATGTATTAATTGTTGTTGATTCTTTTCTAGATTGTTAATGTCGGTGTATACTTCGTCATTTACGCCAAAAATTGAAGTCATCAGTTTTCCAAGTAATCCTCGCCGTTTCCTTGACCTTGTAACGTCGTATATTCCTTTTATAACCCACTCTAGTCTAGTTTCTTTTAATTGCATATCGGAAATTAATGTGTTGCATTCAGTTTTTTCTGATATTTCTGCCACATTTTGGCATACGTTCTGAATCTGGGTTGTAACATTTTTTATGTTTTTTATGTGGTAGCTGATATCAGATTTATTCAGCTTTATGTCAATTCGAAAGATTCCCCTTTCTATTTTTGCTTGTCCAATATGTTCAATGTACAATCCTGGTTTTGGATATTCTATCTTATATTGAGCTTTTGCTGAATTTACTAAGCTTAATATGAATAAAATCGCAACAACGGCTTTCTTCCACAAATTCGCTGACCTTGTTTTGCCTTTAAATTGATTTCTCTCATTTCCATATTCTACTGCCTTTTTTTCTGATTCTCCACGTAACGGTATAAGCTTATGAATCGGCCGTTTGGTAATTACTCCCCCTGGCTTCTTTATTGACACTACTCGAACAATTCCGTCCTTATCCGCGTGCGCTTCGGTTATTCGAGCTAATGGCCATTGACTTGGTTTTACGTTATCTTCTTTTAAGATTACTTCTTCTCCCGTTTCTAAATTGTTTGATTTGGATGTCCATTTGTACCGCTGCTGAAGTTGATGTATGTACTCTTGCATCCATGTATTCCAAAATTCTTTACGCATTTTTTGTATCATTTTCCATCTTTGATTCATATTACTGATGATGTCTTCGCAGATTGGGGTAATCGGTGACAATAGTTCTCTTCCGATTAGAAAGTGACCTGGTGTGAGAACGGCAACATCGTTTATGTCTTCGGACAACGGACACAAAGGCCTTGAGTTCAATGATGCCTCAATAAGTGTTAACAACGTATATAACTCCTCGAAGGTCAATGTTGTATCTCCAATCACTCGTCTTAAATGATACTTTGTGGATTTGACGCCCGCTTCCCAAAGACCACCAAAATGAGGTGCTGAGGGAGGGATAAAGTGCCACTGTATGCCCAACGATGTGCTTCGATCCTCAATTTTCTCCTTTCTGAGTAACGCGATAACTTCTGACTCGATTAAGTTGTTTGCCCCTACAAAAGTTGTGCCATTGTCACTATAGATGTGTGCACATTTTCCTCGTCTAGATATGAACCGTTTTAACGCTGCTAAAAATGTTTCAGCTAGCATGTCACTTACTAGTTCAAGATGTTGTGCCTTAGTTGCTAAGCACACAAATACTACAATATAACCCTTATATGATTTATTTCCTCGTCCTTTTGTGGTTCGCACTTGAATTGGTCCTGCATAATCAATTCCAGTGTGTAAAAATGCCGCTGATTGAGTCACTCGAGGTGGTGGTAACTGTCCCATTAACTGTTGTGCTGTAGCAGCTTTATATCTGATACATTTTACACAATTGTTAATTATCTTTTTTACTGCCTTTTTTCCATTAATCAGCCAAAATTTTCTTCTAATGAAGGCTAAGTTTGTTAAATGACATCTTCCTGGTAAAATTATGGGATGTTTTTCTGTGTATTTTAATAGTGAATGTTTAAGTCTCCCTCCTACTCGTAGGATATTGTTTTTGTCGATAAACGGACTTAAATTGACTATTTTACTTTGTTTATCTATTGTTTTATTTGATTTTAGAGCTTGAATTTCCGCGTGAAATGCTCCAGCTTGTTCTAACCGAACAATTTTTTCTTCAGCGTTGCTAATTTCCTGAATTGTTAATGTACCTTTCCTGATGCCTGTTTTTTTGCAATTGTTAATGAATCTATAACAATAGGCAATTATGCGATTCATTGACAGCAATGATGAAATTTTTTCATGAATTTTGGGTTCACTTCTTTGCGCTACATTTACTTGTATGCTCTTTTTCCTTTCTTCTTCGGTCTCTGGAATTTTTGCGTTTACTGGGTATTTGTTTCCTTGCAGTCACGTTAGGCCTTGCCACCATGGAACAAAGTCTTTGATTTTAGAGGGATCAATGCCTCGTGATATTACATCTGCTACATTTTCTTCAGATTTCACATGATTCCAATGCTGAGATGGCACCAAGTTTTGTATCTCAGATACTCGATTTGCCACAAATGTTTTCCAATTATTGGGCGTTCCTTGGATCCATGATAATGCTATCATGGAATCAATCCAAGCGTATGTGGGTGTTTTATTCAAACGTAGAGCCGTTTTAACTCTAGTTAGTAATCTTGCTAACAATACTTGCACATAACTCAAGTTTTGGTAGTGTTGTTTTTGTTTTTATTGGTGCTACTTTTGACTTTGCAGTCAATAGTGTGATTTTGATGCTTTTGTCGTTATTTATAGTTTTTACGTAAACTACAGCTCCGTATGCCTTCTCTGAAGCATCGCTAAATCCGTGTAGTTCAATTTTGTTCTTGGTTGATTGATACGTCCAACGCGGAATGCTGATTTCTTCAACGGACTTTAACTGCTGCCGAAACTTATTCCAACAAGCTGCTATTTCTTGTGAGACTTCTTCATCCCAGCTAAGTTTTTCTAACCATAATGTTTGCATGATCAATTTTGCTTTGACTAATACTGGACTTAGCCATCCTAACGGATCGAATAGTTTCGCAATGTCCGCTAATATTGTTCTTTTCGATAGCTTTTGTGACGGTGCTAACGCCACCTTAAATCTTATGGAATCGTCACTTGGTGACCATAATAATCCTAATGATCTTCTGGTGTCATCTTCTTGAATGTTGACTGCGCTTTCGTCTCGCAATTCTACTGGTATTGCTTTTATGACTTCCCTGTTATTACTAGACCATTTTCTTAGTGTTATCCCGCTGGCCTTGAACATGCTTATTAGTTCATTCACCGTTTCAATTGCCTCTCTTTCGTCTTCTGCACCTGACATTAGATCGTCCACATAGAAGTCCTGTAAGCTGATTTTTGATGCTGTTGGATACGACATTTTCTCGTCTTCCGCTAACCTTTGAATTGTTTTTACAGCCAAGTATGGTGCTGCAGCCGTTCCATACGTTACGGTTAATAACTTGAATTCTTGAATTGGGTCGTTTGTCGAGAATCTCCATAAGATTCTGTGATAGTCCTGATCTTCTTCGGAAATTCGAATTTGTCTATACATCTTCTCTATGTCGGCTGTAAATTCTATTCTGTGACTTCTCCAACGTAATAAAATATCTATAAGGTCATCTTGAATTTTAGGACCTACGTGCATGATGTCATTTAAACTTTTTCCATTTGTCGTTTTTGATGATGCGTCAAACACTACTCTCAACTTTGTAGTCGTACTGGTTTCTTTGATAACTGGTTGATGAGGTATGTAATATTTTCCTTGGATTTGGTTACTCCACTGCACCTGTTTCATGTGACCTAGCTTAATGTATTCACTCATAAATTTTTTATATTCCAAATTCAACTTGTAATCATTAGATAATCGTTTCTCCAAGGACAGTAAACGTGCCAACGCTCTTGGCCTTGACTCACCTAATTGCGATGACTCAATTTCGTTTTTAAACGGAATTTGAACAGTGTACGTACCGCTCGAATTACGCAATGTTGTTTTATCGTAAAATGCCTCGCATGCATTTTCATCGCTTGTTAATTGTCGTTTTTCCGAAATTTCCTCTAATTCCCAGAACCGTGATAATTCTTTCTCTTCAGACTGTGTTATCATGCTTACTACTGCAATGTTGGTTTGTTTTAAGGATTGATGAATGCTTCCCCAAATTATCCAGCCTAACTCTGTATTTTGCGCTACAAGGCCGTCGTTTGACTTGTCCATTCCTTCTAACAAAATTTCGTGAAATTCTTGGGCTCCAAGAATCACATCAATTGGACCCGGCTTTCCGAAGCCTGGGTCAGCAAGAATTTTATTTTGCCATAATTCGGTGTTTACTTCAATTGGGTGTTCTGGGATATCTTTTGGTAATTTTTGTAAAATCAGCAGTTCAGTATTTAACGTAAATTTGCTAGTAATGCGTGGTTTGCATTGTACAGATATTTTGTATTTGCAGCTCTCATTGGTTGATCCCCCTATACCAGAAATTTCGGCATGAATTTTCTGTTTGGGTAATTGTAGTAAATTGGCAGCTTCCATAGTGATAAACGATGCTTGCGAACCTGAATCGATCAAGGCTGTCAAATTTTCGTTTTTTTCCATCTGAATCTTGAATTCTAATGATTGCTGTCGCTAATAATGTTTTACCTCCTTCATGCGCGACATGTGTTCCTACCCTGTTTGATTGATTGAAGTATGGTTTTGATTTCTGCTCGTTTGGCGTTTTCGTTTTGTTGTGGTTGTTTTCTTTGTGGATAAGCGTATGATGATTTTGAAAACAAATTCTGCATTTTTGAAATGACATTGTAGTTAAATCGTGGTTTAAGCAATTTAAACATAACCGTTTTTCTTTAGCAGCATTAAACCGTTGATAAGCTGTTAATGCTTTGAATTTTAAACATTGATAAATGGTATGGTTAGATAAATTGCAGTACTTACAGCTTTGACTTTGCTGTTTTCTCTGATGTGGTTGATAACTGCCCATGCTGCTATTGTTTTCGCGTCCGTCATGTCGATCGGTAGATATGGATTCGATGGCTCGAAACCGCTTAAGGATGAAGTTCAACATCTCGTCGAGTTCTGGCACTTGTAGTGGATTGATCAAACTAGCTTCAAATAGCTCTTGTGTTCTCTTATCGATTTTCCGCAGTAGGACGCAACCGATGATCGGGTCCCATTGAGATGTATTCATGTTCAGAGCTTGAATGGCTTTCAAGCATTCTTTTGTTGTGTTGTAAATTTCTTTTAGCTGCTCTGATGATTCTTGTTTGCTGTCAGGTAGATCCAGTATTTTGTTAATAAGCTTGTTGGTGATTAGGCGTTCGTTACTGTATCTCTCTTTGAGATGACCCCATGCAATATGGTAGTTCGCTGAACTGATTTGAAAATGTTGAATTGCTCTGCCAGCTTCCCCTGTGACATGAGCTTTTAGATAGTTCATTTTTTCGATTTCGCTGAGTGCCTCGTTGTTATGGATCACATTCTTGAACATGTCTTCAAATGGCGTCCACTCTTCGTAGTTTCCAGTAAACATTGGTATCTTTATTTGAGGTAGGCTGATGTTATTGGTTCTATTCGCTGACGTTTGTGGTTGTTGGTTTTCTACCTCGCTTTTCAGAGGTGATGATTTGCTGTTAGATTGTCCTTGAATTTTGGCAATCAAGGTACGAAGTTGCTTGAATTTGTTTTCCTCAAAATATTTTGAGACTTTATCAACGTCCAATTTTGAAATTTCCCAGTGTAAGGATGTTACGATGTTCCAGTTTTTCAAGATTGTTGAAAAAAGTCCACTTTTTACCTCGGGATCAAATGTTGCAGTGAATTCTTCAACCAGTTCATCCAAATCGCTCATTCGCAAGGTTTGTTCCTGCGTGAGTTGATTTAGAGTGGCACTTTTTTTCTGCTTATCTTGTTGCTTTAATTCTTGTTTTCTCTCTTCGTCTAGTAGTTTTTCCTTGCAGTTGTTTAACTCTTGTAGAGCATCGTTATAAATGGTTCTGATTTGTTCAAAGTAATTGCTAGCAAAGTACGTAGCGTGTTGCGTTTCTAATGTTTTCAGCTCTTTGAGCTGGGTGTCATTTACTTTAACTTCGTTCCATAGCTTCTGAACTTGAGTTCTCCTTTCTTCAACGAGAACTCCTTTCTTAACTAACAATCTTACTAAACTATTAACCATACCAGTGGCTTAGAAACAATTAAACTCTATGGTTTTGACATGGTTGTTACAGTCATCATTTGTAAACAATATATAAACAGTTTGGTGGCTGCTGAACTATAATTATTGCAACCACTGTTAAATAATATAGAACGCTATGTTACGCTGTTTTGAATATAGTTAAACAATTATCGTTTTGCTTACTAATTGTAATTATGAAATGTTAAAAGATCTATAAACTATGATTGTCCTTAATTACCCTGATTATTTATATAACATTAAGATATATGTTTAGCTGAAGACTAAACAGCGATTTTCTAGAGCTTTCTGCTCCTTAAACAAGTATTCGGTTTTTATTATGCTTGGATGTATTGTTCTTAGTTTGCAAAAAGTAATTGAATTCTCTATATCTTGTAATAATGAATCTACAAAAGTATGAAGTTCAATAATTTAAATTAAAGAATTCCTGATATAGTTAGAATTGTCCGTATAAGTAGTTTTTTTGCACAATCCAGGAGATTTGTTTGATTTTAGACTCTAAGACTTTTTCGTGTTTGGCAACCTGATTGATGGTCTCATTGAATTTAGAGACAATTTCCAGTTTAGACATACTTTCTGTTAAACTTTTTTGATTGGTTTGCATTTCTCTGATAATTTTGTCGTATCTTTCATCATCGGACGCGTCTAGATTACCGCTTATGGCTTTGAAGACTGAACCTAACATATTAGTTAAGCCTCTTTCCATCCTATTAGCATGAGGAATTATTTCCTTAATTTTGTCTTCAACTCTATTTTGAGTGATTGCCAATAACTGAATATAAATAGCGTTGTCAGCCAAATATTCACCGTGAACTTTTAGTATGTTCGTAATATTTGATGCTTTTAAATGCAGCTTATTCATTTCACTAATTAAAGGATGTCGGTCATAAACATGGATTAGAGTGTATTTGTAATCAATTAATTTTGCTTGTCCTAATTTTATAGGAATTAACCCAACATTGTCAGTTAATTCTCGTAGGGCAACCTTATCCTGTAATCCGATACTGCTATGATGCAAAATGCTGCTGGCGACCAGCCTGAAAGTAAAAATATAACTTCTGTACACCTATAATGATATTTTGTTAACTACTAAGTTAAAAACTTAATTATATACTAAAATCTAAGGTTAACTAATATTTGCAATGATAGTATTTAATCAAAGCTGTATGTGTTTCGTGAAGGTCTCTTTACGTTTGCCATATAGATTTTTCCATGGGCATTAGTCATAATAGTTTTACGTTTTTTGTTAACCCTGGTAATTTTTTCTGGCTTTGTAAATGCTTCAGCTAGTTTTTGTCTAGTATGCTTTTTTAAGTAGACATTTTGACCAGCTTCAAACAAAAAACAAAAAACAAAAGTCGGGGTCCTCACGGTTCTGATTAATTTTGCTGACACGTTTTTCCTTACTTTGTGCAAGTTTCTCATTAATAGTGGAATATAAGAGTTTTGTTTGTTCTTTATGGTTTGTAATATAATCCGATAGCAACAGTTGTTCTAAGTTTACATCAAACGGGTCATTGTCAGTAACATGACCGTTGATGATATCAATCGGTTTCATCTTGGTTGCGGAGTGAATTGAATGGTTATAAGCCATAATTGAATAAGTCATTTTTTGGTTAATACTTGAATTATTGAAATTTTGACCATTCAATAGCTTTATATGTTCGCTGATCGTTGAATTTAATCTTTCAATATTTCTATTAGATTGAGAATGGTGTGGCGAAATGAAATTAATTTTGACTTTGTGCAATTGCAGCAGTTCAGTGACAACAGAATTTTTAAACTCAGTCCCGTTATCCAAAATTATCTGTTTTGGAACTCCGTGATGAGAGAAAAACATTAATAAGTTATCAACAATATCTGTTGCCGCTAAAGATTTGAGAGGGTACGCTTGTGCGTATTTCGAAAAACTATCCAAAATGGTAAAAAATGTTCATTGTTCTAATGTGTACGTGTCCATATGTACTATTTCAAACGGCTTTGTCGCAGTTGGATTAGGTTAGGTTAAGTTAGGTTGTGGAATAATTCCATTCAGAATCATTTAATGTACGCGACGCGTACGCCACTGGAAGATCTCGGCCTGGAGGGTCTTGACTTAGAACTGCCCCTAGAGCTACGTTGCCAGCGTCAGTTGTTAAATTAAACGGTTTCGAAAAATCAGCGTACTGTAAGATTGGTTCGTTGATCAACAAATTTTTACAAGATTCAAAACAATCCAAAAATTCTTGATCATGCTCAATTTTTGCTCCTTTCTTTAGACACTTTGTGAGAGGTTTCGTAATTTTTGGAAAATTATTTATAAACCTTCTATAGTAACCTAACAATCCGAGAAAACCTTTAATTTGTTTTGTATTAGTCGGAATAGGATATTTCTTTATGGCTAAGATTTTGTCCGGGTTTGGTTTGACACCGTCAGGGGTGACGATATGTCCCAAATAAGCGACTTCGCGGCGTAAAAATTCGCTTTTGTCCAGTTGTACTTTAAAATTGGACTCACGTAGCCGTTTGAAGACTAATTTCAAGTTTGTTATATGCTCTTGTAAAGAAGTAGAAAAAATGATTATATCATCTAAATATACTAAGCATTTTTCATTTTGAATACCTCTCAAAATTGAGTCCATGACTCGTTGAAAAGTCGCCGGTGCGTGTCCACTTTCGGTAGTAAAGGCTGTTTTGGGAATATCTTCTTCTTTCATTTCGATTTAATGAAATCCTGAAGCCAGATCCAATGTCGTGAAATATTGACATTTACCTAATTTATCCAACAGATCCGTAATATTGTAGTATCCTTGAGTGAGAAGGATACTTAAGATGTCAGTCTTTTCCTTCTCACTCAAAAACACCATTTTACTTGCGAACCTCATTTCACCCTCACGTCATGCGCTGTTATTTACTTTAACAAGACGCAAATTTTGAGAAAAAATCAGCAGTTTTCGAGATATTTGCAATATTCCAGACTTTTTAGACACCCTGTAGTATACACAAATGGGTCTGCACAATACGGTCATAAACACACTAAAAGTTGACAATTTAACAATTGTACTTACATAGACTCATAAGCTAAGGACTTAGCATTTTCTGGCGGCTGGCTTGGTCACTTTCGTGTTGGAACAACTTTGGAGAACGGACTACTTAACTTGATCTTTTCTCGAGGAGAGTCGACATTTCGACTTCTTGGGTCAGCTGGTCGCACTACCGTCGATTGGTTCACACTCTTTTTTATACTGCTGCAATCGGTGTGTTTTATACCCGATTGATCGGCTGACGTAGTTTGTTATTGTTCGTCGCCTGTTTTTCATATTCCTGCAAAGCAGGTGGTGGCGAATCATCACCGATATGATGCACTCGGTGCATCATGGTGTGACCTTGCCTCGTGCGCTTAACATTTCGAAATCCTCGAATATTCTTATGTTTTTTAGTCAATAAGTCCATCTTTTGAATTAATGGATATTCCATTCGTGACATATGCCTCCGCCCCAGAAAAACTGGTCCCCAGTTTTAAAACAAAGGACACTATATACTCTCCTTAAAAACAACCATCTTGAAAAAAAAAATATCTAACTTGTAACAGTATTATACAATTAAACCAAAATTTCAGAATGACGTACATAAAAACCATTAGAACAATCGATAAGTTACGGTACTACTAAGTACATTATGATTAAAGCATAGTATTGCTTATGATTAACACAAATAACTTACTAACACTAATAAACCCAGAAAATGATAATGGAGTAGATTTATAGAGAAAGAAGTATCTAGGCTTTGAAAATACCAATTATTGAATGTGCGTAAAATACTTTACCAATACTCTCCATTTGCCTTACATCGCTTCCATTTAAATAATTTCTTAAATCTAACATAGTTTAATAGCGCAACACAGAGAACATTATTGTTAAGCCGAGAATAGTTCACTCTTACGACGAAGATGTTCACTGCGCATAACTAAATGCCAATATAATGTTACGTATTCCTTATTACTTGCATCAAATTGATGGATGTGACGTGGGTAAAAGTCCAATGACGTGTTGGTATTGCGTGTGGGCTATGTTGTATACCAACGTCAACAGTCGTGGAAGAAATTAAATGTCTTCAGCAGAGCAGGATCAACGTGTGGTATTATTTCGATCTGGCTTGTTGACTCTCACGTGTGCGTTTACATGAAATAAAAATAGGAACAAAGGTTAATATGTGTTCATTAAGGCTTAATATACTTATATCCAAAGTATACTCTGCATGCAGTGTTATGGAAAGTAGAACGTATTCGCCTGTTTCAAAAAAAATACAGAAACATCAACCGTTTCTAATTAACTTCAAATCCTTTTGGAAAAGTTTGTTTTATCAAAAAATTGTATGTAATACCCTCATTTTTGTAAATATAAAAATATGCCATTAGAATGTAAATGCAAGTAGGTATTAAATGATTAACTGACATAATTTCTGGCGTGTTAAAAATAAAACTCTGATTATTTTATAGATATTTTCTAAATAGTATAAAAATCAGCATAATAAGTAGTATCTTGACAACTTGACCGTGCAATACAGTCTATAATTGTCAATGTTTAATAAGTATTTACTATTTAGCCCAGTTTTGTTTAATAAAGTCTTCAATCAATCGATTTACTCATACAATGAAAAATCACGATATAAAACTCAAGTGTACACTTCTTAACTTTTATAATAACAATGGCCATTTTTCTTAATTATTCTCATATGCTAAAAATTTGCATGTCAAAATGAAATTACAATGATATTTATCCATACGCAGTTTTTTAGACGCGTCGTTACCACGATGACTTAAATAACAAAGTGATCACCATCTGCCGGCGGCATAAGAAAAGAATAATCTAATCAATTGGTTAGGTTACGTACCTATATATCGCATTTTTTCATGTGCACAAAATACAAAATATATCCTACTGTAGGATATTTCATTTAAGCAAGTAAAAGTAAATCATTCTTATAACTTAATTATGAGCATTTTGACTTTATCGGGCTTGTAACTCTGAATTGTTCAGCAATTCAATGTTTGTTTCAAAAAGTAGTCGTAGTCAGTCTGCTAGAAATTAGTACAACTTATTGTACCTCGTAATGAGACGATGCTATAAACGGAATTAAGGTAAACGATTAAAGCAACTAATACGCAAATTTCCAGTATAACGTATAACCGGTTGCTGTCAGGAATAGGAATCTCCGTTGCCTGAAAATATTGACAAATTTAGCTACTTTATATGGACCTTTTTATATCCGAGTTTAAAGAAGTCTAGTATCAATTTGCTTCAAAGACCCAATTTTCAAAACCTAATAAACGTATGTATATGGTTTAGCATACACACAATCATTTCAGCCTGCTACTAATTTCGCATTTAACGAGTATTTTTGGTTTGTTCCTTAAGAAAAATTCATGCACCGCCCTAACATCGATAACAGCAAACAGTATTGCTGTGTGGCACTAAAACAAATATTTCTCAACATGTACAGACCTTTCTGTATCAGAAACTTCTCAACTGAGAAGGGAAAAATCAGAAACAACTACTTTGAGAGCTAATACTCCTACCAACATTGAATTATACTGTTTTTTCTGTTGAATTCTTGAGTATTTAAATTACTCCTTTATAAAAGATACCAATATTTTTTCATTGGCAATTCAATATTTATTTCATTTAATTATGAATCCTGAGCTGGACATCTTCGTACAGATGCACCAAAAATAGTTCAACTGCATGTAAGTTGAAACTTTTGTACTCATAAAACTCATTACAATGGGTCGGTTAAACAAACAAACTCTATATGCCACTTACATAATAAGGTATTACGCTCAGCCAGCGTTTTTCACCTTAATTATTTAACATAATAAAATTTAGCTGAAATAAATTAAAAATAAAGTCACATTATCATGATGTGTGGGTCTGATCGTCTCATTCGAGTAGTATGTGTGTTGAATGTGTTAAATATCACTTCAAAAATACTTTATTACAAATGTATCATTTACCATTCGTATTAGAAAAAAAAAACTTGAGTCACTTTTTAAATCAGTTGTCATTGTTTCCATAGTAAAATCAAATTTAATTATTCTTAGCCAATACAATATTTCGACTTGTTATTCCATGTAGGTAAATTATCATGTGCATTTAGAAGAAAAAAAAAACATTAAAATTCATTAATCAGCAGTTTCTTTATCGACAAGACGAGTGCAATAAAGCAAGTCGATCACACCGGCACGCGGCGTAAAACAGAACTAAGTAATCTGCTTCCTTTTCCACTAATGTCGCGATTTTTGCAAGCAACTAAATAATAACCTTCGGTTTATTATGTACTGTTCGTTTTCAACGGTGGAAACATATCGCTATCCTGCTTGCTTGCTTTTATTTAAAGCGGGTACTACACATAATAAGTAAAAAACTATTTGTCGACAATTAGAAGTTTTATTGGAACATTTTTTGTTGTTATCGTTTTATATTTACAGTGTGGATTTAATTTTTAACTTCCGATTTAGAAGACATGTAAAAATTAATTTAATAGCATGCTGCAGTATGTAAAATTCATTTTTTTTCCCTCAAAATATTTGATTTTTCAGCTTAACTTTTACACAAATACTACCAAACAGAAATGCTAAAAGCATAAATTTTGCTTTTAGTATTGTAATCCATAAAGTTCGTATACTGGGAATGTTACATTTTTTAATTCAACTTGGTCAGCTGTATCTCTATTTTGGTGTGAAGTTTTACGAGTTGATTTAAACATCGATTTCATTTATGTTACTTGTCTGTAAATTAGGATGTAACATTTTCGATTGAATAGGAAAATCGAACTGAAACTTAGCATTTTTTTCACAGTGTTAGACACACATTTACACACATTATTTTCCTGAATCTGTATCATACCCCAAAAAATAAAATAAAAATAAAAACTCAACTATTGTTTTTCATCCATCCCAAAACAGACCGGCGCATCCACCAAATGTCACGTTTAATTTATGAGCCCTTTCGGATTCATTAATTAAACTGACTCACGACGTTAAACGTCTTGCCGGGATCTCAGTTTTAAGGATGGAATCAAACACTGAGTTTTCTATTAAACACTTCTAAATGAAATCTTCAAATCTATTAAATACGGTATACTCAAATGGGTCTGCACAATACGGTCATAAACACACTAAAAGTTGACAATTTAACAATTGTACTTACATAGATTCATAAGCTAAGGACTTAGCATTTTCTGGCGGCTGGCTTAGTTACTTTCGTGTTGGAACAGTTCTGGAGAATGGACTACTTAACTTGATCTTCTTGACCGAGGAGAGTCGACATCTCGACTTCCTGGTTCAGCTGGTCGCACTACTGTCGATTGGTTCACACTCTCTTTATACTGCTGAAATCGGCGTGTTTTATACCCGATTGATCGGCTGACGTAGTTTGTTATTGTTCGTCGCCTATTTTTCATATTCCTGCAAAGCAGGTGGTGTTGACTCATCACCGATATAATGCACTCGGTGCATCTTGGTGCGACCTTGCCTCGTGCGCTTAATATTTCGCAATCCACGAATATTCTTATGTTTTTAAGTCAATAAGTCCATCTTTTGAATTAATGGATTTTCCATTCTTGACAATATCACACTTACTCACTGTTGAAACATCTTTCACATCAGGATAGCAAAATGTGTATCTAATTTTTGTTAGTCTCATAAAATTTATTGTATATATATATTCACAGTCATCAATTTCTTCGATTACCCCAACGTAATGCAGTCTTGTTTTTTTAGTTGGATACACTACCAGGACATGATCACCTACTTGAAAGTTACGATCTGGGATTATGACGTCGTCTTCGTCGGGTTCGGCTTCACTGCCTTCAGGTTCATTCCATTCTGATGAGGATCCTGACAATATAAATTCATGTGTACTTTCACTAGAACTGGAACTTATTCTTCTTTTATTTTCCTTCCTAACAGTGGTTATACAGAGTTCCTTTGATAACTTTGGTATTTTAGCTTTTGCAACTTTACGCTTCTTTGCTGCAGCCTGTTCTTCTATTAAAAGTTTTTCCGGTGTACCTGTCATAATCCTAGATTTTGCTTTCTTCCGTTTGGCTGCAACGCCTTTCCGTGGTGGTGCTTTTGGAAAAGGTCTCACAATTTCTGGACTTAACGCAGTACTAAGTGTTTTCATTACAATTTCTTGTGTAGTATTTAGGACAGCAGAAGCTGATGATTTATTTATCTCTTCATTGGAAACATTGTTTGGCGGCTCATGAACACATGGATAATTCGTTGGTAGGGAGACTTGCTCATTTTGATCTTCAATTTCTGGAGGTCTGTCTGTGACATATGAACATGAAATATCTTCGTCAGTGAAAATTTCTGAGTTAAAAGGCCAAATTCCACTTTTCTTAAAACCGTGCTGTATATTTTTTGGAGTAAATGCTTGATTAAATGGCAAAGCTGACAGCTTAGCGTGCACGTTTTTCCAGGATTCATCGAAAGCCAATCTGTTAAAGCAATATTATAAAATCGCTTTAGTGGTCCGAAAACGATTAAATCCAATGGCTGGAGCTTGTGCCTACAATGTGGAGGAAACATTACCATCACTATCCCATTGTCCTTGCATATATTTAAAGCCTCTACAGAAATATGGCTTTCATGATTGTCAAGCACCACCAAAACAGGTGATTCCTTCGATGATTTAACAAATTTGATAAAATGTTTGAGGTACAAAACTAAATTTTGAGCAGTCATCCAGCCAGATGGGTAGGCTGTCCCATCAGATCCCACTGGAGCGCCGCTTACCATGTACTGCTTGAAGTTTACACGAGGAAAGACGTAAAAAGAAGGTATAGAATTTCCAAGTGCATTTATTGTACAGCACAATGTGACCAAAGTGCCCCTCTCGGCAGAAGTCATTTGTCCAACTTGCTTGCATCTTTTCGTCGCTAATACTTTCTGCGTGGATTGAACGGTGGTTAAGCCAGTTTCATCAACGTTATAAATAGCCTCTGGTCCAAATTTGTATCGGTCCAACACATTTTTGTAGTTAGCAAAAAATTCACCTACATTGTTACGATTAAAACTGGTAGCACGTGATAAGCTGGTAGCCTCAGGAGTACGTAACGACAAATTCTTGTTTCTCTCCATAAAACCCCTCATCCAGTCTTTCGAAGCATATTTATGTAAGCTCCAATTTTCAGGAACACGTTTGCCTAAGGCAACTGCACAATCAAATGCACGTTTTCTTGTAAAAACCCATAATGTAACTGTGAGCATCTGATTAAGTAATCTCCAAGAAGATTTTCTTCACTATTAGTGAAGATCTGACGAGTAATATATTTATTGGCTGGATTCTTTAGAGGTTGTTCTAATTTTAAGTAACTTTCAAGAGATGACCGTGCAATTCCATATTTCTTTGCTGTGGGTAAGATTTTTGGCTCCTGCTTTTACTTCTTCTACGGCTGTATTTATAATGTGGTATGGAACTGCTACGCGATCCGTATTTTTCTTATATCGAAAAGGCATCATATCCTGGAAATAAACAAAATGTGAGGGACCTATGTAGGGCTATATTTGTTTAAAGTATTATTGTGGCTTTGTTTCAATCAGTATAAATATGTTCTTTTTCTGCTTTATATATTTATAATGTAGGTATGCTATTGGTTTTTAAATGTATGATATGTCTAATATATGTATTTTGCTAGCCGCTTTGTCGATAAAGCTTATTAGTTTTGGACAATAAAGCCTATTTATCTATCTAATGTAGATAGAGAATCAAATAGTATTATCCAAAACCACAGCGAACGCCAGTAATCCTTTGGGTTATAGTGCATATTGTGCCCCCGAGCATCCACTGTGACGTCACCCGGCGGATTGCTTTGCGTAAACAAGTTACCTAACCTTAATAAACTATTGTTACGATTTTCCCGTGGGTTTACACAAAGTCAATTTAACTCAACAATTAATAAATTAATGTACACTTCAAAACACTCCGTACAATAATTAATTCAGCTACTAAAAACACTACTACAATTCCACAATTATTCCACCATTTAAACTTTACCGCGTTCCCAAATTCACTACTCCCGCCGTCTGAAACCGCTTCTTTTATATTCGCAAACCACGTTCTAGAATGACCGCAAAACGCTTCGCGATTTGCCTCGAATATCAAAGATTCTTCCAGGTGTGGCGCTTCCTAACTGTGGCCTACTTTAACACGCCCCCGGCCAGATATTGCGGCGCATCGGTTTCATCCCGAATCGAGTGCTCGTTCAGAAGTATCGAGCATAGTAGGCCCAAACCGTAACACTGCCCCCCTCTTAAAGCTGATCTTCCCGATCCGCTTCATCTAATCCCTGGTATTTCTTGAGTCTGTCCAGATGGACAATTTTCATCTTGCCTCTGGGGCTGCGTTGGACTCTGTACACGACGTCGTTTAGCCTTTTTACCACATTGTAAGGTCCCTCCCAAATAGGTGTTAATTTCGGTGATTTGCCTTACTTCCTTTGAGGGTTGAACAACCAAACTTTATCATCCTTCTGGAACCCTCCCGAATTGGCCCTCAGATCATAACGAGCTTTCATCTTGTCGCTAGCTAGATTCAAACTTTCCCTGACCAGATCATGGATGTTCAGTAATCTGTCTTGCAACTCGTCAACGTAGTTCTCAATGTTCGTGCTTTGGCCTGTTGGAGATCCGAACACCACATCACATGGAAGTCGAAGTTCTCGACCAAACAGAACTTTAGATGGTGACTATCCCGTTGAGTTGTGGACTGCTGCTCTATAAGCCATTAAGAAGAGCGGAATATGCTGGTCCCAATCTTTCTGATGCTGATCAACAACCTTTGAGAGATGTTGCTCTATGGTCTTATTAAATCTCTCGACCATTCGATCCGACTGAGGATGAAGCGGCGTTGTTCGGATCTTCCTAATGCCTAGCAGGTCACAGAGCCCCGGAAAGAGCTTGGACTCAAAGTTTCGTCCCTGATCAGAGTGTAACTCCAATGGCACACCAAATCTACTGAAGACATTTTCGACGAGAATATCAGCGACTGTGCTGGCTTCTTGATTTGGAATCGCAAACACCTCAGGCCATTTGCTAAAGTAATCCATGGCAACAAGAATGTACTTGTTGCCTCTGTTGGTCTCAGGAAAAGGCCCAGCAACGTCTATGGCTAAACGTTCGAACGGCAATCCTACGTTGTACTGCTTCATAGGTCCCCGGGATCTCGTCTGTGGTCCGTGGCTAGCTGCACAAATGGAACATTGTCGACACCATGATAACGTCTTGGCAGTAGTTCATCCAGTAAAAGCGTTGCCGGATTTTGTCGAAAGTCTTATTTACTCCCAAATGAGCACCAGACTTTCCATTGTGCATTTTCTCCAGTACGTTGTCGACCCTTCCTCTGGGAACTACCAGCTGCTTCCTTATCTCTTTTCCATCGGCACTCTCCCAAGCTCTTTTTAGCAAGCCGCCTTCAACCACAAGAGAGTCCCACTTAGCCCAACGTCAGCTTTGAACGTCAGGCCTTTGCTAGAGATTTCTTGCCATGTTGGTCTTGGCTCGCTTTGTTCCTTTCTCAACAACAATGGGTCTATGTCGCTGTCTTCTAGTTGATCCTTCCTAATCTCATCGGGACTCCATTCATCATCGGTCTTCAGCTGAACCATTCTGATGGACAAAACTCCTTCACGTGGTTCCGCTTTCTGGCAATGTTTGCATTCTTCGGCGCAAGGTCTTCTTGATAGAGCATCTGCGTTATTATGCAGCTTTCCGGGTCGATGCTTGATGTTGAAATTATACTGCTGGAGTTTTTCAAGCCATCTTGCTACTTGCCCTTCGGGTTGTTTCATTCCGAGGAGCCACTTAAGTGCCGCATGGTCAGTCCTTATCAAAAATTCCTGTCCGTACAAGTACTTGTGAAAGTGATCGACTGATTTTACTATTGCCAGTAGCTCTTTTCTCGTTACACAGTAGTTCCGTTCTGCTTTGGTAAGTTTCCTACTGAAGTATTCTATGACATGTTCTTCTCCGTTTTGGATTTGAGACAATACAGCTCCAATACCAGAATTACTCCCATCTGTGTCTAAAATGAACTTTCCTTTTGGTTGTGGATAACTGAGGATGGGACTGGAGCAGTGATGCCTTTAACCTTCTGAACGCCTGATCACATTGGGTATTCCAACAGTAGGGTGTTTTGTCCTCAGTAAGTTGATGTAGCGGAGCTGCGATGTTGGCAAATCCTTTCACAAACCGTCTGTAGTAGGTGGCAAGTCCTAGAAAGCTTCTGAGTTCGTGTTTATCCTTTGGTACTGGCCATTCTCTAATTGCTTGGATCTTCTTGTCCGTCTGAATTCCGTCGACCGACACCACATGCCCAAGAAATTCGACTTGCTTTTGGAAGAACCAACACTTTTTGGCGTTCAATCGAAGATGGGCACCACCTATTCTAGCAAATACTTCTTGCAAGTTGTTCAGATGTTCTTCAAAAGTTTTTCCCATCACCATGATATCGTCCAGATAAACCAAGCAAGTCTTCCAGTTAAGGCCACGAAGCACAATTTCCATTAGTCTTTCAAACGTAGCAGGAGCATTACAAAGTCCGAAGGGCATCACATTGAATTGGTACAGCCCATTTCCAACAGAAAAAGAAGTCTTCTCCTTATCTTGCTCCTCAATGCTGTGACGCGTTTTTAAAATCCTTCTATTTACCGGCTCTAAACTCGGGCGCCACCTACTGAGTCGTTACGTGCCAGTAGGAATACGATTGCCTTCGGGCGGCTTTTAAACAGTGGAGAACGAAGTTACTGGGTTTGTGAGCTCCGCAAGGATGAGTAAAACAAACTGGTAACAAAACAACTCTCTTTATTCGGGAAAGTTACCATACGGTGAAACTTAAAACAAATCTAAAACTCCGCACGGTGCAAGAAACTTAAAAAGTACCCCTAAACCTTAAACTCCCGGTCTTATCCTAGCGAGCGCATGCTTAACCTACGGTGCCTAAAACTAACGCGGCAATGTTCGGCGGCCGTCTCGCTTTGGTGAGAACTACCTTAAGAAAGAACAGGACGAACGTCTGCACGACACTACGCCATACTCGGTTCGGGACAGGACCACGTTCGACCATACGCCAAAACGTGTCACGGTGGGGGAAAATATGTCATGCGAACTACGCCAACATGACCAGGTAACCCTGCGACCCTACGCCAACAGGGGAACAGGAGGGGAGCGGATGTGTTCGACCATGCGCCAGAACACAGGGTAAAGGAGCGTCGTGCGACATGCGCCTGCACGACCAGGTATCCCTGCGACCCTACGCCAACAGGGGAACAGGAGGGGAGCGGATGTGTTCGACCATGCGCCAGAACACAGGGTAAAGGAGCGTCGTGCGACATGCGCCTGCACGACCAGGTATCCCTGCGACCCTACGCCAACAGGGGGAACAGGAGGGGAACGGATGTGTTCGACCATACGCCAGAACACAGGGAAAAGGGGCATCATGCGACATGCGCCTACATGACGAGCAAGCCCGGCGACGCTACGCCACCAAGCCACGGTACTTACGGTTACGGACGGACGGAACGGTTCGGTTCGGTATATCGGAGAGAGTCTTACGAAGGCGGTGCAAGACTGCCGGCTTAGTGCCACGGAGCTTCATTTATACTAATCGCCGGGCCCCCACTACAATGACGCGTCGGTGATGGGGGCCGCCGCCGCACAACACAGGAGCGCCACAGTTCCGATCGGTACGTTGCTCGAGGCTTACCCCTTCCACAATTTCGTCAAACCGCACACAGAAGCGTATTTACAATAATCCACGGTGCACAGGTCCACCCGTTCAGTGGAAATTAGTAACGAATTTAAACTAATCTAAAGTAGAAAACCAACAGGATCCTGCCAAAGTCGTCAGTGTGTCGTCGATACGGGGAAGTGGATAGCTGTCCTTTTTGGTCACGTCATTCAGTTTTCGGTAATCTACACAAAATCTGCTTGATCCATCTTTCTTAGTGACCAGAACAACAGGTGATGACCAAGGGCTGCAGGATTCTTCTATAACTCCGTCGTCAAGCATCCTGTCCACTAATTCCTGCACTTCCTGTTGTTTGGTTATTGGCAGTCTCCTAGGTGGTTGTCGAATCGGTTGTGCATTGCCGGTGTTAATTCGGTGTTTTACAATGGTAGTTTTTCCCATATTGTTCGGTGTTAAATATGCTAGCCTGGTCCAAAATCAGTTTCCGAGCCTTCTTCAGTTGTGGTGTTGACAGATGTTTCCAGGTCTTTTCAATTTCATTTAAGAGCTTGTTTTCCCCCAACTGTCCTGTTGTCCGGTGTCCTGTTGTGGTAACCCATCGCAATTGGTTACTTTGACTACAGGCTCAAATACCGCAATAATTTCGCCTTTGTTGATTTGACGTCGTCTGGAAAAATGTTTGTAAAGGCGGATTCACGTTCACACTTGAAACTTCTCTGTTGTAAAAAGTCGTATGCTACTTTAACGTAGATATGCTTAGAAGTTATTAAAAGTTATTAAGAAAGTCAAAAGTCAATCAAATTGACATTTAAAACTTCAAATAATTAATAAACCCATTATAACATTTATACCAACCAACAAACATTCAAACAATTTAAAAATTTAATTTAGTGATAATTTGATCGTTTTTGCTGTTCCTGATGACAAAAGTAGTGAGACTGCTTCTTCTGACAGCCGCAAGCTATTATTTCGGACTGCTTTCCATAAAACAAATTGGGAAAAAAAAAGAAATAAAAAAAGGTGGTTGGTCCGACCAGTCAACACATTTGTGAAGAAATCTGGACGATTTCTGCATACATTTCGCATTATTAAGATGCAAGACCCAGAGGAATTTTATAAATACACACGCCTATACCCTGAAGAGTTTGAATTTTTGGTTTCTTTGGTAAGAAAAAGATTGACCAAAAGAAGTAATATAAACACAATAACAGTTGAAGAACGAGTAGCAATTACCTTAAGGTAGATATTGTGATTTGTGATATTGATTTATTTACCTATCTAATAATAGCTATTTAGTAGATGTCTTTATAAAGTATTTTACTGTATTATGCTTCTACCTTTTCTTTAATAGTTATCTATCTCAAGGAAGTCAAATGTGTGAAGTAGCAAGATCTTATCTCAGAGGGCGTTCAACGGTTTGTAAAATAATTCGAGAAACTTGCAATGTTTTATGGGATGTTCTTCATCCACAATATCTAAAACTTCCAACCAAAGAAAAGTGGAAGGAAATATCAGAAGATTTTCTGGAAAGGTTGATTTACAAGAAGTATTCCTGATGAAGTCTGTAGTGTAACACTATAATTTTATAGATGGAATATGCCCAATTGCCTAGGTGCAATAGATGGCAAACATATAGCAATTCAATGCCCTTACAAATCGGGGTCCAAATTTTATAATTACAAACATTTTTATAGTATTATTTTAATGGCTATATGTGATGCTGATTACAAATTTACATTTGTAGACATTGGTGCCCAGGGTAAAGTACTTTCAGCTCTCTTTTCTGTGGCTCTAAGTATTGTACATTATATTACCGTTTCAGGAATGTGTGGAGATAGTGGAGTTTTTAAAAATTCAGACTTTGGGGCAGCCATATTAAATATCAAAATTGACACCCCAGATAGCAAAAACTTGCCATCAAGTAATAAGCCCTTACCCCACTTTTTTGTTGCTGATGAAGCTTTTCCTCTACGGAAAAATATCATGCGCCCTTACCCTAGAAAAAATGCAACTAAAGAACAGTTGGTTTTTAATTATCGCCTTAGCAGAGCTCGCCGTACCATTGAAAACTCTTTTGGGATATTAGCTTCTCGGTGGCGAATTCTACGTAGACCAATAATAGGACATCCCAAAACAGTAGATGCTATAGTGAAAGCCACCACAGTTCTTCATAATTTTTTGAGAACTCTGCGTCAAGATGATCCATTTATCAGATATACAGCTGATATTGAAAATAATTATGGAGAGGTTGGTTATGTACTAAATGGGTTATTCTTTATGCCTGCTATTACTGACAGGTAACACCTGGACGCTGGCGTAAGGAAGGACTTACATTAGCTAACATTACACCACAAGGATCACGCAATTTTTCACGGCAATCAATGGCAGTGCGAGATGAACTCTGCAAATAGTTTAATTCAGAAGTAGGTAAAGTGCCTTGGCAGACTTCAGAAATCAGTTCAGAAGAATGCCCAGGAGATTTAAAAAGTGTATAAAATGGTGTAGATCAGTGGACTCAGTGGAATAATTTATTACAAAAATTTCTCTAGCATTTTTTTTATTTACCTAATTAATAAGACAAATACAAGTATTAATTTTTTTTTTCAAATAAAACAACAGAAAATGCAGTTACGAAAGTTATTGGAATGATAAAACAAAATATCATATTGCACATAAGTAACTTTTAGGCTGAGTTGTACAATCCATGTTCAAAGATGGGTTCAGCTGAACTTGACTGGTATTTGAACCGGCCCATAAGAATAGCATAGCTGTCAAATTAATTTGGTTTGTGACAGCAATATTCTTCTTATAGGCAGGTTCAAGTACCAGTCGAGTTTAACTAAACCCGTCTTTAAACCCTGATTGTACAACTCAGCCTTAAAGTAATTAGTCTTCACTAAATTCATCCAACAATTCTTCTAAAAAATTGTTGATACGAAACCTGATTCTCCGCTGAACTGAGTTAGGTTTGTTTGTTAATAATTGAGTGATTTGCACTGATGTATATTTTACAAAAGTTGTAACTAAGGAACCTACTTCATCCTGTTCAGTTATTTTGTTGATTGCATTTATCAAACATTTTCCAACTTCATTGTCGTCTTCCCGTTTTCGTTTCTTTGGTCTTGAGTGTGCTTTATGAGTTGATGGTGTTGGAAGGGAGTTTTGTGTGATTTCTGCATTAATAGGACAGTCTTGATTTCTGCATTAATAGTAGAAACACTAGGTCCAGGGATTATAATTTGTGATGTTTCTGGAGAGAATGGAAATCGTGATGAAAAATTTTCTGTTGTTCCTTGCAAATTTAAAAGCTGGGAAGATTCTTCAAAATCATAAGTTTCCATGATTGCTGGTTGCAGTGAACCAGGAACTTCTTCACACTGACTTAGGGTTATAGCTTCCTGCAATGTTTCTTGTGTTGCAGTTGCATTGCTTGCTGTTCTGAAAAAAAAATAGCTATATTTATGGATTTCTCATAATTCATACCACTCAATTTGCTCATAAAATTTAGGAAATATATGATAATCAACTTTCACAGGTTGCAACAACAAAAAAATTAAACATGTGGGAATTATATGGCCCATAGAAGTATGAAAAATTCATACTCACTTTCTGCATATAATCACTCGGTCTAAAAACTGCATCAGTCTTGCTTTGTCCCATTCTCTCCTATCACCTTCTGAACCAGAGAGTGGCATTTGCCTTTTAGTTCTAGTGTACCTTTCCCGGAGCTTTTTCCATGTTGACATGCAATTTTCTACTGCAATATTAAAGGAAGTAATAAAAACTAATAGTTTTCTTTAGAAAAAGGAAGTTCAGTTCCAACCCAACACTTACCTGTGTCCCCAACCTCAACAGCAACAGAATTCCAGGCCTGTTGCTTCAATTTTTTGTCTCTAAACTGGATGGAATTTGAGTCCCATATTACGGGATTAGCATGGACCACTTCAATTAGTGTGAATTCGTTTAGAACCATATTAAAACGATTCAAAAAGGCACGAATTCTAAATTGTTAAAGACACAAACAACAAAAATATTTCAAATAATTTCCCGGCGAATCCAGTTGTCAGTCGACTGTCAACTTCATGTCTGTCAATCTGTCGGATCAAGAGTAGAAACGTACCGATTTCTACGTCAAAAGTTGAAATCGTACATACTTTTACGTCACGTAGAAGTACGCCGTATTACGAACTTCTATGTTGCGCCGTTCCACGCACTACTGAAAACTGCCTCATATAACTACATGCAATTTAACTTTTTACGTGTGCGACTTTTTACGACAATGACAAGTACGAACGTGAATCCGCCTTAACTGTTATTGGGACTTCACTTCCTCCATTTACAAGTGATTTCCCAATGAGGCATCTTCCTGGTCGGTCCGGGTTTCGTACAAGTCCAACACAGCTCCCAGAATTCTGCTCCAATTGTCCAATGATTATTTGCTCGGAATTGCCGCTTATTTTTACTGTCTGAGATGCCAAAACTAAAACATTAATGGGTGACTCATAGCGGTGATTGGTTGAGAGGATGAATTCTTCACCTCCAAACTTTAGGATATTTTTTCTCGGGATCAAAAGAAAATCCAAGTTGAAGAATCAGGTCCATTCCCAGAATAAATTCATCTTCAATATCTGCTACTAGCACTGTGTGGTAAAATGTAATCCTCCCAAGGCAAATCTTTACTGTTATTTCTCCTAAAACTTTAGCCGATTCTCCAGTCACAGTGCGCAGGAGAATACTTCTTCGTAAAGGCTTAATTTGACTGTTATCCACAAGGTTTGACCGGATCAAAGATACTGCCGCACCGGTGTCCAAAGTAAAAGTAACGTTCATCGCATCCACCTTTCCATCTACGTTCAGGCTTCCCATTGATCTACCCAGGCTTCTGATGGAGATTATTCTGGGGGCTTTGTCTTCGCTAGTCAACTTTCGCCCCGTAATGTTGACTAGTGGGAGTTTTCTTGGTCCCTTCTGGATGGTTGTACGTCCCGCGTTGGACAGCGAGACGGTATCCTTACTCGACAATCTCGTTTAATGTGTCCCGTACGTCCACATCGATAACACTCCACTCTAGTAATCGGGCGTGACCGTTCTAACTGTGTGGACTGACCATTTGCTGATGCTGCCATTTGTTGCAGTAATTGGCCGACCATTGATTTAATTTCATTTATTGATGTAGCAACATGATCGGCTGGCGGTTCTCTCTCCTCTTGAATAGTCACGGCCCTGACTTTTGGCTTTAAGTCATTGCACGCAGCTTCAACTTCCAGCGCTCGAACCAGTAATTCGCTGCTGTTGCTCCCTTTGAACATCTTCAGCATTTTCTTTACCTTCGGATCTCGAATCCCTTCTACAAAATGCTGTGCCACAAATTCTTCTTGGAATTCATCCGGGACGGCTGGGTAAGCCAGATGCACAAGGCGACGAATTTCGGCTTCAAACTCCTGTAGATTTTCACCAGTTTTCTGCTGTCTTGCCTTTAATTGGGTTTGGTACACTCCTTTCCTATGCTGATCCCCATAACGTCGCTCTAATGCAGCTACTAATGCTTCATAGTTGCTTTGTTGGGCGATAGGCAGAGTCTGTAACAGCTGGTCCTGCAGGTCCTCGTAATGCCACCACCAGTGCTACAGCCATTTCTTCGTGACTCCATCCATTTGCAGCGGCCTCAAATTGGAGTTGTACGTTGCCCATGAAGTTTGACCATCGTATGTGGGAGGCTTGATCTTGTTGAATCCGTTTCCGGTGATCATTGCAGAGCTGGCTCCTCTGCTGTCAATTTTCCGCTCTAAGTCGCGTAGCTTTATCTCAACATCATTCTGAATTTTATTAATGTCCTCCCGAACATCAATCTGAATTTTATTAATGTCCTCCCGAACATCCTTCTGATTTTTGTTAATGTCCTCCCGAGCATCATTTAATTTTACCTGAACGTCATACTCCATCTTTTTGAGACTATGGGTTACATACTTGGATGTCTGTCTTGGTCCCCGCTAGAACGTCCAATATTTCTACGTTACGCTTTTCTTGCCGCTCTCGAATTCTTTCTTCTTCTTCTTTGTCTTGTTGTCGAAATCTTTCTTCTTGTTGTCAAATCCTTTCTTGATCTTCCTTGTCTTGTTGTTGAATTCTTTCTTCTTGTTGTCGAATTCTTTCTTGTTCTTCCTTGTCTTGTTGTCGAATCCTTTCTTGTTCTTTCTTGTTTTGTTTAAGCATTTCCACAATAGCTGCAAGTGGGGCCTCCATGTTTGCACTTTGACGTCTTGTTATTGGCATAACATAAATTTAACACACCACTGTTCCGAAAATCTCTAGTCCGGTTCTGAAGACAAGTCTCTAACCCGAAGTTTAGTTCCAATTCACGTCGCACTAAAGTCTAATCGCACATCTGACACCAATTGTTACGGTTTTCCCGTGGGTTTACACAAAGTCAATTTAACTCAACAATTAATAAATTTATTTACACTTCAAAATACTCCCTACAATAATTAATTCAGCTACTAAAAAAACACTACTACAATTCCACAATTATTCCACTATTTAAACTTTACCGCGTTCCCAAATTCACTACTCCACTGTCTGAAACCCCTTCTTTTATATTCGCAAACCACGTTCTAGAATGACCGCAAAACGCTTTGCGATTTGCGTCGAACATTGAAGATGCTTCCAGGTGTGTCGGTTCCTTACTGTGGCCTACTTTAACACGCGCCCGGCCAGATATTGCGGCGAATCGATTTCATCCCGAATCGAGTGCTCGTTCAGAAGTATCGAGCATAGTAGGCCCAAACCGTAACAGTATTAATTATATTCAATTTTCAAAGTCCCTACGGCATGCAAGGACAAGTGATTGCTACCAAAATGTACCTACTAATAGTCACTATTATAGGCCAGAAAGACAATGTGGCAGGCGGGACAGTTTGTCCAGAAACCAAGAAAAACCAACAATATATGCTTAGTATTCGTATTCATTATGTTCAATTTTCAAAGTCCCTTCGGCATGCAAGGACAAGTGATTGGTACCAAAATATACCTACTAATAGTCACTATTGGAGGCCAGAAATACCAGGTGTCCAAGAGACCCTGGAGATAGGAGATTAACATGGGAAAATGGTTTTGATTTTTTTTGCGCCTGTACGGTTCATTTAATGGAAAAACGCGTTACATAAAAGTTGTAGAGCACATTTTCGGCTATCAAGTTGTTATTTTTTCAATACCGTAGATTTGATATTTTGACATTGGAAAAACGGATCTAAAATTCGGAAATTGTAAATCTCGCGCCAAGCGGTCGTTAAGGAAAGTTTATATCCGGTCGTGCTACCAACCTTTCAAAATCATAACCAATCGCTGTCAGTCATTCTGTAATCAAAACATTCAAAACAAGTCTATTTAGTAATAATTTTGAGTTGCTACCCACATTGTAACGGTTCATTTTTGGCCCATCTCTACTTTAATTGTCAATGTCGTGATCTTCATCTGGCCGTTGGTCTGTCATATGTCCGAGACTTAATTTTTGACCCGGCCATCCGGTGAGTTCTCTTCCATTGTGTCAGCCTGAAGTGCTGGCCGGATTTATTGAGTGCTCTGGCAAGTCGCTACCAAATCTTTTTTTATCCGCAAAATTAGCCATCATCATTGGGATTTATCGCGAGATGGATATTGATTTGTGTGCGTTAGCGTAGTGGGCTCGAGGCAGACGGCCATTTTCTTCACCAACTTGTGGTTTCTATTAGTGATGTTAGAAATTCCATCCGTAAGTGCATTTTACCTTGATAATTTTAGTTATTGATTTTGCTTTCCTTTAAATAGTAACAGACAGGGGAAAAAACCGAAGCAAAGCGAGCTACACGTCTCGGTCAGCTATCTAGCTATATCTTAACCCTGAATCCAACAGGTAATACTTTATTAATTTTTACTTAACTATTTCACTATTTCTAATCATTACATTCATTGCAAGAGGCCCAAATTGATAGTTTTTTTTCCTAATCAGATTAACGTTGTTTACTATAGTCTACACCATGCGTGTGTGTGTGGTTATGTCATATTTGTTTGAACTATTTTGTTAAGTACTAATCAAAAGCAGCCTTCTTGTGGATGTATATATTTTATTTGCGGTTTGTATATCAATTTTTTTCTAACAGGGTCCAACCTAGGGGTTAACAATCCAAACAACCGACCCTTAGTCACGCCAACAACGACGTTTTATAGTTGGGCGCCGGTTAGGCAGTTGACCTTATTGCGTAAGAATTAGCCTAAGTTAGCTGGATTTATAGTGTTGTGGCCGCAGATTTGCCTGAATAAATTGGCTATTATTTTATTTGTTGTTTGAATTCACAAGTCTCTATTATTAGTTGTTATCGTCATATAATCACTAAATCATTGCTGCAGAGTTTCTTTTTTTTTTAGCTTTTTTATTATTTTCATTAACTTTGGTTTTGATAACTAGCAGGACATCTGAAGGTTTCCAGTTTTCTTTACCAGTTGGATAAAACTGGTGGCTAATCGAATTAGTCATCAGAACCAAAGTATTTATTTCATTGTGTTCAATTAATTTTCCTTTGTTTTACATGCTTCAATAAATTCAAATATTAACTTTTAAAAGTCTCTGCTATTTGACGTGTTGCAACATAATGCAAAGAAAATAAAAATAAATCGTGATAAAAACACTTTATCAGTAGCCACAGCCCAAAAATCTGGTAAGTTGCGTTTATAACCTCATTCAATGTCTCTATTCAACTTATTTACTTTGTAGCAAAATTCTTTAAGAAAAGACTGGTTTTGTTTGCAAATATTTAATGAGGATGACCGAATCACCTATCTCAAGCCTCTTCATAACACACCAAACGATTTAAAGTGATAAAAACACTGGACTAGGAAGACCTGCAGATGTTTGAAGATAAGTTGCTTTACTGTACAGGAATCACAAAAGAGGGTAAATACTTCCCTCAAAAGTGATGCAATTTAATGACCAATGTGACTGCTAGTTTTATTGTATCCTTCTGTTTTGTAGTGTTATCAACACACCATAGTGTTTAAGTGGCTTTATATTGTATGATGTTAATAAAAAAGCATTTTTTATAACTGATTGTCAATGCTTTTTCCCTAGTTCTACAGGGTAAGGTAAGTACTGATATTTAATTAGCTCCATTAGTTAGTTTGTATAGTTTATTTGCAAGTAATGTGTAACTCGAGTTCACATTTGATTAGTAAAGGTATGTCCTGTGAAATGGTGTATTAAATTAGAAGCAAATTGTTTCTCTTTAGAGACTTTCAATCACTACATTTCACCTACCTTTGCTAATTTGGAACTCCACTATTATCCAAACAAACATTAGGTTAGTAAGAAAAAGTTGTTTTTATCATAGCTTGTATGGTGAAAGGTTCACCCACTCACACTCAATCTGTGAAACAATCACTGTTTATGTGGTAAGACCACTTTTCTTTGCCACGTATTGTACCTAAGCTTTTCACTTGAAGAAAATGTATACTACCTTACCTACCGTACTTTGAACTGTGAATAAATAATTAATACAAACGTTCAGTGTTCAAAGTTTTATTTGGAACAATTGAGTGTGTGGAAAAAAGAACACAATTATAATGTTAATACCTAAACCTAGAAAAGAACACCTCATGTAGATAGCTCAATTGAAAAGTTGTTTTTTTGACAATACCTACCCATATACAAAAACTTTTGTCACCTGACTGATAATTTCACTGTGTAAGTCCATATTCTGTTCCTAGAAGGGGTTTCTTAGAGGTCTTATAGCCAGTTTAAGATTATTCACATTTCACATTCACATCAAATTTTGAGATTTAAGTCAGATATCAACACTGAATCATTTTAAGTTTTAGTTGCAACACTGATGAAAACCCTCGCTGATGATAGTCCATGAGGTTAACCATATTGAAGCTAAATCACACCACTTTTGAAGGAAATATTTGGCCCCTTTGTTGTTGTCCCTGTACACCAGATATTCAAAGATCTGGCTTCATTGTCCACTGTATTCATCACTTTAAATCGTTTGGTAGTGTTATGAAGAGGCTTGAGATAAGTGATTCGGTCATCCTCATTAAATATTTGCAAGGAAAACCAGTGTTTTCTTTAAGAATTTTGCTACCAAGTAAATAAGTTTAGTAGAGACATTGAATGAGGTTATGAATGCAACTTACCAGATTTTTGGGCTGTGGCTAGTGATAAAGTGTTTTTATCACGATTTGATTGTATTTTCTTCGCATTATGTGGGTAGTAACTCAAAATTATTACTAAATAAACTTGTTTTGAATGTTTTGATTACAGAATGACTGACAACGATTTGTTATGATTTTGAAAGGTTGGTAGCACGACCGGATATAAACTTTCCTTAACGACCGCTTGGCGGGAGATTTAAAATTTCCGAATTTTAGACCCGTTTTACGTCTTAATGGTCAAATCTACGGTATTGAAAAAATTACAAGTTGATAGCCGAAAATGTGCACTACAACTTTTATCTAAAACGTTTTTCCATCAAATGAACCGTACAGGCGCAAAAAAATCAAAACCGTTTTCCCATGTTAATCTCCTATGTCCAGGGTGCTCTTGGACACCTGGTATAGGGTGTTCTATTTAAAATGAGAAAGTTGTGATCGACTTCCGGTATAAACGGAAGTGCAACTATCTTGAAAATATTTTAGTTAGATTGGGCATGCCCACATCAGTATCCTGCCAAATTTTCAAAACTCTCCTATTTATACTTTTTCCAATATCAATCGATGTCTTTCGTCGTGGGACACCCTGTATAGAAATAATTTACCTTTCACTATTTTGGCATATTGTCGAAATAACAAACGAATGTGCAAAAATTTTAAAATCGAAATCAAGAAAACTGTTCAGAACGAAATACTTGTCAAAGTTTTTAGCACGTCACTCAACTTTTGCCACCCATATAAATTGATCGACCAGGTAAAATATCGAGATAGATCTTTACTTAGGAATAAATTGAAAAGAATGCCCGCTTCTGAATATAGGCAGAAAGCAATAGCAATTGCCGATAAAGATGCAGTCAAAAGAGGCAATTTACAAGGAATCAAGAGGGAACCAGCCTTACAAGTCATGGTTATCTTATGATATTCCTGATTATTTGATAAACATTCCTGGCTATCAACTATATAGAACGGATAGGATTACTAGGGGTGGTGGTGTAGCGTTGTATGTGATAGGAACAATTAGGTGTAAGAAGATAGAAATTGAGATGTTTCGGCAGACGGAATCAGGCGATAGCTTAGAGACACTTTGGTGTGAATTGGTTGTGGCAGGAGTAAAATGTTTAATCGGAGTTTTTTATAAACCTCCGGCAGTGTCTTATAGAAATCTTGAAATGCTGGAAAATTTTCTGTCTTTGTTTTCAGCGTCTTATAGTTACACGTTCATATTGGGAGATCTTAACATAAATTTATTGGTCGACAGTGTTGAGTCGAAATACCTACTCTCAATTGCCCAATCATTTAACCTTAAACATGTTATTAGGGAGCCAACTCGCATTACGCGACAAAGTGATAGCTTGATTGATGTTATTTTTATAGACAGAGGCATAGAGGTAATTGATTCTGGAACGGTCGAAATGTACAATCTTACTGACCACAGATTAATTTACACTAAACTTTGCGTTGCTACCAATAAAAAAACTATTAGAAAAATCACTTACAGAAGCTTTAAAAATTTTAATAGAACTGATTTTGATAACGACCTTAGAAATATCAACTTTGAAGAGATGCTTGACCGATCAGATTCAATTGATACCGCTATTGACTCACTTAATAATACTCTAAATTTTGTTTTTGACAAACATGCCCCGTTTGTTTCCATTATGGCCAATCATAAAAGTAAACCATATATTACTGAAACTCTAAAAGAAATAATTAAATAAAAAAAAAAAGCTTACAAAAAGTACACTACTACCAGGAATCCTGGAGACAAAGACTATTATATGGATTTAAAAAATTATCTTGCAATTGCAATAAGAAATGAAAAAAAAGCTTATTTCACTTATGAACTTAATAGAATAAAAAACAATCCTAAAAATATGTGGTCAAAACTACGGGCTTGGAATGTGCACTCCAGGCCATCTTATGAAATTCCATCACATATGAGAGATGTTCATCTTATCAGCGACCATTTCAGGAACATTGTCCATTCTGATACTTTGTATGATGTTGAGATGCTCAATTATTTTAACAATACCAAGAGATTTGCCAGTGGCGGTGTTGAGCAGTTTGAGTTTGCTGAGATTAATGAATTGGACATCTATCAGGCATTTATAAAAATAAAATCTAAATCCATTGGTATAGATAAAATCTCATATGACATGCTGCTTTTTAGCCTTGATCATATAATAACAGCTCTGGCTCAATTATTTAATAAATGCCTAACAACGGGTCAATTTCCTGGTCAATGGAAGACATCAATAATAATACCCCTGCCTAAAAATAGTAAAATTGAATCGCTCAACGAACTGCGACCAATAAATAAGTTACCCATTTTAGCAAAAATTTTCGAAAAATTAGTGGCTGATAGATTGTGTGCTTTTATTGACAAGCGGCAGATTTTATCTCCTGTGCAGTCTGGTTTTAGGCCTAAGTTTAGTACCGCAACAACATTATGTAAGATAGCCACAGATGTATCTGCTTTTACAGACCAAGGTGTCTTGTTTGGTCTTGTTGGACTATAGCAAGGCTTTTGACTCAGTAGTGCATGACCTTCTGACAGCAAAACTGAGATTTTATGGTTTTGAAGGCGCAGTGTGCGGTTGGTTGGTGAGCTACTTGAGGGATAGAATGCAGTTAGTAGAGTTGGATGGGGCAAGATCTGATTTGACCACTTATAACAAGGGTGTACCACAGGGCAGTATTCTTGGACCTTTATTATTCAATATTTATACCGCGGATTTGCCGGGACATGTTTCACATGGTACTGTTCATCTATATGCTGATGATACTCAGCTGCTCACTGGCTTTTTGCCTCAACAAGCAAACGTGGCCATCCAGAAAATCAACGAAGACTTACATGAGATATATGAATGGTCAAATAAGAATGGTTTGGTGCTGAATGTGAGTAAATGCTTATACATGATCATGGGGTCTAAAACGGTTAGAGATTGGTTTAATTTCTATAATTTTAGCGTTATTAATGTAAATAATGTTGTACTACCGATGGTAGAGAACGCTAGGAATTTGGGAGTGGTCTTTGACAGCAGCATGGCATTTGAATATCACGTGAACAAAAAAGTGTCATCTGCTTTTGTTATTCTGAAAAGGTTGTATGAATTTAAATTCATACTTCCGCAGAATGTCAAGTTTAAACTAATTGACACGCTTGTTATCTCACAGTTTGATTATTGCGACGTAGTTTATTATAATTACCTAACTGTAGAACTGAAAAATAAAATTCAAAAAATACAGAATATGTGTATGCGGTTTGCATATAATTATAATAGATTCGATCATATAACTCCTTTATACATTCAAAAAGATGTTTTGAAAGTTAACTTGAGAGTTAGACTGCATTTTATATTATTTGTTCAAAAAGTTATTATTACCGCCATCCCAAAATATTTGTATGACATGTTTGTTCTTAGATCTGTCAGGTGTGAACGAAACATGAGAGGTATTGTTAAATATGATATCCCATACCATAGGACTGCTAAATTTGAGAATAGTTTTGAGTATGTGTCCATTCAAATAATGAACTCAGCACTCTATCAGCCACTAATAAATTATTCCAGAACGGTACTTAGAAATAGATTAAAAAACATATTTCTTGAAGAAATGCGCAATGTTTGATTGTACTTACAAAACTGTAATCATTAAGTCGGATTATATGTAGTGGTTTGGGATATGTTTTTTTTTCTGTATAGGAATTGTTATTGTAATGCTACTTGCGGGCTCCATGGAAGAACGCTATTGCGAATGGCAGCCTTTTGTGTAAGATGTAGATATATTTTGCACAATAAAGATTATTATTATTATTTTATTATTATTACAAAAATACGTTCTGAGGGAAAAAACATGTCAACGCGGCATAAAGACTGCACACTGCAGATCACAAAAACTGTATTCAGCAGGTTGCAAATCCATTAAATGTAAAGATTTTTAGTGCAGAGCAAAATACAATAGCTGTTTAATCTTCATTTAAACAATAGGTTATTGACATGACATGATTTAAGTGTTTAATTACTTTCAATATGGCTCAATCGAAAACCATTAAGAAATAGTAAACATCCGCATAATGTGTTTGTACAAGCTATATTATGTAGGACGATCAGTAGGCAGCATTTGCAACATCAGGTTTACAGCGACCACTAAACTGTTTTGTTTGTGAAACCAGTAAATATATTGTACCTTAGGTTTGTACAACAGTTTGAACATCACTGGTAATATTGGTTAGTTTTAAGTGATTGTAGAAGTAGATAGAAGAATAAAGTTAGTATTGGTTAAAGCACAGTCTTATCATTACTCAACTAAACATGGTCCTTCGAGCAAAAAAGGAATAAGTCATGGGTAACTGAAGAAAATAGCGTTCGGGATTTTCTTCATACGGTAATCGCGTTAAACCGGATTACGGACAGTAAAAGTGCGCGTTTTGTTAACAGGAAAAGGAAAAACGCGTAGTGACTAACAACCTAACCGCTGTGAAGTAAAGCAGTGAACCAAGTGACATTAATTAAACAAAACCAAACAACACTGTCAACACAAACTACAAAGAAATTACTACAGACATGGAACAATTGAACAAAATTGTAGAAAAACAGGAGCAGCTAGCAGAAGAACTTAACAAAAAGTTCATAAACATTAAAAAGGATCCAAGGTCCAGAAAAACGGAAGCTTACCTGCTGGAAAAATTGAAGGAGGTTGACGACATATGGCAAGAGTTTAGTTCTCAACATCAGGAGATCGCAAAAATGACTGGTAAGAGCACCGAGAACCCGTACATAAAAACAAACTACTTTAATCAAGTTGAGGTAATATACTTGAAAGCAAAGGCATACTTGAAAGAACAGCAAGAAATTCTAAGAGACAGAAGTAACGATGCACAAGTGCAGAAAATTTGTGACCAGGAAAGAAGAATTGATCTCCTAAGAGCTGACATAGAAAGCTCAAAAACGGCCACTGAAGGATATGAGCAATATCTGGAAGACATAAAAAAGCAATTTATGATAGTTGTAGACAAGGATATAGAGCTAAGCCGCATAAGGCACGAATATTCTGACCGTCAATACTATACGGAAAATACATTTCATAACATTAAAAGGGAGTATCGAACTGCAACAATAGCGCTAGACAGACAAATTAAACAGCAACGGTGTTTACCTACACACACCACCAACACTATGGCATTACTTAGGCTAACAATACCATTCTTCAATGGAAAATATGACGAATGGCCTACCTTCCAGGACATATTTGCAACAATGATCGACACGAACGTCAACATTAGCATGGTTGAAAAAATGCAATACCTTAAAACGTACGTGAAAGGAGAAGCAGAGAAAGCAATTCAACATTACGAGATAACAGAAACAAACTATACTAGTGCCTGGAATGAACTTAAAGAGAGATATGACAATAAAAGACGAATTGTCAATAAGCTCATTAACAAAATACTACATATTCCACATACGCAAAGAGAATCAGCCGAACATTTGAAAACCCTGTACAATACAGTAAAAGAGTGTTTGGAAGCGTTAAAAATGCAAAAAATTGACATAGCATCATGGGATCCTATTATAGTATGCATCGTCAGCAATAAATGGGATGCCAGAACCAACGACTTGTATGAGTCGACGGTTGACAACATCTTCAAAGTGCAATCATTGGAGAGTGTATTGAAATTTATACTGAGGCGATTTCAAACCATGGAGGCGTCAGAGACGAAATCAAGTGAGAAAAGAGGCGCACCCTCAGGCTACAGGGGCTTTGAGGAAAGAGGCGCACACTCAGGCTACAGAGGCTTTGAGGAGAGAGGAGGCTACAAGGGCACTTACGAACGAGGGCTCCAGGCAAACTCCAGAGATGTCGAGGACAAGAGAATAGCAGTAACTAATTGTAAGTATTGTAATCGATCGCACTCTATTTATTCATGTGTAGATTTTAAAGGGTTAGACAATGTACAGCGTCATGAATTTATAAAAAAACAAAAATTATGTTTTAACTGTTTAAATCATGATAGTAGTAAAAGATGCGTTTCTCGTTTTCAATGTAGAACTTGTAACAAAAACCATCATACGCTGATTCATATAGATAACTACAGAAATTTAAAAAATAGCCACAATTATAATTCAGACAAGGCAAAGGGCCAAGAATGAGTTGCACGGGTTGCAAACCACATGACTGTGCAAGGCGAAACGGTGTTATTAGCAACAGCTTTAATTAAAGTTAAAAACGTGAACAATACATGGGAATATTTTAGAGCGTTAATTGATCCTGGATCTCAGGCGGCATTTGTTACCGAAGAGGCAGCAGTACTGTTAGGTTTGCCACGCGAAAAAGTTCGAGCAGAAATTACCGGGTTAGGAGAAGAACAGCCTAAGTACAGCAATAATAAAATAAGAGTAGAATGTAAAGCGCGAGCTTCAAGTGCGTACTCGCTAAGTACAGAATTGTTAGTGTTACCAAAACTAACAAAAAGTTCACCGGAGCGTGAAATTGATTACGACGAGAATTATTGGAAAAACGTAATGTTAGCAGACCCACTATTTTACAAGCCAGGTCCGGTAGACATTCTCTTAGGGGCAAAGGAATATCAGGAAATTTTGTTGAATGGTATAAAGAAAACGGATGTTGGACTAACAGGACAAAATACTGAATTCGGATGGATTTTACTTGGGTGTAGCCCAGGAAAAACTAATGGCACCATAGAAATTGCTAGTATGATGACAAGAACACTGCAAGAAGAAGACATAACGAGATTTTGGGAGCTAGAAGAAGTAACGTCAAAACCAGCTGTAAATAACCAAGAACAAGAATGTGAACGTGACTATAATCAAAATACAATGAGAAACGACGATGGGACTTACACAGTCAGCATTCCATTTAAAAACACAGACCTGACCTTAGGTGAGTCAAGAACTAGGGCAATGGCACGGTTATTGCAACTAGAAAAAAGATTACGTCAACAAATGAACGAAAACATTGCATATAAAGAGTTTATGCAAACTTATATAACGTTAGGCCACATGAAACTTGTCAGCCAAGCAGACGAAAAGAAAGGAAAATATTACATACCACATCATTATGTAATAAAAGAAGACAGCACAACAACTAAATTAAGAGTTGTGTTTGATGCATCATGCAAATCGTCAAACGGAAAAAGCTTGAATGAGTTAATGCACACTGGACCACGCATCCAAGAAGAGCTTTGCGACATCTTAATTAGGTGGCGGAGTTACAAGATAGCGTTTACAGCTGACATTGAAAAAATGTACAGACAGATAAAGATTAAGGAGTCTGATCAAGAATACCACAGAATTCTTTGGAGGGGTACAGAAGATGAGCCAATTCGTGAATACAAATTAACGACAGTCACATATGGTACTGCGGCAGCACCATATTTAGCAGTAAAGACTATCCAAAGATTAGCTGAAGATGAACAAGATAATTTTCCTAATATGTTAGAGATCGTAAGAAAAAACTGCTACGTAGACGATGTTCTCGCTGGAGCTGACTCTGAGTTAGAAGCAACAAAACTGCAGCAAGATTTAATAAATATGTTTAAATTAGGAGGATTTAACTTGAGAAAATGGAGTAGTAATAATTTTGCGATACTTACGAATATCTCAGAAGAACTCCGAGAGATAAAACAAATAGATTTGAATGATAATGAACTTCAAAAAACATTAGGCATATTTTGGGCAACTAACAATGACTCAATTAAATTTAAAGTTAATTTAACGGACTTGAACAAATTAACAAAAAGAGGAATAATGTCAAGTGTAGCAAAGCTGTTTGATCCATTAGGACTTTTATCACCTGTTGTAATTACGGCAAAACTCATCATCCAAGAATTGTGGAGAGAACAAAATTCATGGGACAACGTTGTGTCAGAAGTGATTTCAACCAAGTGGAAGGAATTTTACAAAGAACTTAACCAGTTGGAAGAAATACAAATTCCGAGGTGGAGTTACACTTCAAACTCCAGAAGGACAGAAATACATGGATTTTGTGACGCGTCAGAAAAGGCGTTAGGAGCTGCAGTATATGTGAGAACCATGAACGAGTTAGGACAAATACAGATCTCGTTGTTGGTGTCCAGATCAAAGGTTGCACCAATAAGAACTAAACCTACACTACCTAGGTTAGAATTATGTGCAGCTGTGTTACTGAGTAAACTAATAAGGAGAGTCAAGGAAACACTTGGGTCACCAAGTTGGAATATTCACGCGTGGTCGGATTCGATGATCACCTTGTCATGGATTCAGAGCGACGCAAGACATTGGAAGACGTTTGTAGCAAACAGAGTTTCAGAAATTAAACAACTGTCTTCAGAAGTACAATGGCATCATGTTGGGTCTAAAGACAACCCAGCAGACCTAATAACAAGAGGAATTAAACCGTCAAAAATTAAGGACAATCTACTATGGTGGAATGGACCACATTGGCTAAACCAAAGTGAAGACCAATGGCCACAATACAACAAAAATTACAGCACTGAGGTGGAGCGTAAAAAATGCTTACATGTGGGAGTAAGCATAGAAGTCGACAAAATCAATGTTCTAGAGAAATTCTCATCTTTACATCGCGCAACACGTGTGATAGCTGTATGTTTTCGGTTTATTAACAATTGCAGTCCCAAAACCGGGAAACTAGTAGGTCCATTCACAGTTCAAGAGCTACAAGATGCGATGAATAGAATTATCAAATTAGATCAACAAGATTCATTTTCAGAGGATATACGCAAACTAAGACTCAAAAATAGAGTATCAAAAAAGAGCAAAATTCTAAATTTACATCCATTCGTAGATTACCATGGAGTACTTAGAGTGGGAGGCAGGCTTCAACACTCATTACTAAGTTACAGTGAAACACATCCGATCATAATTTCTTCGTCAGGTCACTTAGCAGGATTGATTGTAAGGAATGCACATGACAGAACCCTACACGGCGGAAATCAACAAACAATGGCCTTTGTAAGAAGAAAATATTGGATAATAAATGGAAAAAAGGTTACAAAGAAAATAATTAATAAATGTGCAAAGTGTATAAGATTCAAGGCTGAGACAGCTGGTCAATTGATGGGTCAACTACCACTAACAAGAGTTAATCCGGCGTCAGCGTTTTTAAATGTAGGAATTGACTACGCTGGGCCCATTCAAATAAAAACTACTAAAGGCAGGGGACATAAGTCCTACAAGGGCTACATTGCAATATTTGTATGTATGTGTACAAAGGCCATTCACTTAAAAGTGGTGAGCGACATGACGTCAGAAACCTTTATTGCCGCACTAAAACGATTTATGGCAAGAAGAGGGACGTGCGCAAATATATTCTCCGATAATGGTACGACATTTGTGGGGACAGCTAATGCATTAAATGTTGAGGTAGCAAACACGATAAAAACTTCCAGCATTGTGGACAAATTAGCAAACATTGGAACTCAATGGCATTTTATACCGCCGTCAGCACCACATTTTGGAGGGCTCTGGGAGGCAGGTGTGAAATCAACCAAACATCACCTAAAAAGGGTGATTGGAGAGTCAACCCTAACTTATGAAGAATTAACTACATTAACACACCAAATTGAAGCATGTTTGAATTCGAGGCCTTTGTGTAAACTAACAGAAGAAATAAATGACATTTCAGTACTAACGCCAGGGCATTTCTTGATAGGGAGAGAACTATTATCACCAAGTAGTCCAATTATTACCCATAATGATACAGGTTTAGAAGGCAGATGGAAAATAATACAAAAAATGAAAAAAGATTTTTGGAAAGTGTGGACAAATGAATATCTGCATGAACTTCAACAACGAAACAAATGGAAACTGGAACAAGAAAATCTAAAGGTGGGAGAATTAGTACTTATAAAGGATGATCGAATGTCACCAAGCAAATGGCCAATGGCAAAGGTGGAAGGAGTTCAAGTAGACGACAAAAATTTAGTGAGAGTCGTCACGTTGAAAAAAGCGGAAGGAGCAGAAATTAAAAGACCAATCCATAAACTAGTACCGCTATCGATAATCCACAATGAAAACAACTCAAAACCACGTAGAAAAACAAGTAACATTTGGAAAATTTGGACATTGGCAATTATTTTTGCACTCCAATTGTACAGCGGGAAAGCACATGCAGCCCACATAAAAACAAGTACAGCACAATATCACGTGGAATATCCAAAACCTGGATTCTACATAGAACATCTTGGAACAGCCAAAATTGATCGAGGATTTTTAAGAATCGAAGCTAAGATAGGAAAAGAAGATTTAGAGGCACACATAAAGTCTATACAGGATGTAATATCAAAGGTAGACAAGATGTGCAATGAGGTTAAAAAAACCACTATTCACGTGGATTGCCAACCACTGATTGATCATCTTCACGAAGAAGAAAGGCGAATCAAATGGATACATAAAGGTGTGTCAAAAATTGTTTTAAATAGGACAAGACGAGGTTTATGGGGGACCCTACTAACTTCAATTTTTGGCGTGAACGATGAAGTATACAGGGAAATCTATGATCTTGATAAAAATCAAAAAGAGTTGATTCAAGCGTCAAATCACCAAACCAAGTTTATGCTTAAAGCACTATTAAAGTTTAACGACACGGAGGAAAGAATATCTAAGAAGCTCAACCAATTTACAGTAAAAATTAAGAAAGGCATGGAGGTGATAGAACAAATGCAAAATTCGTACTCCGAAGTTGACAATAACAAATTGGAAATTGAATTACTAAATATGTACGATGTAGCAAAAGGGTACATCGACGAATTGATAGATTACTATCAGAATATATTAAATATACAAACCAGTAAAGAAAACATTTATGAGATAGTATCTCCAGTACATATAGAAGAAATTGTCAACGAAGCATCTATAAAATTACCTCATAACATAGAAATTCAGTCACAGCCTATAATTAAAACAGAATTAACACAAATTGGCAACGACACGTACATTTACGTTTACCTTGCAATGACGGAAGGTACACAGTTTGACCTAATTAAGGCAAATGTACTTCCACTAAAAATGAAAACAAACAACTACTGGATATATGATATAAGCACCGACATTATCGCAATAGACTATGATAATCAGCGATATTTTCAACTAAATGATGCGATGCTAAAAAACAGTGTAAAATTGAATAAAACAGTTTACATCTGTTCTCCATCTATCATAAGGAATATTGAGAACAACCCGAATTGTTTGATAGACGAATTATACCAGAGAACCGAAAATGTGACGTGTCCAGTGAAAGAAATGAGACTAACGAGTACTATCTGGAAAAAGGTATACACAAGCAATACGTGGATTTTTGTGGCACCTGCAAGGATTAAAGTGGCAATCACTTGCAGTGGGCATAGAGAGGAGGTAATGTTACATCAATGTGGCATTATTACAATATCACAGAATTGTGTGATAGTAACTAGAACAGCGACACTATCACCGGCGAGAATACAGAGCGTTCCAGTCATTGCCGGCTATATGAGGCCGGTGGAGGCAAATTTGACGTTGTCAAAAACACCCACACCTCACAGCAAACCATCTCACTCTACAACGGAGAATGAGGACATTATAGAACCCGACGAAGAAATTAATGATCTCTTTGAGGAACAAGAGAAGATCCAAGAAGAACTTCAACATACAGTTTGGAAAAACTTAAGACATCACGCATCAATATCAAGTGTGATTACTACACTAGTACTCACGGCAGTAGTAGCTATAGTAGTGTTTGGAGGTTGGCGACTTAGAAAGCATATCGTCGCTAAAAAAGGATTAAAACCAAAAACTCCTAGGGCACCAACTGAGGATGAAGAAGAAGAAATCGAACTACGCCCGTTAAGAACCACAAGACAACAACTGCCGTCCTAAGATCAAGGTCATAAAATAAATACGCCTAGTCATAGAATGTGGTCAACCATTTTATTAGCATATCATATAGGTCCGACTATAAATCTTGACTTATAATGTTGGCTTAATATACGAAAGTTTAGAGTTGCACTATTTAGTTAGATTTGTGCGTAAGGAACAAAATTCCTTTAGTTAGAATTATACTACATTAACCAGGGTAAATTAGGGGATAAGATATCTTTATAATTCAGTTATTAGTAGTCTATTGCACTGAAACGATTAAAACAACATTAAGCTGTATTTAGGATAAGATCCATGTGAGCATCAAACTGCTGCGGTTATACTGTTACAGAATCAATTTGCCGTCACTACAGTCATCAGGCAAACGACACCCATGATTAACACTGCAAAGCTGACCTAAGGAAAACACCTCGACCACTCACCTCTCAACTTGAGAGTTGCCAGCATGTTTAATCTTCATTTAAACAATAGGTTATTGACATGACATGATTTAAGTGTTTAATTACTTTCAATATGGCTCAATCGAAAACCATTAAGAAATAGTAAACATCCGCATAATGTGTTTGTACAAGCTATATTATGTAGGACGATCAGTAGGCAGCATTTGCAACATCAGGTTTACAGCGACCACTAAACTGTTTTGTTTGTGAAACCAGTAAATATATTGTACCTTAGGTTTGTACAACAGTTTGAACATCACTGGTAATATTGGTTAGTTTTAAGTGATTGTAGAAGTAGATAGAAGAATAAAGTTAGTATTGGTTAAAGCACAGTCTTATCATTACTCAACTAAACAGTGATAGTTGCAAAATTTGGTATAAACCTTCGATAATAGTTGCAAAAGGCAACGAACCTTTTTACCTCATCAGCAGCTCGCGGCGTCGGATATTTGTTTATAATATCGTACTTAGTTTCATCGGGCAAAATACCTTTGTCTGTTATTTTATGACCTAGAAAAGTGACCTCTTTTCTAAAAAAATTGCATTTCTTGGGATTTAATTTAAAATTGTACTTTCTGCAAGTTTCAAAAACACTTTTTAAATTATTCAAATGATGTTTTTCTGAACAGCCTATTACTATTAAATCGTCCATATATAAAAAAGCTTTTTCAGGAGTTATTCCGGCAAAAGCAATAGACATCATTCTTTGAAAACTGTTGGGACTGACTGAAAGTCCAAAAGGCAATCTGGTAAATCGATATGAACCCTTATCGCTGCTAAATGAAGTCAAATCTCGCGATTCTTCGTCTAAAGGTATCTGATGGAATCCTGATAACAAATCGACTACTGAGAACCACTTTGCTCTACCAAGTTGATCTAAAATATCGTCTATGCGATTAATCGGAAACTTGTCTCCTATAAGTACCTTATTTACAGCTCTAAAGTCAATACATAATCTCCACGCTTTCTGATCAGTTTGCGATTTTTTAGGAACCAATAGAACCGGACTATTGTATGCTGAGCAAGATGGTTCGATTATATTATTATGTAACAATTTTTCGACTTGTCGATTTGTTTCATCTTTAAGTGCTCTGGGAGCTCTATAATTTTTAATATAAATAGGTTTTTTGTCAATAACTTTTAATTTTTGTGTGTAAAAGTTGTTAAATGTTAATTTATCTGTTTCTAATCCAAAAACGTCTGAATAATCTTCGCAAAGTTGTAGCAGATCTTTTTTAACAAAGTCTGGGACATCTTGATTAAGTTCTTTTAAGAGTTGAACATGTCTATCTTGATTTTCTGTTTCTATGTTGTAAATGTTAAATTTATCGAGACTGATAGTTTCAAGATTAGACATGTCTACACTTACATTTTCAAATGTTGTGTTTAAGATTTTTACAAGCGGATGTTTTTGAGATACTATACTACGAGCTAAGTATACACCAGGCTTTAATTCTTTATTTAACACCACAACGTCGTGTGTCAAATGTTTCAAAACGTCAATCTCTCTAATAACTTCACATCTAGAAGGAATATGGAACACATTCTTTTCAGGACTGCTTAAAATTGGAATTGTTAACTTTTTGTGTTTTAGGTGTACCGTCATATTCCAGTTAGAATAATCTATTATTGATTGGTAAGCAACTAAAAAATCTCTACCCAATATTCCGTCACATGGTATTGGAACATTAGAATCAACTATATGAAATTTGTGAGGTAACGTACACCCTTGGATAAAAATATTTGTGTTTGCAACACCTAATGAATTAGTTAGGTCTTCTGTGATACCTCTGATGCTAGTGGCTCGAGAAAAATCAACTATTTGATCAGGATTTACTGATAAACGTTTAAAAATTGATATGTCAGCTCCGGTGTCTACTAGTAGCGTACTAACTGAACCAGTCATTTCTAACTCAACTTTCACAAAATTTGAAAATGTCAGACTAAAACTATATATGGTTACATATCGCCCAACCGAGCCGCTTCTTGGCTCGATTGGTGCTCCAATCCGTTTCCCGACTCCGAAAAGCCAACAAAATTAGGACTAGAGCCTCTATAGTACCTAGCAGATGTGTTACCACGATTAAAACCTCTATTAAATGCGCCTCTGCTTCTATTACTGCCTCTAAATTGTTCTCTATAATTATTAATATTGTTTCCAAAATTATTAGAATTTCTATTGTAACTGTTAGAATATCTATTGAAACTCCTATCGAAATGCTGGTTATAACTATTATTACGTGGACCTGTGCCCCTAAAGTGACGTCGCGCATTATGAAAATTGTTTTGCCTAAACTGAAAAATATTTGCCGAAGACGGTGCCAACGAACTAACATTCACAAACTTAGTAATAGTTTCCTGTACCGAAGAAAACGTGCCAGCCTCCATTATTAATCGAACTCTCTCACTACTGACATTTTGGCTAAATGCTCGCACAGTATTTTCAACCGTGTACCGTTGGGCAACTTCCGCTGGTACGCCCTCTGTAATATAGGCTGTTTGTAATTTTTGCGCTAATGCGTCCACTTCAGAAGCATATTTTGCGGCTTCTTTATCGTTTTGTTTCAGATGTAAAATTTTTGCAGTCAATAATTGTGAAGTTTCGCCTTTAATCGAATTTTGAAGTTTAAAAATTATGTCGTCAATTGTATTTTCATTCGTAATAAGACTTCGCGCTTTTCCGGTCAAACGAGTTTTCACGAAAGCTACAGCGTTAGCAAGTTGATTTTCGCAGTTGTTTTTAAGTAAAGTTAATGCATCTAAAAATGACTGTAAATTTTCGGAGTTACCATCGAATTGACTTGGAACTAATTTACTAGCCAAACTAAAAAATTCTACGGTGTTTGTCGACATTTTTGATATTTCAACGATACTTTTTAAACGTTCTAGCAGTGTTTGTCTGGAATTAAAATTTAGTTTTTCAGTTTCTTTTATATAGGGCGCTGCTGCTGCCAATAATTCCTCTGGGCTCTGACTCTCTTTTAAAACTTGAGTTTTAAAGTTGCTTAACTCTTTTCCGATTAAACCTATCTGTACAAGTAATTTATTTACTCTGTCTAAATTTTCGCGTCTCTCGGTAGATTCTTTATTGATATTACTTGAAAAGCTTTTTGCAGTTTCGTAAATTTTCTTAACTTCTGTTAATCCTTTACTAGTCATTTATCAAAAATAATAAAATTGATCCAAATACTGCAGTTTAAAGATAGTAACTACAGAATAGTCATATAGACAATAATACCTATAATAAAATTTTTAAACGATTGAAATCAACTTAAAAGTTCCATTATAAAACCCAGTTTAATAAACTATTTACTACGACTGATTATTTGCTTACTTTTCTTTTGCACAGTTACACATAAGAACTTAACACTGAAGACACTTGAGTTTGTTGAGTTTGTGCACAATAAACAGCATATCACTATCACTGTACATACGCGCACACGCTTACCGGAACAGCTCTTACGTTTACTTACTCAACATTACGTTTCTCTTATAGATGCTAAAGAGACTGCTGCCATGTCGCGGCGGATCTGCTTCTTCATATTTTTCTTGACAGCCCGAATAATTCTCCACAATAAGAGCATTGCCAACATAGCGAAAATAAGATACAGAATCACTTTGACGTCTTTAGTGATGTTGTACTCAGCTGCTTGTACTATAAAATTGGAGTTAACTACGCCATTTTCCGTTACTTCTTGCTTGGTATCTTTTGACTTGGTTTGCCCCATCTTAGCTCACATTTATACCACGCTCAGCTCCTAAGCAGATTTGTCGGCATCGGATACATTACGTAACACAACCAATGGCACTACACTTTTCTTTTAACTTTTACTTTTTACTATTTAATCAGAAGTCCACGAAAAATTAGCAGGATCGCCATGTAAAGGTAGTAAATGATACTCCGGCAAGTTCCCTGTATTCAATATATATATTTGCTGAATAAATCGCTTATATTTATCGTACTCTATTATGCCTACTCATACAATATAATATAGGTTGCTGTGTATACATAAAATACTTATAATAGCGAACCGATTGATGCAATACGATTAATAAGAATACTTAGCTATGCATGTCAATGAACTGTTACAACTTCAACTAACTATGTTACAATATTGGATAACAGATACTCTGATGTCAGTTGTCACTTCGCTTTACCAGAAAAAAGTTAGAGCCATTTAAAAGCAAACCATTTATTGTAGATGGCGCCCTCTATAAGCTAGCACCCTCAGAAACATTGGAATACCTAATTTTAGCGAAAAACTACAAGTGGATCGCGAGTTATTCAAAAAAGTGAATTTTAAAAAAATAACTTTGATCTCCTGTATTTCTGTTTCCGTTAACTTTTCATCTAAGGTAAGTTGTGCTAAATCGTATTATTTTGACCCAATAAATACATACCAGGTGTACAAGAGCTTCCCTGGGCATAGGAGATTAACATGGGAAAACGGATTTTTTTGCGCCTGTACGGTGGATTTGATTGAAAAATCGTATTAATGAAAGTTGTAGTACCTATCACGGACTAGTTTTCTGTATTTTTTTCAGATCTGTAACTTGAGCCTTTTCGTCGTAAAACACGAACAAAAATGCGAAAATTTTAACTTTTTACCTGCACTGTATAACCAGCATGTACCATACCACCTGTACCATACCAGCAACAATGACCTGTTTACCCGTTGCCCGACAACCGCCTATACAGTGCAGGCTAAAAGTTTAAAGTTTCTCATTTTTGTTCGTGTTTTACGACGAAAGGGCTCAAGTTAGAGATCTGAAAAAAAACAGAAAACTAGTCCGTGATAGGTACTACAACCTTTATTAATACGATTTTTCAATCAAATCAACCGTACAGGCGAAAAAAATTCAAGACCGTTTTCCGATGTTAATCTCCTATGTCCAGGGTGCTCTTGGACACCTGGTATATAATATTAATTTCTCTTGCTGTTGCTGTTGATTGTTTTGAGTTATTTTAATCGAAGCAATTGTTTTTTGAGCAAAAGAATTTACAACAAAACTGTCTAAAACACGCCAAAAACAGTAAAAAATATAATTTTTTAACACTCTAAAAGATTGTCTGAAAATTTTAGTTTAGTGTCCAAAAAATTAATTTTTTGCAAAAAATGTCCTAAAAATATAGGGTTATGTCAGTGTCCTAAAAAAATAATTTTAAACGAGAGTGTTAAAAAACTATTAGGTTAGGTTAGTGGCCAGAAAAACTGTCAAAAACAATTTTTAAAGGTAAAAAAAAAATTAAATATACAGAGTGAACCAAAAATTTATATATATCGAGTGGCTCAAGAAACAACAGTGCGGGCGGGCGCTTTAGCTACGGATGGCGGCCATTTTCTCCCTCTTCCTGGTATGCGTGTCCACGTGCTTGATCATGTGATCCTTCCTGATAAAGCCCTTGCCGCATATCTCGCACGCGTACGGTTTCCTGCCCGTGTGACAGCACAAGTGCCTTCTCAAATCCGCTTTGTAATTAAACGTTTTTGGGCACATATCGCACTTGTGCGGTTTATCGCCCGTGTGTTTCTTCGTATGTCGTTTGTAGGTTTCATCATCAGGAAACCGTTTACCGCACCGGGAACACTTGAACGGTTTATCACCACTATGGAAGGTGTTGTTGTGTTGAGTGAGATAACAGGGACGATTGAACACCTTATCACAGTCGTAACATTTGATTTTCCGCTCCTCCGAAGCACGAGGGGGAGAATTCTCCTTTTGTTCCTCCTCCAAATTGGTCAACAACACCTCCACCTCAATAATTCCTAAGGTGGTTAGTCCTCCAAATTCAGTTGTCAAATTGGTGGTGTAATTCTCCATTATTACAGGATGAGGGTATTCCTGAAGAGGACAGTAGTACTGTCCCATACCAGCCACGTTCGCATACCCATGTAGTTCCGCCAGAACCTGCGCAAAACTGGGCAAAGGCTGGCTCACATCCAAATCACCCGTAGTACTGCTGGGGGTAAACGTATCCTGCGTACCGTGGGAGGCCAACTCGTTTGGGTACTGCTCCGCCAAGATAGGCACCACATCCACCACGCTGTCGCTGCTCCTCGAATCCTCCTGACTATTATCCTTACTAGCCGAGGAATTCCTAGCTGGATGGTGATGGGCGCTGATGGGCATGATAGCTGGATCAGGCAGCCCACTAGATTTAACCGCTTTCTTGTGCAACGTGGTGTTGTAGTGTCTCTTTAAATGTCCGGAACTGGTGAACCACTTGTTGCACGCGGTGCAATTGTAGGTTTTCGGTCTGCGTGCTTTGTTACTCTTCCAGTTGGTACTCTTGGTGGGAGCAGGAGCTAGTGGTGGCGGTGCCGGAGCCTCATAACCACTAAAACACTCTGAAACACCCTCGCTAGAACCACCATCAACCTCAAACTCCCCTTGGTAACCTGTTGGTTGATTATTCCCCAAACTAATCATCCCCTGCACGGTATGTCCCTCCTTTTCCTTCTCCCACGTTTGACTGACCATTTTCTGACTATCCAAATCCAGTATCTCACTCTGACTCACCTCCTCCTCATTCATGGGTGTTTCATAATAATACTGGGGGTCGCCCAAATTGTTGTGCTCGATGTGGAGGGAAGCACTCTTGTACACCAAACCACACTTCTCGGACTGTTTGGGACTGGGTGAGGGTGTGGGTTGTAGTTGATAGTTCACACTGTACACCGGTCTGTTGTACGGATTATACCGAGCGTTCAAATATTTACTCTGAGTGCAATCCATATTAATTTTTCCAAAGAGAAAAAACAAAAAAAATACTGTCACTCGAAAATAACGTAGCGTCCGACTCCGACCGTTGACTGACTGAAACTGAAACTTGTGCATTGGCCCACTCTTGGTGGGGGGTTGGTGGAGGTGGTGAGGTGTGGTTTTGGAAATGTGGTTTTATTACACAAATTTTAACCACGTATTCTACGTCCCAAAATAATTCCAGTTTGCTCTATAAACTATATCCAGAAAATGCGACTTTTGGGAAAGAGAGGGTGTTGAAGTTTTTTAACAAAAAAAAAAAAGGTTGCCAATTTTACGAGCAGTTAATTCTTTAGTCCAACGTTGCAGAAAATGCATTGAAGTCAAAGGACACCATTTTGATCAATTATTATAATTTTTTATCAAATGTTTAGTTCTTTGTTGCTGACAATTAGTTTATTGCCTCGATAAGTTCGAATTTCGATTACTCGAAATCGGTGGGTCGGAAAAAAAAATTCCAAGAAACCTTTTTCCTTCAAAATTAAACATTCAACGGAAAATGGAAAAATCAATGATATTTTTATAACAAGCAGTACCGTACTTTTTTTTCTTAAAAATTATCAGGTGACTTATTAATACACGCGCCACTTGTGAAGATAAAACAATTTTTTAATTGGCGAATAATCGGCTTTTTTTGTTTATAAAAACCACAAAGTTTTATTAAAATATGTATAAGAGTTTTGAAAAAAAAATTAACTTTGTGTTTTTTTTTAAAAAACTTCAACACCCTGTAGTTCCTAAAAGACGCATTTCCGGGATATAGTTTATAGAACAAACTGGGATTATTTTTGGACGTAGAATACGTGGTTAAAATTTGTGTATTAAAACCTGAATCACCCTGTATACAGGGTGTTCTAAATTAAGTGCGCACCAATGCCAACTTTTTTATTATTGAAAATAGAAAATTGTTTAAATTAACAAACCTGTGGCATTTTTTGCATTCACTGAAACGGCGTTAGACGTTGCTAATGTCAAATAGTTAATTTCAAACGCATAATTTAATATTTATCCGTACATCCCGTATTTTAAGTCTGCTATTAAATGATAAAATACCATACGTTGATACCTTGGTTAGATCAAGTTTTATGACTTATGCTCGTAGGAAGTTTTTTATTGAGAGGTGAGATGGTTTTACTTTTGAAGCAAATTTCACCGTTAAAGAAATTAATAAATAAAAAAAAATGTCCAAGGAATTTACTGAGCTCCTCACACTCTCCCTAACCTTCTTTCAGAAGGGGGGTGAGAGGGTTTCTAAATTACAATCAAACCTAGTACAAAAATAAAAAATTATTTGTGAATGAACTTAAAAATCCATTAGAAAAGGAAAACATTTTAAGCAAATTTCACCCTTAAGGAAATTAATTTAAAAAAACCCTACCATCATTCTTCTGAATAACCTAACTTAAAGTAAAAATGCAAAAAAAAACAGTATTTTTGATATGTACAAACTTAATAGACTAGACTAGACAAGGTTGTAAATTAGCGTTTTGACAGGTAATTGGGGCAAAAATTGTCCGAAAAATGTCTTTGCCGGCTGGCGTGTAATAACATTTTTATATGCTCCTAAAAATGCTTAAGTGGCAAACAAAATAATGGTTTTTAAAAAACACAATTTTATTTAGTTAATTAATTTAATTTATTAATTTAATTATTTTATTTTTTATTTTTAGACGGTTTTGAAATATTTTGATGCTATGCTGCTTCAGGAGCATTTGGAAGCTTCTAGATGCTGTTTTGGAGCTTCTAAACTGTTTTGGAAGCTTTTGAAATCTTTTTAGACGACTTCAAGAGCATTTACAAGATTTTTTAGCATCAGTTTAAAAAGCGTATTGAAGGCTCTGAACCGCTTTGACAAAAATACAACTTGGATAAATTTATATGCTGTGATATACGGTCATCGATTGAATAGCAGATAATTTTGGTTTTTGGGAGTTGAAATTTAGTAGAAGTCAAACTTCACAGTTTAGCTGACGTTTTACATAATTTATTTTTGTATCCTCCGCACCTACGGATTTAAAAATCAAAGTCAAGAGAAAGCATAGCAAAAGCAGCTTTTTCAACCAATTAAACAATTCAATCATAAACTACGAACAGTGCTGCAATTTACGCAAATGCTGCCCATGTTGACTTATCATTTTGAGTTTATCACATAACATTTTTGACTGAAGCGATATTATTTCATTTGGCCACCTTGTATTTGCAGTCCAAGTTCTGCAAGACAAAACATTGTCTGGGATGTCTTCAAAAGGCGCCTAACAATTTATTAGGATAGAAAGTCATAAAAGTCGCTTTTGGTTAGACTAGAAACCTTATCTGCTTTCAATACTAAAACCAGGTGTCATTTCGGTTTAGCAAAGTATACCAGGGTGAAATAGAGCAATAAAACATTGCATTTATTTTTGCTAGTTATATTTACAACCAAATATAATGGTTTTTAAAAACCAGATTTATTTCAGACGAGTTACAAAGTGAGCTTAATAATATAGAACTGAACTCGAGCATTTTATTTCTAACAATTTTGTATAAAAATAGTTGCTTGACTTACTTGCACTACATGACTTAAGTATAAACATTGGGTATTCCTAATTAAAGGGTTAGGTATGCAATATAAAACTTGCTAGGTGAACTTTTGCCAGTACATACATATAACTTAACATTTTATGGAGGCTAAAAGCCCACACAACTCACACCTGTACTTTCCGGTATCTTTTTTTGAATGTGGTAATTGTAAAAGTTGGCTATAATACAATATATAAATTTTTATTCAAAAACATAGAAGCCTTTGAGCCAATTATCAACATTTTATAGGCAATTTCAAAGCTTCAAAACCATTTTTACCTGGAAATGTAAAAATCAAAAACAACAATCATGAAACTCGACTAAAAGGCTTAATTTTTGGCTTTTAAGATACATTTTAAACTATACTACCAACAAGAAATCTGGAACATTAATAGATGATAGACCAATTACAGATTTCTGAGCCATTTTCAACATTTTGAAGGCAATTACAACGCTGAAAAACTACTTTTTTATGTGGAAATGTAAAAATCAGTGACAACAATCATGAAACTTGACTCAAACCCTTAATTTTTGGCTTTAAAGGGTATCAATAAAGAAATGTTAGTCAAAACCTTGGAAATAGACTTGATAACTTATTTGCAATTTTTATTATTTAATATCCGACAGGGCTATGGTTTCATCAATAATGACACCTATTAAGATCAATTATCTACGAAATAATGTCTAGGGCGTTATTTTTTATAATGCCCTTAGACTCTTTATTTAAAGTAGATTTCCCCTACAATTTTTCTTAAAACTACCTAGATGAAACATATCCAAAAAGTTTTTTGACGCAAACAAAATTACAATAAGCATTTTTACATAGTTCATGAAAAGTTAAGATATTAACTATTCATTTATTCAGTTTATTGCCATACATTTTCGAATGTAAAAATTTTCATTTATTTTTAGTCGCAATTTTGTCGAAAACGGGGCATGCTACATTATGTCATTCATTATACAACCCTTTTTTATAATCAATACTTCTATCCAAGAATTAAATAAAATATAGAGTGTACCTCTTAAAAAACAGACCACTTTACCATGCCACATTTGTCTGCGACACCCTGTACAATCCTAATTTTACAATGTGCCTACATTAGCCCCAAGATTTCATTATAATCGAATAAAAAACCAACCCGAATCTTTCCGAAGGAGTAGAAAAACATACTGGCAAAAAATTAAAAAAACTATCACGGTACTAGAAAACAAATCCGCTAGGGACAATAATCGAAAATGGCACCGAACAATACACAGACCAAGACAAAGCTAACGCATTTGCCAGACATTTTCAGAAAGGTTTTCAAACATCTACTAACCCTAACTTTAATGATCAAAACTGGACCATAACTTATGGTACATCATCGTAATCAGAAAACTAGGCTCTATTACAATATGCCAAAATTCAATATGGCGCCCATAATAAAAATTAGTTGATGATGGTAACTAGAAAACGAAACGTCGGATATCAAAAATGATAATGCCTCGTTGTTTGGAGGAAAAGCGACAATGGTAGTCATGTGAAATAAGCTTTCCATTAACGTATAAAAGTTGATTACTTAAGTAGTATCGTTTGGCCCCCAAAGGCCGTCAACATTGACCACTTTTGTCGGTGTATCCTTTAGTTTAAGCCTCAACAACTCGTTTAAATGCACTAATTTTGGTAGAGTTTTATACGTATAGAGTTTAATAGGCTTTCTAAAAATATCTCAACTTGGGTTCATAGTACTGTGGTTTTGTTTTTGTTTATGTATGTTCCTTCTTCAAGTGAACTCTATTAATTTAACTGGTGGAAAAGTCAAACCCACAACTAATAATCTTAAAATTTTGCAGATCCGATATACTGGCTCATCCGTCCCTTATGCCACAGTAATCAGGTTCAGGTATCGACGTTAGTGGTCGTCCAACCAAAAAATTCCCAGGAATTAATGGCTGCATATCTTCGGGATCAGATGATAGCGGACTGATCAGTCTCAAATTTAAAATGGCCTCAATTTGTGTCACTATTGTCATAAAATTTTCATAGTCTAAATGTATAGTTCTAATAACATGCTTGAAATGAAATTTGAAGCTTTTAACCCCCGCCTCCCACAGACCACCAAAATTAGGGGCACGAGGAGGAATAAAATGCCAACTGACAACCTCATTAGCCAAATAATTTTGAAATTTAGGAGAATTTGATTTTCAAAAAGTGCTAATTTCATTATTGGCACCCAAAAATGTAGTTCCGTTATCCGAATACATGCTCTGGGGTTTTCCACGACGAGAGATTAATCACTTAAGCGCAGCAATGAATGACTCACTATCCAAACTAGTAATAAGTTATAGATGTATCGCCTTGATAGCCAAGCAAATGAAAACACACACATATGCTTTGACAAGCTTAAGTACCCTGCTCTTACGATCCTTAAGCAAAAAATATCCAGCGTAATCATAACTAGTATGAGCAAACGGATAGTGTTGAGTTCCCCTCTCTTTTGGTAGATTACACATTAAGTACCTAGTTACTAACTTGACGTTTACGTTTGACGTTTGACAAGACAATGACATCTGATTTTCCGCGTTTTTGTTTTTGACCGTTGACTTTTATTATTAGGTTTTAGCGGCTTGGTTGTTGAAAACTTTTGGTTTGTTTGTAAATGTGCCTGAGTGCATCCTTTTTTAATACAATAAACAAGTCAACAAATGCTAATAAATCGTGTCTACATTACTTTCACATTATTAACTTGGTCAATTTATTCTTATTGTGTAAAATAATAGCATGTTTTCTTGAAAAGGGCAAATTTTACTTAGTAAGTCTACCACCCACTCGGAGTATGCCTTCTTGATCAAGAAAAGGGTTTAAGGATAAAATGTGACTATTATTTGAGACGTTTACTTTTCATTAAGTCAGATAATTCTTTTTGAAATGATTGCTGTTGGAAAATTTGTACCAAAGTCTATAAGCTCTGATCAAGTTTATTTGTTGTGATTGCAGCTACTAATTTTTCATTTGGATGTTGTAAATTGAAAATAAATCTTTTGCATAAAGCTACCACTCTTTTTAATTTGGTTAAACTAGAAAATTTTGAAAATAAGTCTAGATCAGATACGTTTACTGCAAAATGCATATGTACTCGTTCTTCAGGAATGGTTTTAAGGTTTCCGGAATCTTTTAAATTTACAGGCCATTTTGAAACATCAGATTTCAACCAAGAAGGTTCCTCAAACCACAAAATACATTTTAGACGACTCTTCTGCAGATAAGCCCATTGAAATATGATCTGCTGGATTGTCTTGTGATTTAACATGAAACCATTCATCGATGTTACAGTTTTCCTGGATAAAAGACACTCTATTGGACACAAATGTTTTCCGTTTCTCAGGTAAATCTTTTATCCAACACAACGTGATCATGGAATCACTCAAAAAAAAAACATTTATTAAAATCAACATTTACTGATCGTTTTACTTTTTGCGTCAATTTGCATGCCAAAACCACACTGAGTAGTTCAGCAGAGTGACTGAACGAAGTGGTGCTACTTTACTTTTAGCAGTTAATAACTTGCCTGAATACTCTTCATTATCTATTTTGCTCCGAATGTAGATGCATGTTCCATATGCCCTTTCTGAAGCATCGGCGAACGCATATACTTCTACATATCGAGAATTGAAATAAAAAAAACTTGCCGTGGAATCTGCAATTTATTAGGATGAACAATGTCTTATATTGTAAATAAAATCCATTTTTCTAGTAATGATTCTGACATCCCAAGACAGTTTTTCTTTTCATAGCAACTGCAAAATAATTTTAGCTCAAATTCTTATTGGCCCTAAAAGACCTAAAATATCTAAAATCTGGCTAGTTATTGACAAACTCAATCGTTTTGTCACAGATTCAAATAAACGAAATTTCCTAATGTTGTACTGAATTTTATCACTTTGAGGTTTCCACTAAATGCCTAAAGTCTTGTTATTTTCAGCTTCACCAAGCACTAAAATACTGGCCTCTAAATCTCTGTTTACATTAAAATTCTCTAATAATTCTGATCGATTTGAAAGATACTTTTGTAAATCAAATCCTGAATTAGACAAAATCTCACTGACCTCGTTTTGAATCTTTAACAATTCCTCCTTTGAATGTGATTCAGTTAACATATCATCTATGTAACAACAGTTTTGTATTTCGTTGCTTGCTAAAGAGCGGGTATCTTCTAATGTGAGTTGGTAGAACCACCTAATGGCTAAGAATGGAGAGGATGCCAATCCATAGGTGATCACATTCAGTTCGTAACACTTAAGAACATCTGTGGGGTCGCTACGCCAAAATATTCTTTGATATTTTCTATCAGACTTATTAATCAAAACTTGTCTGTACATTTTTGATATGTCTGCGTTTAAGACATATTTGTGAATGGTGGGTCCTACCACTTGAGTGTCATTTAATGACAAATTATTATCAGTGATACCAGATCCGTTAAAAACTACTCTTAAACGGGTTGTTAAACTATCTTCACCAATTACTGCGTGGTGGCTCACAGAATAAGCATTACCACAGCTACCATCACCTAATTCATCTAAAATTGCACTCAAAAAAGTCATATGACCTAATCTTTCATACTCCTCCATAAAGCTATTGTACTCATTTCTTAACTTAGAAAATTTTGAAAGACGATTTTCTAAAGAATAATATCTTTTTAAGGCCATACCTTTTGAATTACATAGTTGAGCATTATGTTTAAAAGGAATTCTAACTACCAACCGTCCTTGAGAATTTCTGTAGTAATTATTTTAAAAATGGGATTCAGCAAAATTATCAACCACATTCTTTACATCACATTCTTCGATTGCCCAAACTTTGGTAAGATTTTCATTGTCACGTGATAAGCACTTCACTTTTACAAATGAAGACCACAGGCGAAAAAGGCGCTTTGTCAATTTTTGAAGGAATTGAGATAATGGTGCCATCTATTAGAGCATTTCGCAAACTTTCATTCCCTATTACCGAACTTGCAATAAACGCGCTAAGTCTGGAGATATTTATCATTCAAATATTTGGGTACAGAGGAAAAAGGCGCCATGTCCATGCGACACTGGCGAATAAGAGTTGCACTGAGTTGCACAGACATGTTTGGTTTTTTATTCTAGGTCTAGGATAATTTCGGCATTTTAGTCGTTGTTTTTGAAGGGTTATGTTGGTTGTTTAATCCGGTGAAAGCGTGAGATCTTTAAGACAACAAAAAGTTAATAAGTTTAGTAGTATACTTGCCTAGTTAAGTAAGTATGTCGAGTTCGAAAAATAGTGGGAGTGACGTGTCTAATAGAAAAATAGATAGAAAAACTAAAAAAAGGAAAAAATACGGGAAACTAACTGATGTGATGAAAACATTCAATTTAAGCAGCCATGAGATTGGCGAGGACTGTCTTTGTAGTCGATATAAATGTTTCCAGGCTGTTCCTGTAACAGCACGAAAAGAAATTATTCGAAAGTTTAATGAATTGAAATCAGTTAATGAACAAAATGTTTATCTATGCGGCCTAATGTCAGTTTTGCCAATAAAACAGAGAAGGCCCCGAAAAGCGGAACAACTTGCTCAATTTCACGATATTCTCTGCAGAATTTAATATAGGATTCGCATTTCCTAGATCGGACACTTGTAGTCAATACGACATAAACATCGCGAAAATGAAGGGTGGAGGGGTCAATTTAACAACTAGAGGAATGACTGAATCTTTACAGTTTAGACAAGTAGAGAGGAATATCAGAAATTTGAAAATAGAAATTAAGCTGCATAAATTAAAGGCTGACCAATTTTACAAGAGGAAGAGAGAAGCCAAAATAAGTAGTCAACGAGTTTTATCTACTGAAGCAATTTGCTTGGATTTCTCCAAAAACCTTCCACTTCCCAATATAACGACCAATGACGTCTATTACAAAAGACAGCTATCTCTATATTCGCTAAATATTCATGTACTTTCGACTTCTCAAGCAATATTTTATACATTTCCAGAAACTGTTGGAAATAAGGGAAGTGATTCGGTCAGTTCCTTGCTTCATCACTTTGTATTCAACTATCTCAACGAAGAAGTTCAACATTTAGCGGGGGGCAAAATAAGAACTATACTGTGTTCCGAATTCTTCACTATATAGTCCACGTTGAAAAGAGGCTACAATCGATAAAACTTACTTTTCCAATAAGAGGGCATTTCTATTTGGAGTGCGACAAAGACTTTGGTTTGATTAATCAAAAGAGCCGAGCTGAAGTACCGGAAGATTGGATTGAAGTATTCAAATCAGCTAGAGTTAAACCAATGCCCTTTGAAGTGGTTGAAGTTGAACAAAGCAATTTTAAGAACTGGACGTTCTTTTTTAAAGAGAGGTACAGAAGAAAATGTCTCTTTCCAACTCGACCGATTCGAGAACTAAAAATAGTTAAAGAGCATCCTCGCCTAATTTACTACAGGACTACATATAATGGGATGTGGGAATCCAGCCCTGTAACAGACCCAAAATTTAAACCTACTCAAAAGTGCAGAGACGGAGAATTTGAACTGCCCGATTATTTATACAATGGTACGTAAGTTTTCTACTGATAATATTACAATGGTATAATCATAATTTATTTAAAAATTTTAGAGCTTTTACCAATAAGTCCCATTAAGTGGAAAAATCTGCAAGATTTGAAAACATTTTGTGGGCCCGAGGCGCAGAATTATTTTTCCAATATTCCACATTCAATAAATTAAAATACCTGAAGCCTCTCTGACTCGAAATTAGTTTATAGTATCATGCAGGGTAAGTTTTCTATTTAAAAACAAAAAAAAATTAATAAAAAATCCTGTTTTTTAATAGATCAAGCATGCAAGTATTTTGCTGAAAACACCATTACTTGAGTGTTCACTTAATGACATGGCGCCTTCTTAGAATGTCGCGCATGGACATGGCGCGTTTTTCCATTTTTTTTTATGACGTCAGGTGAAAGAATGTTGTTTTTGTAAACCACGCTACATGCTACATTAAAATCTACCTAATAGGTGCTACTACAAATGCTGAGTCGTCATTTCTACCCTAGTTCAAAAATCTAGTTAAAATTTAAACAAGACTGTAAGGAATTAAAACCTTTAAACTGGTTTTTCTCGAAATCGATTTTTTTGACAAAGCGCCTTTTTCCCCTGTGGTCTTCAAATCGAAATATTAATGTCACCTCCTATTAGCCAGCCTAATTTGCTAAAGTGCCCAATTTTCCCAATTTAATTTGATTGGTTAGCAAAATGTCATAAAAAATACTTACACCACATAACATGTCAATATCTTTACTGATGTTAAAGTCAGGATCGGCTAGATTTACATGCTCCGGTATCGAAATGCAACTTGAATCAAATTATCTTATCGGCATCGCTTCAGTAATTTTCGGTAAACTAACCAATTTGCTTCTGTTTGGAAACTCCCGATGCGTGATTTTAATGTACACCTAGTTTTATATCTACCTTGCAAAAAGGTATTACTTCCAACACCCGAAACAGAATAATTAAGTTCTTTTTTATGGATACCAATTTTTTTACAAAAGCTCCCAGTAATGAAATTTGATTGTGAGCCTTGATCTAGTAAAACAGTCGCCTTAAACTGTAATCCTTTATTTAGGATGAAAACAGAAGCAGTAGACAACAGCGCATATTTATTAGCCCGACTTATTAACGTAGTTTGAGGCGAGACAAGGGCCGCATTCGTTTTCGCGCTCCATGGAGCGAGCAGAGCGTTTTTGACGTCACAATGACGTAATTTGACAAATGGTCAAATTATGGTTTTCCCAAATTACGTCATCGTTACGTCAAAAAAGCTCTGCTCGCTCCATGGAGCGCGAAAACAAATGCGGCCAAGGTGATCGTTGCGTTGAATACTGTTTCTATCTTCAACCGGGTCGTGATTATTCGCAATGTTTATGTGCGCCCTTCTCTCGTCTGCTCGAGCCGCTCGGCCTGCGTTTATTTCTCTTGCTGCAGCACATATTCTACAATTTTCAAATGCATGTTTTGGATTCAAACAGTTTAGATACAGTTTCAGCCTTACCGCTTTGTGCTTTCTTTTATTAGGATAAAATTTCTATTATTGTAAGTTTTATTTTGATTTTTATTGCTTTTTGTACGCACAGTTTCAAGATTCTCTAATAACTCACATTCTCTTTAACAAAATTGAGCAAGTCCTCAAAAGAGGGTAGATCAGGATTAAATTTTTTAGATTCCCAATCCTTACGAGTTGGGTGGTCAAGTTTTGTAACCATTAAATAAACAAGTAACACTGACCACTGATCTGTGGGTTGATTTAATGCTTTTAAACCTTAAACATTTTTATGAAATAAATCAAATAAGGTACGCAATTCAGTGTGTGATTCTTTGACTACTGAAGGCGCTTCAAATAAACCATTGACAAAATTAAAAATAATTAGTCTATTATTTTCGTATATGTGTTTTAACATGTTTAAGGCAATACTATAACTATCGTTATTTGTAGTTTTAATCGACTCTAACATTTTAAATGCATCACTTTCAAGATGTGCTTTTAAATAATAAAACTGGTGCAATTCATCCATTGATGAGTTTTGATCATTTATTGAATAAAATGCGTCTCGAAATTCCAACTTATGAATTATTATTAATGTCTGGTAATTTTATTGAAAACCCCGTAACATGTCGCTGGGAACTATGTGATTCCGGTAGGGAGATGTTATCAATTGGCTCTATTTTATGATGATTTGACAATATCAGTAAAGCACGCGCACTTATTTCATCAAATAAATCTTCAAATTATATATATTAAATATATACAGGGTGTCTAAAAAGTCTGGAATATTGCAAATATCTCGAAAACTGCTGATTTTATTTTTCTCAAAATTTGCGTCCTGTTAAAGTAAATAACAGCGCATGACGTGAGGGTGAAATGAGGTTCGCAAGTATACAGGGTCAGTCACAAAGTATACCAACTTTCTTATTTCAAACCTAACACACTGTATATTACTTCAGATTTTAAGAGTACTCATAAAGGCCAATTCAACGATCTACAGTATTACTTTATTCTTAGTATTAGTCAATTTTATTTGAGGAAATTATGAAAACACTTAAACGTTAAGTAAATTAATTAAAACTAGCCCAACATTAGAAATAAAACACAAACTACTTTATAAGATTTTTTTTTATTTATTTTTTTTTTCACTCAAAAACACCATTTTAAGTAATAGGAAAATTTTTTAATTTTAATTTAATTTGCCAATTAATTTAACATTATATTGACGTTAGCTGTCATTGTTACACCTATCATTGTTATAGGTAGGTACTAAAAAAAAATAAAAAAATAAAAAAAATCGTATATCGTTGAATTGGCCTTTATGAGTACTCTTAAAATCTGAAGTAATATAGAGTGTGTTAGGTTTGAGATAAGAAAGTTGGTATACTTTGTGACTGACCCTGTATACTTGCGAACCTCATTTCACCCTCACGTCATGCGCTGTTATTTACTATAACAAGACGCAAATTTTGAGAAAAATAAAATCAGCAGTTTTCGAGATATTTGCAATATTCCAGACTTTTTAGACACCCTGTATATATATTTTATTATATATTATTATTGATATCTTTCTTGTTTGTCTTGACTAATATTATCAGCTGATAATGCCAATTCATCATTTTCGGTGTCAATTAACAATTCTATTTCGTCCTGGTACTCCCTAAACTCATCACACAATGGTTGAGTGCGTGCTAAACGGCTATCTAATTGCATAAAAGCACTATTATCAACTTGGAAGGGATCAAACAACTCAACACATTCTTTGAAACGAGTTAAAGGTGGTTTAAAACTAGCTTTATTTTAAATTGCAAACGATTAAAATGGTCTCTAACGTCCGTCATTTTGTCTTGATTTTATAATTAAAATGTATTTATTTTTATAAGGCTTCGTCGTCGTTCGATTTATGTAAGTAAGTGTTATCAAATTGAGCCAAATTCAAGACTTACTGTTCTATCTGGTAGATTTTCCTTTTTGGTTTGCTTACTGTAACCAATGGTGATCGTCGTCACATTTCAATATACCAGCCGCTGCTGGAAATCCAGGTCTCCAGGTTTTAAATTCCACGAATGATGCGATATCAATGGTGCTGTTCCTAGATTTTGGGAGGCCATTTGAACATTCTAGCTCATAGAGTTGAGTACAGATGTCACCAGATGTGGCACAACAGCTATTGGGTTAATAGGTTGAACGGTTTGGCCGCTAGAGGGCGTCAAAGTTGACTCATTTTTTATGTCTTTTTTGGTGCATCTTTTCTTACAATTGTCAATAACTAGGTTATTTGCAACACTTTGTATAAACTTTTGTATGTCAATGAATAGCCAACGAAATAAGCTTTCTATTGACGTATAAAAGTTGATTGGTTAGTGCTACGGTTTCCAAGCTAGAGAGCGTCAAAATTTTAAAATGTATAATTCTTCGTTGTTTTCCAATGGATTTAATTTATGTTTAAATTTAAATGGAAGAAGTTTAAAAATTATTTATAATATAATTAGTACGAAATAGTATTTTTTTATTTGTTTACTTTTAATACTAATGCTAATAGTTCGGTAGCGGGTTAAAATTCAGGTTAGCTTAGTTAATTAGTTAGATTAGGTACTGAAAGTGTATATTTTATTTTTATTTTACATAAAATGGTAAATATCTCAGAAATGGATACAATTAGGTATAACCGGAAGTTTTGAATTTTTGTTTCTTATTTTAGCATATTGATTGAGTGACATAAGATAGAACAGGATACAAATACACTAGCTTCGCACAAGCTTGCCAATGGAAACCACGATTTCTGCCGTTAATAAAGTGAAAGAGTAAATAATTATTGCAAAAAGAGAAAATCAAATATATGTATTTTATCGTAAATGAACACCACAGTGAACACTACAAAAACAGTAACTAAAACAAAAAGCGATTATTAAACTTTCGAAACAACACCCAAACTGAAAGCAGAAAGCTAGCTAACAAAACTGATACCTGAGTTTAGCTGTTACCTTTATTTAAAAAAAGTATAGTTTACGATTTGGGTCGGTTTATGACCCAAATAGAAGAACATATTTTTTAGTCACGAAGCTGAAACTGTTAGAATAATAAAATTATATAAGGTATTGAGTCATCTTTCATTTTTCGGGACTCACCATGGTGATTTCGGTTATTTGAGAAGACCGGAATTTAGACATAGTTGAGCAATTCGAAGTTCAATGAAATGTTGCTTCTTCCTCTACAACATGGCAAAATTATATTTTAGATACGACGTATTGGTTTTTGGTTTCCATCGTCACTTTTATTAGTCTAATGGACGTCATATTCTATTTTTAACAATGTCCATTTAACAGCAGAAAGTAGTTATTTGCTGCTCTAGAGCGTTTTCGCTTTCTACTAACAATCTACTCACCAACACGCTGCATATATGTACTTTCCGCTCTTAATATAGAATATACTATTTTACAACGAGCGCCTTCAACACAATATCTCAGAAATGATTCTTTAGGTCAAATTACACTAGTCAACGTGATATTATTCCATTTTGCAACAGAGTGATCATGTGACACGAAGTGCGCTCTATAAGCTCTCGTCAAATAAGAACGTATCAAATTGACTCTCTCTCTTAAGAGAACTGTTGTGTGTTAACTGTAAACCAAGAATATTAGATAAGACGCAGTCAAAGGCTTTTGTTAGATCGCAAAGCAGTCCCCAACGTCGAAACTGGTATTAACTTATTCAACAAGTATATTGATACCCATAGTCGTAGATTATTCATTACGAAATCCAAACTGACATTCAGTGAAAAGCTTGAGAGTTTCAAAAAATTTGGTGATTCTGTTACTAAGTGCTTTTTCAAGCAGTTTAGACAATGGCATATAGCCTCTATTCCTGTTTGTTTAATACAATTAAAAAAAAATATTTGGGTGCCTATATTAAATTCGTAAGTAAAAGAATTGGTAAAGCATGCATTAATAGGACTCTTTACCAACTACATTATATCGCTACGACTTTCCACCTTATACACTGTTGGAATATTTTACCTAAAAAACGGACTAATTTTTATGTTAATTTTTGTATAGGTACAAATAATAGGTAGAACGTGAAACTAAGTATTTTCTTTTTGTACTCATATTTTACAAATATCTGATACCAATATAATTGTATTATATCACGGTCAGAAAAACCAAATGGTCGATAGCCCTTTTCATTATTAGGAAACATATATGCGATATATAAAATGGTAAATAATTTAATGGCGTATTTATTGGGTCAAAATAATCCGATTTACCACAACTTACCTCAGACCAATCGTCAACGAAAATAGATATACAGGGGGTCAAAGTAATTCTACGATATTTCGTATCCCCGACCAATTCAACGATTCGGAATATTTTTATTTAAGTTATTTCTCACTTGCAGTGAGACCACTTGCAAAACTACCTCATTATTACTATTACTTTAAACATGCTTTTAGATAACACTAAATATAATACATATTGATTCAACAAAGCAAGTTACTAAAGTGAATAATGATGATTATTGTGTTAACATAAAACAATAATGAAAACTGCAATGCTTTTCAAGTCATTTTGCAGTCAATTTCAGTAAAAATAGTTAACTAACATTAAAACTTGCTCTTTTATGCACTGTTCTAATGTAGTACTTCTTGGCGGGTAATTTGAGCCTTGTTTAAGTCAATTTCTTCATAAAAGTTATGTTTTCTCACATGAAAATGTTGTGAAGTATTCAGCATATACCAGATACATTTCTGAAAGAGAGGCCTAATTTGTTACTTGAACTATACTATAAAAAATCCAGACTAGAAAAATGTGTAGTAATGATGCATCAGTAGGGTTAAATACATAGGTTAAGTATGAAATTGGCATTGTAATCTTACCTGGACCAGCAGGCTCATTTACTTGATTCACATTTACTTGATTTTAGTGTATAATTTTCAACTCTTCTCGAAATATTGTATTAAAATTAAAAATATAACTATTTTAGCTGCATGGGAATCTGTTTGATATAACAAAATAAAAACAAAAGCAAAGTGTCAAATTCGAACTTTAGTTGACATAACAACAGATGCAAGATGGCTTAATCAGCTGAATTTGTTTCCTCAAAGTGATAAGCCGCGTGACGTCACAGTAGGGTGTTCGGGCTGCACAACATGCACTTAAAACCTTTTATATTATTTTTTACATTGAACAGTAGAAACTAGAAATCTATTTTCACAGAATGTACGCACTACTTTCCATCTGAGACATAATCAAAATATCAAAAAATTGAACTTCATTAAGTATTGAAAAAAAAAAAAAAAAACATTGTTGCTGCACAAATGCAGGGTGTTACAAATTAGATGCATTAGCATTGGTATCTCAGAAAGTATAGTTGATAGAGCTTTAGTTAAATGGAGGCAAAGTTGCGCATTTTATTGCTAAATAATTTGGTAAAAAAAAAATTTCATTACATCCGGAGATATCCAACAAAAACAATTAATCAAATTTCTATTTTATTTTTCTACCACTTTATTATTGATTATTTTGGAAAATCAAAGGCACCTTCTGGAGGCATTAATTTATGCTATTTAAGAAAATAATGTTTGTATTTAACTATAACGTTTTGTTTTTCAGTGCCACACTTGTCAAAAAATTATACCTAGTGTACTTAGGTATTTGTTTTTTTTCAAATATGCATTTGAAATTCATATGTTATCATAATGAGGAGTGTGTGAAACTAGTAAGTGTGAAACTAGTAAGTGTGACACATAATTTCAGAAGGTCTGTGGCTACTAAAAAATGAAATAAAAAGTTGAGGTCTGTATTTGAAAATTTGAAGTTGATGTTGGTATCTAAAAAAGTAATGTCATAGCTGAAAACTAAAACTATTTTCTTGAAGAGCATAAAAAAGTGCCTCCAGAAGGTGCCATTGATTAAAGTGGTAAAAAAATAAAATAAGTTTTATATCTACCTTGCAAAAAGTTGTTACTTCCAACACCCGAAACAGAATAGTTAACTTCTTTTTTATGGATACCAATTTTTTTACAAAAGCTCCTAGTAATGAAATTTGATTGTGAGCCTTGATCTAGTAAAATAGTCGCCTTAAACTGTAATCCTGTATTTAGGATGAAAACAGAAACAGCGCATATTTATTAGCCCGACTTATTAACGTAGTTTGAGTCGAGACAAGGGCCGCATTCGTTTTCAAGCTTAATGGAGCGAGCAGAGCGTCTTTGACGTCACAATGACGTAATTTGACAACTGGTCCTTCGTTCGTCTGCTCGAGCCACTCGGTCTGCGTTTATTTCGCTTGTTCTTGGAAGGCATATTCTACAATTTTCAAATGCATGTTTTGGATTCAAACAGTTTAGATACAGTTTCAGCCTTACCGCTTCGTGCTTTCTTTTATTAGGATCAAATTTTAAAAATGAATTGCATTTAAATATTGAATGACTTGATTTACAGTAAAAACAAGTAAATTTGTTATTGCTATTTGTTAGTAATGAGTACGATTTTTGAACTTTTAATTAAAATTTCTATTATTGTTTCATTTTGATTTTTATTACTTTTTGTACTCACAGTTTCACGTTTCTCTAAAAACTCACATTTCTCTTTAACAAAATTGAGCAAGTCCTCAAAAGTGGGTAGATCAGTATTACATTTTTTAGATTCCCAATCCTTACGAGCTGGGTGGTCAAGTTTTGTAACCATTAAATAAACAAGTAACACTGACCACTGATCTGTGGGTTGATTTAATGCTTTTAAACCTTAAACAATTTTATGAAATAACTCAAATAAGCTACGCAATTCAGTATGTGATTCTTTGACTACCGAAGGCGCTTTAAATAAACCATTGACAAAATTAAAAATAATTAGTCTATTATTTTCGTATCTGTCTTTTAACATGTTTAAGGCAATACTATAATTATCTTTTGTAGTTTTAATCTACTCTAACATCAAGGTGTGCTTTTAAATAATAAAACTTGTGCAATTCATCCATTGATGAGTTTTGATCAATTATTGAATAAAATGCGTCTCGAAATTCCAACTTATGAATTGTTTATAATGTTTGGTAATTTTATTGAAAACCCCGTAACACGTCGCTGGGAATTATGTGATTTCGGTAGGGAGATGTTATCAATTGACTCTATTTTATGATAATTTGACAATATCAGTGAAGCACGCGAACTTATTTCATAAAATAAATCTTAAAATTGATATCTTCCTGGTTTTTCTTGACTAATATTATCAGCTGATAATGCCAATTCATCATCGGTGTCAATAACAATTATATTTCGTCCTGGTGGTCCCCTAAACTCATCACACAATGGTTGAGCGCGTGCTAAACGACTATCTAATTGCATAATAGTTATTTACGTAACAAGTAGGATATGAATGTTATTAACGCACGCATGTGAAAATTTGCACGACGAGGCCGCAGGCCAAGTCGTGTAATCACACAGTGCGTTAATAACATATCCTACGTGTTACGTACAACATTTTATCTACAACGATTATTATTTTAATAATTAATTGAAAAAAAAAATAAAAAAAATAAAAATTAAAAAAATAAATAAAAATATTTTCAGCAACTTGTTAGGCATGTCAACATATGGCATTAATTTATCCAATTGTAAAGAGTTTACCATTAATATTTATCCTAATAATAATTGAGTTTTCATGTAATTGTATGTCATGTTTTTTAATTAAAAAATATCTAACTAAAAGTTGCTTTTAATATTAATATTAACAAGAAGCAAGATAGTGGAGGCAACAGAACTCCAGATGTACAAACAAATTGTTCACCGATATTAACGCACTAGTGCGGTAATAGATTCAAAAAAGCACTAGTGCGGTAATAAACGTCATTATGACACTGAAAATAGTGCGAAATTACGATATTATGTAACTGTTGTAGATAAAAGCACTATTATCAACTTGGAGGAGATCAAACAACTCAACACACTCTTTAAAACGAGTTAAAGATTGTTTAATAACTAGCTTTTTTTTTTAAATTGCGAACGATTAAAATGGTCTCTAAGGTCCTTCATTTTGTCTTGATTTTATAATTAAAATGTAATTTTTATAAGCCTTCGTCGAGTCAAGTTAATGTAAGTAAGTGTTATCAAATTGAGCCAAATTCAAGACTTACTGTTCTTTCTGGTAGATTTTCCCTTTTGGTTTGCTTACTGTAACCCACGGTGATCGTCGTCACATGTCAATTTACCAGCCGCTGCTGGAAATCCAGGTCTCCAAGTTTTCAATTCCACCCTTCAAGGTTATCGCCGAGGCTTGACGACACTCTAATCAAAGACTCTAATCTTTCAATAGCGTTTCGTCTTATGTCTGATCGCTATTCGGCTTTAAGGACCATGTTCTTTCTCCAAGTGGACTGTATTAATTAAACTGGTGGAAAAGTCAAATCCACAACTAATAATCTTAAAATTTAATTACGGTTTTAAACCAGAAAGAAATCAACTGTTGTGCGAGTCTTTCCATTCTCTCGCAGACTGCACATAACTTATCGCGGGCGAACCTCCGCGATGTTGCCGACTTTTTAAAGAGTTAGCAATCTAATAACGAAGGAATTTTTTTTGATAAACAAAACCTCACCAATTATATCGCTGTTTACCGAATGATGCGATATCAATGGTGCTGTTCCTAGACTTTGGGACGCCATTTGAACGTTCTAGCTTATATAGTTGAGTACAGATGTCACTATATGTGGTACAACAGCTATTGGGTTAATAGGTTGAACGGTTCGGCCGCTAGGGAGCGTCAAATTTGACTCGTTTTTTTTATGTCTTTTTTGGTGCATTTTTTCTTACAATCGTCAATAACTAGGTTATTTGCAACACTTTGTATAAACTTTTGTAAGTCAATGAATAGCCAATGAAATAAGCTTTCTATTGACGTACAAAAGTTGATTGGTTGCTACGGATTCGAAGCTAGAGAGAGTCAAAATTTTTAGAGTGAAATTATATAATTTATAATTCTTCGTTGTTTTCCAATGGATTTAATTTATGTTTAAATTTAAATGGAAGAAGTTTAAACATTATTTATAATATAATTAGTACGAAATAGTATTTTTTTATTTGTTTACTTTCAATACTAATGCTAATAGTTCGGTAGCGGGTTAAAATTCAGGTTAGCTTAGTTAATTAGTTAGATTAGGTACTGCAAGTGTATATTTTATTTTTATTTTACATAAAATGGTAAATATCTCAGAAATGGATACAGATAGGTATAACCGGAAGTTTTGAATTTTTGTTTCTTATTTTAGCATATTGATTGAGTGACATAAGATAGAACAGGATACAAATACACTAGCTTCGCACAAGCTTGCTAATGGAAACAACGATTTCTGCCGTTAATAAAGTGAAAGAGTAAATAATTATTGCAAAAAGAGAAAATCAAATATATGTATTTTATCGTAAATGAACACCACAATGAACACTCCAAAAACAGTAACTAAAACAAAAAGCGATTATCAAACTTTCGAAACAACACCCAAACTGAAAGCAGTAAGCTAGCTAACAAAACTGATACCTGAGTTTAGCTGTTACCTTTATTTAAAAAAAGTATAGTTTACGATTTGGGTCGTTTTATGACAGGACCTTCTTTTGATGGGCGCTCCCAAATAGAAGTACATATTTTTTAGTCACGAAGCTGAAACTGTTAGAATAATAAAATTATATAAGGTATTGAGTCATCTTTCATTTTTCGGGACTCACCATGGTGATTTCGGTTATTTGAGAAGACCGGAATTTAGACATAGTTGAGCAATTCGAAGTTCAATGAAATGTTGCTTCTTCCTCTACAACATGGCAAAATTATATTTTAGATACGACGTATTGGTTTTTGGTTTCCATCGTCACTTTTATTAGTCTAATGGACGTCATATTCTATTTTTAACAATGTCCATTTAACAGCAGAAAGTAGTTATTTGCTGCTCTAGAGCGTTTTCGCTTTCTACTAACAATCTACTCACCAACACGCTGCATATATGTACTTTCCGCTCTTAATATAGAATATACTATTTTACAACGAGCGCCTTCAACACAATATCTCAGAAATGATTCTTTAGGTCAAATTACACTAGTCAACGTGATATTATTCCATTTTGCAACAGAGTGATCATGTGACACGAAGTGCGCTCTATAAGCTCTCGTCAAATAAGAACGTATCAAATTGACTCTCTCTTAAGAGAACTGTTGTGTGTTAACTGTAAACCAAGAATATTAGATAAGACGCAGTCAAAGGCCTTTGTTAGATCGCAAAGCAGTCCCCAACGTCGAAACTGGTATTAACTTATTCAACAAGTATATTGATACCCATAGTCGTAGATTATTCATTACGAAATCCAAACTGACATTCAGTGAAAAGCTTGTGAGTTTCAAAAAATTTGATGATTCTGTTACTAAGTGCTTTTTCAAGCAGTTTAGACAATGGCATATAGCCTCTATTCCTGTTTGTTTAATACAATTAAAAAAAAATATTTGGGTGCCTATATTAAAGTAAAAGAATTGGTAAAGCATGCATTAATAGGACTCTTTACCAACTACATTATATCGCTACGACTTTCCACCTTATACACTGTTGGAATATTTTACCTAAAAAACGGACTAATTTTTATGTTAATTTTTGTATAGGTACTGTAAATAATAGGTAGAACGTGAAACTAAGTATTTTCTTATTGTACTCATATTCTACAAATATCTGATACCAATATAATTGTATTATATCACGGTCAGAAAAACCAAATGGTCGATAGCCCTTTTCATTATTAGGAAATATATATGCGATATATACAATGGTAAATAATTTAATGGCGTTTTTATTGGGTCAAAATAATCCGATTTACCACAACTTACCTCAGACGAAAAGTCAAGGGAAACAGAAATACAGGGGGTCAAAGTAATTTTTTTAAAATAGTATTTTTCAAATAACTTTCAAAAAACTTAAGTAATGGTAAATAATTTAATAGCGGCTTTCTGGGATCAAAATAATTCGATTTAGCAAACTTACCTCAGACCAATCGTCAACGAAAATAGATATACAGGGGTCAAAGTAATTCTACGATATTTCGTATCCCCGACCAATTCAACGATTCGGAATATTTTTATTTAAGTTATTTCTCACTTGCAGTGAGAAATGAGCTAAATTCCATCCTCCAAGAAGATGACAAATTGCAATCATGTATGGCACCAAATAATTTAATTCCGAATATCTTGTTACGTACGAAATAGAGTTTTCGTCCGTTTACTCGTTTGATTTGTGTTTTTAATGTACAGGGTGGGCAAATAAGCGAGGTAAGCGGCTGTACCTCCGAAACTAATGATCGTAGAGAGTTACGGTAAAAAAAAATTATAGGATAAGTAGGCAAGGGAAAATGCTGGAAATTATTTTCAAGTTTCCAAGATGGCTACCAGAGGGCGTTTGCGCCATCTTGAATTACATAAAGTTACGTTTCTTGTAATTTTCCCCAATGAATGTAACAAAAAAGTATTTGCGTTTTAATGTTAACATAAAGTCGAACATTTTTTAAAAAAAATATTTTTCTCTATCTTTCGAAATAAAGTGATGGGGGGTATTTGAATGTTGTTTTAAATAAATGCCTGTAACTTCGAAACGTCTTTAATACATTTGGATAAATTTGGTATCATTGAAAAGAGCATTTCTTGGGCTTTTAGGTTTCTTCTGATAATGACAGTTGTGACCTAAACGGCCGCCGATAGAGGGCGTTATTTGATATTATAACCAAAATAATGGATTTTCTCAAAAAATTTAAATGCAATGATATGACTTTTTGTAGACTAGAAAATAGACAAAAAAAGAAAAAAAATATTAAGATGCGGTTTGCGCAGGCTTATTGGTTAGTCATTTGTCTATTTTCTAGTCTACAAAAAGTCATATCATTGCATTTAAATTTTTTGAGAAAATCCATTATTTTGGTTATAATATCAAATAACGCCCTCTATCGGCGGCCGTTTAGGTCACAACTGTCATTATCAGAAGAAACCTAAAAGCCCAAGAAATGCTCTTTTCAATGATACCAAATTTATCCAAATGTATTAAAGACGTTTCGAAGTTACAGGCATTTATTTAAACCAACATTCAAATACCCCCACCACTTTATTTCGAAAGATAGAGAAAAATGTTTTTTTCAAAAAATGTTCGACTTTAAGTTAACATTAAAACGCAAATACTTTTTTGTTACATTCTTTGGGGAAAATCACAAGAAACGTAACTGTATGTAATTCAAGATGGCGAAAACGCCCTCTGGTAGCCATCTTGGAAACTTGAAAATAATTTCCAGCATTTTCCCTTGCCTACTTATCTTATAAATTTTTTTACCGTAACTCTCTACGATCATTAGTTTCGGAGGTATAGCCGCTTACCTCGCTTATTTGCCCACCCTGTACATGGGCCTAGTTACACTAGTAGACCGATTCCGATCGCTTAAATCCTCCAATTGCACTTTGTGCACATTTTGTTGTAAATGTGGGTGCGTGACCTGATAAGTTATCAGGTGCCGTAGTCACGTGATTGGTTTCGATTTTTGTCGGGGAAGCATCGGTTTGTGGTCGTGTTTCTTTGTGTCAGGTGCCATGTGCCTATTTAATCACCCCACTTTGTGATATCGGTCTCTTTACCACTACAGCACTCGAACTGCCGACATCTGATCTTTTTTCTGAGCGGTGTGGCGCGTGTGAATTTTTAATCCGTGATCATCTGGCCGAATTACAGGTAAATTGGTTTTATTGTTAGTTCTTTTGAATTATTTTGTATCGGCCCAATTTTCCAACACAGCATTGTGTTCGGCCCAACCCGATATTCAGAGATTTTTCCAACCGGGGATTCAGAGACTTTTCCAACCGGAATTTCAAGGGCTTTCCGAACAAAGATCCAAGGGTTTTCCCGACCAAATAACATTTCAATCGGGGATTGAATCAGCCTGACTGGGACTGCTTTGTCCAGAGTTTTCCGGACCAGCCCCGTGTTGGAAAAGCCGACCACCGGCCACAGAGTCTCAAAAGGTCAGAGTCGAACCACCACAATTCCTCACTTGATTTAGTTTTATTCAATTTTATTTTATTTTTATTTTTTAGTTATATTAGTTTGCTCTAAACACTTGTCATCACCTCTGGTCACCTTTTTGGTTGCCGGAACAAGTGTTGAAGCTGTTTGTTCGTTTTCCCTGGTGTTCTGCTGTTTTCTGCCAAGTTTAACTTCAATTTTGTTTTCTTTTATTTTAATTTAAATTCTTTTAATAATTTGGTTCTTGGCAACTTTTGTAAATTTTGTAAAGATTCTGTAAGGTAAATATTGTAGTTTTGTTTTTTAAACAAAACTACAATAGGTGTGCAGGCTAAAAGTTTAAATTTTCTCATTTTTGTTCGTGTTTTATGACGAAAGGGCTCAAGTTAGAGATCTGAAAAAAATACAGGAAACTAGTTCGTGATAGGTACTACAACCTTCATTAATACGATTTTTCAATCAAATCAACCGTACAGGCGCAAAAAATTCAAAACCGTTTTCCCATGTTAATCTCCTATGTCCAGGGTGCTCTTGGACACCTGGTATATAATATTAATTTCTCTTGCTGTTGCTGTTGATTGTTTTGAGTTATTTTAATCGAAGCAATTGTTTTTTGAGCAAATTTTTTCCCCTTGAGGGGGGTGAAGAGAGGGGGGGTTTGTCTGATTTTTTTCACCATTTCATTTTTTTTTGGGGTGTTGCCTAAGTTGTGTGAAAATTTCATTGAAATCGCTTGAGTAATAACGACCGGAGAGCAAAAAATTACGAAACTGTCCCACAAATCAGTAACAATTGATATGTCCTAAAGAATTTACAACAAAACTGTCTAAAACACGCCAAAACAGTAAAAAATATAATTTTTTAACACTCTAAAAGATTGTCTGAAAATTTTAGTTTAGTGTCCAAAAAATTAATTTTTTGCAAAAAATGTCCTAAAAATATAGGGTTATGTCAGTGTCCTAAAACAATAATTTTAAACGAGAGTGTTGAAAAACTATTAGGTTAGGTTAGTGGCCAGAAAAACTGTCAAAAACAATTTTTAAAGGTAAAAAAAACAATTAAATATACAGAGTGAACCAAAAATTTATATATATCGAGTGGCTCAAGAAACAACAGTGCGCGCGGGCGCTTTAGCTACGGATGGCGGCCATTTTCTCCCTCTTCCTGGTATGCGTGTCCACGTGCTTGATCATGTGATCCTTCCTGATAAAGCCCTTGCCGCATATCTCGCACGCGTACGGTTTCCTGCCCGTGTGACAGCACAAGTGCCTTCTCAAATCCGCTTTGTAATTAAACGTTTTTGGGCACATATCGCACTTGTGCGGTTTATCGCCCGCGTGTTTCTTCGTATGTCGTTCGTAGGTTTCATCATCGGGAAACCATTTACCGCACCGAGAACACTTGAACGGTTTATCGCCACTATGGAAGGTGTTGTTGTGTTGAGTGAGATAACAGGGACGATTGAACACCTTATCACAGTCGTAACATTTGATTTTCCCCTCCTCCGAAGGACGAGAGAGAGGATTCTCCTTTTGTTCCTCCACCAAAGTGTCCACCTCAAGTCCTCCAAATTCAGTTGTCAAATTGGTGGTGTAATTCTCCATTATTACAGGATGAGGGTATTCCTGAAGAGGACAGTAGTACTGTCCTATAGCAGCCACGTTCGCATACCCATGTATTTCCGCCAGAACCTGCGCAAAACTGGGCAAAGGCTGGCTCACATCCAAATCACCCGTAGTACTGCTGGGGGTAAACGTATCCTGCGTAACGTGGGAGGACAACTCGTTTGGGTACTGCTCCGTCAAGGTAGGCACCACATTCACCACGCTGTCGCTGCTCCTCGAATCCTCCTGACTATTATCCTTACTAGCCGAGGAATTCCTAGCTGGATGGTGATGGGCGCTGATGGGCATGATAGCTGGATCAGGCAGCCCACTGGATTTAACCGCTTTCTTGTGCAACGAGGTGTTATAGTGTCTCTTTAAATGTCCGGAACTGGTGAACCACTTGTTGCACGCGGTGCAATTGTAGGTTTTCGGTCTGCGTGCTTTGTTACTCTTCCAGTTGGTACTCTTGGTGGGGGCAGGAGCTGGTGGTTGCGGTGCCGGAGTCTCATAACCACTAAAACACACTGAAACACCCTCGTTAGAACCACCATCAACCACAAACTCCCCTTGGTAACCTATTGGTTGATTATTCCCCAAACTAATCATCCCCTGCACGGTATGTCCCTCCTTTTCCTTCTCCCACGTTTGACTGACTACCTTCTGACTATCCAAATCTAGTATCTCACTCTGACTCACCTCCTCCTCATTCATGGGTGTTTCATAATAATACTGGGGGTCACCCAAATTGTTGTGCTCGATGAGGAGGGAAGCACTCTCGTACACCAAACCACACTTCTCGGACTGTTTGGGGCTGGGTGAGGGTGTGGGTTGTGGTGGATAGTTCACACTGTTCAAATATTTACTCTGAGTCCAATCCATATTAATTTTTCCAAAGAGAAAAAACAAAAAAAATACAGTCACCCGAAAATAACGTAGCGTCCGACTCCGACCGTTGACTGACTGAAACTGAAACTTGTGCATTGGTCCACTCTTTGAAGAAGATTTAGAGAGGTGGGGAGTTGGTGGAGGTGGTGAGGTGTTGTTTTGGGTATGCGTGAGTTATATACAGGGTGATTCAGGTTTTAATACACAAGAAATGCGACTTTCGGGAAATAGAGGATGTTGAAGTTTTTTTGGATCAATTATTATAATTTTTTATCAAATGTTTAGTTCTTTGTTGCTTACAATTAGTTTATTGCCTCGATAAGTTCGCAATTCGATTACTCGAAATCGGCGCGTCGGAAAAAATATTTCCAAGAAACCTTTTTTCTTCAAAATTATACATTCAACGGAAAATGGAAAAATCAATGTTATTTTTATAACAAGCAGTGGCGTACTTTTTTTCTTAAAAATTATCAGATGACTTATTAATACTCGGGCCAGTGGTGAAGATAAAACAAATTTTTAATTGGCGAATAATCGGTTTTTTTTGTTTATGAAAACCACAAAGTTTTATTAAAATATGTATAAGAGTTTTGAAAAAAAAAATTGACTTTCTTCAACACCCTGTAATTCCTAAAAGACGCATTTCCGGGATATAGTTTATAGGACAAACTGGGATTATTTTTGGACGTAGAATACGTGGTTAAAATTTGTGTATTAAAACCTGAATCACCCTGTATACAGGGTGTTCTAAATTAAGTGCGCACCAATGCCAACTTTTTTAGTTGTTTTGTTGTCAAGTTTTGTGACTTATGTTCATAGGAACTTTTTTGACTTTTTTATTGAGAGGTGAGATGGTTTTACATTTTTGTACTATTTATTTATTTATTAAAACCCTACCATCATTCTTCTGAATAACCTAACTTAAAGTAAAAATGCAAAAAAAAAAAAAAAAACAGTATTTTGGATATGTACAAACTTAATTGGGTGCTGTCAAAGTGACAGTGACAGGTCGACAAATAATTTGACAGGTGACACACAAGGTCGTATTAAGGAAGTGTTTGCAAAAACTCCCGACGGGCGAGTGGTCTGTTTTTATCATGTTTTTTTTCGAATGTTGTTTCAATTCGATGTTGTTAGCTCTAGCGTATCAATTATATTGATATTAGTTATTATTTTTATCATTATTGGTATTGTAATTTACTTTTACTATAGGAAAAATAAAGACGTAAGACGTAGATGTAAAAGTGGACATACAACTATAAACCCTCGAAAATGTACCCCGATTTTCTCAGTCTTAGTGAGGGATGAGTTATATGGCCATTTCTAGAGAGAGAACTAATACTAAATAGACATCCTCAGACTAGCTTTGCTAAGTCAGCATTTATTTTCCTATTTATACAGCAGCATTTGTGCATGTAATTAGTCATTAAGATATCTCGCTTGGTTAACGTTCAAATGTAATTTCGTTCGTTTTTATTAAATACAAGTTTTTTAAAAACAAAAGTTGCATTAATAAGAACAAAATTCGCTCTGATGATGGCTAAAACAACAAACAAAACAAAAAAACCAAAACGTAAAAGCTAGAGACGAAATTCAATCAAAACGGTCATGGATTGCACGTTTCGGCCGCTTTGACTCCTTTGACTTAATGTTTTCTTTTTCAACGTGAGTTCCCTAGAGTGTAAACTAGACTAGACAGGGTTGTAAATGGGTGGGTTGTAAAGTTTTGCCAGGTAATTGGGGCAAAATTGTCCGAAAAATGTATTTGCCTGCTGGCGTGTAATAACATTTTTATATGCTCCTAAAAATGCTTTAGTGGCAAACAAAATAATGGTTTTTAAAAACCAGATTTATTTCAGACGAGTTACAAAGTGAGCTTAATAATATAGAACTGAACTCGAGCATTCTATTTCTAACAATTTTGTATAAAAATAGTTGCTGACTACACATTACATGACTTAAGTATAAACATTGGGTATTCTTAATTAAAGGGTTAGGTATGCAATATAAAACTTGCTAGGTGAACTTTTGCCAGTACATACATATAACTTAACATTTTATGGAGGCTAAAAGCCCACACAACTCACACCTGTACTCTCCGGTTTCTTTTTTTAAATGTGGGAATTGTAAAAGTTGGATATAATACCAAATTTCTGAGTAATTTTCAACATTTTTAAGGCAATTACGACGCGGCAAAACTACTTTTTTATGTGGGATTGTAAAAATCAGTGACAATAATCATGAAACTTGACTAAAACCCCTAATTATTGGCTTTAAAGGTAGATTTTAAAGGGTATCAATAAAGAAATGTTAGTCAAAACCTTGGAAATAGACTTGATAACTTGTGTGCAATTTTTATTATTTAATATCAGACAAGGTTTCATCAATAATGACACCTATTAAGATCAATTATCTACGAAATAATGTCTAGGGCGTTATTTTTCATAATGCCCTTAGACTCTTTATTTAAAGTAGATTTCCCCTACAATTTTTTTTAAAACTACCTAGATACAAAATTACAATAAGCATTTTTACATAGTTCATGAAAAGTTAAGATATTAACTATTCATTTATTTAGTTTATTGCTATACATTTTTTTCGAATGTAAAAATTTTCATTTATTTTTAGTCGCTATTTTGTCGAAAACGGGGCACGCTACATTATGTCATTCAATTAACAAATCTTTTTTATAATCAATACTACTATCCAAGAATTAATTAAAATATATAGTGTACCTCTTAAAAAAACAGACCACTTTACCACGCCACATTTGTCTGCGACACCCTGTATGTACAGTCCTGACTAATTTTACAATGTGCCTACATTAGCCCCAAGATTTGATTATAATCGAATAAAAAACCAACCCGAATCTTTCCGAAGGAGTCCAAATACATGACCTGCAATAAGTTAGATCCAGTGTTGAATTTTACAAATATCTATCAGAACACGTTGTAGTTATAGAAACGACAACTAGTCATTAACCACAAACAGGTGTCCCTATTCAGATTAGTATGGATTACGATTTAATGCGCCCTTTAAAAAAAAAACAACGCTCAACATATTTTTGTACTTACACTAACAATTAATTTAACAAATGTTCGAAATTTCGACCTTCAGCTTCGTGACACTTTTCGCACCTTAGGATCAGCTGCTCATGGGTTGCTGCTCTTATTGCCTTTGGGCTTAAACCACGAAACGCGTTTCTCACTCTTTCCTTACAATTTTCCTTTGTTGTTAAAGAAAGATTGAAAACTTCATCTTTAATATACCCCCCTTTAATATGTGCTGCCCATGTTGACTTATCATTTTGAGTTTATCACATTACATTTTTGACTGAAGCGATATTATTTCATTTGGCCACCTTGTATTTGCAGTCCAAGTTCTGCAAGACAAAACATTGTCTGGGATGTCTTCAAAAAGCGCCTAACAATTTATTAGGATAGAAAGTCATAAAAGTCGCTTTTGGTTAGACTAGAAACCTTATCTGCTTTCAATACTAAAACCAGGTGTCATTTCGGTTTAGCAAAGTATACCAGGGTAAAATAGAACAATAAAACATTGCATTTATTTTTGCTAGTTAAATTTACAAACTAAATATAATGGTTTTTAAAAACCAGATTTATTTCAGACGAGTTACAAAGTGAGCTTAATAATATAGAACTGAACTCGAGCATTTTATTTCTAACAATTTTGTATAAAAATAGTTGCTTGACTTACTTGCACTACATGACTTAAGTATAAACATTGGGTATTCCTAATTAAAGGGTTAGGTATGCAATATAAAACTTGCTAGGTGAACTTTTGCCAGTACATACATATAACTTAACATTTTATGGAGGCTAAAAGCCCACACAACTCACACCTGTACTTTCCGGTTTCTTTTTTTGAATGTGGTAATTGTAAAAGTTGGCTATAATACAATATATAAATTTTTATTCAAAAACATAGAAGCCTTTGAGCCAATTATCAACATTTTATAGGCAATTTCAAAGCTTCAAAACCATTTTTACCTGGAAATGTAAAAATCAAAAACAACAATCATGAAACTCGCCTAAAAGGCTTAATTTTTGGCTTTTAAGATACATTTTAAACTATACTAACTACCAACAAGAAAATGATAGCCGAACATTAATAGATGATAGACCAATTACAGATTTCTGAGCCATTTTCAACATTTTGAAGGCAATTACAACGCTGAAAAACTACTTTTTTATGTGGAAATGTAAAAATCAGTGACAACAATCATGAAACTTGACTAAAACCCTTAATTTTTGGCTTTAAAGGTAGATTTTAAAGGGTATCAATAAAGAAATGTTAGTCAAAACCTTGGAAATAGACTTGATAACTTATTTGCAATTTTTATTATTTAATATCCGACAGGGCTATGGATTCATCAATACTGACACCTATTAAGATCAATTATCTACGAAATAATGTCTAGGGCGTTATTTTTTATAATGCCCTTATACTCTTTATTTAAAGTAGATTTCCCCTACAATTTTTCTTAAAACTACCTAGATGAAACATATCCAAAAAGTTTTTTGACGCAAACAAAATTACAATAAGCATTTTTACATAGTTCATGAAAAGTTAAGATTTTAACTATTCATTTATTTAGTTTATTGCCATACATTTTCTAATGTAAAAATTGTCATTTATTTTTTTTCGCAATTTTGTCGAAAACGGGGCATGCTACATTATGTCATTCATTTAACAACCCTTTTTTATAATCAATACTTCTATCCAAGAATTAAATAAAATATAGAGTGTACCTCTTAAAAAACAGACCACTTTACCATGCCACATTTGTCTGCGACACCCTGTACAATCCTAATTTTATAATGTGCCTACATTAGCCCCAAGATTTCATTATAATCGAATAAAAAACCAACCCGAATCTTTCCGAAGGAGTAGAAAAACATAGTGGCAGAAAATTAAAAAACTATCACGGTACTAGAAAACAAATCCGCTAGGGACAATAATCGAAAATGGCACCGAACAATACACAGACCAACACAAGACTAACGCCGCATTTGCCAGACATTTTCAGAAAGGTTTTCAAACATCTACTAACCCTAACTTTAATGATCAAAACTGGACCATAACTTATGGTACATCATCGTAATCAGAAAACTAGGCTCTATTACAATATGCCAAAATTCAATATGGCGCCCATAATAAAAATTAAAGTTGATGATGGTAACTAGAAAACGAAACGTCGGATATCAAAAATGATAATGCCTCGTTGTTTGGTCAAGTCATGTGAAATAAGCTTTCCATTAACGTATAAAAGTTGATTGCTTAAGTAGTATCGTTTGGCCCGCAAAGGCCGTCAACATTGACCACTTTTATCGGTGTATCCTTTAGTTTAAGCCTCAACAACTCGTTTAATTGCACTAATTTTGGTAGAGTTTTATAAGTATAGAGTTTAATAAGCTTTCTAAAAATATCTCAACTTGGGTTCATAGTAGTGTAGTTTTGTTTTTGTTTATGTATGTTCCTTCTTCAAGTGAACTCTATTAATTTAACTGGTGGAAAAGTCAAACCCACAACTAATAATCTTAAAATTTTGCATATCCGATATACTGGCTCATCCGATTGTCCCTTATGCCACAGTAATCAGGTTCAGGTATCGACGTTAGTGGTCGTCCAACCAAAAAATTCCCAGGAATTAATGGCTGCATATCTTCGGGATCAGATGATAGCGGACTGATCGGTCTCGAATTTAAAATGGCCTCAATTTGTGTCACTATTGTCATAAAATTTTCATAGTCTAAATGTATAGTTCTAATAACATGCTTGAAATTAAATTTGAAGCTTTTAACCCCCGCCTCCCACAGACCACCATAATTAGGGGCACGAGGAGGAATAAAATGCCAACTGACAACCTCATTAGCCAAATAATTTTGAAATTTAGGAGAATTTGATTTTCAAAAAGTGCTAAATTCATTATTGACACCAAAAATGTAGTTCCGTTATCCGAATACATGCTCTGGGGTTTTCCACGACGAGAGATAAATCACTTAAGCGCAGCAATGAATGACTCACTATCCAAACTAGTAATAAGTTATAGATGTATCGCCTTGATAGCCAAGCAAATGAAAACACACACATATGCTTTGACAAGCTTAAGTACCCTGCTCTTACGATCCTTAAGCAAAAAATATCCAGCGTAATCATAACCAGTATGAGCAAACGGATAGTGTTGAGTTCCCCTCTCTTTTGGTAGATTACACATTAAGTACCTAGTTACTAACTTGACGTTTACGTTTGACGTTTGATAAGGCAATGACATCTGATTTTCCGCGTTTTTGTTTTTGACCGTTGACTTTTATTATTAGGTTTTAGCGGCTTGGTTGTTGTTTACTTTTCATTAAGTCAGATAATTCTTTTTGAAATGATTGCTGTTGGAAATTTTTTACCAAAGTTAATAAGCTCTGATCAAGTTTATTTGTTGTGATTGCAGCTACTAATTTTTCATTTGGATGTTGTAAATTGAAAATAAATCTTTTGCATAAAGCTACCACTCTTTTTGGCTAAGAATGGAGAGGATGCCAATCCATAGGTGATCACATTCAGTTCGTAACACTTAAGAACATCTGTGGGGTCGCTACGCCAAAATATTCTTTGATATTTTCTATCAGACTTATTAATCAAAACTTGTCTGTACATTTTTGATATGTCTGCGTTTAAGACATATTTGTGAATGGTGGGTCCTACCACTTGAGTGCCATTTAATGACAAATTATTATCAGTGATACCAAATCCGTTAAAAACTACTCTTAAACGGGTTGTTAAACTATCTTCACCAATTACTGCGTGGTGGCTCACAGAATAAGCATTACCACAGCTACCATCACCTAATTCATCTAAATTTGCACTCAAAAAAGTCATATGACCTAATCTTTCATACTCCTCCATAAAGCTATTGTACTCATTTCTTAACTTAGAACATTTTGAAAGACGATTTTCTAAAGAATAATATCTTTTTAAGGCCATATCTTTTGAATTACATAGTTGAGCATTATGTTTAAAAGGAATTCTAACTACCAACCGTCCTTGAGAATTTCTGTAGTAATTATTTTAAAAATGGGATTCTGCAAAATTATCACCAAACTTTGGTAAGATTTTCATTTACTTCATTGTCACGTGATAAGCACTTCACTTTTACAAATGGAAATATTAATGTCACCTCCTATTAGCCAGCCTAATTTGCTAAATTGCCCAATTTAATTTGATTGGTTAGAAAAATGTCATAAAAAATACTTACACCACATAACATGTCAATATCTTTACTGATGTTAAAGTTAAGATCGGCTAGATATACATGCTCCGGTATCGAAATGCAACTTGAATCAAATGATCTTATCGGCATCGCTTCAGTAATTTTCGGTAAACTAAACAATTTGCTTCTGGTTGGAAAGTTCTGGTTAGTTTTATATCTACCTTGCAAAAAGTTATTACTTCCAACACCCGAAACAGAATAATTAAGTTTTTTTTTATGAAAACCAATTTTATTATAAAAGCTCCCAGTAATGAAATTTGACTGTGAGCCTTGATCTAGTAAAACAGTCGCCTTAAACTGTAATCCTTTATTTAGGATGAAAACAGAAGCAGTAGACAACAGCGCATATTTATTAGCCCGACATATTAACGTAGTTTGAGGCGAGACAAGGGCCGCATTCGTTTTCGCGCTCCATGGAGCGAGCAGAGCGTTTTTGACGTCACAATGACGTAATTTGACAATTGGTCAAATTATGGTTTTCCCAAATTACGTCATCGTTACGCCAAAAAAGCTCTGCTCGCTCCATGGAGCGCAAAAACGAATGCGGCCAAGGTCATCGTTGCGTTGAATACTGTTTCTATCTTCATCCGGGTCGTGATTATTCGCAATGTTTATGTGCGCCCTTCTCTCGTCTGCTCGAGCCGCTCGGCCTGCGTTTATTTCCCTTGCTGCAGCACATATTCTACAATTTTCAAATGCATGTTTTGGATTCAAACAGTTTAGATACAGTTTCAGCCTTACCGCTTCGTGCTTTCTTTTATTAGGATGAAATTTTAAAAATGAATTGCATTTAAATATTGAATGACTTGATTTACAGTAAAAAAAAAATTGTTTTGTTAGTTGTTGTTTGTTAGTAATGAGTACGATTTGTTGAAGTTTTGATTTGATTGATTAAAATGTATTTATTTTTATAAGGCTTCGTCGATTTAAGTTAATTTATATATTTATTTATTTATTTACTACAAACTCTACAGATATAACTATCCAATTACAGAGTAGGCAAAACGAAAAACAAAGACAAAAAAAAATACATTTGTTCTAACTACTGCCTATAACTAATTTAATTTAAATTAATTCATTTGTTTCTCTTTTAAATGAGTTAAAGCCTAAACTAAATATATCAATATTATCCTAAATTTGGTTATATAGACTACACATTACATTGATAGGAGAATTGCAATAGTAATTAGTTCTAGTATTATCGACATAGAATGTTGATGGTTTTCTAGTTCTGTAAGTTGAAACACAAAAATTTAATTTAGCCAATAGTACAGGATCACTTATAAGATTGTGTATTAGTTTATACAAGAAGACAATAGATGCGATTTTTCTACGATTTTCTAGAGGTTTGAGATTATGTGCTTTCATGACATCAATTTTGGGTATATGGATTTCAAACCTACCAGTTTCCTTATAATATATATATCTTAAGAATCTATTTTACACTCTTTCTATGGTGTATTTATGATTGTTATAATATGGACTCCATACAATTGAACAATATTCCAATATTGGTCTTACATATGAAACATATAACATACGGATACAATTGGTATTCACAAATAATTTACTGTTCCTAACTATAAAACCATATATTTTTAAAGATTTATTTGTTATCTGTGACATAAGAGAGAACATGATACAAATACACTAGCTTCGCATAAGCTTGCCAGTAAAAACCACAATTTCTGCAGTTGAAGAGTAAAGAATTAATGCAAAAAGAGAAAATTAAATATATGTATCTTATCGCAAATGAACACCACAATGAACACTACAAAAACAATAACTAAAACAAAAAGCGATTATCAAACTTTTGAAACAACACGCAAACTGAACGCATAAAGCTAGCTAACAAAACTGATACCTGAGTTTAGCTGTTACCTTTATTTAAAGAAAGTGTAGTTTACGATTTAGCTCGTTTTATGACAGGATATTCTTTTTCTTTTTTTTTCATTCTTTTTAGTCACGTAGCTGAAATTGTTAGGATAATAAAATTATATAAGTTATTGTGTCATCTTTCGTTCTTCGGGCCTCACCATGGTTATTTCGGTTATTTGAGAAGACCGAAATTTAGACATAGTTGAGCAATTCGAAGTTCAATGAAATGTTGCTTCTTCCTCTACAACATAGCAAAATTATATTTTTTAGATCCGACGTATTGGTTTTTGGTTTCCACCATCACTTTTATTTGTCTGATGGGTGTCATAATCTATTTTTAACAATTTTAATTCAACTTGTTTTCTGATTACAGTGCTGTTTCAGAAATTATGTTTTTACAACGAGTGCCTTCAACACAATATCTCAGCAATGCTTCTTTAGGTCAAATTACCCTAGTCAACATAATATAATTCCATTTTGCAACAGAATGATCATGTGACACGGAGTGCGCTTTAACCTAATCAATTGTTGCTAATCAAAGCTCACGAGCTGTGACCGGTCAGTCAAATAAGAACGTATCAAATTGACGCTCCCTGAAGAGAATTTGTAATGTTTTAACTGTAAAGCAAGAATATTAGATAATACGTAGTCAAAGGCTTTCGTTAGATCACAAAGCAGTCCCCAGCGTCGAAACTGGTATTAACTAATTCCACAAGTTTATTGATAGCCATAGTCGTAGATTATTCATTTCGAAATCCAAACTGACATTCAGAGAAAAGCTTGTGAGTTTCAATAAATTTGCTGATTCTGTTACTAAGTACCTTTTCAAGCAGTTTAGACAATGGCATACTGTAATCCTTTTATATTTAGTCCGCCTCCTCTAGTCAGGATTCCAGAATAGTAAGACAACTCTTTACTTCGATAACCTAGTTTATTCTTATTCTGTCCTAGTCATGTTTTACCATACATTCACCTGGCCCGCGCTTACTGCTGCCTCAGCGAGTTTACAATTATCGCTATGTAACACTAATAACTAATAACCACAATATATAGGGTGTCTGCCACATACTGCATCTCTCCCGGTTAATTGAAAGAATTTGCATTTCCTTAAAATGTAAATTCTTTCAAAGATCCCTTTCATGTGATATAATGTTTTAAAAATACTTAAATATACACCTAATAATCCAATTTAACTACAATTTTTATTAAACTTTGAAAGTATAAACTAAAATAAGTATATATAAAAAAAAAACTTTATATATAGAAAAAGATAGTTAGAGAGAAAAGAGGCCCCTTATCTAACTTACTCATAGTATTATAATGTCCTATTGAATATATAACTTAGTTCTATTTTTGTGAACTACATGTTCCTTATTATCTTTCAAGACCACTACATTTGGAGTGTCTTCCTTAACAACGATGTACGGACCCAGAAAGCAAGGCGTCATTAATTTATTACCGTCCTCGTTTTTAAGTAAAATCATATCCCCTGGCTTATACTCGATAGGGTTGACTCGTTTATCATATATCTCTTTTCGCTTTAATTTCGAATGTATTAAGTTGTTTTTGGCGTCCTCGTGAGCTCTTTGTAATCGATATTTTAGCTCAAGAGGGTAACTTTCAAAATTATAAATAGGCTCTACAATATTAGTCAAATTATTGGGAATTTTACACTCTCTGCCAAAAATTAGTTCGAAAGGTGTGTAAAATAATATTAAAGTAAATTTTGTTTCAGTGTGGACCGTTGTGTTATATGAAAAACACCAATAGGGAACCCATGTACTCCATGTGTCATTTAAATTTTCGGTTTGAATTCTTAAGTACGCACCTAATACTTTGTGCGAATTTTCTAATGCCCCGATACTTTCGTGATGGTAAGCTGTAGAATTAATCTGTTTTATATTTAAAAGTGTGCATATTTCCTTTACGGTGGAAGATATAAATTCCGATCCCCTATCAGTAGCAATCTCCTGTGGAATCCCGTATCGTAAGATAAAGTTTTCCACAAAAGATCTTGCCACAGACACAGAATCCTTGTTTTTTAAAGGATATGCCTCAACAAATTTAGTAAGTTCACATTGGAGTGTGAGGATGTAATTGAACCCGTCTGAATCGGTTGGTAATGGTCCTAATACAATCCTAATCCTCCTATTAGGTCCTAATGTCCAAATACACCTTCTGAAATGAAAAATTGGCAGTAGAAGTAACTACCATAGGTTCTCTGATATAGTGATTAGAATATTTCTGTTTTTGACATTTGTCGCACTTTTTAACAAAGTTATTAACGTCTATGTCTAAACCCGACCAGAAATAATATCTCTTAATGTTGTTTATCATCCTGTTTATACCTGCGTGACCACTAGTGGGAAGTAAATGGAAATCATTTAAAATAATTCTTTTTTCGTCCATATCTATTACTTTCTTAACTCCTTTTATTACTAGTATACGGGGGCCCCTCCAATTTACTGTATTTTTTATTCCATTACCTATTTCTTTAATAAACTCCATTCTCGTACTGTCTTTCAAAATAAACACTTCATTTATTTTTGCTTTATTACTTATTCCAATCAGATCCGTCAACATTTCGTCTCGCGCCAATGTTGATCCGGCTTCCTGATAATAAAACAAACTAGACTGTGATTTCTGCGCTATGTAACACTAATAACTAATAACCACAATATACAGGGTGTCTGTCACATACTGCAATACAGCCTCTATTTCTGTTTGTTTAATACAATTAAGAAAAAATGTTTGGGTGCCTACATACATTAAAGTAAAAGAATTGATAAATCATGCATAATAGGACTCTTGACAACTACACTATCTCGCTACGCCTTTCCCCCTTATACACTGGTATAACATTTTACCAAAAAAAGGACTAATTTTTAAGTTAATTTTTGTATAGGTACTGTAAATAATAGATAGAACGTGAAACTAAGTATTTTCTTTTACCCATATTATACAAATATCTGATACCAATATAATTGTATTATATCACGGTCAGAAAAACCAAATGGTCGATAGCCCTTTTCATTATTAGGAAATAAATAAGAGATATATACATATACAGATCATTTATAGGAGTAAGAATTTTGGGAAAATCTTGATCAATCATGGTTTTGTATTTTTCTTAGATGAAAAGGTCATAATGGACCGAAATACTCTCCTGATGTGCAAAGACACCTATGTGGCTTGATTCCAGACACTGATTTCAATGATCAACAGGGTAGACACCATGTTCGAAGCATCAGAATGGGAGATTCTGAATCAAATATACCTATTGGGAGACAAATGTTTAAGACTGGTGGGAAATCAGGCTTACGATGCCTTGAAACTGATAGAGCCGATATCATCTCTTAGAATGCAGACTTAGAATAGCAGACCTGGCACATGAATATTGTCACGTTTAATTTATGAGCCCTTCTGGATTCATCAATTAAACTGACTCACGACGTTAAACGTCGCGCCGGGATCTCAGTTTTAAGGATGGAATCAAACACTGAGTTTTCTATTAAACACTTAAATCTATTAAATATAGTATACATAAATAGGTCTGCACAATACGGTCATAAACACACTAAAAGTTGACAATTTAACAATTGTACTTACATAGATTCATAAGCTAAGGACTTTTTCTGGCGGCTGGCTTGGTCACTTTCGCGTTCGAACAACTTTGGAGAACGGACTACTTAACTTGATCTTTTCTCGAGGAGAGTCGACATTTCGACTTCTTGGGTCAGCTGGTCGCGCTACCGTCGATTGGTTCACACACTAATACCACACTGCTAAAATCGGCGTATTTTATCAAAGACATTAATATATACTAACGTATATAGACCTGCCCCTATTCTATCAAAGTTTGTGCCAAGATGAAATGTCACATTATAAACGGCATTTAGCACATCTTTTACCCCACCAAAATTGGAGCCAATTATGTAGGCAATGTTGCACGCTTGTGCAACTACGCTGACAAGTAATACACAGTTATAAGAGACGAAAAGAAAGACGAAATTAGTCTATGGCGAAAGTCTTACTGTAAAAAACTTTCGTGTGTATTTTGTCAACACATTTGTTCTGCATATTAATATATACGAGTATTTTAAAATTTACATTGTAAATATGATTTGGCGAAAACGTGTAAGAAAAACGTATAAACTGCGAAAACGTTGTAAGAAACGTGGCAACGTCGCAGAACACGACTATACAAAGCTGACCAATGGGGAAGCTCCTAGCTGGTGGTAGTATTTCTAGTAAATTGCGGCCATGTTGAAAGTGTATTGTTGTGATTTGTATTTTGATGGTGTGTCCACGTGTTTCTAAATAGTTTGTGAGATTTTTCAGTAAAAAAGTGTAATCTGTGCTATAATCATGTCGCATCAGTGCTTTGTGTGTAAAAAAACTCGATTTTTGAACCCAGATTTAAGTTTCCACAGGTAAGTTTATATTCCCTCCATTATGTAAATGTATACACAAGCATGGGCGTAGGGTAGGGCAGGGCTCAAGTAAATTAAATTAATTAAACCTTCTGATCTAGATCTGCTTTATTAATTTATATTTGTGAAAACTACTTCAAAAACTAAAACAATTTTAATTGCTGCATAACTCGATTATTAAGTTGGCAGCAAATTATAGCAGAAAATTCTGAAAACAGCATATTGATTTTCAACTAATGTATGTAATAAGTATAGAAAAGTAAATTGTCTTTTTTAGGTTCCCAGTTAATGTTGAAAGGAGGAACATATGGTTTTCAACTTTGGCAATTGATGTTAATGCACCAATGCCAAAGAATCTGCTGATATGTTCGAATCATTTTAAGCAGTCTAGTTTTTGCTACAAGAGTGATGGAAAAAAATATTTGGTACAAGATGCTGTACCAGTTGATGTCAATATTACATTTCTCTCAAGGTATTTAAACTGTAATATTTCATTATTTTTGCGTATTTAATTTCCCATTTTACTTATTTTAGTTCATCTGACAGTCATGATATCAGTGTGGATAAGTCTGACACTCTAAGTGAAATTGAAAGGTGGGTTGTTAAGTTATATTATACAGGGTGTTCAGTTTCAGGACTAATTTATTAATTTATTTAATTTAGTCTTCCATTGGATATGGAGCATGAAGAGCCCCTTGCAATGCCACTTACAAAAAATGTTAATAGCCTATCAGAGAATCTTAAAGATCAAAGGTACATGCTGGTTGCTTTTTTCTACTTTTTACAGAAATTGTACAGTTTTTCTCTGTGTATTTTAGAGATGCATTATTTGCCAAACTACAAGAACCAGGCCCTTCCACTCTCCAGTCTTCATCTTCAACTACTACTACTACTTCGACAAAGCATATATTACAATTGGGGAAGAAAAGAACATCTCCTAGAGTTTCTGGAAAAAGGTAAGAATGTTATTATTGTTAGGTTTGTTAAATTACAGTAAGTTATATTTTGAAGTATATTGAAAGGAATTTCAAAATTGTTCGTAAATTTGAGAGTAAAGAAGTGATTTACATTATAAATGATCAGGTGAAATTATTATTTTATATATTATAATTTTTTTTTTTATAGGAAAACACCCTGGAGATTTGTCTAGTGATGACTTTGCCACTCCCAGGAAGAGAAGAAGAAACCTCCAACAATTTCAAACTAAGATTAAGCAGAAAAACCAGAAAATAAAATCTTTACAAAACCATGTAAGGTATTTTAAAAAACGGGTCAAAAGTTTGAAAGGTCTTTTGGATTATTTTCGAAAAAATTTATCTATGTCAGAAAATGCTGCTTCAATTATTAAGGTATTTCCCTATAATTAACCAACACTAGTTAGTTTATAACATATTATTGTTTTTTAGGCTTCACTTGATGGACCTGCTGCACATGTTTTTGAGAGAATGTTAAAAGGACCATCCACTCAAAAATATGAACCTGAGCTTAGAGCTTTTGCTTTAAGCTTGGCATTTTTTTCGCCTAGAGCTTATGAGCTAGTGAGGCGCACATTTAATAACTCCCTTCCTCATTTAAGAACCATTTCCAAGTGGTATACATCAGTTGATGGTAGTCCTGGGTTCACTCATGAGGCATTAGTTGCTTTGCAGAGCAAGTCGTCGAAAACTGGAGAAACTTTATTATGTAATTTGGTCATGGACGAAATGGCAATTAGGAAGAGAATTGAATGGGATGGTTGGCTTTACGGGATTCATTGATGTTGGTGGTCATATTGACTCTGAAGAGTTACCCCAGGCAAAGGAAGCAATTGTGTTTATGTTGGTATGCTTAAACCAGTGTTGGAAGGTCCCTGTAGGATATTTTCTAACAAACGGACTTACAGCAAACGACAAAGCAGAATTAATAAAAAAGTGCTTGCAATTTTTGCATCAATCAAATGTCACTGTAAAATCGTTGACATTTGATGGTGCAGTTGCAAACATAAGTGCAGTTCAGCAACTTGGGGCTCAACTAAGTGAACCCAAGAATTTGAAAACTTATTTCGAACATCCTGTGACGAAAGAAAATGTTTATATTTTCTATGACATTTGCCACATGATTAAACTAGTTAGAAATTGCTTCGGTGCCATGAAAGTACTAGAAAATTCATCAAATGACCCTATAAAATGGGATTTTATTTCAAACTTGGCAGAACTTCAAAATGTTGAAGGACTTCATGCTGCTACCAAACTGAGAAATAGGCATTTACAGTGGTCCAGAGAGGTCATGAAAGTCAGACTAGCTGTTCAAACTATAAGTAGAAGTGTAGCAGATGCAATAACATTTTTAAGAGAGGACATCCAACATCCAAGTTTTTTAGAATCAAGGGCAACCTCTGAATTTATATTGAAATTTAACAATCTGTTTGATATATTTAATTCTAGGGGTAAGTGGGCTAAATATAAATTTAAGCAAAATTTATCCCCTAAAACAGCACCAGATTTTTTTAATTTTTTTGGTGAGATGAAAGAATATATTTTGGGACTAAAATTACAAGGACGACCCGTTATCCAATCAAAACGGAAAACTGGTTTTGTAGGGTTTTTAGTTGGGATGAAGTCACTGGAGTCTTTGTATAACGACAATATTAAAAAAAATCATAACATGAAATATATAGCCACTTATAGACTTTCACAAGATCATTTAGAATTATTTTTTGGGCAATTAGAAGCAAAGGTGGGTTCAACAATAATCCGACAGCAAGACAATTTCAAGCTGCTTATAAGCGTCTGTTTTTTTTTTTTTTTTTTCTTTCTCCATGGGTCTGTCGGCTGTCAGCTCCCGATAGCACGTAAGCCTAATGGCTTATTGTACTGTCCCCATGTTTGTGGTACTTTAGTTACACCAGTCCATTATCCCTGTTTCCCGTACGAGGTGAAGAAGGTCCTTGCTTGGTGCTCTTTGTATCTCTTTCAGTACTAACTTAGTTTTCCCGAAGATTGTTTGTCGCCTTTGACCAAGTGCTTCACATTCACATATGATGTGTTCAAACGTTTCGATTTCCTCCCCGCATAGTCTGCAGTCCAGGTTATCATCGAATAGTTTCATGGTGGACAGGTGTTGCCTCACAGGTCCATGCTCTGTGAGAAGCGCTGTTAGGTCTTTCAGTTCTTTCCTGCTGTACTTTAGCAGTTCTTGAGCCTTATTTTTATTTGGTCCTGCAATAGCTTGCTTCCCATGCTTATTTCCTGGGTACGTCTTCCAGCGCATAAGCGTCTGTTAGTACAAACCCAAATTTCCGGTTCAAAATCAGCAAATATTACTGATTTTGAAAATGTTGCCATACTAAATTGTAGCGGTATCACAAAAACAGAAGAAGGGGAAGATATGGAAAAAAATAATAATTTTGTTTTACTTGAAGCTGAAATTAAAAATGACATAGATAAATATAAATATTTTAACTGTAATACATGGGATTTAACAATGTATGTTGAAGACATTGTTGGGTACATTTCCGGATTTATTGTGCGCAAACTAAAAACTTGCATAAACTGTGCTAAGTGCTTAATGCTACTTCAAAGTGAGGCCTGTATAAGTAAATTGCAACAACGAAAGACATATGGGCGGTTAATAAAAGCGTCCAATTTGATCGTTGAAGTATGCAAAAGTGCGGAAAAATTTTTCAAATTTTTTGCAAAGACGCAAAATTTATTTAATAAAAAATTTGACTATAAGTTACTAGAACTTTTAATTGTAAGTACAATCAACCACATGGAAGCCACAATTTATGACCATTTTGGGGACCATTTATATGATGGTGACTTAATTAATAACCACTCATCAATTTTAATTAAATTAATTTTAAAACATTACTTTAAACTTCGACTTTACCATGAGTCAAATAAATTATTAGAAAAATCTAAACCGAGAGTGCGAAGTATAAACACTAAAATTACATTATTTAGAAATGAATAAGTGTGCCTAATAATAATGTTAAAGTTCAAATGAGTGTTTTTTTAAGTATGTATAAGTAATTTAGTATTACGGTGTTGTGTAATAGTATAGTTTGTATAGTAATTGTGATTGGTTTTGGATATGCCAACAATTTGTATTTGTCAATTTTTAGTTTAAAAAATTATTTGTATTTCTTTTCATTCTATTATGTATTATCAGGTATAGATGTTATGTTATTTTTTAATAGATTTATATTTGACAACATTGATTATACACTCAAATATATGTTCAGATTTAAATTTCCTTAGTCTGGTATATTAATTTTTGTAATTTCTTTCTTTGCTTGTTCGAGACCAACGTTATAATAGTCATTGGCACTGTCTTATAATAAATTAATGCTTCTGTGATTATGTTAATTTGATTTACACCTATCAAAGTAATAAATATTATGTCTTTGATAATCACACTATTCTAAATTGATTTGAGAGTACAATATAGGCATATATTTTTTTATATCATCCTTTGAATATATCAACAACAAAAGTTATCTACAAATGACCAAAAATTATTTAAATCCACAATCACAGGATATTCATGGTTTAACCTCAGATATACAGGGTGCTTTCCTTTCAAAAAAATATTACCCTACTGGTTTTTTTTTCAACATAAAATTTATTATTGAAATCCTTGTTCAATTCTAAAAATAAAACCCCTTTTATTATTTTTTGCTACGAGGCATCGTTTCCCAGTAAAAAAAATAAAAACCGTCTTAATGCGTGCCTAAAATTAAATGCTGTTTTAATTTAAAATGTCAAATTATTAAAACTTACTTCAAAGGCGGCTGAAATCTTTTGTTTTTGTTTATGTCTGTTGATAAGGAATAACCTGTAGTTAGTTAAAATCAAATTTGTTATTTTTTATTTTGTTTTTTTTCAGTAAAAGTTTGACACCCTGTATCTTCGTTATTGTTCATATTTCGAAAAAGCGTCAACGGAAAAAAAAACTTATTTTTTGAAGCCCTATTCGTAGGTGAAAGGAAAACACCAACTTTGGAATCACCCTGTATAGGTATATATAAAATTTAAACCGACTTTTAATATATGTTATTTGTATCAAGCAGATGTATAATTATGTATATATGCATTTCGACATATACACCTCCGACTCGCATAGTTTAACATTCGCACACGCCTCCAAAACGGAGGCGAATTCGAAAAATCGGAGGCCAATACGAATCGACCTTAATAATTTCTCAGGATGTCTCTCTGGCCTCCTGGAGGCCGTACGCAAAATTTATGTCGGAGGCCATTTTAGCAATACACATATACAGTTATACAATGTAGTTCACGAAAATTCCACCACGTGGCGGAGCGATCTCATACGTTTATACAAACGACACATGGCCTGTGCGGCATCAACTCCGCATAAAATACCGCTAATCCGACTCAAAAAAGCGGCAACACCGCGGCATAACTCACTGGAGGCCAGTTGATCGAGAGCATATACCAAATTTCGTAGTTGCATATAAGAGTGAGGGGGTTGGAGGCCAAATCATCGAGAGTACATAACGAATTTGAAGGCCACTCAACTTATATTAATATATACTGGGCGTCCTAACTAGTTTGCTGTCTTATACAGAGTGTCGCACCAATATCGGCTTCATTAATTGAATGTGTGATCTTTTAAAAAGTTATCTATCAAACTAAAGCTGACTTGGCATACTCATTTAGAATATTTTCTAGAGAGAGGCACTTTTATTCATGTCGGAAGTAGAGACCAACTGGTTGACATCATTTTTTTAATTCTGTCTATTATAAGTTTTCGACTTTGATAGTATTGCGCTAACTTGGAAAGGAACCAAAAATTTAAATATTTTCGACCTTCTTTTGAAACAGCAAAATTTCTGGTTATTTTGTGAACATTATCAAGAGACAGAAATTAAACTTTCTACCGTGGTTTGTATACTATTTTATTTTCAACCATTTATCAAAATCTCATCAAACTTTTAATAAAACATTCAGTTAAAATATTGATTGCTAATAGTCTCTAACAATAAGGTAGTATAGGTACGAGTAGTTATGACCAACCATAATAAACGACTGGTGATTTGTTTACTATCTTGACAACGCCATTATTGTGCTATTCTGTCTTTCATATTTGGAGCTGAAACGTCTCTTAAAGTGCTTTTAACATGGAGATTTCTGAAGACGCAGATGTTACTCATCATCACCTGAGCTGCGAGCTGTTGCAGAGGTGGCGGCACAGTCTCTTAACTATAAAAAGTAAGCTCAGATATGACAAAACGCATACTGATCTTATCCACCCGGGTGGAAAGTGACATTTACCCGGGTGGAAAATAAGAGCAGGTAATTTTCATATTTCCACCTGGTTTACACATAAGAAATAACGTTATTAAATACCTGGTTGAAAATAAAAGTAATTCCTTCATTAATTACAGAATACAGGATACGAAAAATTGTACTAGACGTTTTTATTAACGTCTTATACAACCTAGATTAATTAATAGCTGGGAACATTTTTGAACTTTAGTTGTGTCATATACAATAATAGGTCTGAATGGTATCTCAAAACACACGTTTGGAGATTTTTAAAATTTAAAAATTGCTACCGATGTTTCGAAATTTCTAAATTACGGTGTATTTTTGAAAGATGTCTTCTGTTTAGATCTCTAATAGTAAAAGGTTAAAATTTAATTCACAAACTTGCAAGCGTAATGTCTATTTTAATATTACATTTTATGGTTTTCGAACACTTCCACCATTAGGAGAATTGACTAGTAGGAGTGCAGTTTTTGAAAAGTAACTTAGAAGGATAACCAACTTAAACATATCTAACTAATTAGGTTTTACTATTTTTAAAGTCTTGTGAAAAATTTCAGTATTTTGTTGTACTAAAATGTCAGCCAAAAATGCAAAAATTGTCAAATGGACAGAAGTAATTTTTTACTTTTTTACGTTCATTTATTTTGACTACTAGGTTAAGAGCCAGTAAAATAAAAGTATAGTAGTAAAAGTATATCATTCTTGAATGGATTGGCTATAAAACTTTTAGACAATATTGTTTGAATACTATTTAGTAGCTAATATCAAAGAATAGCTATTTAACAAGAACAGACAGTTGAAAAGAGAAAGCGAATTAGAGAGAGATGGACTCTTCCTACCAAAGTTAAATTGACAATCGACTGATATCGGCCTTGGCCGTTGAATATCAAGAGTTATATTGGTTGGTCATTCAAGTCAAGTTGTTGAAAAACGTTGCCGTATCTCAGACCAATTAAAATATTTGTCTTGAAACATCGGTTTAAAGTTAATAATGTTACACCCAATTGTTGGCAACGTTGGCAACACCGCAAATAGAGGGCGTGCTGACCAAAATCCCAGAGACACAGTTGGCTCTTCAGAGACAGAGAGAACACATCGTGCAAGACGCCGTCACACAAGTTCATAGTTCTTTTCAATGTCCTTTTTTTAAACTTAAGTAAAACTAATGTTTTATTCTTGCCAGTTTAATTGGAAATAAACCCCAGTGTGAACAGTGAGACTTTTACTTCGAGTATCCGCATCGCAACCTTGTTGGCCTTCGAACCTACTCGTGAGGGAAAATACTGCTGCCCCTTAAGCAAAGGTTTAAAACCCCGCGTACACTAGTGTGGAACCCACTCGGATTCTTCTCCTAACAAATTGTCGCCCAACTTTGGAGCCATCAAGAAGAGTTTTGCGAAGAAAGAAGAAAGTTTGCCGTTTCAAGTTCTACCTGTGGTGTGACGTCCATTTTGTCTCCCGAAGACGCCAGTGCTCGACCACGTGTTACTCAAGTGAGTTGTTCCGGTTCTACCTGCTTCCTACTTTACCGATCAAGCCAGCCGACAACGCCACCTCTCGCCAGTGATAAGTATCTTTCCTGGAAGTGACACCGAAATTGACTTGTGAGCTCATTTTTGACTTTTGACACACGACGCTCCAAACTGACAAGTTGAATTGTCCAACGTCTTTCATCTGTCATCTGTCATTAATCAATTTGTTTTGTTTTTGTTTACATTTGTTTTCTATTAAGGAAAAATTCTCAAAATGAGTGAGAACGGAGAAGAACCTACTCCATTTGTCCAACAAATCGTTATGACACCGGAAATGCTCCAAAGCCTACTAGCTGGTATCCGTATGTCTCCGAATGTTGCACCCACTGTAACATCGATACCTCAAGGTAACTTTTCAGCCTGTAAAAGCCGATTCAATGGAAAACCCGATAGTGATGTGAATGCCTTTATTGACGCCATTTGCGTATACAAAGAGTGTCTGAATATTCCTGAAGAACATGCCCTAAAAGGATTATCCATGCTGTTGACAGAAGATGCTGCTACATGGTGGCAAGGTATTAAAGCCTCCACCCTCACATTCAACGATGCCATCTCCTCATTGCGCCATGCTTATGGACAAGCTAAGCCACCATATCAAATTTACTTAGACCTATTTAGCTGCGCTCAAAAAGAAGAAAAGACTGACATCTTCATTAGTAAGGTTCGTGTCCTTCTATCACAACTCAAAGGTGAGTCAGCCCTTACTGAACATGTTCAGCTTGATATGATTTATGGATTGTTAAATGTTCGAATCCGTGAAAGAGTTCTACGAGACCATATAACCTCTTTTAAAGACCTGATTGAAGCTGCGCGTGTTGTCGAACAATCCTTCAACTCTAGATCTCCTGTTGCCTCATCTAAAGTGCATGCAGAAAATAAATCACAACTAAAATGTGTTTATTGCAGAAATTTCGGTCACATTAAAGACAACTGTCACAAATTAGCCAGGATGAACGCACATTTAAAGCCTAAACCTGAAAACGGAGAAGCTCGACGAAGCCTAAACCCAAGTATTGACCAGCCTGCTCCACAACACAACTCCAAACCAAACAATAATGGACAATTGTCTAGTTCCAACTTGCTGTGCTATGGATGTGGTTTACCCGGGTATGTAAGGAGTAACTGCCCGAAATGCACTTATAAAGCTAGCTCCCATAATACAAACAGTATGTTTGTCACATGTAATGCTGAATTGATAGACACAAGTGAGCACTTAAATGATAATATCAGACCAAAAGTCCAAATTGAGCTTGGTAGCCATGAGGTAAGTGCATACCTTGATTCTTGTGCCCAAAGTAGCATTGCAGGTAATACTTTAAAGCAAGTACTATATAACAATGATGTCCCGTTTGATGCGAAACCCATTAAGATGACCATGGCTGACGGACAGCCCAAATTGGTGCAAGCTCATATCTTCAAGATCACTATCTCCTTAATGAATCGTCTACATAACATCCAGTTTTATTCCATTCCAGAGCATCATCACAGTAAAACACTTTTAGGAACAGATTTCCTGACAGCTGCAAATATTGTACTGGATATACCGAACAAATGTTGGTACTATGGTGACACCCCATCCACTCAATACCCGTTTGCTGATGTCGTACAAAATCAACAGCAGAATCCTTTACTGTTGAGAGAGGACGAAGCTCATAACCTGGACACTAATCAGAGAGATAAGCTCAACCAGTTGCTTAATAGTAACAATAACCTGTTTCAGGCAAGCATTGAACCAACTCCATATGCTGAACATAGCATACAACTGCTAGATGATGAACCAGTCGCTGTACCACCCTACAGACTTTCAAGTGTCAAAAAAGAACAGCTCAAGGCTGAGCTCGATAAGTTATTGGCTGATGGTTTCATCGAAGAGTGTGAAAGCCCGTATGCTGCGCCGGTAGTGTTGGTACCAAAGAAAAATGGTGAAACAAGACTCACTGTTGACTATCGTAAGTTGAATGCAAAAACCAGACCTGACAGATACCCTTTGCCCAGAATTGACGATATCCTACATGCCACTCGCCAAACCCAGTTCATGTCAACATTGGACTTGAAATCTGGTTATCATCAGGTAGCAGTCAAGTGGACCGATCGAGATAAGACTGCATTTGTGTGCCCTTTTGGTACGTACCGTTATGTCAGAATGCCGTTTGGTCTCAGGAATGCGCCCTCAACCTTCCAAAGGCTGATGGATCGCTTTAGATCAGGATTACAGGATGTCAATATCCTCGTCTACTTAGATGACCTTATTATATTGTCTGATTCTTTTGAAAGTCACCTTGCCGATTTGCAACGTGTCTTCGAGCGACTACACTTGTATAAGCTCCACCTTAATCGAATACTGCCAAATCCAAACAAGATTAGTGCCATTGCTGAGAAGCCACCACCTAGAAACGTTAAAGAACTGTTGTCGTTTATTCAAACGTGCTCCTGGTACAGGAGATTTATTGACAACTTTGCCCAAATAGCCAGACCTCTCACTAACCTTACGAAAAAGAATGCTAAATGGATGTGGACTGAAAGCCAATCACAAGCTTACCAAACGCTGAAGACGCTCTTGACCTCCAGTCCAATCTTAAGACAAGCGGACCCTTTGAAGCCTTACGTCGTGAAGACTGACGCCTCCGCGTTCGCCATTGGTGCATGTTTGCTTCAGGGGGAGGGACCCGAAGAGAGACCAATTGAGTATGCCAGTCGTTTACTCACGTCAGCTGAGCAAAATTATCCAACTACTTATGAAATCAGCTCGCCGAATGATCCCAATGTCGTCCTAGGTAAATATCATACTTCCGCTCTGACACCCTTCACAGGAAACCAGACCGATGTTCCTGACCCAATCCGGCCAATCAGAAAGCGTGGAAGACCCCCTGCTCAGACTAATCGAGACGACAAAACGACGGAAAGTCGTGAAGCTATAGACGAGCCCGAGGAACCTGAAGAGAAAATCCCAGAACAAACTCCTACACCCAGGGCTGGAACCCCTGGACCTCTCAGAACCTCCCGGACAGGACGTGTCCTAAGTGCTCCTAAGTGTCACTGTTGTAGCCAATCACAACCCATTCTTACTCTTCCTCACCATTCTGGTTCCAAGAGTAAAGGGGGAGAGTTGTTACACCCAATTGTTGGCAACGTTGGCAACACCGCAAATAGAGGGCGTGCTGACCAAAATCCCAGAGACACAGTTGGCTCTTCAGAGACAGAGAGAACACATCGTGCAAGACGCCGTCACACAAGTTCATAGTTCTTTTCAATGTCCTTTTTTTAAACTTAAGTAAAACTAATGTTTTATTCTTGCCA